>NC_089142.1:82433060-83041988 GCF_009819655.1 Sylvia atricapilla | reverse complement strand
GTCTGTGCACAGATGGAAGGGAAGGCAGGAGGCTCTCCCATCGTAGCTAAGGGCAGTGGAAATGCCAAAGGCATTCAGGGAGCCCTGACTACTGCACTGGAGTTCGCTCAGAGCAAACTGTGATGCTTTAGTGCCAGGACAGCTGTATGCACCCAGCTGGACACTTGATACCAAGCATAAACTCTGCCCATCTGAAAGGATTAGCAGTGAACATTCTCAACCACTGCCTTTGAGCACTTGACTTGTGACCATCCATGATCAGCAGAGACCCCACTGACAGAATGGTGCTGCCTGTTCACAGCACCAGCATATGGGGATGGAGCCTTGGAGAGCAACAGTTCCAACAGCACATCCTGCTTCTAAAGGAACAGTGCAAATCTTGCTGCAAGACCAGCACAGAGATTTTGTGAGAACATGAGGAGTTGGCACTGTTTTCTTAAAGCCATTAAAGGGTAGAGGGTGTCCAATCACCTGATGTTTCTTATTTGTTGCACCTTTTTATTTTCTGCTCTGGCAGAGGGGTTTATTCTGCCCCTGCAGCTCCAGAAGTCAGCATGTACTCTTGTTTTAGCAGTTCCTTCCTACTGCAGAACTCAGGACACCCCTCTGATTAAAAATGCGACTCTAATTTAGAAATTAGAGAAATTCCACCTTGCTTGTGGGCTCAGGTTTGTTAGGCTATGCAATAGGTAGTGCTGAAGCTGGTCCTCAGCACCGAGGGAACAAAATTGTTCCCCTCTGCACCTCTTTGCTTTGGATGAATGTTCTTATCTCTGTTTCTTCTTGCCACTCCATTGCAATTCCTTCCTTCTGTCTTCTTACCTGCTCATACCCAAAACCCAGCCCTGATATAATGAGTTGTGAGAATGGAAACTGTTGCTGTGTTGCAGCATGGAAGTCCTTGCAGCAGGACTGTGCCCTGCTTTGTCTTGAGGTAAGTCTCATAAACTGGTTATTTTTCACAAGCAGTGGTGCACCTAGCAAATTCAATTCATAAAGACATTTCAGACTTCAGTGTTAGAGTGATGTTGAGAGCTCCTGGCCAAAGCATCATTATTTTAGATACAGTATTGATCTAAATAGAAATCATAAATAGTAGCTGAGGCCAAAGTGCAACAGGATACTGATACAAGCAGGTTTCACCCTGTGAACAGCAAGAGCAGCCCGACACAGGTGAATTTCACCAGCAGGTAGGGTTGCCTGTCACTGTGAAGGGAGATGGAGGACCAGTAGCTGCCTGCTTTTGGGGAGAGGGAGGAGGGGTAGAAGCACAGTGATGGGTAGCAGGAAATGGCTGTCACATAGATACAAATTAGTGAAGAGGATGTAGTGGGGAATGGTTGTGTCCCAATGAGAGGCTTCCCACTTAAGTGTCTGCCTGAGGGAGGGGGAATAAATGCTGTGAGCAGAGCCTCATTTCCCTTCTCTTCAGTGAACAGCTTAAGAGAAAAAGGGATGTGGAGTTTGGGGGGCATCATTAGCAGACAAGGGCTTTACTTTCATATCCCAGTGGTTGTCCAGCCCAAAATCTCATATGTGGTCTCTGGCTTAATGTGGCTCTTACTCATCTTTGCCAAGTGTCAGCAGCTGGTTTTGCATTGGGAAGTGCCAGATATAAATGTGAGGGCGCAGAGGCAGAAGGAACCGGGAGCCTTTAGTGGCTGATGGTGCTCCCAACTGTCCTCCTCTTCTGCCCCAAATCACTGACAGCTACAGTGAAAGTGCAGACCTGAAGCCTTTGGTTCAGTAACTGCTGCTTTCAGCCAGGAAGCTTAAAGCAGGGCTTATTGCAAAGGGATCTGTGAGCCAAGGTCTTGGGCATCTGCCCCTGCTACTGAGAGTTGAGCCATCAGAGGGATGCATAGGCCCCTTTCTTTCATCACTGCCGGTAGGGCAGGTTGCTGCTTATCCCAGACCTTGCTTGCATTCCACTCTAGCACTGCAGCTTGGTGCCTTCTCAAAATTCTATTTCTGGATGCAGAGGTGCTGCTGGTGCTCCTAACACCCCTGCATCTGAGCACTGGGGAGAGCTGGAACACCTAGCCCAGTGCTTCAGGGCCCTTGTGAGGAGGCTGGTAGGGTGCTGGAGAGGGCATGTGGAGAGGATGGTTCATGCCATCAGCTGAAAGCAGCATGAATGCCCAGTGTTGCACAATTCCTGTGTTTCACTTGGGCCCCAGCAGCACTAGTGGGGATGGGAGGGGTGCTCTGTGTTACTGGGAAAGCACTTCCCTGGAGTACTGTTGTGTTGCTCTATTAATAGCTGCTACAGATGATGTCTCCTCTCGGTGTTGGAGAGTAGGTGTGAGGAGGAGGAAAGGAATGCTGGCTTGAGCTGCTCCTGCATGATGCTCCAAAAGCAGAGCCTGAGCTTGCCAGCAGCAGCCTTATGGAATTAACCTGCTTTGGCTTGATACTAGCTTAAAAGCCACTGACCTCGTAGACTTTTGCCCAGCTTCTTAAAGGGCAGAGGTCTGGGCGCTGCCCTTCGAGGAAATGCCTTTACTGAGCCCCTTACACCACTCCCATGGAAGGGCTGCTGCTAGAGGCACCACAGAGCAGTGGCTCTTGGAGCTGTTGGAAGGAGATCCATCTCCACTGCGGGAGCTGTTGGGCTCTCAGCACTGTGATGAGCAGCAAAGACCTGATGCCTTGGTACTTCAGGTCTGTTTGTCCACTCCTGTGTTCCACAGGAAAATAACTCTGTTCCCAGGGTATTCCCACCACAACCAGGGCTGCTGCATCTCCTGCACCACCTTCCTATCCACCTTAAGAACCACCTGGACTGTTAGCAGGGCTGCAGCTGCTGCAGCAATGCTTTTCTGCCTTATCTGGGGCTGTCTTTGGAACTCCATTTTCTTCCTCCTCCTTTGCTGCTCTTGGCTGTTATAGGCATGAAATTCAGTATTTCCCATATCTCTTCTGAGTTTGCAAGAATCCACGATGTCACAGCATAACCGAATCCTGATCTTGTAAGTGCAGTAGCACTGAAAGTATTCTGGAATTGAAGGAGAAAATGGATCTTATCCTACCAAAGAATGATTCTGTGGAGTCATCCATGGTGCCCATATCACTTCAGGCTGGTAAAGTGGGTCACTGCAGTAGAAATGGAGTTTGTGCTGCAGCCATGCCGGGCTGCTGATTCTAGGAGAGGGCATTCCCTGTTGTTCTCCTGGTGAAGTCCTAGTGCACAGACTTACATCCCATCCTCTTTCCCTGCTGCAGGAGGACAAGACATTCACATACTGTGCTGCAGCTGCAGTAGCTGCCACATTTGTGCCTGACATGCCCTGCATGTCAGCAGCAGGTCAGGCAATGCTTAACTGGGAAGGCTTTGGGAGGTGAAACACAAGTCTGAAATAGAGTTCTCTGGCCAAAATTGCAGCCTACATTCCCTTACAAACATCAAAGATCTGAGGTGTGAGCAGTACCCTGGGCACACATTTTCACCTCCAAACACATGGACACAGAAGGGACGGCAGGAAGTGGGAAACTAATTAAAAGACAACGGGTTTTTTGCTGTGAGCCGGTGCTGTCAGGTTGGCAACACCTTCATAAGGCCAGATGGACCCCGAGGTCCCTTAAGGGCACCTGCAATGCAAGGGCTTGCCAGCATCAACCCCAAGCAACTGCCTGACACTGGCAAAAGGGGAGCAGAAAGTATTTGTGTGTCTCTCCTCACACTTTCTTCCAGGAGCTTCACCCTCAGTAGCCTGGGCTGCAGACTGGGAGGCTGGCACACAGTGTCTGGGAGAAGCCCAGCTCTCCCATGACACTTCTGCCACCCCAAGCATTGGGACAGGCTGCTGCAGGGCCTTGACATGCTGCACCTTGGGTGCCACAGGATTCACTTTAGGAAGGTCCTGGGGTGGTTGTCATGGTAGCAGCAGAGCTGAGCCATGGAAAGAATGTTAAGAGCGTGCTGAGCAACAGACTCAAAAGCTGTGGGGCTTGGTCCATCAGATCTGGTGCTAAAATCAGAGTTCAGAAATACTGAACATAATGTAGCATGTCCAAGCTGAGCCCCGCTGGGAGGAAGGGCACCTCAGGGGCAGGGAACCAGAGGTGACTTTTAAAGGTCCTTCCAAACCCAAACTGTTCTATGATTCTGTGATTCTACATACAGAGTGTTAGTGTGCACTGAACTGGTCACATGACACACGTGCATGTGTAATCCAGGAACCCAAGCATCCAGATTTCTGGGATTCTGGGTTCCACTTGCAGGTTCTCACACTGCCCTGCACCACAGGCTCCCTGTTCCTGCAGCAGCCAACACCCACTCGTGGGCAGCTGCTGCACAGAACACACGAGGCTGTGGAGGGGAACCACGGACTCTGCAGCCATGGTGAGGTGAGACTTACCATCCCTCGGGAGCAGCTCAGGGCTGTGTCGAGCTGGTGCTGCTGCTCACCTACATCCCAGAGGCTTGGGAGAGAAATGGTTCTGTGCTAGAGGAGTTCAGCTGTGGGACAGGCAGCATGGGCTGGGCAGGAACACTCCATGGCTGAATCACCCCTCCAGCTCTGGGTCCCAAGCTTCTGGGGAATATTTTTGGGGAAGAGGAGTTTCCACGGCCGCAGAAGACCACTGTCCCCAGCAGCATGCCGAGCGTCCAAGGAGGCAGGAGGGGCATTTCCTGGGGAATCCCAGCAGCCCACCTTTGCCGCGTGTCCTTCACGGCCAGCTGGTTCCCTGCGGGAGAGCACTGGCACTCCGCACTCAGCTCCTCAGCCTGGAATGCAGCTGGCGTTTCCATGCCGCTTGCAGAGAGGCGTGACTTCCTCAGCTGCAACCCAAAGCTCCTCTCTCCTCCAGAAAGCACCTGGTGAACCCACAGGACGGGGAGAATGCTTCTGCTTCCCCTTACATCTCTTCCCCATCGCCATCAGGGTGCTACTGAGCCCACCCTCCTGACCGGGAGCAGGTCGTTTCCATCGAGGGCCGAATTTGGATTGATTGATTGATGTCATTCTGGGTCACTGGAGGGTGACTGTTGGGTCCCGGGGTGCCACCACAGAGGGAATGCACTGAGGCTGTCATGGTGTTACCCAGTGTGCATCCAGAGAGCCATGTGCTGCTGCATCCCCCGTGCACCGCAGAGCTGCTCATCCTGCAGGTGTGTGACCAAGGCAGGCTCCATTCATGGAAAGATGAGCAAAGCTGCACCCAAACTGTACCCATGACCAGCCCCAGGCACTGGGGTGCTGCTGCCCACCACATGTAATGACTCCCTTGAGACTGGAGGGAGATGGAAGATGACCCTGTAGAGTCTGCTGTGGTGTAGACTGGAAGGAGCTCCACTGTGCCTGAGTGCTCACTTTGTAAGCTGAAGGGCTTCAGACCAAGTTGTGAAGTCCTACTATGCATAATCACCGAAGACTCCTATGGGGGCTGCCAGTCTCAAAGTACTGGTGTAATTCCAGTCCAAAATCCTAATCCAAAACCCTTCCTGTGCTTTCAGCTGGCTGTGGGATCCCCATCCCAGAACTGTTGCCATCAGATAGTCTTTTTTTTCTAGGACACTCCACCCTGAGCCTGCTGCAAAAGTCCCTGAGGCTATGCAGACACTGGGTTACTATTCCAGTCCCCAACCAAGATCCTTGCATCTCCTTCTAGTCCTTGCCCAGCCTCATGTCACGCACTTTCCTCTTGCTTTGCATCAGAGGTTGCCTGGGCTTGAGCTCCAGGAACAGCAAGATAAATCTGAGCCTACGTAGACCTTCTTTTCACATGGTGAAAAATTATTTACACTCGGGTTGGGATTTGCTGCTCTACTAATTTCGTTGTCTCCTCGTTTGCCTGTTTGTCCCACATTCTACACAGTGTTCTCTCCCTCCTTCCCCCTTCTTTCTCTCACTGCCCTCACGGGTGTCTTTCCTCTCTCCTCCTTCTGGCTAGCCAGGTTAGGCAGGTGCAAGAAGATGCACAGGGAAGATAATCCACCCACTCAAATATCACCGAGTTTTACAGAAAAAGAGGGAAACAGAGGCAAAACTAAATGACCTCTAAAACAAGCAAGTTCTCAGGTTCCCTCCCCCACCCTCCACAGAGGAGCAGAAGTGGCTCCTCTGCTCTGTAATAACCTTCTCCTCCCTGCCCCAGCATTTATTTATAAGCACCATCAATAATTAAGAAGCAGCCTGCCTGCTTGCTTGCCTCAGCTGCAGTGTTGACAGAGGCATTTCTGACATTTCCTGGCAAAGCCTGGCTGCTTTGCTCACTTGGGCTTTTCATTTTCTTCCCCTGCCTCATTAGAAACACAGGAATCACCCACCTGGAACAGACTGGACATCCAGAGAGCGAGGAGAGCTTCCTGCTAGAGCTGGTTGCCCCAGGAGTTGCTGGCTTTCACAGTACTGCAGCAGCAGGATGAGCTGGGGTGTCTGGGGTGTCCCCACCACGGGCACCACCCCTCCCTACCAGAGGCAGGGTCTGAGAGAAGAGACCCCCCTGTCCACATCTGAGGGTCATGGAGCTTGCACACTGGCATTTCTCTGTGGAAAAGACAGCAAGTGAGGGCTATGCAGCTGGGGTTCCCAGCCTGGGGGAGCAGCATCACCCTGGGCACCCAGCCAGGGAGACGGAAGGAGATCCACCAAGCAGTGCAGCCAAAAACCACAGCTGAGCAGGATGAGTCGGCCCTAGCAGGCAGAGCCAGAGGCCTTACAGTGGAGGGGGACAGCTGGACTTGGAATCAGGGATGGAACGATTTACACTGGTCCAGAGGAAGCACCACAGGGCAAAACTCAGGGAGAGGCCAGGCACAGAGGCAGCAGCTGGGCTTAGCACATTGCTGGCACTGCAGAAGTCCTTGGGAACACTCCAGGTTGCTCCTTGCAGGTTCAAAAGCACCCTGCAGGCATCAGGCAATCTCTGACCCTTGAACAAATCCTCAAGTGTGGAGTTTCCAGACAGCCTGGCTCAGCAGCTTCAGGCAGAGCCTGCAGCATGCCAGCCCAGCTCCCTTTGCCAGTGTAATCTGGATGCAGCAATGGGGCACAAGAGGGAAGCCCAGTAGTTCTCCCTGAGCTGGCCTGTGGTGCTGCCGGACACAGCAGAGACCTTGAGGGAGGCAGTGGCAGAGGGCTGCAGGGGGGAAGTCTCTGGCAGCATGAACCCAGCTCCCCCCAGCCCACAGCACAATGCTTTGGGGCCCTGCTGCACCAGCCGAGCCCTGGAGGGGAACACCAAGGGGACCATGGCTCTGCCGTGGTTCCCATCCCCTGCAGTGCCTGGGAGCTGGGTGCAGCAGCAGGAAGCAGATCTGTCACAGAGCATGGCTCTGCAGGGACAGTGATGGCAACTGGCAGCTCCGCGGCTCTACTGGTGCTGGGCACTGCTGGGTTGGGAGGAGGGCACCAAAGGACAGTGTCAACTCAGCAGCCCTTGGAGCACAAGCTCCCAGGCTGTCCTATCCCATCAGTATCCAGCTCCCACCACAGCGACCGCCCCGACATTGTTCTTGCTGTGACGGGGTGAGCAGGGCCCCCTTCTGCTCCTGCAAGTTGCCCTACACCAGGCCCTGCAGCTCCCGACACAAGATATATGGAGCTGCTCCTGGGAGACACCAAGGGTCTGAGAGATGGAAAATGTGCCTCCTTCCCCATGTGGCCCCCACCTCCCCAGCCCACACAGCCCAGCTGAACACCCTCCCACTCCTCTCCTTCTTCTGTGGGTCAGGCTCCAGGGAGCATCCCCAGCCTCCAAGGGAAGGGGTGTCTACTTGTGAGGGGTGTTGGTTGTTCCCTCTGCAAAGCATATCACAGCCAAGCTGGCCTTGAAGGTAAATAAGGCAAGCAGGGAGGATGTCCTCATTTCAAATATAAGAAGGACCATGGGCCTCTGTGCTGCTTTCTGGTGGCCACACAAGGGAAGGATGATGCACTTCCTCCTCTGGGATTTTCGAAATCTCACAGTGCACTGCCTGTACTGTAGGACCTGATCCTGCTTCACATCCCTCTAGAGCACCAACACTGTTGCAAGCACTTGGATTTATGTAAATACAGCACAACAAGGAGAGGTGGAAATTGGGGCAGGAAAGGGGATGACACAGAGTCACAAGCTAAATGCAAATCATGGACCATCCTGGGGGAAAAAAAAAAAGAGACCATGCAAAACCAATGGATCATCTCCATGAGAGTGCTGGAAAACAGCCTCCCACTAACTCTCATCCCCAGCCTGGTAAGGGAAAAGCTTCACACCTGCTCTGAATGTCGTGAAGTCTGCAATAAGCCCAGACAGGAATAGAAGTCACTAACTAGAAGCTTTCCCTCCTCCAACCAAATATGCAGCCAGCTCTCTTCTCCCGCATGGCACCCCGGCTTGGCTCACGCTGCCAGGCTGGTCGAGTGGTGATGCCACATTTCCCTGTCACAGGTGACAGGGCAGGGCAGAATGTGAGCAGCATGGCTGAGAGAAACTGGCCACAGCTGGCATCCTTGGCAAGGACACAACAGCACCCCATTCACAAGAATTGAGGAGCAGGGCTAGCAAAATCTCGGTGATCAGTGTTTCTATATTAACTACCTCCCTCATGACCTGCCCTCTTGCAGCAAGATGCATCTCATATCTTCTGTGCATGTCTCCTCCTGGACTCATCTAAGGATCATGTCTTCCTCATCCCCTCCAAGGAGCTGAGTGACAGCAACTTGGCAGTGAGGAGACACATGCTCCAGGGACAGGACCTGTGGGGATTGCTGTGACACAGTAGTGACAGCAGACACTCTAGAGCTGAGGCAGTACTAATGGAGATGCCCATCCCTGAGTATCAAGAAGAGCCAGCAAAAAGTACCAGAGTCCCTCCAGAAAAGGAGGGATTACTCAAGGGGCCAGCCAGTTCTGAGCCAAAAGCAGCAGGCACTCTGCTAACACAGCTATCTGAAGCAGAAAGGCTGGGAATATCTGAGCACACCCTCACAGAGTTCCTTTTGCTGCCCAAACACACCCCATGGTCCCAGCAGGACTTTCAAACAGGTTGTTTCTGCTGCTCACAGCCTCTGTGATCCACTTTCTGGTGGGGCAGTTGCTCTGCTTTTCCCCTCCTCCTCCTTTCAATATAGGGGGCCTGGGTTCTTGAACTGCCCAAGAGGAGCTTGCTAAACCTTCAGACCTTTGCAGGCTGGTTAGCAATCCTGGACAAACCAGAGATTTTCCAACAAGAAAAGAAGGAAGCAGTGCTGGGGGAGCATGAAGGAAGCAGTGCTGTGGTTGTGTCCTTGGCATTGGTTCTTAATTATAACACAGAGCTGGACACAGAGGAGAGCTCCAGAGTAGGTGCTCTCTTCCCTGGCACCCCTCTCTCCAGGGTTGTGCCAGTACCTCCCATGTCAATATCCCACTGCAGCTGGGGCTGAAGATCACAGAAGCTGGCACAAACACGGCAGCCTGAAATCTGGCAGTGCTGGTTCTCTGTCTCTTTTCCATAGATTGAAGGGTGGAGAGAAAGGGAGGGGAGCCTGGCACAGCTCCTTCTCGAGCCTAGAGTGCCATCTGGCACTTGGATGCAACACAAGGGGCTGAGTGGGAGTCAGCAGAGGGACTTGAAACTTCTGACGTTGGAGGGAACTCGGAGATAGGGAAAAAGAGAGGGCTCCAGAAGCAAGGAGGCAAGGGGTTTGCAAATCCCTGGGCACAGATCCCGCCTGCAGAAAGGTTTTTTTTTTTATTATTCAGTCAAGAAAACATATGATCTGGAAAAAAATTAATTAAAAACTAAGAGGCAAATAAACTGTCTTGCCTGGGAAGTTTCAGCTTGGCAAGATGGGGTAGCCTTTTTCCCCTTGCCCTGCTGCTAGGAGCAAGGGTCAGTGAAGGGAAGGGGTTCCCATGGTGGAAAGTGTTTCCAGCTGCTAAGCTGAACCAAGGAAATACCTAAGTTTTCAGGGAGCAGTAAAGACTCACTGAGGCACTGTGGCTGTTCAGGTGGGCAGGACAACACAGAGGTGGGGTTGTGAAGTGCAGCCTTACCAAGCATCTTGGGCAGACACTAATGCAGAGGATATCCTGCCCCAGAGCCAGAGTCTGGGATGTACAAGAAAGATTTAGCAGCCATCTACATTTGCTTCCATCTACTTGGAGGAGATTCCTAGGAGACACAGTCTCCCAATGGATGAAAAAAACCTGCACTATTTATGGAGTCTTTTTGAAGTAACCTGAATGAAGGAAACCTTTGTGCTTCGGAGTTCAGGCCAGAGGTGTGGTGGTGTGAGAAGAACAAAACCATCCCTCTTTGTGCAGGTCATATCCTGATTAACCCTATGGCAACTAGACTGTGCCCCGTGGAAGATGGGGGGCAAGTCCAGGAATATTCTGGGACTGGTTTTGCACCAGCGAGGGAGGAAGGATACCGCTTTTCACAAACCTTGGTGTGATGCATGATGATGGGGATGCCAATCAAACTTCCTGATTATTTGTTCCCCTGTTTTGTTTCTTCAATTAATCTCAAAGAGAAAGCATCCAAGCCACCCGCACCCTCAGCCTGTGGTGGGACCATTTATCTCACCCCCCACGGGGCTCCTGTGTGCCACTGGAAAGGCCATGCTGAGGGGAGCAGCTGCAGCCTGTCACCTGGCAGGCTCTGCCTCCTGCCCTGTGCCCAGCATCCACCAGCAAGGCCTGTGGGATGTCCTGGGGAGATGAGCCTCCACTCCTGCTGTCAGGCTCTGCTCCCCACAGAGCCAGTGCAGGCAGCAGATGGGCTGGTCTCTCCCTGCCAGCGCAGGCAAGGGGGCTGGAAGACAGGAGGTAGAACCAAATCCAGTCTCATTAAGGGTAATTACCATTCATCCCAGGAAGCAGTAGGAAAAAGAGCCCACGTTCTCCCCATCTATTAATAGCTGTCAGCAGCTGCATGGTTCCTGCTGGGACCCAGGGAGAGCAGAAAGCTCTGGGAGGGCAGCAGCACAGAGAGGCATCCTGCTCCCCCATCCTTCAGCACTGGCTGTACAGGGGCAGTTTTCCTCATTCCAGGATGTCATTTGTTTTGCTGCTTCCCCCAGGACTCCAGGAACTGCTGGCTGCTTGTAAGCAGTGTTTTCCAGCAAGAGCTGCAGGGAGCCAGCCAGAGGAGGGCCTGGAAATAGAACCTTGGAGCCAGTCCCTGTTCCTCAGCATCCTCAATTTTCTGAGTCCTGCCCAGTTTTGGCAACTTTCTGTACTCCTCACTGAAAGGGTAGAAGCCATTAATGAAAGAGGACTCCACCAGTGCCAAGGACAAACCTCGCTGGCTCCTACCCTAATGAATCCCTTTGGTGTCAGGCAGACATCAAACACCAATAGGCTCCTCTCAAACCTGACCTTCAGCTGTGCCCATGGTTCTTCCCCAGGGAGAGATGAACCACATCTGACAGATGGAGGTTGCCTTGCTGCAGGCATCAGCTACAGAGGCTGCCCCACATGGAGTACAGGACTCAAATGAAATTATATCCTGGGCTGGTGTGGTGATTTCTGGCCACCATGGTGTGATGTGAGGACACAGGAGATGCCCTAGCAGAGATGACCAGGAGGACACATGCACAGAGAGAGGTTGTTTTTTCACTCCTTCTACCTCCAGCTGCCAGTGCAAAGAAACAGCCTGCTACTTGCTGTGGGCAGAAAGCTCAGCAGATGTGTTCCTGCAGTCCCTGAGGAGACAGCTGGTGCTGGTGTAACGGGAGAGAAGAAAAGAGGAAGAGGTAGAGGTAAAGGGAGAGGAGAAACGCTTGGCTGCAGGATGTGCTGGTGGCTGGGCAAAGGCAGGGAGGATAATGTTTCTAGCCCATCATGCCGGGACACTAAAAAAGGCTGTCACCCTACAGCCATAGCTCTGTTTCCAGAACAGTACCTGAATCTTCACATTAGCAGCAGAAGACGCCCCGTGGGATGTGTTCCTCCCACACAAGGCACTGCAGGACCTGGCTCCTGTCCAATTTATTTGTTGTGATATAAGGATAACTGTTGTTACACCGTCCTCCGACTCCAGGCAAAGCTGGCAGAGCTGATAACGCGCAACACCATCACAGGTGCTGCCTGGGGGAAATCCGAGACCTGGTAGCTGGAGGGACACAGAGGGCACCTGGGGTCTGCTGGTAGGACATGTTTTAGTCACTAGGACCAGGAAGCAGCATCTTCCCTCATCCTCACCCTCAGGTATCAACAGTGGGGATGGGAACGGGAATGGATGCAATATTATACCCTACTCCACAGCATTTAAGGAGCTACTGCCACTGCACTGGGAACAACGCTAATGTCTACACTCATGGAAATAAATGCTAAGGTAGAGAAAGAGTTAACATAGCCATTTTTTGAGTACCACTACTACTTCTCAGCATATGATTCAACACCTGATTGCATCCATTTTGACAACAGACTGCAATATTGGGCACTGTTGTCCCTGAGAATCAATGACCGGGTAGACACAGCTGGACTCCGTTGAACTGTGAAGTCTCCAAAACATGACATTTGCATTTTGTTGGCCATGAGGTGGGCTAAAAATCTCAGTGTTGATGGCTTGCTGAAGGCTCAGCTCAGAAATTGATCATTGTTATGCAGACAACTCAGGGGTGTTATTTTTCTGGATCTGGTTTGGCTATCTCCTTTGCAATTCAGGAGTCTGACCAAATGTGTGCACGGAAATCAGTGCAAGAGAAAATATCTCTGGCTTTATGTTGCCCCCAATATTTCTGCTTTTCAAGGTCTCAAAAGCCCTAGAGATATGTTCCCAGGAATAACATGGAGTAACATGGTCAGTGTGAGGCCAGTGTTTGTGGAAGGGCTTTGCAAGGCTTCTGACTACTCCACTCTGTTATACACCAGCTTAACTCACAGGCAGTGTCACTGTCTTCTGGGGAGCTGAGTGACAGAATCAGGCCACACCTAGAAAAAGAAGTACACTGCTGCCAAGGTCTAACTTTCCATCTTTGAAATTCACAAAGGAAGCCTCGGAGTCTTGATCCATTTTTTTTTATAATCTATGCCTCTTTGCATTTATTGTTTTGTTGCTGAGCCTTTGGGGTGATCTGGGATCATGGTTTTAACATCTTCTTCATGACCAGGAGGTAAATTTTATATGAAAGTCAGCACGGCTCCCTAAAACTGCCAGCTATTATGGGACTTGCAGGACTATCATGAGAGCTGGCACCAGTGTTATATATGCTCCCACAGGGCACAGGCTGGCTGCACTCCTCTTGTGCTTGTTACATCAGCACTCCAAAGGTGTGAAAGAAAAACCTGTTTCAGGCTGGAAATGCCCAGGCAAATACTGTAATGCTTAGATCTGAGAAATGAGAAAGAGGAGATGCATGTTTTCATCCCCTTGTTTACTCTTTATATTCCTCAGCACGATGTGTGCCTTGATGAGGATTCTGGTCTTTTCCCCACCTCTGTAGAGGATGCTTAAGAGCAGAATGAAAAACTAACAGGTCAAGGAGAAGCAACGAACGTACAGCAGATGGACCAAGATCTTTTTGCCATCAGTGGAGTTCTCAGATTTGCTTTCCTCCCCCTCAGACCTGCCTGTAATATCGTTCTGCCCCCAAAATATGAGGCCTCGAAGCAAGCCTTTTTCAGGCACAGACAGCATACTTTTAGCCATACAAACATGCAATGAAACGGATACCTTGAGGACAACCATGTATACTGACTAGTACCAAACAATTCCCATTCCACACCTTGCCCCCTTCTTTCCATGATGCCACAGCAGCTGCTGCTGCCGAGTGTCCAGGACTCCGGCGAATGTCCCCCCTCTCCCCACCCAGCACCGTGGGGGGCTCCTACTCACCACGGCGCTAACTCTCGGCAGCCGCAGCGTGGCGGGGGGATGGGGGAGCACCATCCCAAATCCCGGCCCTCTGCCTTCCCGGCAGCGGGCCGGCCCCGTGACAGCGGCCGCGGAGCACCGTGCCCTGCGTGGGCTGGGCCCCGGCCGCGGGGCGCCGGGAGCGGCTCCCACGGCAGCCCACGGGCGTGCCCGGCCGGGGGTCGCGGCCCGCGGGAGCCCCGCCCGGCAACGGCCGCGTCCCTGGAGACGGCGGCGAGCGGGGCCGGGCCGCTCCTCCCGCCTTCTCTGCCCCGCAGCAGCGGCTGGACGGAGCCGGCAGCCGAGTCCCTCAGCCCAGGGCTCGGGGGCCGCGGTTCACGGCCCGGCGGCGCCGCGGCGTTGGCGGGGCTGGGGACACTCAGCGCCTGAGCGGGCTCTTCCCCGGCGGTTCGCAGGTGTGACCCGTAGCGGAGTGGGGTTCCTTCCCTCTCGGCGTCTCTGGAGAGGAGCTTGGCTGGCGGGGGGAGCGCAGGGCCGCCATCCCATGGGCCGGTGGGGCTGGCGGGGCCCGCGGCGTTCGGCAGCATCCAGGCGTTCTCCTCGCCTCGGAGCCTCCGGGAGCTGGCGCGGCAGAGCCGGCGGCGCGCAGTGGCCTGAGCTGCGGTGGGCAGTGCTCGCGTCCGAAAGGGCTTTTGTTTTTTTGACATCCCACTGGGGCAGTGGCGCTTCCCAGGTCATGGTGAGAGAGATCCAGGACCACAGTTTTGGCTCTTCACACTGCCAGGATTACAGTGGTGACATTAACCGAATTCCCAAGCGGCCAGCTGGGCTCACTCTGCCCAATCTGCCATTACAAATTTCATTATATCTGAAGCTAAATAGTTTCCTCATTTGGCGCTTTTTTTTTTTTTTTTTTTTTTTTTTTAAATCACTTAAAGCCCATTGCAATGTCTCAGGCCCTGGATTAGCCTGCAACACGGTGTCCTAATGCATACTTGGCATTAGCCTTTGGGAGTGCCACAGAGCATGGCAAGTCCCCACAAGTGTCGGTGGGATCAGTGGTGTTAGCTAGACTCAGGATCACTTGCCTGGACTACAGGTAACAGCATTAAGATCAGCACAACTGGCATTTTCAGGGTGCTGCTGCAGTGATGTACGAGCTCTCTCAATTAATGGGCAGGCAGAGCTTCACTGCAGATGCAGTCTTCGTTGGGACATAACCACCATCATAAATAATTCGTCCTGCTCTTACAAACTCGCCAGTAAGCACAGTGTTTACAGTTGTTCCAGTTCTTGCGTCTTTGTAATGCTGGTAGGAGCATCAGCCAAAGGTCACCAGTTTCCATGCAGCTCTTCTTTTTTTGGTCTCTCTGGGATTTGGTGTGAATGAAAAGAGCAAAAACTCTTTTATTTCCAGATCAAACCAGGTTCAGCTGAAGGAGGTCTGTTAAGCATGTTAGTAGCAGCATAATTTGGTTGTGTGAGTAGATTTCTGTCAGTTCCTCCTGGGGAAGGAAAGTGTGATTTCCTTTATTTTTTTAAGTCCTAGCATTATTTACTTTTCAGTCTGATCTGGGTGTTAAATGACAAAAACTGGGAATTTACTACGTGGCTCTGTTCATTGTGTATTGTCTAATAAAGCCTTTTTAGGACAGGTGACTGATGTGTATGTAGAGTAGGTGGGAAGGAGCGTGCATTAACAGTGTTGATTTGGTTTATTGATGGTGAATTACAGTCCTGCCCCTGTGTTTAAATACATGCTTAGCAAACCTGGCTCTGGAAACTGGCTTAGAGTCTCAGCTCTGGCTGGGTGAGACTCCCACAGCTAAGGCAGAGGGGGTGAGCACTGAAGGAGGCCCTACCCCTGGTGGTAAGGGCACCTGGCAGGTGTGTTCACCATGCTGGAGTGGTGAGAATGGATGTATTGGGAGATCAGACCTGGCACCACAGGCATGGGGCTGATCTGGATGCTTTGCAGCCTTGCTCCTGTTGGCTTTGTACTGAATGACAAGTGGGCTTGATGGAGTCAGCTGAGCTGACCTGCTTTGGGGTTCAGGTCAAGGGAAAGCTTCTCAGCAGCCTGAGAAGCCTCTCAGCAGTTCTGCCTCAGGGCAACTGTGTCTCCTGCCTCGACTCTTGGAGCCCATTCAGCAGTCCTGCATGTGCAATGGGTTACCTACCCTCTGAAAATCAATCTGCTATCGGTAAACAGACAATCAGATCATCTGCTGGAACAGACAGGAAATAATCCTAGGCCACCTATGCTGCACTGGCTCTCCCCAGCAGCTGGCCTTTAATGATTGTTTCCAAAAGGTCAGGAAAGCCATCAGAAGCTCCAATCAGCTGTGATTGGCCTGGGGGACAAAATGATACAGATGCTTTTTGAATAGGACAAAGGACTGAGCAAGGAGAAAACAATTTTCCCAGTCACTTCTGTTAATGCCACCCCACTGCCTTCTAGCTGTGTTTTGCCCTTCCACTGAAGTCCATTGAGCACCAGGACTTGGGTCTCAGCTGGGTTAGTGTGCTACGGAGAATCAGGTCTCTTCCCCCTGAAAGGTGGCCCATCATCATAGCACAAGGACCTTTGCAGGGAAAAGGTCCATCCTCCCAGTCCATCCTCACAGCTGCCTACCACTCATTCCTTCCCCTTCCACAGCCACCCTTCATCAGATCAGGCTTCCTTTTTCTACAGCCTTTACCTTTGTACTCTGTACACTACTGCCTCCCAGGAAATACAGCTTCCCTGCCCTTGGCACCCTTCATCCTCCTGCTTTGGGCCAGAGAACGCCCTTCCACTGCCATCTCCACCCTTTCCTGACTGTCAATCTCAGGCCTGCCTCAAGAGCATTTGAAGAAGCCTTTGCTGACATATTTGCAGCATAAATAATTTGCTCCTCTCTTCTAGACCTCAGCATTTCACAGATCTCCTCTCTTCCCTCTTTTGCAGACCCTTCCTCAGATGCCTTTTGGAAGGGGAAGGAACAGAGGGCGTAAGACTAGCAAAGACTAGCAAAGCCACCTCCAAAGCTTTCAGGGAGAGGGCAGTGCTGACAGAAGCATCACCAGCTGGGAAGGCAGAGGTGAAAGGAACAGGGCAAGGAAGGACTAAGCTGGTTCATCTAGAGCCCACTGACTGGGTCACATCCCTCACAAATGAGGAGGGATAGTTGGGAGCAAACCAACCTTTAGGTGAGGGATATGGAGGTTACTACATGGCAGTTATCCTTCCACAGGATCCTTTGAGCCTATGGTGGTGCAAGGCCACCTTTGCCCTGAGATATCCTCTTGGTCTTGCAGGAAGGTGGTCTCATCTCTAACATTGCCATCCACCTCTGCCTCGTGCTCCTTTTGGGTGTCCTGCAGCCTGTAACTGCCCAGATCTGTGCTGCAGCCCTGTTAAGTCCAGTTAGCCCCAGTAAGGATCAGCATGGGTCTGTATGCCCTGGGGGATACTCACCAGACCTAGATGCTCTTGTGGAACCCAGAATTCAAGTGGATGATTCCTTCCTGCTGTCTTTTCTGCCTCTTTCAGACTGGCTGGTTAGAGAACCATTAGGCCTTCCAGGCAATAGCCATACATGTGAAATTCTGAGAGCACTGGCCTTGAGGCTGGAATAGGAAACAGCAAATGGAAAACTTTGTTCTGGGAAAGTTCTGCAAAATCAATAGGACCAGGCATCCTTCTTTCTGCTTCAGGCTGGTTCTTTTAGCTCATATCTGCTTAGGCTCAGTGTGGTGTGAACAGGTCTGACCCATCTCATCAGTTAATGGATGTTTGGAAGGAGTTCAGCCAGAGAATAATGGAGAAAAGCAGGAAAAGAATACACTTACAATGTATTCATCTGTAAAGCATCTGTCTTTATAGAGTCATTAGAACAGGCATATTGGATCAAACCAGGGGATAGCTGGTCCAAAACCCCATCTCTGACAGTGGCTAGAAGCAGACACCTGGAGAAGAGTAGATTAATGCAAGTGTGTGTTCTTTCCTCCAGCACTCTCCCCACCTCCAGCTGTGTTCAGCTGCTCACACTGAGCCACATGACTTCTGTGTATTTCATCATTCTCAAAGGGTTTCTCTTCCATGGACTTTTCTTAGAGTCTGCACAGACTCCTAGCATCCACAGCATCCCCAGTTCAAATGCCGTCTGTGTGAAGAACTCTTTGCTTTAAGCCTAGCTCCTGCCAGCTTCCCCTATGACTTTTATTGGAAAAGACAGTAAACAATCAATTCCTGTCCATCCTCTTCAACAGCACTCTGAATTAACACCACGTTATTATCTCCTGATTGCGTGTGGTGCCTAGAGACCTCTTTGCACAGGGCAGGGTATAAAGATGAGGCTGACTAATAGTTGTTTGGCTGCAGTGCTTCCAGTCCAAAGCCAAGGAGGCAGGCAAAGGGCACGTGCATTACAGGAGAGCAGTGTGAGCTGACCATTAATATTGCTGGGTTCTTTCTAAAGATGCCTTTTTCTTTTGCAGGTAACTACTCAGTGGTGACTCTTAAGGAATTTTCCCCTTGCTTCTCCTGAAGGAGAAGTAGGGTCTGAGCAAGAATGCAGCAGCCAGCAGCTGGTGACAAGAGCACCACAGCCTCACCATGTCCACCTCAGGCCAACCTCGCTGATGGCTCGTTCTACACACGCCGCTGCATCACTGAGGATCCCAGTTGGTCCCTGGTCACTGTCTCCCCCCTTACTGAGCTCTGCCTCCAGCACATTGTTCACAATTTCGAAAGTAAGTGGGAGCACATTTACTCTAGGACACATGGAGAGAGGGTCAGTCTCAGAGAGCAGAGGGTCAACAAGGCAGGCAGATGCATCTGAAAGGCAGTATGGCACCCAGCCCTGCCAAAGGAACAGATGGGGAGAAATATCCCCTTGGGCAGCCAGTTAAACAAACTGTTTAGTTGCTAAGTATGTATTTGTACACTCCAGGGATGGCTGTAGTCCTCTGGGCTGCAGTCCAGGATGTGACTCTGACCTTGTTCCATCACATCTTCTTCCATCTATGCTCTTCTGGACTCCTCTGAACCACAACTGGGGCTGTGCAGTTGCTGATTCCTGCTCTTGATTCATACAGACGTTGGGGTAGCACTCGAGGATGGAGCCCTGTTGTACCAAGTGCTGTACAAGGAGATAGAGAATTGCTCCCTGCCCGGAGGAGCTATCATCTCAGTATTGTGCTCACAGGCTCAGCCCTCCTCCGTGGCTTTTGGCCATGATGTGACAAGTTATATCCTCAGGCAGGGAATGTGCTTTTGAAGCAGGTGGACTGATGAAACACAGCAAAACAGAAGAAGCATGTCTCATCTGAAACTGACTGGGAGGGGGAAAAGAAGGGCCTACCTGTCTTTTTGGCGATTCAGTGAAGTGGCAGCAAAGACCAAAGATAGTTTTAAGGCTATGTCCACACTGGGACTGTAAGACAATAGAGAGGAGGTGAGTGCTGCCTTATGCCAGAAGCTGATGGCTCTTGAGGGTCTGAGCTGGGACAACCTTGCAGTCCTAGCAGCCTGATCAGTTAGTTTGACGCCAAATGCATTGGACTTGCATTGTGCATGCATAGAAGCAGTGTGCTCATTTTCATGGGGAACCTTGTGCTGTCACCTGAGCTGTGAGGATGCACCTTGCCTCAGGTGGGGCCTGAGTGAGCCTGAGTGAAGCTAGTCCAGCTCTGCCCATATGTGTCCCACCTCTGCTTGTGCTGTGGGACTTGGCAGAGAAGGTCACTGCAGTGTCAGCTCTGGGACACTGGAAAACAGACTCCAGGAAGAGGCTGTTGTAAAACTGTCAGTGTTCTCAGGAAGGGAATGCCCCAGCGATAGGGGAAATATAAAGCTAACCCCACTTTGTGTTTCATAATCTGGTTTCCCATACACAGATAGGTTTCTCCACTGATGATTTATGTTACTCAACTGTGTACACATTAACCAAATATTCGTGGTGTGAGTAGGCATGGCTTTTCTCTGGCATTTCTTGCCACAAAGAACTTCCACCAGAGAAGACAGCTGAGACCTAGGGCAAGCATTGGCAAAGAGACTCAGGGGAAAGAGTACCTGGGAAAACAGAAATTTTATTTAAACAAGGTGGACCTAAAAGCTAGGAGTGTGCCTCAGCAAAAAGGAACAGGAATCAATTTGAGTTAAGACCGATGCTTGAATTAAAATAAATAGGCACAAAGGTCTGCATGAAAAGCACACAGTTGTTCTCAAATACTGTTCTTCAATATGCTTTGAAACCAAAAGGGAGAAAGTTCAGCAAATGGCAGGCCAAGCTCTCCCATCACTGTAAGGCTGAATTAGTTCTCTTGGGAGTAGAATTCCTGCTCTGAATATAAACTGCATTCAAACTAAGTTTAAATGGGGAGCTCAGTTTCTGGCACAGTTCCCAAATATTATGAGAGTAAACCCAATTACACTGATGTTTCATTGTAAAAGTTAGAAATTGCATATGGAAATGTACAAATAAATCCTACGTGTCTTCTGCCAACTTAGCTCTGTGCTCTAGCTTCTGGCAACCAAGGAGAGAGCCAGTATCAGCAGAGAGGAGGGCATGGGCACACAGCTGGGGGCTGGGCAGAACCATAGTGCCAGCAATTGTTCCTTTGCCCAGACCAACCTCTAATTCCTTTTATCTCTTCCAGAGAATCCTATTTTGAACTATCTTCTGCCTGAGCACCAAAAGAAGGTGGTGGACAGGCTCCCCACCAGCCTTCCACTGACTGTGACTGCCAACATAGTAAGCCATGAGGACTACTGGAAGAGATGCTGTACGGAGCGCTGGCAAGTGTGTGATGTCTCCAACTATGGGGGCAGCTGGAAACAGATGTTCTTTGAACGTCACCTGGAGAACATTCTGAAGTTTTTCATCCCTAATGCCACAGACCCCAAGGAGGTCCTAGACCTCGTCCCGCTCTGCAAAGGCTACGTGCGGAAACTGGAGATCGATCAGTTCCTGCCACCCTTGTGGGTGGATCAAAAGAAGGAGAACAATGACCTCTCTGACACAGAGGATGAAGCTGAACTTGGTGAGGTCTACATGCATCACTATGACCTGAGAGATCTCATTAGTGATCTCCCTCACCTTCAAGAGCTTCATCTCACTTATGGTGTGAAGAGCTGTGGCATGAACTTTGAGTGGAGCCTCTTTAACTTCACTGAGCTGGACTGCTCCAACTTGGCTGCTGCAGTGAAGATGTGCCGTAGCTTGAAAGTAAATACACCCCAAACTGAACCTTACTCCCTCAGCTAGATCTTCAAATTGCCTGTGGATAGAAATACAGGGACCAGTTTTGCTTGCTGGTAGCACCTTCCTTTTGCAAGTTACAGGCTCTGTCAGAGTGCAGAGATGTTAACCTGCTGGTCTAGTGCTGAGTATCTTGTTCTGCCAGGTCCTTGTTAAAATGGCTTGTCAAAGGATTACTGAGAAAAATACTTGCTCCCACAAAACTTGTTGCCTGTAGCATAAGGGGCAGCAGCACTCCACTGTTTTAATTCCTCATATAGTTCTGGGAGGGAGATTTTCATAAGGACTTTTTGGTAGTTTTGCTCAGTAAATGCATGCCAGCCTCTCCCAGAAGAGCAAAGACCCCCAAAAAGCATGGAGAAACATTCACACTTGCCTTAGAGCAATGAGGGATCTTCCTCCTAAGCATTAACAGTATCTTCAGCTCTGTAGTAGTATCTGCAGTGCAGATACTCAGCCCCTCCAAAACATCAGTGGACACTGCTATCCAGAGTGGAGCCAGAGTAGGCTATATGAACCCCTCACAGGTTGGCATGCTTTGGGAAATATGGCTTCCAGAAGACAAATGACCTCTCTTGTGGCTATTAAGATGGCCACACAGCACATTGTGCTGTGGTTATCACTGGTGCACATGTCCATTCAGACAGGTTTGACTGTGATCTGGGGCGGGTTCTGCTGCTATTGCTGCAGATGTTTGGACAGCTTTATCTTGCTTTAATTTAGCCCCCAGTTAGAGATCTTGTGCAGTCAGAGGAGAGGAACAGGCACTTCCAGGAGACAAATTCTTTTTCCCTAGAATAGGCATGGGACATCAGTGGCACATGCTGCTTGCTGGAAATATCTGCCTACTAAGATGGCAACTACTTGAGCCTCCTAGTTAACGGTGTCTGAATTGAAGGGAGATGAATGCTGTCTGGTGGACCACAGGTTTAACTCCTTGATGATCTTGTATAAAGCTCAGCCCAAAGCACTGGCTCTTGCAGTGACTGTGGTTTTTATGCCCACAGGTTTTCAAGCTGACACGAAGCAAAGTGGATGATGATAAGATCAAGGTCCTGGCCCGTAACTTGCAGCATCACCCTTGCTTGTTGGAGCTGGACTTGTCCCACAATCTGATCAAGGACCATGGGGCACAAGCTCTTGGCAAGCTGATCAGCCACAGCAAAATAGAAATCCTCAATCTGTGTAACAACCAGATCTGTCACCTGGGGGCTCAGGCTCTTGCTCAAAGCCTGGCTGAGAGCTCCACCCTCACCTCCCTTAATCTGCGCCTCAACTTCGTGGAGGACAAAGGTGGGGAGGCAATTGGCCGTGCCCTGCTGACCAACAGCAGCCTGAAGTCCCTCCATCTGGGAAGTAATAACCTGTCAGAGCGAACTGCGGCAGTGTTCTCCCAGGTCCTGGCTCAGAACACCACTCTGACCAGCATCAGCTTCTCATGCAACCACCTGGGGCTGGTAAGAGAAGCCTCTTCTCCCTGCAGTCTGTGAGCCTGTGTGGTGGCCTTGCAAAGCAGATGCTGAACCTGTCTCAAAGCCACAGAGGCAAATGCCTCCCTCAGTTTGCATTCTTGCTATGATACCAATCAATTGTGAGCAGGGAAGAGACTGTAGCAGATGTCAGGAAAGAGAAGGACACCTTCCCTGCATGAACATGCATTCACCTCACTTGTTACGTCTAGCTCTGTTCATAGGGTTAAATCTGTCTTTGAGGCTTTGGGCTTTTGGGCAGAGCAGGATTTTTCCCCCAGGAAACTGAAAACCAGGAAGCATATCTGGGAAAAATCACAGACGCTTCCCACACGTGAGTGTAGTTAATGATAGGCAGCATGAGATGAGGGTCTCATGCATATCCTCTGTGCTTTCGATCTGCTGTGCCATCTGTCACTCAGCAGAACACAGATAGTGTCACCCTTCCCAGAATTTCTCCTGTCCATCACACACTCAGAGGAGGCTGTTAGAAAACTGGCTTGCTTGTTGAGCTGCTTTAACTCACCCTGCAGCCCAGGAGTGGTGCGGTGGGTCAGGAGTGTCATGTCTGTGTGCTTGTAAGTGGCTCCTAAAACATAGGCTTACATTTTCTAGACATAAGAGCATCCACAGATCTTACTACATCCCTAAGAGCTGCAGTATGCAACATGCCCACAAACCAGACCGCTTCTCTTCTGCTGATTAAAAAGAGCTTTAGAAATCTGAAACTAGACAGCCAAAAGCAATCATGCTGGCTTTTAAACTTTCTGTGCTGCCTCAATTATTCTCACTGTCAAATAAAGAGACAGCAAGACCAGCTGTCCCTGCTGGCAGGAATATTGGCATCAATGTGTTTGACAAGGTTTTTAAAAGGATTTGATGGCAGAAAACCTTTTGTGAGTTCTGAGTTTTATGGTCCTGGATGTGGAAAACCATTTGAGTTTAATGATACAAAGGGGCAAAGGTTGGAAAGGATAGAAGGATCTTTGTTTATTAAATAATAATCTCTGTGTTTAGCATCTTCCCTCTGATGAGCTCTCCTGTTACCCATTTATGAAGTTCCATGGAAGCCCAAAAGATGGCTAGTAGTATTATCTTTGGGAAAACTGAGAGTTTTGCTAGAGATGCATTCAATTCTGACCTCTGTCTCCCATTAAAAAGAGACCTCTTCCCAGTCCTTTTTGCTCTGCCCTTTTTGGCAAAAGGGCTAAGAGGTAGGGTGTTGGGATGAGAGGACCATCAGGATGGAGGAGAAGGGGCAGGAGGTGTATTTGGTACCTGAAAGGGAAATGCAACAGCAGAAAAAAATCAAATTGTCACATCCCTGAATACAGTGCTTCATGTATGGGGGGGAAAGGCCTCAGAGTGGGTTGCCTCCCTAAGGCTACATGACATTTTCTGTCTCATGCAGGGCTGGTCTTCAGTTACATGAGATATTCCCCTCAGGAAAGCCAACCCAGCCTGGGAAATAGCATCCAGACAGAAAACTGCCAGTTCTGGGGTCTCAGGACTGCCAAGATGAGGAACAGCACTCTAACTCATTTGTCCCCAGCCAGCAGTAAGCTGGGAACCGGGGGACAGGGAGGAGCAGACTCCTCTCAGGTTATCATTGCCAGATGTGTTATTAACCAGCATGAGCTTGAGAACTCATGACATGGTACCCAGAGGGAGTCATTAGCATGTGTCATATCACAGAGAGGTGCATAAGGTTATGCTCCTCCTCTGCACTTCTCCTGTGAGCAACATTTCAGACCTGGGTGGAGGCCCTTATCCCTCTTGGCACCATCTCATGGACCTCCCACTGACAGCAGCAGAAGTTGCCCTGGGGAGGAGGGAAAAGGAGCAATACACTTCTGTTTTGGATGTCCTCCTTTAACCATCCCCTGTCATCCTATTGCAGGATGGTGGGAAGCAGCTGCTTCAAGGGCTGGCAAACAACAAGGCTTTGACCGAGCTTGATCTCCGGCACGCAGAGGTGGAACAGGAGACTGATTTCCTCATTCACGAAATTGTGTGGGCCAACCGGGAAGCGGTGAGGCTGGGATCTCTGCAGCACCCCACCACAGAAGCCCTCTGAATAAAGTGCTCCAGGGAGCTTTGGGTGTGCATTCTTGGAAACACTACTTCGGGGTCTTGGTTTTATTTGCTTTTTTGTGAAACATTTAACTTGTGGCTGCCACTGCAGACTTTCCTAGACCCCCATCATCCAACCTTAATTGGAGACAGACATTAGAGCTCAAGGCACTGTAGTGGCACTACAGAGCAATCTGCCTCTTAAGCCCTCTCCCCCACTGCACCCTAAATCTCTCCTCCTGTGATGCTTGTATATGCTCCAGCAGCAAGCTTAGTTCAAGCAATTTTATTTCACCTGTATATTATTTCACCTGTAAAACACCTAAGATGCCACCTAAATGGTCTTGTCCGGGCTTAACTTAAAGGTTATGCTGAGGAGGATGTGAGAGGCAGAGGACTGAGGGAATGTTGCTTCTAGTTCCTCAGCAGCTTTTTCTGACTATTGCTCTGCTCAATAATCTACTTCTATTTATAGTAAAATCTGTCTGAAGTCTGATATGGGTGGTGAAAAGTAAATAGAAATAAATGCAACAAATCCAGAGGTCTCACTACCGTAGTTTCCTGCTTTGGGTTGCTCTGCTTTTGTTCAGTGCTAGCCTGCTTTGCAACAAGGTGAATTCTTTACAACCAGATGCTTACTTTACCTAGTAGTGCTCTTCTGTGCAAACCTGTCCAAAACAATCTGTGTTTTGCATAATTTCAAGCTAGAGAGGCCCCTTCAGGACGGCTGGTTCACAAGTTTGAAAACAGTGCAGCTTCTGTTTGCTCTACAGGCTGTAGTCATCTTCAGATGGGACACAGCACACACTTGAATGAGTTGGTTCATTGACCACCCTGCTCAGGAGATATCAGGGAATTAAGCAAGTGGGTTGACTTCCATCTCCTCTCACCCTCTGAGCAATGCAGGAGCTTCCCATGCCTCCCAGCCCTGCCCAACACCTGTCTGCTCACAGACCCACTGCTGGCAACCACCTCAGTGAATCATCTGAAACTTTTATTACACCGATTTGGTTTACAATCTTTGTACTTTGATATTTCCAACAAAAAAGGCAACATCGTGATATACTGTTTGTACATATATATAGAGACAGACAGAGCTAGATCATATCGACAGAGTTGAAAAGTAAAAACCATTTCCCAGTGTTCACAAAAGAATTTATTCACCACGTACCCGCTTTTGCCTTGTCCTGCCTGATGTATACAGACACTGACAGTGCCACTGGCCCCTGGCTGACAGGACCTTCACCTGCAGTGTGCCACGCCCACATAGATCAGAAAAGATGGAGTGCGAGGCTGCCCTGACAGCAGGGGCCACACAAGGGGTGCTGACAGGGCTCAGCCCCAAGCCCTCACAGGCTTGTGTAGCTCCCTTCCCAACTATTGATGGATGCTCCAGGGGCTACGTCTAGAAGAATTCCTAACCAGCAGTAGCAGCTGTGAAACCTCCCTACCTGGGCATCTCCCACGACTTGTTTCCCATCCTCGAGACCGAGGTATTTAATATACTTATTTATTTTTATTTGCATTTACAAAATATTTTCACTGGATGACACACCTCAATGAGATGAGAACTCATGTTCAGAAACAGCAGAAAAGACCCAGATTAACATCAGGCTGATGAAGCGACAGCTCCAGCAGCAAGGGTGGGGGTTTAATGGGGCTGGCCTGGTCCTAGGCAAGCCTGCCTGTAGCTCCAAGGACAGGGCTGCAGCTGGTCAGTCAGCTGTGCAATGAAAGCTCGTGCTTGGTGGGCAGCAATGAGATACTGCAGACATGCTAGCAGACACATGAGGAGGAACTGGCCACCAGAGCCAGTGAGGACAAGGGACGGAAAGAAAAGGGCTTGGGAAAACATGTCATCACCAGAACAACTTCTGAGTTGCTTTCCACGATATTTACTGCTCATTTTCTTGCTAACAGCTGAGACTGTTAACACCGCTTAAGCACCCTTCAAACCCATTCCTGGGTTGCCACATGCAGGAATGCCTGGACAGGTAGCTGTTGCCTGGAGAACTCTGCCCTCTCTCCCATCAATCTCTTGGTCAAAAAACAAAGTCTAAACCAAGCAGCCTGCACCACTTGCCCACACCCAAGACCAACACTCAACTATCTGCCAATCTGCAACAGTTGAAACTATTTCAAATGCCACGAACTCTAGCCAGACAGCAACAGCGGATTGTTGGAGTGTGAACATTCCTGCTGTTGGTGGTTCACTTGCCAGCTCCAGGTCCAGCTACCACAGGGAGGGTAACTAGCTGGTTACTCTGTTCTGAGTGCAGGGCCAGAACAGATACCTTAGCTCTCCCATCAGATATATCCCCAAAGAATACTGGCAGGCTTTGAGGAGGGAGGGTCATTTGTGGGCCTCCATCTGGAGGAGGAAATGAGCTTGGGCACTGCCACCACCCACCAACAGCAACAGCAACACTCAGCAGAGTCAAGGTGGATGCATCTCCTCACCTATGGGTCTGTGCCAGAGAGATGGTCAGAGACAGGGGTGGCCAGAAGGTAAAGAAGGGGGAATGACACGAGGGCTGTGCCTGTCCCATCAGGCCGGAGCAGGGACACCCGGCTGGCTCCTTCCCACAGCAGATGGCGAGTCCGGCTTCCACTGCTCTGAGCAGAGTGCACACGGCAGCAGGAGACAGTGGCCAGCTTCCCAAGCCTGGCGGTTTCTGCTCACAGAGACCCAGGCATCGATTTGCAAGGTGTCACACTGGCATATGTCACAAACAGGATGGCAGGTTGATTTTGAGCACCAACTTGGGGAGGAGGAGCAGGCTGCCACAACAGTGAGCAGAGGCTGTGCACAGAAATGGTTGCTGTGTTCAGCCTCCCATTGCTCCCATGGAGCTGGATTTGTGTAGGCTGAGCTGTCCCTGCCTGTTTGGCACCTGCTGGGCTCCTGCACAGTCAGCCAAGGTGCTGGTGGCTGGGTTTCAACAGCACAAGGGGTCCTGAAAATGGGAGTCCTGTGCACTGCCTCTGGGACAGCACAGCAGGGTGAGGAGGAAACAGCACGCTTCTAAAACATAGTGCCAAGCACTCCTGGCCTGAAACACACCCAGACAACTAACACAAGCTCCCTCAGTCACTGGGGACCCATCACTGTATTCCATCACTTCTACAGCACCTGTGCCCTGTGTCCAGCAGCTTCCCTCCAAACTCAATCACCAGCCAGCCTCATGTACCACCCTGCTGACAGGGCACTTTTGGCTAATCTAGATCCTTTCATGCTTCCTCAGTTGCAGTGAAGAGGGATGAAGCCTGAGCTCATGTGGCTGGGAAGATGGGAAGTGGCACAGAGCCAAGCCCTGCATCGGCTTTCTTAGGTAGAGGGGACGGTTCAGAAACGAAGTGTTCCTCCTCCCTACAGGGTATGCCTGAAATAGCCAGGCTTGTCAGATCCCTGTCTCTGGCCGTGACGGATTAGCCTCTCCAAGGCACAAGGCAATTTATTCATTAGTGACATTTACACCTTGTGGCTGCATTAGCCATCGTGGTTGATGACACGTGCTCAAGCTGTCAGCGCTGGGCTTGGAGGCGACATTGCTGCTCCAAAAATGCAGCAAGACATGGTCTGGGCACCTCAGCTTAGGATATACCTCCTGCCTTTCTCCTCAGCCAGAGCATGCACAGATTGCTTTGAAAGCCCCCTCTGTTCCTGAGCTTCTCTATCAAATGCCCTGCTCCACTCCCCCCCCCACCCTCCCTGCCTTGCAGCATCTTTGCTCCAGCACCGCATCCTCCTGCCCCATTTTGCCTTCTGTCTCCTGTAAAAACCAACACCTTTGCAAAGCCTTTTGCAGCTGTTCTCAACCAGCTTTCTTCCTCCTGTGACTTGCTGAGCATTCACATGCTATTCTGACCTCTGGCAGCTGCCCTCAGCCCCAGCAGAGAAGGACAAGAGCCCCATGTTTGGACACTTCTCCAGCAGACATGCTGCTTTCACCATGATGCTGTCCCCTGATCCCACACTGCCACAACAGCTGACCTGCCACCCCTCTCCTCCCTGGTCTGCAGACCATGACCACCAAAACATCAAGGCCTTCTGTTTTCTAACTTAGGACAAGTGCTGAGAAATTCTCTGGGAAAGCACAAAGTGATGCCAAAGTGGTGCCAGGATGTGCTGGGGTTGCTCTGCAGCAAGCAAGCAAGCAGTGGGCACGCCAGGGCAGGGAGCACTGCTGGAAGGCTGTGCACAGGCAGGGTACGGCGAGGTCTGGCCATCAGCATGCCTGTGGTCATCATGCATCTGCTGGCATTTCATGGCTGGCCCAGCAGGGAGGGGACCAAAATGATGTGAATACACGGCCTCAGAGGAGTTCAGGGGAGGGGAGTGCTTTGGCTGGCTCAGAGGAATGACAGTTTGCACACTGGGTTTGGGAAGAGTGAGAAGAGCTGGAAAGCATTGTCCAGGGAGCAGATCCAGCAGCTTTCCAGTTTCAGGCAGCCAGCAATGGATCAGCTTGTTCTCAAACACAGCTTGCTCCATGCTTTTATCCCTGCTCCCTGCCACTCGCTGCAGCAAATGTGACATTTCACACCATCGCCTCACAGAAACCAGGTCAGGAGTTTCCTCTCACGAGGAACAAGCAATGCTCTGTCACCCTGAAAAGCCCTTGCTGCAAGGGTGGATGGGTGTCACCACACCAAAGCCACAGACCTATCAACCCTCTGCAGGGCCACAGATCCCAGCTGTGCACAAGCACACAAGAACCCCACCCTGCTATGCCTGGGTGGTGGTCTTGTCACACCTCCAGGGACAGAGAAAGATTTTAAACTCTGGCGTCCATTCCTGATTGACCTACCCCACTGCAAACCACCATCCTGATCTGCCTTGGGCATTCCTTCTCCTCCACCATGGCACATTACTAACAGAGATGGAAGGAGTGGAGAGTTTAAACCCACATCATCACCAAAAAAACTTTTTTGTTGTTGTTTTTTTAAAGCAAGGAACAGCAATGTGAAACACTTCTCCACAGCTGTTAAGACCTTCTAGTTGCATTTCAGTTTGAAAAAGCCGTTGGCATTTCCAAAGTGAACTCCTGTTATTATGGGGTCTAGCTGTCACCACTGTTTCCCCAGTCAGCTGAGCAGTGCTGCTCCATCAGACACACTGCTACTCTCTCTCCCCTCTGTTCAGCCCCTGGGAACAGGCTCTTCCTGGGGGGCAGGTGCAGCACAAACAGAGCCCACCAGCTTCTGCCGGGGCCGAGCAGGAGGTGATGCCTGCTTTCAGCTGATCCTCCTCCTGCATCTGCTTCTGGAATTGTGCATAGACTCAGGCTTGGGATTTTCCAAATTTTCACCCTGACTGGTTCACAGGCTGCCATCCAAAGTCTGAATTCATGTCACAGCAGCTGACAGCGCTGCTAATGGATGTTGGGACCATGGGATTGATACAAAGTACTACGTCATCTCACCACATTCTAGCTAGGCTTTTTCTTTCACTAATGTGAGTAGCTAAGATTGCAGAAGCAGCTTGTGGTGATGGAGAGTGAGAGAACCTCATGTGTCTGTGTGTGAAGTTATTTTGTTCTACAAAATCCACTAAATAATAATCACAGTAGGTGATCCATCCATTCACAGAGTTCGAAGGACTGGGGAGGGTTCAGGATGGGCACCAATTTCTCACAAGCTTCACTCCCCCAAATGAAGTTTACAAAAACCAAACAAACGAACAAACAAAATGGCCCAACAAAAAGAGTCTTCCTGGGGAATGGGGGAGGAATAAAACCCACTTAGCTTTCCAGCAGCCGCTGTGCTTATTCTCAGTGCTGGATGGCCATGCTGCACATTGTAATGGGCTCCTGAAAATCTGGCAGCTTCTGGAAGAGTTGCATAGGTGGATGAAATACCTGTTAGTAGAGCCTGTTTACAAACCGCAGGAAGAGGAGCTTGTTGAATTCCACAGGGAAACTGTCCCTCCTCCAAGAGAGACATGAGGTAAGGAGGGAAGGAGGAAGGGCAGGCCGTGAGTCTTGCAGGTTCAGTTCTGTCCTTGGGACCGCTTTTACCTCAGAGGTGGAAAGGCTATGGTCCTGTGGGAGAAGGCTCCTCTCCCAGTGCTGTGGAGGTCAATTTGCTTGTTAGCTTGCTTTTGAGGGAGCTGACGAGATCACATCCACAGGCATAATATTCCCCTTGGCAGAGCAGCTGTGATAGAGGCAGTAGAGCAGAACAATTCAACCCACTGCTTGTAGAAACTACAGATATTCAACATTCATTCACGTTGGCCAAGTCCCAACACAAAATCTATGCATCAAAGCAACACTTTGTGTGACAGATCAATTTTTCTGGACTCAGGGACAGACGCCTCTGAAGAGCTGCTAAGCCAACCTCACATTAGTATAGTACCACTGGCTTCAGTAAAATATTACTAGGAATGAACATAGCCCATTAATTTCTACCTGAACTGTGACTATGACCCCTTCCCACTTTCTCCAGAATGTCCACAGGGAAAAGTCCTAGGCAGGCTCAGCCCCAAGTCCCCATTGGGGTCCCAGGTCCTATGAACCAGCCTTTGTTCCCCATGCATACTTGGCTCAGTGGAGAGTGTAGGCCCAAGTGCATCACAGAAGGCAGCAGCACCAGATAGAGCTATCACTTAAACTATGTTTCATTTCTGACATTACCTGGATCCAGATCATATTCCTACAGACTTTATTCTAATCACTGAACATGAATGAACTATGATCAGAAGGACATATCCCAGCTTGAGACTCACAGCTCTTTGGTAACACAACATCTTGGTGGTGGTGTAGCATTTCGGACCCAGCCCCTACCGCGACTGCAGCAGAGTAGGAGCACACTGCAGCTTAGTCTGTACCCTGCTAAAGGCAGCACCATGGTGCCATTAGACACCAGTACTGAAGCTGTGGTTGGAAAGGCTGGAAGGAGATTATTTGTCCCACCTGCTAATCAGCAGGTGCTGTTTTACTGGCATCAGATGCTGCCTAACGTTCTTAAACTTCCACTTAATAAATCTGTTCCTGCAGTTCTCACCCCACTGGTATCCATCAGTTATTAAACCACTCTGCAGCCTCTTGAGTGAAGAGACAACAAAGAGGGCAGGGATCAGCTGGATCTCTAATGTGCATTTTATAGGGAGCAGGAAGGAAGGAGGGGGTGCATTTGTTTGACAATAGATGAACAGCAGCTTCCCCAGCCTTAAAACTGTGTATTTGCCTGGAAGGTCTGGCCTTGGCCAATAGGCTCAGATTCCCTCTCCCCATCCTAATGAATGCCCCTACAGCTGCTCACCCTGAGGGCCCTCTCTGAAACCTCCTTCTCTGGTATGGAGCGAGACATGACACATAGAGGGCTCAAAGAAGTACCACTTGGCTGGCTGGTGTCATCGACTGGTTCTGCACAAGCAAGGTGCTAGGCACTACGTGGGAAGCTTCCACTGTGCTGAAAGATAGATAAACGGGTGATGATGTGTCTTGATGATCAGCTGATCCAGAGCTTCTCACACACTTCTTCTCTCTCTCTCTCTTTTTTTTTCTCTAGGTCAGAAAAGCTGGAGAGCTTTTAAGTACCTGACAAGTACATTGACAGATGGGAAACACCAAATAGCCCGAATTAATTCTCAAGCCTTGCAGCAGTAAGGACTAGCCCTCTTCTTGGGTTGCATTAGCACCATGAAGGGCGACAAAGAGGGGTTGGTAGCATTCCTGCCTCCCTCCTTTCTGGTATATGAGCAAAGTCTGCTGTTAAGTGCAATGCTGAGCCTGACTCTCAGCCCATAGAAAACTGCTGTGTTTGAATGATGTATGGAAAAAACCAAAGCCACCTGACTGCAGAGATTCTACCACTTACTGCCCCCATCACACTGACAGGCACCTGGCTTTGACCTTCCCAGAGAGTGATGTGTGCTGTCCTGCTCTCCTTGTGTAAGTGGCCAGCAGCTCTGTATACTCTGCTCACTTTGAAGGGTTCTTCTGCACCAGAAATGAGGACACAGCCACCCTGACAGAACAAGGAAGGCACTGCTTGCACCTTTGGCCCTCTTGCCAGGGCCAGGCTCAGGGCAGTGACATACTCACTACACAGTGAAAACTTCAGCACCACCACTCAAGCCAGGGTCTGGCAAGTGAGATCAAGACTCTCGGATTGGTGAAGAGAAGGCTACATATAACAGGCCTACTCGTGTCAGGAAGGCCGTGAGAAAAAGGAACAGAGCCAATTAGACTCACCAGTCAATGGAGGAGAAGTAATGAGATTAAGATACAGCAGGGAGAACTCAGGTTAGATACAAGGGAGAAGGCTATCCTGAGAGGAGAAGATTGGCCATCGAACAACCTGCCAAAGGAATCGTCATCACCAATGTGGATGTGGCAGAAAGCAGACACAAACCTCAGGAAGAGCAGACATCTGACTGCTGCACAGCCCAGGGCTGTGGTGGGTGATGTGTATGTGCCAGGAGATGGGACTACGCCATCATGGAGAGGCTGTGTGCCAGAACACGGACAGGCCATCTCTGGCTATCTGTGCTCGTAACCTGACCCATAAGCAGAATTACAGCAGCTGCCCTTGGCCCAGGGCACTGCGGTCTCTCACCAACCCTTAGGAGGAGACCCTCTTTGCCAGTAGTGTCCCATGCCAGGAGCAGTGTCCCATTCCAGGAGATGGAAGGGAGAGACCAGTTTTCTGCTCTGAACTTTCCTGCTTGACTAGACATGCCACAGTGAACCCTAGTTTCAGTTTCTCCTCTTCAGCTCCACCACTTCTCTGTCAATCCACCAGGCAGCTCCTGTTCCTGCTGCCCAGTCCTGCTCCCCTATCATGTCCAAGTGCACCATCCCCCTTTCCTGAGCCTGAGGCATGTCTCTACCGGTGAGAGAATGGAATAGGATGGAACAGGGGGCAGTTCTACCAGCTGCATTTGGGTAGCAGGGCCAAGAATATGAAGGATGGGATTTCTGAGAAATCCTGGCATGCAGTGGGGAACACTGACTAGAGAGGTCCCACTTCTCAGGGTACTGTGGGTCTGGACCAGCCACAGACAGCAGCACTGGGACTACAGCTGGGATCTGGCTGCAGCTGGCACCATGTACATGGGGAAGGTGTTCAGGAACAGGAAGACTTTACGGATCCTGTGGGTCAGAACAGCCGCCATGCCTCGAAGATCCACAGGTCCACCTGGATAGACCACCTCCAGAATAAGATTTCATAGGTGAAAATGGGGCCAGAGGAACATGACAAGGCATTCTCATGGAAAGCCCCAGAAAAAGCCAAGGACACCTGAAACTCTGCTGCAGGTGTAAAAGCCAGGGGGCACAGAGACCCTGCTAATCTGTCGCCATTGTGAAAACTGTCTTTGCCCCAGGGAGCTAAAAGTCCTGCCAAAACTTAGATAAATCCATCTGTCCAAGGCACCATGGAGGCTGGAGATAGAAAGATGAGCCATTATAGCCTAATTTAAGCAATGTGCAGAAGATTTCAAATAGAACATGTCAGGAAGGACAAGCAGGGACCTCATTCCTCACTAATGACCTATTGCAGCTCTACTGCCTCAATTCACTGGGACATACAAGCACATACCATTATATCCCGGGAGTCACGAGGGCACTCCACAGTGGCCTTGGCTTACATTAGGCCCTTGGAGAGAGAAGCACGAGGGCACAGCAAGCCAAATGTCATTAGTAAGCAAGGAAATCCCAGGGCTGCTTTCGCCGAGTCTGAATCTATGCCAAAAATAACGAGAACAAAACGCAGAGAGGGATGCGCCTACGCTGGAGACCTTACGCTTTTCTGTCCTCCAAGGGACCCTCTTCTTTAAGCCAACATCTAGCTCTGGTAGTGAAAGTAAGGGCAGATGCTAAGACAGAATCATAAACAGAGTGAGATTTTAAGAGACTTCCTGTTCAAACCACTGTTGTTCATAGTTTAGCCTCTGAGATCCAGGAGGACAAGCCCACCCGAAGGGCAAGAGACACTAGCCAGGATATGCAGAGCATAAAGAGCAGAACAGACTGCTCTGGGGGAAATGAAAAGTGGAACCCTACAACACCCACAAATGCTGACCACTCCAGGCTTGCCAGCAGGAGATGACTCTCGAAAGAGGACCAATGTGGCACATGGGTGTATTTGCAGCCTCCTCAAGACTGGTAGGCAAAGCAGTACAGCAGCACGATAAGAGAGACAGACCCCTCATTAACAGCTGGCAGGAGGAAGATGGCTGGACTAAATATCATGTCTCACTGTTTGCCCTTCTGTGGCAGATGGGGAGACAGACAGCAAGCACAAATGCCCAGGTGCCAGTGGACTTGCCCTTGCCACCCAGACATGCAGCTCTTAGCTTTTGTTCACCAAAAGTGGTGACGCTGAGCAGTAGTGCTGTCTGGAGAAATTGCTGGCTGATTCGGCATGCACTTCCCTAAGAGCTGACAGAAAAGGAGACAGCTTTTCTGAGAACAGGGACTCAAGCAATCTGAGGATGTGCTGCTGGAGGAGGAAAAGCTGGGTGTCTGCACGCTACAAACACTGTTGCAGCTTCAGTGACACGAAGGCTCTTTGCCCAGTGTCACTGAGATCCTTTCCAGTGGGGTAGAAGGGGCAGTACAAAGCTCAGAGCAACCTGCCCTGACAAGACCAAGGCCGAAGAACTCAGTAGCTAATGAGCTACACAGAAGTCACCTCACTTCTCACAGCCTGACACCTCCTTGCAAAAACCTCTCTTGTGCAAAACATTAAGTTTTAATCAGGTTCTCCTCTAATGTATCCCCAGCCTTGGTTCTGCAGAGCATCCCTCTTGGCAGATGCCTCCTGCATGGGTCCTGCACCAATAGTGGGGTCCCACAGAAACGGAATCCTTTTGGTCCTCCTTTCCCCAGTCAAAGCTCCCAATTCTCCAGGGTGCTTTTGCATTTGTCCCTCCTACCCCCTCAGAGCTCTCTGCCAAAATGAGGCTTCCGGGAGCCTGCAGCTCAGAGTCCACAGCCAGAACCCAGCTGGATCTCATGCAAAATTCACTCATGCAGACATGCACCAACCTGCTGCTCCATTATCAATAGATGAACTGCAGCTGAACCTACCAGAGACTTCCTCGATGCTTAGCTGAACCAATTAGGACTCACTGCAAAACGAGGAAGGGTCCCCAGCCATTTGAAGTGCCACCTGATACCACAATGTCTGTCCTAGTGCCATCCTCTTCCCCAGCTCACCAGGGGCCTCTCGTTTTCTCTTTCCAGCTGAGCCCTCCTCCAGCAAACACATCAGTAGCGCTGCAGATCTCTGCTCCACCTGGATTTGCACATTCATCCCTCCCCGGTGCTGCATACCCAAACAGAAAACCCTTTTTTACCAAGGGGATGCTGACTCACAGCTGGCACACCGAAGCTTCCTAAGGAGCTGAGCCTGGGATCCTCTGGAGGCAATGCCATTCCCAGCAGTGAGAACAAAGTAACAGTCGGAGCATGGTCTAAAAAAAAAAAGGGGGGGAAGGGTGGGGAACGGTAAGGGGGGAAGGGGAAGAGGTGAATTTGTTCCTTTCAGCCTTTGCTCTAACCTGCCACTCAGCCTCACATGCCTGGGTCCCCATGACCTTCCATCACAGGCAGTGACACCCTGCTCCCAGGGGCCTGTTCTCCTCCACCCTCTGAGGGGTCTCGCTCCAGTGTGGGAAGCAGGGTGGGCAGAAGTGCAGCAGGGTGCTTTTTGGTGGCTGCTGGTTCCTTGGAGCATGAGCCAGCCTGGAGCCAGGGCTGGGAGCCAAAGCCACCCCCTCCATGCATCAGGCCTGTCATTTTATTCCCCCCTTTGGGTCTTGATACCATGAATTATGGTTTTGCAGTTGGTTTGGTTGATTTTTTTTTTCTTTTTTTTTGCATGTGGTGATTGGTCTAGAGTTCTGTGCCATGTCAGGGGGAGCATCATCATCCACCCCTCTGGGAGGCCAGAGCCACAGCGAGGGAAGCTTTTGCTGGCTGCCGGAGCAGGATGCCATGTCCACTCCATCCTGATGTCCTCCTAGGCTAGCCCCCTCGTGCTCCTCTTCCCAAATCCTGCGCTGGCTCGGGCCAGGCAATGGACAATGAGATCTCACCGCCTTCTGCTTTCACAGTGAGGTCTCCACGCAGGACCCATTGCGATGGAGGTGACGGTGGTCGTGGTTCAGGCAGCCTTCATTGCGGTGTACAATGAGGACAGGGAAGTAGAGGGCATCCTGATAAGGAGGGGGGTCTTCCTCCTCCACAGTCACCTGGCTGGAGAGGCGTGTCTGCTCCGTGGGGCAGCTCTGCTCGTTCAGGCTGCCGCTCCGGCTCTGCCAGAGGCAGCTGCGTCGCGAGCCGTACAAGCGGCCCAGGGAGAAGCGGCTGCTGCTGAAGGGAATCCTGGGACTGCCGTTGCAGATGCTCAGAGCACTGCGGGAGAAGATGGAGGAGCTGCTTATAGTCCTGTGGCACCGCTCGCAGTTCTGCCGGTAGCCCCCATAGCGGCAGGCAGAGTAGCTGGTGCAGCCGGAGAGCCCCACCAAGTCCATCAGGACTGCTTCCGAGTAGCTGGGCACCAGCTGCTGGTTGGATCGTATGTGCCACTCCAGCTCGGTGCTGTCCACCGTGTTGACACGGGGCATCCTCCGGCAGAAGGAGCGCTCCTCGGCTGGTGTCACCGCCACATAGTCGAACCCAAAGAGTTTCTCCACGTGGTAATGGACGTAGGAGGTGCGGTACTCATTTAGCACCCGCAGGGGCCAGGATAGGGTCAGCAGAGCTGCCACCCAGAAGACATAGTGAGATACGTACCAAGGCAGGTTGTCTGGGTCGGAAAAGGCCACCATGTATTCCTTGAAGTCCACATTTTTGAGGTGCATCCCCTCCCTGGCCTCCATGTAGTCGTCTAGGCCCTCATTCTCCGTGAAGAAGCGGGCCCGCTGGGTCAGATAGGAGTTCTCGGACTCCACATTGGCAAAGCTGAAACACTTGGTGAAGCGGAGCCGTGTGGCTGGGTAGCTCTCCAGGTCAATGAGGTCCTTGGAGATGTCCTTAACCCCACAGTTGGAATAATCGAACTCGGCCTCTGCCACATGGGTGTTGACCCGCTCATGGTACACTTGGGTGGTGGTGTAGGCGTCCCCGTTGCGGTAGCGGGTCACCTGCCGTGTCCTGCGGACGTAGTGGTAGCTGATGGCCTTCCACCAGATGCAGGGGGTGGCCTGCTGCATCCGCTGCACACGCTCGTGCACGCTCTCCACGTCCACTTTGTACTGCAGCTCGTTGCGTGTGTAGCAGTGCCAGCACTCCACCAGGTACACCACGTAGAGCATCACCAGGAAAGCCAAGGGGATGTAGACATAGCCGTTGGAACAGGGGCTGTCATGGTACATCATGGACTTGCCCTTGTAAGCGCTGTCAAAGGTCAGCCGGGTCACCTTGGTGACGTGGCACCAGGTCATGGCTCCCATGCAGCCATACATGAGGAGGGACAGCAGCAGGCATTTCCAGTGGGACTCTCGGCACAGGGACTTGCTGAGAGACTGCTTCACTGGCCGCTGCTGCTCCGGGGGACCGGGGAGGAGGAGGAGAGAGAAAACAAGAGAGGAGTCAGTAGGCTGCAGCAGCAGGGGAGCAGGCAGCAGGGTGCTGTGGTAGCACCTATAGCTCTGCGAACAGAGACACAACACCAGACACCGTGGGGCTCCTGGCCTCAGCGGGCAGGGCAGAGGCTGGGATCTCTCAGGATGACAGTCATGCAGGCAGGCAACTGTCACCCCTACCTCTCTTGTTGGTGCTCTGCCCCTTCCTGGGAGACAGACAGAGCCCAGCTGGACTTGGGGAGGAATGGCAAAGGAGAACTATGTCAGCCGAGCATCCCCCTTCTTCAACAGAGAGCAACCCCTACCACTGCCACCTCCCAGGAAGAAGCTGGAGCACAAGATAAGAGTCTGGGTGATCTCCTCTACATTCCTCAGCTTTTACACCCACCTCACCAGCACAGGCAGGTCTAGCTGATGTCACCCCACTTGAACCCCTCACCACAGCTCATCCCAGTACACACAAGTCTCTCCTCCCCTTCCCAGTAAAGACCAACAGCAACATTCCAATTTCTCCACCAGGGTGGCACAAGCTGCCTGGTGTGCCTATAAGATGGAGAAACAGACCACCTGCAGCTGGGAAGGTCTGTGTTTGGTAATGACTATTCCCACTACAACACTTGGCAGCCTAAGAAGCTCTGAAGTGCTTCTCAAGTGCTTTATAAACCACACCAACGAGAAAGCACTCTTCCACAACTGAAATGCAGACGCCTCTGGAAGGAGAGAAAGCAAATATGGAGTAACATCCCAAAGTATTCAGGCTAGAAGGGAGGAGCATCCTACCAATCCGCAGCAGCAAGGAGAGTAAGAGGCCACTCACAGCGGCTGGCAAATGTGCCTGCTTGCACTAGAATTGTGACAGCCCATACTTCTGAAAAAAATGCTCTTACGTCCTTCATGGTGAGGAAAAGGCAGAACTTCAGCAACAGGACTTTTTAAAGGGATTGCACTGGTGCCTTTCCCATAGAACAGTGCAGGGTTTCACACAAATCTATGAAAAAACTTGGTTAAGGAAACCTCTGCAACACTCAGAAGTTTCAAATATTGATCCAGCTTTGTCTGTGAGATCTGACATCATCTCACCCAAAGAAAGAACAGGCAAAGTAACTCTTTGTTTTCTTATACAGAAGATTTCATCCAGCAATCTCCCAAGGTGGAACCTGAGAGAAGGGGGTTAAGAACCCCAGCTTGTGGAGATGCCATAAAACTCACTCAGAGGCTTCAAGCTTTGCTCTCCCTCTGTACCTGCAGGCAGCAGTTCCTGAGCTCACCTGTGCCATGGCAGGGGCCAAGACCAGCTGTAATGACACTGCTCATGGCACTGCAGTTGTGGCTCCATTATTCTCCACTCCTGAGCATGCTGGGCTGGAGAGGTCTCTCATCCAGGAATCCCAAACAACTGAATGCACTCACACTGTCAGAAGGCAGGAGGGGCACTTTCACTCAGGCATGAAAAGAAAAAGCAAGAACCAGAGATCACAAGGCCACTGGCAGGTCTAGGGGCCTCTTCTTTCCTTTAAGAAATGCATCTTGCTCTTTTGAATAGCCCCTCATTCCTGGCTTGGTGCTCCAGAGTCACACAGCCAAATCTTTCCTCCCAATCCTTGTCAAAGCCTGGCAGTGGGATTTCTGTCACTGCACTCAGCAGGGCTGGATCCTGCCCAAATCTCCAACAGAGGTTTTTCTCCTAGAGGCACAGAGCTCCCCTGCCTGCCCACCCCAACAGCCAGCCCAGCAGAGGAGCAGAGCAGGTGGCACATCCAGAGAAACCCCTGCTGGCAAAGAGAATGGTGGCACATCCCACTGGCAGACCCAGGTATCAGTAATGCTGAGCTCCCCTCTTTGAAGCCACCGGCTAGGAGCAAGACCTGGAGACAGACAGACAGACAGACAGAGCCAGGGCTGATAGGTGGGGTGGTGCTGGTCTGCAGGCAACTCAGAGAGGTGCAGGGTGGCCCTGCTGGCAGTGCTGGCACGGACACATGTGCAGCCCAGTCTTGCCAGGGCAACCAACCACTGCAACAGCCTCTCAGTCATGGGGCAAGAAGGCAACCCCAGATAAGAGAAAAGGGAATGGGGAGAAGAAGGGGGGGCCTTTCAGGAGGCAGAGCCACCTGAGCTGTGCTCTCCCTCCTGAGGTCAATGCTGCAGTTATAAGAGCCTGCTCGGACCCCTCTGTCTTTGCTTGGTTGCAGCACAACTCTCCCATGCTGGAGTACTGTACCACTACCCAGGCAGCTAAAGGCTTCCTCTCTCACTGCTGCCTTCTGCGTTGCAGGCTTTCCCTGGCAGCAGCAGCAGCTCTGCCTGTGAGGATCTAAAGGAGCTGCTCAGCCAAAGGAGGAGCATGGGGAGGGTCTGAACGGGGCCCTCCAGTGGTGCGTGCCAAACCTGGGGTGGCTGTGAGGTGTGAATGCTGAGAAACTGCACCTTGTTTAGGAGGCAGATCTGCAAATGGAGAACAAGGAATAATAAAGCAAAGCATCCAGCTCATCCATTTACCAGCTGGGGAAGGGGCACCAGAATGACAGGTCTTTGGACACATCTGTCTCAGAAAAGCAAATTCCGCCTCAGAGTCACTCCCCAGCCCCTCACATTCCGCACTGCCTGTGTTGCAGAAGGGAGATGCTGGCTGTCACCCTGCAGAGATGTAGGCAAGCCCCACTGCGGTTACCCACCCAGGGCAGGGAGCCCGATGCAGCCCAGGCTTGGTTCCAGGAACTGTGTTAGCAGGGCTCTAGTCCATGCATTAGTCTCCTCCTAGGACTACGCAGTATTTAGATACTGCAGCGCTTTTACGGGGTCACACTAACCCCTGCTGTAAACTGTTTACAAGCCAGCTTTGTCCTAGGCTTTTGAGGTAAAACACATACACCTCAGCTGCACTGGTGGGGTTTCCGAGAGCTGATCAAGTGCCAGTGACGGGATACAACCACAGCAGAGACAGAGGAGGAGCCAGATGCAGAGTCTAATCCCAGTAGGAACTGCAGCATCCCTGCTCCTCTCCCAGGCTGCAAAGGGCTCACAGGAGCAAACAATCAGCTCCACAGATTCCCCTGCAAAAGCAGCTGAATAAGGTTGGCTCCTTGAGCTCTTAACCAGCCTTGGATAAGTCCAGCATAGCAAACAAGCAGATGAAAAAGCTGGGGAAAGAGAAATCTGTCTCAGAACAGTGTCACTAGGAGGAGGGCAGGCACTCATATAAATGCCATCGTCATCTGCCCGCTGCAGTCTGATGGAATGAGGCAAAAGGCTTGCCCTACTTCACTGCAAACGGGGTTTCCCTCCATCACAGGGAGCCTCCCTCACTGCTCAGGGCCCAGCACTGGACAGTGGTAAGCAAATCTGCTATTGCAGGTGCACTGAAACATCTCTGCAGTGCTAGAGGGCAAGGCTGGCCATAGCTTAGCTGAACCTGTCCTGGGATCCCAACCAGCTCCCTTCTCTGTGCTTCAGCTCACCTCGTAGAACACATGGGGCAACCCTTAGCAGGCACGAACTGAGACACATCTTGGGAAAGGCAAGGGGTAGGCTGCTGCTTGGGCCATCCCTCCCTGCTGTGTGGCACTGGCCTCTGACATTGCCCCTGAAGTGAACAGAGAGGGAGGCCAACACTTGCAGTTGCTGCTTGGGATGCGTGGGGAGGGATGGAGGGGATGCAGGGGATGACTCATAACCAGCCGTGAAGCAAAAGGAGACTCAAGATGCACAGGGTAGAAGCAGTAGAAGAGGGGACCCCCATCACTGCTTGCACAAAACTCCTTTGAGATGTGAGGTATCCTCTTCTAAAAAAACCGCCTCAAGGGGACAAACATGCTCAGCACCTCAGTGGCCAAGCACATGGGTCAAAATCCCTTAATCACCCCTGCAACCTTGACCTGCAACTTTGAATACTAAACCCCTTCAAGTTCTTCAAGCTACTCCTTGTAACAGCCTTGGCCCTGGTCCCATCCACTGTCCCCCTTTTTAACAAGTGTTTCCATGTCATTATTTCCCCATGCCTCTCACCTGCCTCCCCTGCAGAGACCTCTGTGAAATCTCTGATTCACCTCCAGAATGCTAAACCTTCATCTTTTGAGATGGCCTGGGGTTCAGAGGGTTAGGTGTCCTAGAGACAGCCCTCTAGAGGGCTGTAAAAACCATCCAAAAAAGCCCTAGAGCAGCAGCCTGAAGCCCAGGTAATTCCCCAGTGCCAGGTGGTGGCAGCAGCTTGCAGGGGATCCCAGAGGGACTCCTGAGCATCAGTTTCCATGGCTCTTCCCCAGGATTCACTTACATCACGCAAGAAATGAATAAGCCCTGATCCCTTTGATCTCAAATCCCCAGAAAAATGGGGGTAGGGAGGATCCAGTCATTTCTAGGAATTACCACTGTCTTCCAAGGCTCTGGACAAATACTGGCAACTCCTGGCCAGGATGATCCCAGCAAATGCCCACATCACACATCCCATGCCTACAGCCCAGGTTCAGGAGCTACCTGACTACAAGAAAGAGGTGGCTCAGTCCCAGGCTGGCAGTGTTGCCAACTGCAGAGGACAGAGGAAGGCTGAGCATCGACAAGCCAGGGAATCCTGCCAGCAGTCAGCTCCTGCAGAGGTACCAAGGTCTCCATTTTACATGGCAACTTGGAGGAGGACTGGTTCCTTCCATCAGATCCCACCTGAGCAGCAAGACAAGGACAGGATTTTGCGTGTTCCCAGGCTGAAGAGCTTGTCCCTTTGGCATCTCCTACCCTCCAAGGATGCACTGATGAGTGAAATTCAGTTCACCACCACTAAGTGTGGGTGTAGGCATGTGATGCCAAGATGAAACAAGGGCTCAGTCAGCTCTGGCTAGTAGCTCTTGCTACTTGCCTTGCTGGGACAAGCTGACAAGCACCTGAAGCCCTGCCTGGCTCATAGACACAGCAACCTGAGCTATCAAGATGAGGCACCTTCAAACAGGACAGGGCATGTTTCCCATTTTCCAGACATCTCCTCTGGCTTCCCACTCACCCTGGCCAATAGACCTTGACATGTGGGATTCAGCCACACTGCAGGGGCACTCAGCAAAGCTGGCACCAGCAGCTGGTTCTGATGGAAATGAGGATGTTGCACAGGCCGTATGGCATTACAGAGGCACTAGAGGGGAGGAGGAACATTCTCCCCTTCTGATAGATCTGAAGACAAGAGGATTGCACTAGGTCAGTCCATGAATCCAAGTTTGCCACTGAAGTCTCTCCTCATTGCATCCGAGGAGACACCAGCAAGCATGGCACCATCACAAGAGGCTGCAGCTTCCCTCTCCTCCTCCAGCTGCTTCATGCAAGTCTGTGATAGCTTCTGGCCACAAGAAGGCTGCCCTTAGCCTAAACAGAGCGGGTCATGGACTACAGCCTTTCTGCCTGCTCCCATGGAATATTATACTGACACGCCAGTTGGCAGCCACCACAGAGTAACTGAAGCCCGAGAGTCTTATAATCCCCTGCGAGCCAGGGGGCACTGTAGGTGAGGGAAACTTGTCTGGGAACTGCCCCTGCTACACTTCTTTCACCCAAATGGGCTCCTGCTCCGGCACCTCTGAAAAGCCTGTGCTATCTTGAAAGTAGAACCAACACTGCCAGAGCACTGGCAGTAAGAGACCACATCGCAGCAGGGCACAGGCACATCCTCATGCTAAAAAAGCACCTCACAGTTTAGCTACCCTCATCAGGACCTTTTTGAAGAGCTGGGCTCAGGTCATCAGGAGTTGTGAATGCAGGCAGGAAGATAGGAACAGACACAGGGCAGAGTATACCGTATTTGCACAGCTTCCCAGTCCTTGAACTTCAGCATTCCTCTCCTGCAATTATTTATATCTAAATATAAGTCTGTATATATAGAATACCCGTGCACGGGCATGAATGTTCTGCCCAAGCCAAAGGAGGCAGAGAATACCAGGCTTATGCAGCACTCACAAACTGCAGCTGCTCAAGAACAGGAGGGGAAGTGATGCACCAGCTTCTGAGTAGCCCTCCAAGCTACCCTTTGAGCTGTGGTCTCACCAGACAGGACAGCCCACCACAGCAAGAGAGTGCTGCCCTTCCTACACTGCCTAGCTGCTCTGCACGGGTCAACAGCCCAATGGCATAAAATGAGTCTCACCAGTCAGTGCAGTTGCTTTCTCACTTCTTGTGAAGCCCAAGCTGCAAGCAGGATCTGTAGAGGCAGCCAAAAGGCACACCTGCCTCCCAGTGATGCTCCCGAGGCACAGGGCACCCCACTCTTGACCCTTTCCGGCATCTGCTGCCTGGACTCCAGAAAAGTCATGTGCTGAGGGAGACTGCAGCACACCTAGAGGGAAGGCTGTGCTGGTACCTAGGCTGCCCCAGTCTGCACACCTTCCGCTTTCCCCAACCAGCCTCTAGCTGGGAACTGCCACCAGCGACAGCCCCTGGCATTGCCATGTCTCCAAGCCCTGTACCCTGCTGCCCACCGCGTCTCTCCTCACAGTGACCCAGGCAGCTGTGCCACATCCCGGCTGCCCGCAGAAGCCAGCGCACAGCAAGGACAGGGTCTCCACGTCCACTTCTCCCAGGCATAACAAGCTCTGCCCGCAGCAGTAAACCCCAAAGGTGCCCCGCGCTTCTCGTTTGTGATTTTTTTCCCCTTCCTCCTCCATCTCGGCCACTCCAGCCTCGGCCCCCGCTCCGGACGGCGCCGGCTGCTGCTTCCCTCCAGCCCCGGAGGCTCCGCGGCGATCCCCAGGTGACGGGCGAGCGATGGAGAAGAGGTGCGCCGGGGCAGCCCATCGGCGGCGGGGACCGACGGGTGGGTATCCTCGCCCCCCAGACCGCCCACCCGCCCCGCCGGTCCGCACCGCATCCCCGGGGCCGGAGCGGGGCGAGAGGGGCTCCCAGCGAGCGGGTCCGCACCTGTGCGGGCAAAGCCCGGCCCGACCCGCGGCGGGGCGATCGACGAACGCGCCATGCAAAGCGGGCGGGCAGGGAGGGTGGTAGGGGGCAGCCCCGGGCGGGGGGCGGCCGCTCTCCTCACCTCCTCTCTGGCCCCCTCCGCCTCCTCCTCCGGAGGCACCGGCGTGCTGCTGCCTCCCTCGCTGGCGGCGGCGGCCGAGGCCGGGGGGGACATGGCGGCGGGGGCGCCCCGCTGGCGGTGCCTGCGGGCCGGGCAGCTGCATTATCCCGCCCGCCGCCGGGCGCTGCCTCGCCGGTCGCCGGGCGGGCGGCGGGGCGGCGCGGCGGGCGGGCGGCGCGGCGGCATCGCCCCCAGCCGCGGCTCGGCGGCAGCGCTGGCCGCCCGCCGGCCCCGGCCCCGGCCCCGCCGCAGCGCAGCGCCGCTACACGCGGCGGAGGGCGGGCAGAGCCGCGGTGGGAGGGCCGCGGCGGAGGCGGGGGGAACGGCACGGGGATGGGATGGGATGGGATGGGATGGGATGGGATGGGATGGGATGGGATGGGATGAGGATGGGGATGGGATGGGGATGGGAATGGCGATGGGCATGGCATGGGGATGGGGATGGGGATGGGGATGGGGATGGGGATGGGGATGGGGATGGGGATGAGGATGAGGATGGGGATGGGGATGGGGATGGGGATGGGGATGGGGATGGGGATGGGGATGGGGATTGGATGGGATGGGGATGGGGGCACGGCGGGATCCACGGCCGCCCGAGCGGAGCGGAGGGTGACCTTGAGGCGCCGGCCGGCAGCACAGAAGGAGGGAGGCCGGTGCCGCCGCCCCTCCCGTGCCCCACTGGGAGCGGAGCTGCCGCCCGGCGCTGTCGGGGAAGCTCCTGCTCTCAACCGCGCCGAGGGGTCTCGTCAGGCTGGCTTCGGTTCCAGCTGAACAGCTGATGGAGAGGTGAGGGGTCCCGTGAGTTTTCTTTCCCTCGGGATGAAACGGGAGAACCAGGAGCACTTTGTATGTGCCCCGTCTGCTTACCTACTCTGTAAGCACCCCAGCTAGTCGGGGGAAGTGGGATAGTGGTGATCGCCAGTGCTGAAGCTGGCACGCACGGAAAACCTTAGGTTGGGCAGGATCTTCCCTGCTGTGACCTGTACCGGGCCCAAAGGTTCTCAGCTAGATATTGCAGAGCCAACTGCAGCTTATTTCTCTGCAGAGCTAACCTGCTTGGTTTCAGGGATGAGTGGAAAAGTCTCTTCAGACTCAATCCGAACTCACAGGGGGGACAGACACAGAGTTTGGCAGGGGTCTGTACTTGTCAAGGCCTGGATATTGCAGGTACAGCCCAGCTTCCTTGATATCAGGAAATCAGGTGTCTCTGCAGGTGCTTCCCCAGATCCAGACTGGGGAGAAGCATAAGCTGGAGAATTTGCTGGAAACTTCTCTTTTTCTGAGCTCTGAGGCTCAGCCTTGGTGGTGGCATGATTGGCATGCCTTGTCCACTGTTGCCTGGGTGAGGAAGGAACAGTGTGTAGGCCTGATGGTCTCACTCAATGAGATGCATCCGAGGGGAATTGTCAACCCCTGCTTCTTATGGGAATAGATGCGATGACCGGGGGTGCTGCTGAAGGAGCTCATCTTCAAAAGAGGCTGGGGATGTGTTTCCTCTCGCCTTTCCCCTGTTTCCATGGGAACAGCAGCAAGCAGGAGCAGCCTGCTTGGAATTTCACTGCCTACCACTCAGACACCCCCTGCCCAATCATCCCGGCAGACTTTGGCTCTTGGGGGTTTCAGACCCACCCTCACGTGATGGATCCCACGCCTCTGAGGAGAACTCTGCCCTGCATGTGTGTCATAGCAGAGCAAGGCAAAGAGGCACAAGCCCAGGGCTGCCACAATTCCTGTAGCAGCACTGAATGTAATTCTGTGCACACCAATAGACAGTTGCAAATAATTTGCATTCCTATATGCATTTCTGCTTTTTATAGGATGTGACTTCAGCTAGACCAAAAGGTGCCTGAGGGATGATCACCCTCCAGGAACAGCACTGGTTTTATCTCAAATATGTGAATATTACACAAAAAGAGCAAAGCAGAAAGGTGAAGAGGGGGGAAAGGTGGTACGAGTTTATGTCTTTGCATTTAATAGCCCACAGTGTCTTTTTCTCCAAGGAATTTGTCTGTTTCACTTTTGAATTTGTTTTGATTTTGGACTTGTAGATGCTTCATGCACTCTGTGGCAAGGAGTTTCGCAGCACACCCAGAGACTCAAGGAGCTTCCTTTGATGTGCCCATTCTGGGCTTTTTATCCACTCGGACAAACCCTTGGGAAGCAGGCTGCTGCCACCCTTATGGAGCTACCCACAATGAAATTTATCTTCCACTGGTCGAGTCGGTGGCTACTGGTGAGCCAGAGATAGAGTTTTTTGTGTCAGGCATCTTTGATACTGGTCTTGGCAGCATATCTTGGAGACAACATTGTCAAGCACATCACCAGCTGTGCTATTTTTGAGATGAGGTGGCACAAAAGAGGTTGTGTGCCCTGCTTTGTCTGAAATGAAGTTGTATAAGTTCTCAGACACTTTTCTGAGGAAAACAGGCACGTGGCAAATTTCGACCCTCAGGCAGGAACCCAAAGGCATGGCTGATAATGCGAAACAAGGGGCACAGAACTCCTAGGAATGGGAAAAAATAATAAACAAAATGCTTAGGCCTTTTGGAAATTAAAGCAAGATGGACAGCATCCAAGACTGTGTTCTGTGTTATCATCAGAAGGAGAACCCAGAAGTTTTAATTACAACATGCTGCCTGATCCGCTCAACCCTCCTTCTCTTGGGGGCAAGAGACAAAAATATGTGAGATTTCCCTCCAGTTATTCCTGTAGGTGTCAGGATGCCCTACTGGAAAATCATGCTGGAGAGGGGGACATTTCTGGGATGGAGGCCTTTCTGATGTGACGAAATGGTTGAAAGAAGCAGGGAGGCTTTTAAGAAGACACAGCAACTGAAGTAGAGGTGGTGCCCTTACCAATAGGTTTGTTCTCCAGAAACCCTGTATCTGCCACCCTGCAGAGACATTCATATCTGTTCCAAGCAAGCATAAAGCATGACATCATATTAGCAGGATTTGTTCACTTTCCATAATGCATCAAACCGCAAAAGGTCTCACTCTTCTGTCTCTGGTAGTTACAGAAAATAGCTTTTTACTTCCTGCTTAAATGTGTTATTAGTTCTTACCCATGCAGCAAATTTGCGTTCAATTTCTAGAAAAAATTTTGATGGAGGCTGCATTTTAAACCAGATGGCCATAGATAACCTATCCTTGTGCTGGTATTTGTAGCCTGAATATAAAAGTGGATTTTACAGCATCGTACATATGTATATATGTATCATTGTGTTCAGCCTTATTTTTTTTCCGATAGACCAAGTGTGATCAAAACTCAGTCTATTGTTCCAAAGCAATCAATGATTCCTAGTGGTGTGCTGTTTTTTGTCTCTTAAGAAGATGTGTGGCAGAGAATCCCCTCATGTTAGGATTTTCTGTGCTCAGAAATTAATGCCTATTCAATTTAGAAATTTCAAGGATACTTTGTGCTGGCTGCCTGAGCTTTCCAGAATGTGTCACTCCAATTAAATTGCTCCTTATTAATGCAACAAGGGGAGTGTGGGTGAAAGAATGCGCCTCTTGCTTCACTTAAACAACATCCCTTTGCCACTGCTGGTCAGTGGTGTTGACTGGGTGCCATCTACCTCTGTAAGCTTTATCCTCAAGGAAATATGTGCCATTAGTCTGCTACCTTCATACTTCATGTCTGCTGGGAGGAGATCCAGGTGTGCCATTTTTTGTTGTGAGAAAGAAACCCCCAGGAGTCATTAATTGGTGACTGAGGAGCTCATTTCTGTTTAGTATCACTAAATCACAGGGGTACAGTCCCCAAACACTCAAAATCTTAAACCTCACAAAGTAGGTGGGTTTATAGCTGCTGCTCTGGGGCACATTTCACTGAATAGAATTGCTGTCATTGAAGAGTCTTTGATCCCCACTCTGGTCCTTTCTTTTCCAACAGGCTGCCTGTATACAGTTTGTTTGTTTTCCATCCAGCCTCATGAGAGCCTATTTTGTCATCATCACAGCTTTTGTGAGGCTCCACAGAGGTTTCTGGGTCAGGTTAAATCACTTTCCTCTCCACAGTAGCCCAGCAGGATACCCAGGGCCCTCCCTCACATCCCCCCTAGAAATGAAAAGCGGATTCAGCATTGCCCAGATGCCGTTTGACAGTCCTCAGGACATTTTGTCCGATATAACTCCAGAGCAGCGGCAACCGCCCCAAGTGCCTGGAAACTGAGCCAAATCCTCCCTTGCTAAATCCTTTGTTCTCACTTAAATTTTTGGCCCAGAAAGGAATAAACCACGGAAACCAATGGCTCAGAGAATTTAGTCTATCTCTAGTTGTGGTCCTGGGAGTGACTGCCCTAAAAGCAGAATATAGGTTTGTGTTGCAGTTTGCCTTCCCCACACTGACAGGTTGGAGTTGACATACTCTGACCTGGGGAAGCATCCCTGCCCCACTAAGCTCTCCCCATGGACCTGGCAGTCAGGGAAGTCGCTGTTCTAGGGAAGGGGCTAAAACCCACTGCATGCTTAGGGGTCATTGTATAGGCCAGGCCTATCAGTGTGGCCAAGGTCCTGGGGAATGGCTGCAATCCTACCTTCTGTGTGCCCCATTGCCTCGGCAACACAGACTTGGTCATCACTTTCTCATGGTGTCAGAAGTGCTCTGTCCAATGGGATGGCCACCTGCTCCTGCTCAGCAACTGAATATTTCAAACAGCTCACTCACCCCCCACCTCTCCTCCCTGCCACCCTGCTCACCCCTCTCTCCCAGCCCCTGCCTGGGCTCCTCACTTGTTTTCAGTAGTATGGCTCCACCAGGCCTGTTCCCAGCTCACTCTGATGCAAGTGTGGAGAGACACAAGCCCTAATTCAGTCTGGCAGCCGGGAGGTTTAACTCTCCTGAGAGCAGAGCTGAGCTTGCATGAGTAATACCTAGCCACTTTGGAGCACTGCTAGGAGACAAGAACTGGGCTAGTGGGAGTGCAAGGCTGCAGTAAGGGGCTGAGGTGACGCAGAAAGCAACTCAAGCAGAATCAACTCAAAAATGAAAGTTAACCATCCTCCCTTCTATCAGCCATCAGGTCCTGTATGGCAATGCTGAAGCCCATGAGCAGCCCTGGCAGCATCTGTCCTGAGCTCTCCGGCAAGGTGAGCTGAGGGATGCTTGGGTGGGTTGAGGTTTTTGTTTTGTTTTGGGTAGTCTCTGCCAGATGAACTGTACTTAGAGAGTCATGAATAAATGATAGCCCAGAGATGGAGCACTGTCTTCCACAGCTATTCCATGGGGAGGGAGGAGCATTCTTCATTAGAGTGATGTGGCCAGACAGAGGTTATCAGAGCCACCCTCTGAAGTGAGTCTGTCTCATCACTAGCTATAAAGAGAGCCCCAGGTGACAAGATTTCTCACCTAGGGCACAGTTTCACCATCTATTCAAGTATGGTTTTATTATCAGTTTTCAAGACCATCTGCCACTCCCTCCCCATTCATAACCACATCTGCCATCTCCTTTGGGAAGAGCTCTGAGCACACACACACATAAATACATAGCAAGGCCTATCAGCCATGCATTTGCCCAAATGCAAGCAGAGAGCATTGCCGCTGCAGCCACCAGCCTGACTGGAATTACACAAGAAGGATATAACTTAGAATGAAGCTTTGTTAAAATGTCTAAGGGTTTTGTTCATTCACTTTCTAAGGCTGAGGATTTTTAGTGGATCTTTATACAATCACTTTGTGTTTGTGGAAGTGAATGCCATGGCCAAGAGCAGAGTGAGTTAGGTGTGATCCCCATTCAAGGAATTAACTAACCGTCTTCTCCAACTTCCTACACATCATACACACACATACATACACACAGTGAACGGCAGAAGGAGGTAGAAACTTCCCTGTTCACTGTGGGACTCTGAGCAACAGTGGGAATCTTCTCAGGAAGGGCGTTAGCTGGGCAACTTGCCGACCACCTACCACATGCAGACAAACCTGATCTGCTCTGGGTTGTGTCACCACAATGGCATGATGGCTCCCATGCATTACAGGAGTGTGCAATGGAACTATGAGAGGCATCCAACACAGACTGCAAGGAGAAGAATTCTGGCTGGAAATTATCTCTTATAGAAAAAGCAAGCAGATGCCCAGAGCAGCATCCCTGGAGAGATTCAAAGTGATCCTGTGACTTCAAGCCAGATTTTCCAGGAGAGGGCAGCCAGTGCTTTCTGGGCTGAGTACCCCAGAAAACGGGTACTTGAGAAGGACCTGCTTTGCATTGCTCTGTTGGAAAGCTTGGCCTTGCTTCTGGGCATAGAATCTTGAAAAGTCATGTTCCTCCTTTCCTTCATTGGGGCACATAGTGAAGTGACCCAGTTTGGTGCACTACAGAGCTGATTTGTTGTCAGATATATAGAAACACAGACAGAGCAGAGAGTTTGTTGTCTTTCCTGCAACTTTCATCACTCTTCCAGGGCTTCTGTTTCCCTTGAATGCCCAGCTCACAGGCTGAGCTCTTTTAACTTAGGAGCTGGAGCTCCAGACAGAGGTCCAGGTTGTTGCTTGGGGTGCCCAGCAACACCTCTGGTGGGGAGAATACGCAAGGAGCTTCCTCAAATGGGTATCTAGCACCTTTCTTAAGGACTCAGCATTTCTGATTCTGGGGATGAGGGAAAAGGGCTGCATCTCCAGGGAATGAGGCAGCTCAGTGCTCATGTGGGATGGAAGCTGTGCAGTGGACAGTCTGCATGGTGGGAAGGCAGCACCAGTCGCGTTGCCTGGTGTGAATTATTGTGGCAATAACTGCTTATCACAATTTCAGGTAACCCATGTTGATTATAAATAACAGAACCACAGCTGGTAATTAGAGGATCATTATGTTTTCTCAGACCAGACATAGACTGGGTATAATTTCCCTTTCTCCATCTCAGCTGCATTTCACTTATTTAACCAGTAAACAGCTCAAGGACCAGAGAAGGACCAGAGAAGATTCTGGTGCCAGGCCAGGCCTTCGTTTCATTTAGTCAGAGGGCTGTGCTTGGGGACAGGACATTATCAGGGACAATACCCGAGGGTCTGTGTAGCCTGGGGATTCCTTCCCACGTCCATGCTCTGACCTGATGCTCCTCGCAGCGCAGTGTGATGGGAGAGCGCTGGTGCCTTCAACAGTGTGTGCTGACACTGACCTCTAGTGGGAATAGATCCCTTCCTCTTCAGATTTTCCTGCAGTTTTAACCATTTTAAGTGACACATATTAAAGGGGACTGGAGAGAGCCAAGAATCAGAGGTTCGTTTTTAAAACCTTCCAAACTAAATCAGAACATCAAGATTTGCCTCATATTGTATTTAATTATTTTTAATCTCTCTACCATTGTCTTCAATACATTATATATAGATGTTTATGCATATATATATATATCTGTATTTAAAGCCTCTGAAAATAATGGAAGTCCAAAACTTGCACAGCCTGGCAAAGAAATGCTCTGTTAGGAAGACAGCATAAAAGGGAGTCCAAACCTTGCAGAATGAGTAACAAAAGGCAAATAACGGGGCCAAGTGGCCAAGTTCCTCTTTCAGACTTTCCAGTAAAATTGTCTGAAAGGTTAATAGAAGCACGCCCAGTCAGAAGAGCGTGTCAGGAGATGGTGCCTGAGCTGCGTGTTAGTGAGTGTAGTTGAAAGGTCAGAGCAGAGAGTGGCTGGTCATGGATGCCTGGGGGGCATAGCTGATGTTAATGGGATGAGTGTGGTGTTCCCACTCAGCTGCACCAGACCACAGCAACACAGCCCTGGCACAGCACTAGCCAGCTCAAAAGAGTTCAAGGCTCACCTTAAGGAGGCTGCAAGATCACAAACTCCAGCTAAATTCTTATAAGCAGCAGGAAGGCCACTTCCAGGGGCCACTTGATAGCCAGAGGTGTAGACAGCTTGCAAAGGACTGGACTACAGACTCGCTGGCGGTGGGTCTTGAATTGGGTCTTTGCTAGAGCTGGTCCAGGGCCTGCTACTCCGGGCTCTGTGCTTTGGCTGAACTGTTCCTGGACATGTGCTAGTCCTGGAATAAGGATCCACACCTATTTCCCAACTGGAACAGCACATTGCAATATAATCAAGGTGTGACTGAGGCTTGATGCAAAGATAAACTGCAACCAGTTCACAGAAAAATTAATCCTTTATGTATCACCACACAAGTTTGTGTTTATTTGACCATGTTATCCATAGGAAAGTGTAGAAGAACCATTCCACAATGGAGCTGCATCTAGTATGTTACTAGAAAAAACAGCAAAGGCATTTAGGAAGGCAGTTGATGGATAACCTAGTAGTAGTAGGGTATGGAAAGCTGAAAGAATAAAATTCTGTGTGGGGGTCAGGAATAACAGCTACAGGTGGAGATAGGATGCAGCCACCACCAGAGTGTGAGAGGGAGTGACATGGATGTATGGCAGATCCGCATACTGCACTGGACAGAGCTGACAGATATGGGAGAAGCTCCTTTCCCTTAGTAAGTGTACTCTTGTAGTGACACAGTGCCAGAGACACAACTGGAACCACTGAGACAGATCCTGAGCATGGGTCTGTTTCAAGGAGGAAAATTTGTGACTGGAAGCCATTGATGCTGAAAGAAACTTATCTGTCTCCCTGCTGCTGCTGTCACACCTCAAAACCTTTCTTCCTACAAACTCAAAGCAAAAGCTGCAGTGTGAGACAGGGAAATATTTGTCGCTCTGCATGTGGTTCCTGTGAGTCCGTCTAGTATCCATCACCAAGCTCTTTCCAGGTAAGCTTCCTTGCAGGAGATCGTTCCCCTCCTGCTCAGATGAACTGGGAAGAATGGGCATCCTGCAGAGACAGAAAGTCATCTCAAGCAAAAAAAGCGAATCATGAAACTGATTTTAGTGTCAGCTGTGTTCAGAGCTATCTAGTTTGTCTTTTGAGGAAAGCCTGCTGCTCGGGACACTGGAAAGTAATTAATTACACGACGTCTGTGCAGATCCATAGGAGTTTCGGCACTGGGAGGAGAGCACTGAAATGCAGTCTAGTCAATCATTCACAGGCAGTGAGCTGGGTCTTCATTCAACCTTCTATTTTCAGCTTTGATCTCTGTGTCTGGGCTGCTCTCGTGTGAGCCTTGTCTGGGCTTTGAAAGGATTTCTATTTGCAACGGGAAAAGGTACTGGGAAGCGGCTGGACCGAGGGGCCTGCGCAGCCAGCTACAGTGACCTCCTGGCTTTTCCTATAAAGGCAGAACCGATGAGAGGGTGTCTTAGTGAGCGCAACAGTTTAATGTACGCACACATTAAAAAGCAAACGCCTTGTTTGCACCTCTGCTACAAGTGACATCCACCATATTGTTTCCCACAGAGCCTGTGTCTTCAGTCAGCACCTGCACAGGCAACAGCATCCTCACCCACACACCGCCCGGTTGGGCAACATCCGTCTCCCTCCCCTGGCAGACCTGCCTGCTATTTAAAGAAGCCAGACCAACCTGGCAGGGCAGGGGGCGGCTCCAGGACACACTGGCATGCCCCGCCCGGCCCAGGGAATTGCAGCGTCGCCGCCCCCGAGTCCCCCGGGCGCCGGCCCTCGCCCACGCTGCCGTGGGCACCGTAACTTCCCCGCCCCTCGGCGCTGCCCCGGACGGAGAGGGCGGGCAGAGGCAGCCCCGGTGGAGCCAGGGCGGGGCGGCGGCGGGGGAATCCCGGGCAGGCGGGCCGGGCGCGGCTGAGTCAGTGCGGGCAGGGGCAGGAGGCGGAGCCGGAGCCGTGGCGCTTTATCCTCTGCGCCGGCCGCCGCTCGGCGGGTTTGCGGCCATGAGCCCCCCGGCAGCGGCGCCGGGAGCGGGACCCGGGCCGGGGCGGGCGCACGGCGGGCGCTGAGCCATGTCGCGGGAGGCGGGCGGCGAGTGCCGCAAGGAAGCGGCGGGCTGGGAGGGCGAGGACGGGCAGTGCGACTCGGGCATCGAGTCGCTGCGCTCGCTGCCGGGCGGCAGGGAGACCCCCGCCGCGCCCGAGGGCCCCCCTGCCGCCCCCGAGGCCCTCGAGGAGACCCTCGCCGAGGCCGCCGCCGCCGAGGAGCGGCTGGATTCCAGCTACGGCTCCGGCGCCCTGCCCGAGGCTCTGCCCGGGCTGCCGGGGGCTGCGGGGGCCCGCCCCGAGGAGCCGCCGCCCCGGCCCGAGGGGCTCAGCCGGCAGCAGCTGGAGGCCCTCACCTACCTGTCGGAGGACGGAGACACGTGAGTGACCCCCGGGGAGCTGCGAGCGATTGTCCCCCCAGCCCCGGGCTGCTCCCCTTGCGGACGGCCGGCGCCGGTGCCTAGAGATAAGCCAGGCTGTTTGCCGTGGTCCCCAGCCCTCTCCTGAGAAGCGGCCGTGTTGTTTCGGACTCCCCGGGCCCCTGTCCTGAGAGCCTTCTGCCTTGCCTTGGTGCGCGTGGATGCTTGGCATCCAGGTTTGGCTGGATGACCCCCCCTCACCCGTCTGAGAGGTACCTGAGCCAGGTCCAGCGGAGTGAGCAGGAAGAGAGGCAGCCCAGGCTACATGGCACAGAACGGAGCCACCATAGGAAGCCAGCTTCTGCTTGCCATGGGGCTGCTAGCAACTAGAAGAAAGGGGGGAGCAAATCAAGCCCCCTCTGTTGTCTCTACTCCAGAGAATGCAACGTTCCCTCCACAGTGGGAAAGGCTTGGCTGCGTGAGATGGCACATAAGCAAGTCCTGAAACAAGACTGGCCATGCAGGGCAAAACCTTGAGATGGTTGTGTTAGACACTGCTCAACCAAGCAACCCAAGAACTGTTTGTTCTCAGGTGGGAATAGCCTTGCTTTGCCAACTTGCCCACAGAGCCACGGTTTTTGGCAGAGTTCCGACGCACATCCCAATGTAGGGCTGCCCTCCTGAGATTCTGTGATGGACACAAGTGTTTGTCTTAATGAGGAGGGCTTCCCACAACCCTAATGCCCTCTCAGGGGTAGAGACATCACCGCCGGAGTTATTTGGTTTGGCTTCTGGTAATTACCTTTAGCTAGTTACAGCATTTCTTTCCTGTTGTACATAGCCTCGATGGAAGGTTTTCATTATGAGTGTACACACAGACCATGAGCGAAGCATTCTTACAGCTGAGGGCAAAGCTTTGCCCCAAAACCAGGCTAGAGTTTAATACTGAGTAATGGTGCAAGAGGAAGAGAAACTTAGAGGCACTGACATGATCAAGCAAATGCATTCAGTAGCAAGAGGAGCAAGAAAGCTCTGTCCTTGCCTGGTAGATCACATCTGGATTGAAGGTGAAAATGAGCTGGGAGACAGCCTGAGTGTTTACTTCCCTGTTAGGAAGGAGTCTGTGCATCTGCTAATTAGTTCATTAGTGCTGACTGTGGGATCTGTTCTGAGGATTGCCTGGAAGTCTCACGGCAAGCAAGGTTAGACTAAACCCAGTCTCCCACACTCCCCTGTCATATCTACAGGCTGATTCTGTGGCTCCTTAGAATGGAGGAGCTTTGCTAGTTTTCCCAGATGTAACACTAGAGCCAAAGTAATGGACATGGAGAGAGCCAATCATCTTTTAATCAGAGCTGTGGAAGTAATGCTTCCCCCCAAGTTTGTCTGTCATGGGGTGCCCAGGGCTCCTTGCTTACTGTTTTATTAGTGAGCCCCATAGATGCAGCTGCTTGGAGATGCTTTTAGTGCTTGAGGCTGTCTTGTTTGGTGGTTGAAGCCCTTTGCTTGTCAGACTTGCTTGGAGAGACCTAATGCAAACATCTTATTAACTAGGAAAACATTAATCAGTGGTGCCTTGGTTACTGTAGGCAGGAGAGGCTCTCAGAGAGCTCCCCAGACGGTTGCCTTTGCTCTTCTGTTTTCTCTCACTCACAGTGCATTTCAGAACAGGAAATCCGTAAAGAGTGAGGGAGGGAGCGATAGGTCTGCTGGTTGTACAGCTTTGGGCTCACCATGTCCACACAGGAGACAGGCTTTCCTGGGATCTACTCCCACTGCTGGGCAAAAAAAAAAAAAAAACAAAAACAAAACAACTATTCTTGTGGTTAGAGTGGTGAGGCTGTGGATTTGTGCCTCCACTATTCTTGTCTCTCCTCCTGACCCTGCGGCAGAGGTAGGTGGCATTTATATTTAGAAGTGCTGAACATCCACCACTCAGGTTGATGCAAATGGGGACTGTGAGTACCCAGCGACTCACTGGACTGCCACCGGTTTTGTATGTGAAAACAAGTCAGGGCTGATAGTAATGCTAGAGTCTATGGTGCAATTGCTCATCCAATGACAGAAGGTCCCCAGAGAGAAGGGATCAGATGGCCACAGGCTACATCCCTTTCATCCAGCCAGACAAACCCATCTTCTTTTCTTTTCATCTCTGTCAGCAGCACATTTCCTTGTGTGCCTTTTTTAAATGTCTGCCACAAAACAGCTCCAGGCAGAAGATTAAAATCATACTATCATTATATTTCAGAAGACTTGGGCAACTACACTTACCTGTAATTGTAATTTTGAAAATACAAAAAGTTCACGACTTTTGGATAAGTAGTTCCTGTTTTCCCAGATGCCCTGGCTGGTACTGAGCTGAGAGGAGCAGTGGAGCTGGCAAAAGTCTTGGCTCTACATCTGACAAAAATCTTCACTGTCCATAGCTCCCTCAGGCTCACCCACTTGTGCCATCTCAAGGTGTGCCTGTTTGTCAGCGTGGCACTTGTGGGGTAAGAGCAGGAGGTGGAGGCAGATGTGAAGAGCACATGCTTGGGTGGTTGGAGCGTCAGCCGGATCCTCCTTGGATACCTCCCTGCCTGCCTCCGCAGGACAGGAGCGTCAGAGAGACAGGATGAAGCAATGGGGCTAAAACTGTCTCTCCCTATGCCCAAAGTTAGAAGGAGTCTCACTTTGGCAGGAGGGAAGTTTGCTAACAGGAAGGATGGGGGTATGATGGCCAGTGAAATGCGTGGGTGCTGTCTTCCAAGAATTATTTGTCTGAATGTCATCCTCTCCACGGGACCCTAGCGCCACTGGCAGCGCCTCTGCCTCAGGGAAGTTAGAGCCACAGTAATCAGGGACATTAGTCCCCAAGAGAGTGTGGCTCAACTGTGAGGGCAGGAGAAGTCAAGCATGAGGAGTGGGGTGGCAAGTGGAAAGGGGTGGCTGCACTTTGGGCAGTGATCTGTATCCTGCTTATCATGTGGGCAGGTAGAGAACCAACCCTGTGCACTCAAGCTCAAATGGTCTCCTCCAATAATCCATCTTTTCCTTGTGACCCAAAACTCCAAATACCTGTCTCTTCCATATAAAGCTCCTTTTCTGTTGACTTGGGTCCTGATGGGACTGCCCTGTGTGGAAGTGAAGAGAGGGGCTTTCCAGCTGTAGGACTGTGTCCCTCTGAGTGGACTGCATGCAGGTTTATTATTGTGCCCCCAGCTACCAGATCACCTCAGCCTTTGTGAGGATTGACTGAGGAAACCCCGTCCTTCCCGGCCTCACCTGGCAGATACACAATTCCAGCATTCTGGGAAAAGGATGGGTGTGGGACCAGCTCCTTCCAGGTGAAGTAGGGTGTGAAGGGATCACCTGTTTTTGTTCCAGCACAAGAGAAAACCTCTCTGTTTCCTTGGGCTGATGTCAGCCTCTGCCAACTCTGGAGATGCACAGTTGATTCATCAGTGTGTGAAGTTAAGCAGAGTTTCATCTGTCTAGGACTATATAGTCTATCTTAAACTTAAAAACATGTTTTCTTTTCTGCCCATGCTGGTCCTTGGGCCACACACCACTTTCTGCCATTGCACCTGATGCTGTGGTGATGGAAAGGCTGCAGGCTGCACCTCTGCAGGAGAGTGACTGTCTTGTGCATGTCTGTCTTCAAGATATCTCTTTGTGTACAGAAACTGTATGCAAAGCAGTGCAGCACCTCTGCAGGGGTGAAGGTCAAGGGACCCCAGCACAATCACAGAAGGAGGACCTTAGCCTCCTTTAGATGGAAAATGGGACTGTGTGCTTTTGGTTGGGTGCGTGTTTCAGGGAGGGAGGAGGGCAGAGGAAGCCTGACTTCCTCCTTCCACCAGAGACAAGTGGTGCCCTATCTGCTGATAAGAAATCACGTGCCAGTGACTCGTGGGCTGAAATGCCTTAACAAGGGCTTGGGGACAGTTCATCGAGTAAAATCAGGGCCCATGGGAGCTGACATTGTGAACTCTTCACATGATGGTAGTGAAGGGGCCTCCCTTGCCTGCATGGGGTGTCACTGAGCATGAAGGCCTGTCTTGAAGGGGCCAAGAGCCACTTCTAGCCATTCACTGGCATGTGCTAATCATAGCCCTCTCTAGTCAGGTAGTTCTGGGCTAGGGATCTTCCTTGAGCAGGGGTATAGAGGTTGTCCCCATTCAGGCTGTCTGCTCCAGTGTAGCTGCTTTCTCACTGCTTGCCTACTGTACAAGGGTGTTGCTGAACCCCTGTGCCCTGTGTACCTGGGGAAGTGCTCAGAGTGTGACAGCAAAGATAAAAGAAAGGGAAAGAAGGAAAAAGAAGCAGAGGACTGGAGAATCTCAGTTTTAGGAGAGAGATTAAAGAAGTCTGATGCAGAGAGCACGCCTTGTTGCTGGTCAGGTTTGGAGCCCCCTGCTTTGCTGGGCTGTTGCCAGCTGCCCAGCAGTAGGATGGCCATAGTAAAAGGGGAAGTGGGGATGCTCTTGGTTTTACCGGTGGGTCTTCAGAAATCTTGCTTGATTGCCAGGATTCAAGTCCATCCCAATTTATTCCCTAAGGTGCTGCCAATTGTGGGGTGCTAGAGAAAGTGAGTCCTAACATGGGTCTGCCAGGAGGGAGATTTTCCTGTGTCTAGCTCCATGTCCCTGAACTCTCAGCTCTTCCTCTGTGTGTGCTCAGGAGTTGGGTAAACAGGAGAGCTTGGTGTCCCTCTAAGCAAGGCCAGTCAGCTCTGCACAAATTGCTTTGGAATGCCCCAGAAGCTGCCGGCTGCTGCAGGGGTCACAGACATACAGTCTTGGTGTAAAGTGGGTAAGTCCTGGCAGCCTTCTGAGATTGTGCATGCAAGAGGGTTTTTTTCTTGTTTGGATGACTTCAGCCTGGCTTGGAGGAAGTTTCTTCAAACTTTCCGCCTGCCTAGGTTTGCCTTGGAGTTGGAGACGAACACAGGGAACTTCAGCACAGATGAAGGGAAAGAATGGCTGGAAATTTCCGTGTGCTGGGATGCAAAAGCCTGGCTGTAACAGATCAGCCAAGGTGTGGAGGGCTTCACGTTCTTGCACTCTGCAGGCAGACTCAACTGCTGCTAGGAAAGGGTTGAGCTCAGCTAATTTAACACAAAAAAATTTATTTTTTTATTGGCTTGGGTTTGGGTTTTTTTAGTATCATGTGAAAAATGAGGAGTCAGACGTGCCTGTGTAGGAAGAAGTTGTGGGATCTGAGCTGTGAGAGTGCTTACTGCGTGCCTCTCAATGAGCTGCGTGGGATGCTCTCTGCGTCACAGAGCTGGGAAGCCCCTCTGACAGGGGCAGATCCAGAGCTGAAGGGGACCCTGGGATACCTTAGACCCACAGCTCGTGCCTCATTAAAAGAAAATCCTGAGACAGTGAGGATACCTCTGGGGTTGTAAATGATTGCTAGGGTGTGTTGTACAGGCTCTGGCAAAGTCCAGGCACTTTACTCTCGTCTCTTCCGACCTCAAGATATCTCTTCGTGTACAGAAACTGTAGAATGTATTTGCCTCCAAAGGAGTCAGGTGTGAGTTTGTTCTGTTTAAAATGGAATGTCCACAGTCAATGGACTTTTTGGGATGTTTTCTGTTTTTGTTGAAATTGTTCATCATGCTTCTCTGCTGGTGACTGGCCCCTGTTTGAGTGGGCTGACCTGTTTTCTGGCTTGGCCCATCTGCGCGTAGATAGTAGTATGGGACAAGCCCGTTGTTTTGCAGGGAACAGCCCACATGCTTCTGATGTGTACTGCTTCTGTAATCGCAGACCCACCATCTGCCCAGAAATGGAGCAAAATTCTCACATGTGTGGGTGCAGAATCTAGAGGCTGTAAGGTCAGGGTCCCTACCTCACTGAAAAACCAGGCATCCACAGCTGTCCTGCAATGCCTTCCTGCCAGTCAGCTTCCAGCTCCCCTCGTGCTCAAGCACACAGACCAGACCCTCTGCAGAGCACTCCAGGAAAGGTGAGACAGTCTCCTCTGCTCACCTGTCAGTTCCCACCCCTCACTCTGGCCCCAGCAGCAGCAGGCTGGGAAGCAGCTGCTGCCCAGACTGGAAATCAGGAATGCTGAACCCCATGTGGCTCCCTCCACTCCCATCCTAACCCCACCTCCACTCAAATTCAAGCTGTGCCCTTCCCAAGGAAGGGGCAACAAAACCTGCAGGGCAGGAACACAGAACATAAGATAAGGCAGCTGAGATCCACTGCTCCCTTGGAGCTGCCAGAGGGCAGCTGAAATAGCCTTATGGAGCAGGACAGCATTGCACTGCTGTGTGGGGGGGAAGGAAGGGAGAGCCAGGTTGGGCTGTTCAGGCTGCAGGGCAGGATCGAGTTGTGCTTGCTCGGCCCTCTGGCAGAGGTTCATGCTAGTGGCTGAGGAAGCGGTTAGCAGTGCAGGTTACAGGGCTGGAACAGGAGAACAGAGTAAGTGTGGAATTCCCCTGCTGTTTTCCTCCTTGACTGCTCTCTTTTCTATTGCTGCTGGGGCCATTTCCTCCCCTGAACAAGTTTCTCTTGTGTGAATTGTTTGTGTGATTTCCTACTGCTCCACTCAGCCAAAACAAGGAGCTGAGAATGAACTGTTCCTGCTGCAGACAGGGACCTTCTCTAGAGAAGGAGAAAAACGTGTCAAAGCAAATTCAATTGAATGCTAAATCCCCTGTTTAAGGTGCTTTTGGGGTGAGATGGTAAAGGGAGAGGCTGCTTTGTGGACAAGGTGTCTTGCTCTATAGATGAAGAGGTCTGCATGGTCAGCTCCTTTTCTAGAGAGATGGAAAAGTATAGCCAGAGAACTGGTGGAACTTCAGTTCTGCTTGTGTGTCAGAGCTGGATGTCACTCCTTACCCTGTTCTCCTGCCTCCATTCCTCGTGTGTGGAAACTTTTCCTACAGGGCACTTGAGGTCAATCAGAAGTTGGAGATGGACAGCACTGTGGAAATGGATTGCTCTCCAGTGCCTAAGCTAGGACCATTTTTGGCATGGCATGTTCATTCCCAGGGATATCCCCAGGGATAGCCCCAGCCTCTCTGCTCCTGGGTTGTTATCTCTCTGATGATGAGTAGATCACTTTGTGCCAGGGATGTCCTGTGCCTTTGTGATTCAGAGTGTTGAATCCCCTTATGCCAGGACAGAGCTGGTGAGCAAGTGGAAAAGCTGAGAATTAAGCCAGTAGTCTGTATTCCTGCTGTGTTTCCCTTGCTCACAGCTCCTCCATCCCTTGCCCTTTCTAAAACTCCCTGTTGCCCTTTCTGACAGTTCCTGCTGGACACCCACCCCTGTGGTTGCAGGCAAGAGCATGGGGAGGGAGGGAGCAGGCAAGTAGAGGAAAGCAGAGGAGAGATGCGTAGGGGAGCCGGGATGGGCAAGGATCCCATGGCAAGGCAGGGGGACTTGTTCTGGCAAGGGAACACTGCTGTGGCTGGGCAAGGAGAGGTTCTGGCAGGGAACAGGGGTCTCTCCATTGCCATGCCCTGGCTCTGGCACACGATGTGCCAGTATGCAGCAGCCCATCAGCATCTGGACCACGCGGCTGCTGTGACACAGAGAGGTGTGCTTGTAGCCTCGGTGGGAAAGAGTGGTGCCTCAGGTCTCCTGGGTGTAAGAGGTTTCCTGAGTTAGGAGACAGTCCCAGTTCCTGACTGGCAGCACTGCCAGTGGCACAGAAGGCCTCAGTGTCCTCATGGTGGGCTCCTCCCAGCCTGCTGGCCTTGTGATGATTCCCTCAAGTAGCTCAGGTTCTTACAGCCATTTCAGGAAGTTGAGGGCTGGCAATGAGGAAAGGCGAGAACGAATGCAGAAATGAAAGCCCAGGAGGAGGCTGCACCCGGGTGGAGAAGGAAGGGGGAGGGGGGAAAAGCAATCCTTCAAAGCAGGCACATCCCAGCTGCAAGGTGAAAGCCTGAGCTCTGGCCAGGGGGATGGTCACCCCCGTTGCCTTTGCAGCATGGATGCCCAAACTAGCTCAGTGTCAGCCCAGCCCCGAGCGGCTCCACCTGCCTCGCTGAGCTGCAGAGGCAGCCAAGCCAGGAAAAGGGAGGTGCTGGCAGTGGCAGAGGGCTGCTCGGGGGTTTCCGTCTCCCCCGGGTGACTGCCCCACTGTCCCCACATGATAGTGCAGTGTGGTGTGGGCAGTGGCAGAGGGGCCCGGGGGATTCCTGGGGCACGAGGGCTGTCTGCCATGGGACACAACCCGGAGCGCTGCTCTCTCCCCTGGGAGCCCAGCGTGGCTCCGGAAAGTGAAAGCACCAGCGGGTTAATGTTCAAGCTGAATTGCCGTGGAAAGTCCCTCATTTGAGCAGCCTTAACTCTGCTGTACCTGAAAAAGGCAGATCCTGAAGCCTCCTCCTGCACGTGGTGCCTGGAGGCAGGTTTGGAGAAACAGGGGCTGTCCCTGTGAGTGTGCAAAGGACATCTCAGCAGAGGTGCTACCGCGGGGACTGGGGGCCTGATGCAAAACTCAGCAGGGACTCTCCCTGCTCAGATCATACCTAGGCTAGGCTTAGCAAAAGCCTGATGAGGGGAGGGCTTTTCTTACAGCTGCTTGCCTTGTTCCTGGGCTGGGCCCCTTGGCTGTGCCTCTGCCCCATGGTCCACTGAGGGTGGCCAGACCCTGGCCGTGGGGCTGCATGGCCTCTGCTTGCAGCCGCCATCCCCTGCCCTGCCCTGGGAGTGCTGGCAGTGAGGGGGTACCCCATGGCTCTGCAGAGGCAAGCAAGTGTGGGTGGACTCCCATTCCAGTGGGGAATTCCCTGCTGTAACATAACCTGGGGTTTCCCCAGGGACAAAGCCTCTCCTGTCGGGCACAGCCTCTCCACTGGCAGTAGAGTGGAGAGGAACTGGCCTTTTTTGCCTTCAAAATCAGGTTTCAACTGAAGATGTCTGGAGTCCCAGATTCTGGCTTGATCTGCAGGCAGCACTTGGGAGGGAGTCAATAAAGGACATCTTGGGGACTGGCCTCTGAGCTTCTCAGCACATTCATATCCCAGTGCAACTGGCAAAAAGGCAGCCCCAGCCCCACTTCTTGTCTGCAGTGCGTTAAGGCCAAGTGTTGTTCTCCTGCCTGTAGAGGGATGCTCTCTATCCCCCACATGGCAGATGGCATCCCAAAGCTGGGCTGTCTGGAGAGTGGGGTGTCTCGCCAGGGCTGGCACGGCTCTCACCCTCCATCTCGTGGCCCTGTCATCAAAGAAAGCAGCATGGGTGGCAGAGCCCAGCCTTCAGTTTGGAGCTGTTTCTTTCCAGAGACAGAGCCACCCAGGGCCTCTAGTGTGGTGGTGAGGGGTCAGGAGGCTGAGCTCATGCCTGCCTTGCTGTGCAGTGGGTGCTGCTGCCGGTTCCTTGCTGCTGACCACGTGGCCAGGTTTGGCCTGCGGGGGCTGCCCTGTGGTGGGAGGATGGGCCCTTCAGAGCAGGGGCCTGGGAGACTGGAGGTTGGTGGGGGGGACTGGAAATTCCCTCTCAGCTCTGCCTCTGTTGTGCTCTCACTTCTCTTCTGACTGTGCAGAGGCTGTCTGGAAATTAAACCTGTCCTTATGCTGGGGGACTCTGGCCCCATAGCTGTGGGGACTGCAGTCCTGAGGACCAGAGCTCCCTGCTTGCCACCAAGCTCTGACAGCTGCAACTCTGGTATCCCTCTGTGCTGATGGGCTGTGTGCCAGCCCTGCCATGACAATGCTAAAAGGGAAGGAAGTGGGGAAGAGAAGAGGAAATCGGTGTGGGCTGGCAGATTGGTTGGCATAGGGACTCTGCCATGCAGGTGATCTTGGAACAGCCCTGGGCTCCTGCCCAGCTTTGACTGTTTGCCTTCGTGGAAGGGAAAGCAGAAGTACAGTGTGCAGCTGGCTGTAGGGAACTGGAATTCCCCAGGCAGCTGCCAAAGCCCAGACCTCTCTCCACAGCCATCAAACCCAGCTCTTGGACTCTGGGAAAGACATCCCAGGCTTTTTGGACTTACACCAGTTGGAGGCCTGGTTTTGGGCAGTGCCAGACTGAAACCCTTACTATGCATGCTGTGAGGTCTGAGGGAGGATCCTGTGTTGCTTAGCAGGGACAGGGAGATCTGTTCCCCATGGGGATCAGAGTAAAGGACTGCCCTGTGGAGCCTCAGACCCTGTTTCTACCTTGGCCTTCTGCTGAGCTTCCCCAGGGAGAGAGCAAGATGGAGGACCTCAAAGCTGGAGGGAAGGAGACTGAAGAGGCAGGAGCGATTGTTCCTTCATGCAGTAGGGAAGGATCTCTGCTCCTGAGCATGGCACTTGGGACTTACTTTTCTTTTTTTTTTTCTCTCCTGTCATCATTAACCCCCTGTAGGTTGGTTCATCTGGCCATTATCCACTGTGTCCCAGCTGTAGCACTCTGCTGCATCGCTCAGCTACCCAGGGAGGTGCTGGAGATCCAAAATGATCTTTTCCAGGTATGCTGTTGTGATAGGCAGAAGATGGGAGGAAGAGAAATGCCACAGGCTGTTCCCTGGGTAGCTGCTGAGTTCCTCTGCTCTTTCCCCAGGACCCTACACCTGCTTCCCCCAGAGTGTGGTGAAGGTCCTGTGTGTGCAGCCCCTTTTCAGTGGAGGGAGGGGAAGAAGGGAGGTGGAGATAGCCTGAGGGAGAAGTGTGACAGCTCCCAGCACTGTGGGGTGAAGGGTTTCTTTGCTAGGCCCCAGGACACTGCAGACAGCCTTGGAAGAGGCATGGCTTGAATGTGGCAGGGTAGATAACTTGGGAGTATGAGATCTATCTCCATGGGTGATCTGTGAGCTGAGGTGCAGGGGAACAGCAAGCCGTGTGACGCCACTGGTGTCAGCCACATGTAACATCACAACAGGGATGGTGGTGTTCTGCATGGCAGTCAGCCTGTGCTGCCAGCTTAGCTCCTGGAGACTGGTGGGGCTCATCACACCTGGTGTCCTGGGGGGCATCCTCCCCTTTCCTCATTTCTCTCCAGACCCCGCTCCACCTTGCTGTGTACCTGGAGCAGCCCAGCGTGATCCAGGCACTGATCCACAAGGGCGTGAACCGTGGGCTGCAGGACCGCAATGGCAACACCCCGCTGCACTTGGCCTGTGAGCAGCAGCACCTGCAGTGTGCCCAGCAGCTGCTGGAGGGCCCAGCCACACCGGATGGCACCGCTCAGCCCCCTGGGCACCACCAGGACCTGCAGCTCCAGAACTGGCAAGGTGAGACCTGGGGGCAACGCAGGGGCAGAGCTGGTGGCCACATTAGGGCAGAGACCATGAGATGTGTATGCAGGGATCCAGGAGCAGAGCAGAATGGGAATGTGGCTGGGACTGGTGTGCCCCAGGGTGGTCTGGGCTAACTGTGGCTCTCTCTTCTGCCTCCCCGTCACAGGCTTGGCCTGTCTGCACATCAGTACCTTGAAAGGGAACATCCAAATGATGTCTCTGCTGCTGGAGAGCGGTGCCAACATTGACGTTCGGGTAAGACTGGGCACGGTGTGATGTTTTGTAAAGGCTGATATGGTGGGTCACTCCTTTGGGCATTTCCTTCAGCCCTGGGGCAGGCACTGCTGTGAGGCTTGGGAGCACTGAATTTTGAAGGAGCAGAGAGTAAAGGTCCTTGAGAGTTTGTTGGGTGCTGTGACAGCAATCAGGGTGAGGACTGCTGTCTGCACCCAGTGAAAGGGGTGTGGGTGGGTGCTGCAGGGCCCAGCTGAGGGGACCCCCCACCCACACCCACTTGTGATCTGTGGGTTGCAGGAGGGCACGAGCGGGAAGACCCCACTGCACCTGGCTGTAGAGTGCCACAACCGTAGGGCTGTGCAGTTCCTGCTGCGGAATGGGGCGTACGTGGATGCCCAGATGTACAACGGGTGCACTCCGCTCCACCTGGCCGTGGGCCGCAAGGATGCTGCCATTGCTGCCATCCTCTCCCACTCTGGGGCTGACACCCTGCTGAGGAACATGGAGAACGAGACAGCTCAGGACCTGGCTGATGGCAACGACGATGTGAGTCGCTGTGGGGGGAGGCCTGTGGCTCTGCAAGTGTGCAGGAGTTGGATGATTAGAGGGACCCCTCTAGGAGGAGTTTCTAGCTATTCCTATCCTTCCAATGTTGTAGGCATTGGCTCTGTGGGGTGTGGGATAACAGCCTTTGCCTTGAGCCTTAGGAAAAGCCGAGATGGAGTTTCTTGGCACTTCCCTGGGGATGTGAGAAGGTGGAGGACCTGGGTGGGGGGAAGACTTGCGCCCCTACCCCAGCTTGGTGAAGACATAACCCTGGATGCTTATATGTCCATACCCTTGGTCTTTGCAGCTCCTTGCCTTGCTGCCTTTCGATGACCTGAAGATCTCAGGGAAGCCTGTTGTGTGCTCTGAATGAGCGGATGGACTCCTTTGGCCCACCGGGCTGCTTCCTTCCTCTGTGCTGCTGCCCTGCTGCCCACTAGGATCTTGCCTGCCTGCAGTTCAGTGGGAGCAGAGACACTTTGGGAGACTTATCCCACTGCCTCTCCCCTCTTTTGGAGTTTTGTTTGCCTCAGGCTGCCTTCCCAGATGAAGAAGGTGGCATTATGAGCACTACACAGGGGAGGCTTTTCTTTTGGAATCTGTGCACTGCAGCAGGACTGAATTTTCTCTCCCTGCCATGGGTCTGACTTGTGGGGATCTCCAGCATTCGCAGGGAAGGAGCAGGAGAGGACTCATTTTCACACCGTAGGCCAGACAGAGCATTGTCTGGCACCCCCTTAGAGTAAGTGTGGGGTGAGGAGAGTCAACACTCACTAATAAATGTTTGTTGTTGTTATGGGCACCAGAGGTCTCATGTGATCTAACCCACTCCACAGCGTCAGGAGGCTGTGCATCACTGCGGGGGTTTGGGGACGTGAAGGCTGCAGGGGTTTCCCCAGTCTGCCTGCTCCCTCAGGTCCTCCACACCGCAGAAGGTGAGTGGGAGCACAGGGCCTTCCCCACTTGCAGAGCCTTTCTACTGCTCAGGGCCAAGGCTGGGGGATCCCAGCAAGGTGCTCTATTCCCATGCTGTCTTCCTGAGCATCTGGCTGTGGGGCTGGAGAAAGAGTACAGGAGGTGTGAAGACCAGGTTGTGGATCCCTGCTTTTGCCATTGTGCTTGACACCTTGCTGCTTTACTGTGCTGTAGTTTCCTCTTCCATAGAGGACAGGAAGATCCTGCCCCTCTCCTGGCTTGGAAGTGGATTAAAAAACTTAGGGTATGGGTCTTCCCTGGGTTTTAGATTCTCCCAGGCTGAAAGTGGAAGAGGTGGCAGCATTATCTTCCCATCCCTTCTGTTGTTCAGCTCACCTTCCTTCCCTGCCACTTAATTCTCCAGCCCGAGGAGCCACATGCAATGCATTAGGAAATCAGCCAAAGGTGCTGTGGGAATGGAGGCACAGAACTGACTTACTCCATCTCAGCCAGGAAAGTTCCCCACGTGTTGCCTGGGAGCAGCTGCTATTGTTTGGGACAAATACTGGATGGTGCAATTGACCAGGATGCTCTGGAGTGGGCTCTTTTCTTCCTCCCTTCTTGTAAGGGAATGCTGCCAAGAAAGCAGCATAAGGACCCCCCGGGCCTCTGGACTTTGCCTGGTTTCCTCAGCAGTCCTGGGTTGGATTGCTCTGTTTCTTTTGAATCTTTGCTTCTCACCTTCTGGCAGGGCCTCAGCCCTGCTGCAAACTCATGGGGCTGTTTCAAGGATGCCTTTCACAAGGGGCATAAGGCACTTCCAGGCTGCCCAAAGAAGCAATGACAGATGCTGCAGGGCAGTGTGGGATGGTGTGGCCAGGGCTGTAGCTGGGAGCAAAGGCAAGAGGCAGAAACAAGCGATCTGCACTTTTTTGTTTTGTTATTTTTAAATAAAACTATTTGTTTTAAAAAGATGTCTTATAACACATTACTGGGTGGCCACATGCTAGCTCCAGCTGGCCCTGCAGCCGTGCCTGGGGCTGGGATCGGGAATTTGCGGTGGAGTAATGCCATACTTACTGGGGCACCTGCCCCAGGCACCAGCTGTGGCTGTGCCCAGTGCAGGGCCGGCAGCTCGGAAGGGGCTACCTGAGAGGAGGCAGGGATGGGGGAATACCGGCGGTCAGCTTTGAGGGCTTTTAGCTTGAATCAAGAATAGCGTCGCCATCAGCATTAGGGAAGTCATTGTCCCTCTGCACTTGTGAAGCCTCCCTTCGTGTCCCGTGTGCAGTTCTGGGCCCTTCACTTCAAGAGAGTGCTGGAGCATGTCTAGAGAAGGGCAACAGCTGGTGAAGGCTTTAGAGCAAAAGCCCTGTGATGAGCTGCTGCTGGAGCTGCGGGTGTTCAGCCTGGACAAAAGGAGGCTCAGGGGTGGGCTTGTCATTCTCTACGCCAGCCCGAAAGGTGGGTGTAACCAGGTGGGAATCGGCCTCTTTTCGCAGGCAACCAGCAACATGGTAAGAGGACATAACCTCAATCTGTGCCAGGGGAGATTTAGGTTGGACAGTAGAAGGAATTTCTCTACAGAAGGAGTGATTAGACATTGGAATAGACACGCTAAGAAAGGCGGTGGAGTCACCATCCCTAGAGGCGTTTAAGGAGAGATTGGTTGTGGCACTCAGTGCCATAGTGTAGTTGAGATGGTGGTGGAGTTCGGTCACAGGCTGGGCTCGATGAACTCAGGTGTCTTCCAGCCTGATTGAATCTGTGATCCCACGATCGCGGCCCCGCCCGCCGCGGTCCCTCCGGAGCGGCAGGGGCGCTGTGGGGCGCGGAGCGCGCCCGCCGGGCGGGGATTCCGCCGCGGCCGCCGCCGGGAGCGGAGCCGAGGGGAGCCGGCCGGGACCGAGCCGGGGCCGGGGCCGGGCCGCAGGTGGGTAACGGGGCCAGGGTGGGCGCGGAGGGCGGGCCGGGCCGCGGGCGGCAGCTGCCTTGCTCGGCGGGGCCGGGCCAAGGCTGCCGGCCTGCTCGCTGCGAACGTGGCCGCCGGGCAGGGAGGCGGCGCCGGGGCCACGCTCGCCCGGCACCCGGCCGGGCGCTGCCTCTCCCGCGGGGCCGCCGGAGCCTCGGGCAGAGAAGCCCCGGAGCGACGAGCGTAGGGCTGTCCCCTCCCGGGAGCCCCGCGCCGTGCCCGCGGCGGAGGGTGCCCCACGGCCGGCGGGGAGCGGCAGCCCGGTGCCTCTGCTCGTGGCCCCTGGGCAGAGGCGGCGGTCGGCCTTGGGGGGACGGTGGCAGCACCCCCTGCGACCCGGCTCCGTGCAGGGATAGGGACAGGGAGCAGCCGCGAGAGCCCCAGGTGATAGTATGGACTTTCCAGCTCCAAGCTTCCATTTGACCGTAGCCCTTCCAGGCGCGGAGGCGCGCTGAAGAGTCTCAGGGCTTGTAGGCAGGGATCTTTTTCAGACCCGGGACCCAAATGGTGCATCCCGGGCAGAGGGCTGGCTGCCAGGCCGGCTCTGAAGCGGTGCGTTTGAGAGCTGCCCTTGCACTGCCCAGGGGAGCAGCGGCCGGCTGTCTTGTCGCGCCTCCTGGGCTGCTCCGCAGACTAAGGCTCCTTTCATGCCTCAGTATGTTGCTGCTCAAGCCCCCCCCGCTTTCTACCTGTAACACTGGCGTCCCTGTTCCTTCCCAGCCTCGGCAGGGAGGGCAGGGCCTGCTGCACTGAGTCAGCTCTCGGGGCCTGGGAATTGCTAGCTCAGGCATAGAGAGCCATTGTCCCTCCATAGCCTCCTCTTCACGGTCGCTGTGGGAGAGCGGAGCTGATTCTCCTCCCATGGCAGCGCTGCAGGAGCTGGCTGGGTAACAGCAGGCGCAATCGTGCTGAACGGAGCTTGCAATCCCTGTCAAGTTGCAAATGTGGCAACAGACCCTATCATTTATATCTGACTTCTGCAAAAGTGAATGGTGTTTCTGCAACCCACCATCAGCCAGGGTTGCTTAATTTGAACAAACCCAGGAGCACATGAATAGCTTCAGCCCCAGGTGCGAGCACCGAGCCCTGTTTTTGCATCCCACAGCACCTGTACAGTCCCTGCAGCAGGAGAGATGGAGTGGAGGTGTCAGACTCTCTTTTCTAGGGGAGTGGGGAGACAGAGGAGTAAGAAGCAGGCAAAGAAATCCACCCCTAGCCATTTACTCCTCTCGCTGGGCTGGGAATTTCTATGTCCTCTAAGTCACAGAAGGGAGATTTCTGGGTGAAACACAGCCTTGGCTTTGGTTAGATTATTGAACTCCAAGGGCCTGACCACTGTAGCTGAGGATGAGAAAAGTCCCCGAGGTCTTTCCCAAGGGGACAAGAAATTGGCGGGAGTGCTTGCTCATGAAATGGCAGGGGACTTTCTTGCCTTTAAAGCCCGTAAGTTTGTAAATCTCTGAGTTTCCTCTGGAGGCTACTAGAGGTCACAGCTATACAATATTTGGGCCAGGTACACCCCTAAATAGGGCCCAAATTCCTCTGACTCTCTTGTTTCTGGGGGAGGAGGAATTAACATCTCTCTCCCTTTTGGTCCACAGGAGTTTTTCAGGTATGTGTTTATGTAGCCAGCCCACAGCACTCTCACCTGGCCCCCAAGGCAACTGGGAGGCTTTTTCCACTGATGAAACTGGGGCAGGGATGTAGCATGGACCAGGGAAACCTTCTACCCTGATGCAGGAAGCTGCAGCTTGCTTTGTGGGCGGAGGATGCAGGTGAGGCAGCCTTGGGTATAGGAAGTTCTTGCCTAGTGGCTCAATCTGTTGAGTACCTGGTGTCCCTGAATATTGCAGGTTTGCCTCTGTGGGAGAGAGGACAATGAAGGGAAGAACTCCTTCAAGGACTATTAAAGCTGTCTTAAAGCTGGCTGGATCACTTCCTACAGCTATAGCTGAAGAATATCAGCTATACCTCATTGCATAGTCCCGGTAAAATCCCAGCCAGACAGCTGATATTAAAGTTCCTTTCCAGCCTTGCTTGCTGGCTGTTTTTTTGCCAAGCGGGTGAACCCTGGTAATTTCCTCTGAGCTGTGAGTGCCTTGGCACACTTCCAGGGCTGCATGTGGAGGTGGGGGAGGCTGGCAGCCCCAAACCCTGCCTCTCCTCCTGGTATAGCTGGAGGGGAAAGCTCTGAACTGTTTGCTTCCAGAGGAAGGTTGCTCATTGCCACAGGCTTGAAACATGAGCTTCTTAGGTAGGAGTCAGTTTTTCCATTCAGTGACCTTTCTCTTTTCCACCCAAAAGCTGTGCTAAAGTTTAAATTATAAAGATTAGGTGTGAAGTGCTCCTTGCATTTGGAGTAAGAGTGTAGTCAAAACCAGATGTCTACAGCAATGTTCTCTCTAATCTTGGGAATCCAAGGTTCTAAGCCCACATGTTCCAGACCTACCACCTTTAACAGAAGCAAACACACGTCTGACCCGTGCTTTCCAGCTCCAGGGGACTTTTCCTACTCTGTGTGCTGCCAGCATCACTATTGTCACTGCAGTGGAGTCTGGGTGGCCACATTACAGGTGAAGAGGATCAGGCTGGATGGTGGGTATTACAGGCACATGGAGTGGAGCTGCCCATGTACCAGTAGCCCACCACTTGCCTCTTTCTCTCTCTGCAGATTTTGTCTTCCCCTCGTGCTGGCTTCCCTCCCTACGATGGCTACAGGTGAAGAGATCGCCCCTGCCCTGCAGGACTCATGGGGGGACTTCTGGCTCTTCCGTTTCTTCGTTAATGCTGCTGGCTATGCGAGTATTGTGGTACCGGGCTTCCTCCTCATCCAGTACTTCAAGAGAAGGAACTACTTGGAGACAGGTAGGAGTGGGAGCTTCCCTTCACCTCCTGCATCCCTCCTTCATCCATCCTGCATTGGAGCTCTCTGCCCTGCCTCTGTCTACCCCACTCAGCTTGTTTCCCCAACCTGCATTGTCAGGTTTGAGCCACTCACAGAGCTGTCCACTTGCTATTCTGAAACAAATTTCTCTGAGGCCCTCGTGGCAGCAGATCTGAGGCTGGTGAGGAGAGAGGCTTCACCTCTTGAGCTGGTGCAGCATGCGGTGCTCAGGCTTTGGTTCAATGTGTCTCCATCTTTTCTTACCCTGTTTAGGCCGAGGCATTTGTTTCCCTGTCATCAAGTCATGTGTGTTTGGCTCTGAGGTGAAGTCTGCACATCAGGATGATGGCTCCCTGCCACTCCGAGCAGAGCCCACAGAGTCCTCCACAGCCCGACAGGTCTTCAAGCTGCTCTTCTGTGCTGTTGGTCTACAGGTAGGGGTCCTGTGCCTGTGCGGCTGTCCCATTCTGGAAGGAGGAAGCGGCCAGGGGGTTAGTGACTGTCAGTTCCTTGAAGACCTAGCATGCAGTGCTGTCCTTGATCAAGGCAGGGTTGGAGGCTGGGGCAGGATAGTCCATCTCTAAAGGCTGTAGAGGTCCATTTAGCTTTTGTCATTTGGGTTGAAGCATCCTGTCAGTCTGATCGAAGTCCTTTAGAGCTTCTGAAAATTCTGTGATCAGCAGATTGTTAAGGCTGCTTTTGTTCTGGCCCTGATGTCAGATCAGCAGATAGTTTGGGCCCTCTTTTCTCCCAGGCTCTCCCATGGGTCACTGCCTGGGGCTGATGCATTCTGCCTTGATAGATTGAATTGGAGTACTGGAGAGAAAATACTTAATTCAGCTACAGATAAACAGGAATTTAAAATCTTAGATTCCCCAAGTCTCAGGTACAGCCTGAGCATAATTATGAAGGGCAACTTTTCTGGTCTATGAGGACCAAAAATTAGCAGTGTGGGCACTGAGGTAGAAAAACCCAGGCGTCCTGCAGCCAGGAAACAACACACTCTCTGGTCTACTCCCCAAGCCCATTCAGACTTGCCGTGGGCCACCAAATTCTTCCATCTCTCTGTGTCTTAATTTCTTGGGAGGTGTGTGATGAGAGGAAGTGTGTGTGTTACTTCTGTGAGAGGCTTGGTGTTATTGCACCAAAAGTTGTGGAGATGACAACCAGGACAGTGATCATCCCTCATGGACAATTTTATCTGCTAGTTTTGAAACTAGAATTGATTTGGATGTAAAAACCAGGCCTAGGGAGCTGGAAATGAAAACCAATGCAAAGGCCACTGGGAAAACTGCCAGGACCTGCTGCAGGGAGCTGGCACCAAAACCGCAGCTGTGTGTCAGTAATGTTCCCTGATTCGGTCAGTCTGGTTCCACAGGCTCAAAGTAGTTCAAAGCGTAACTGTTCGCTCTCAGCAGGATGTTTGCACTGTGGGATTTTCCCCCCTGTACACTGAGCAGACGTGGTTTGGAGCAGGATGTTCCTGGTTGTAACCAGGACATGGGACAGTGGGTTCCCTGACAGGTGGAGTGGGGTTTGGTCCTGTCTCAGGTAAGCATTGGCATGCAGAGGATGAGAAAACACTGGGGAAAGCAAGGATCTCCTGGGGTCTGTTCTTCCTGTTGTGAGTTGACAACTGCTGTTGTGAGTCCTGACTCTCCCTGTGTACCTGCTGATTTGCAGGCTTCCTACCTCACATGGGGTGTCCTCCAGGAGCGTGTGATGACGAGAACTTATGGTGCCACTGAAACAGACCCTGGTGAGAAGTTTAAGGACTCCCAATTCCTCGTGTTCATGAACCGCATCCTGGCCTTCACAGTGGCTGGTCTGTACTGCGCCCTGACCAAGCAGCCACGCCATGGGGCTCCTATGTACAAATACTCCTTTGCCTCCCTCTCCAACATCCTCAGCAGCTGGTGTCAGTATGAGGCACTCAAATACATCAGCTTCCCCACCCAAGTGCTGGCCAAGGCCTCCAAAGTGATCCCCGTGATGATGATGGGCAAACTGGTGTCGCGCAAGAGTTATGAGTACTGGGAGTACCTGACTGCTGCCCTCATCTCTGTGGGGGTCAGCATGTTCCTGCTCTCCAGCGCTCCTAACAGGACGGTGTCCACTGTCACCACCTTCTCTGGCATAGTGCTCCTGGCTGGCTACATAATCTTTGACAGCTTCACCTCCAACTGGCAGGACGCTCTCTTCACCTATAAGATGTCTCCCGTGCAGATGATGTTTGGCGTCAATGTCTTCTCCTGCCTTTTCACCGTGGGCTCACTCTTGGAGCAGGGTGCCTTGCTGGAGTCGCTGCGCTTCATGGCCCGCTACTCGGAGTTCACCGCCCACGCCGTGCTGCTCTCCGTGTGCTCTGCCTGCGGCCAGCTCTTCATCTTCTACACCATCAACCAGTTTGGGGCAGCTGTCTTCACCATCATCATGACACTCCGTCAGGCCTTTGCGATCCTCCTCTCCTGCCTCATCTACGGGCACACTGTCACTGTTGTGGGTGGGCTGGGCATAGCTGTTGTCTTCATGGCCCTCTTTCTCCGTGTCTACGCCCGCAGCCGCATGAAGAAGCGCAGTAAGAAGCTCCCACCAGGCGAGACCCCTGTACAAAAGGTCTAAGGAAGCTGAGGCCATGGCATTTAAGCCATGCCTGCTATCCTGCCTCCCCGCGAGGGTATTTGCTTGATTTCTCAGAACCCACTGAGAAGAGTGGGGTATGGATAGGCAGGACCAGTGACTCACTTTTCCACCTGCTTTTCCTGGGAAAGGGGCTGGAACAAGCCCAGGAATTGCACTGGGCTGATGCAGCTCTAAACCTTTCCATTTGCCTTAATAGGTCAAAGACTTACAGCCAAGGCACAGGCCTGAGGGCACACCAGCATGGGGCTGCTGGTATTTCTGTCCCACCTCTGTCTTGTGGCTTCTCCCTCAAAGTCACTGATGAACAAGGGAACTCTTCCCTGGCAGTCTTGCCTCTGGCTAATGCTCCTCCATTTCTGTTAGTACTACAGAGTTTGGCAGGAGGAAAGGGCAAGCAAAACACTAGGTTTCTTTTTGAAACACCTCTGAGTGAGGCATCCCAAGCTGAGCCCAGCAAAGGGTGAGGAGTGCTCTTCCTCCATTCCAGGAGGGGCTTTGGGTAGTCCAGGCACAGCCAAGGGAAGGACTCCCAGCCTGTCCTACTCCAGGCCTGGGATCTGCTCTGGGAGGGCACTGCAGTGGAAGCCAGTACCTCCCAGTTTGGTTTTATCAATTCTTTGCCCCTGCTCCAAGACACTTTTCTTTGCTCCTCTCAGCCCAGGCTGATTTTTATGCAGCACCTGAGCTGGACAGTTCCAAGGCTTGCCGAGTCCTTTGAGGTTGCTTTTTGGCTACACCTGCTGCTGTTACAGGCCAAAGGCTGCGCTGCCCAGAAGCCCCAGCACCACCTCGGCATCCCTCAGTGCAGTGGTTTCTGGGCTTCGTAGTTGCCATTCAGACAAGCACAAACAACCCCACTTTTTGCTGCCACCTGGAGGCACTGGCCCTGGTTTTCCCAGGGGCTGGCCAGAGTCTGTGCCTGGAGGGTTGGGACATGGGGCAGAGCCCGCTTGCGGTGCCTTGTTCCTGCTCCACAGTCAGCAGGGGATGGAGCAGTGAAAGCTGTCCTTCCCCAGAAGCCTGGGTTTTATTGGTCAGTCCTCTTCTCATCCACACAACCTGACTGACAAACCAGCAGGTTTTGGTACTTTTGAAGGGCAACTTTTTTCTCTTTTCATTTTATTAAATTAAAAATATGCTGCATATAGTGCCATGGGTGTAAATGTGGGTTTTTGGGTTGTTTTTTTTGGTTTTTTTTTTTTTTTTTTTTTTTGGGATTTCCAACTCTTCCTGTGTCCCTAGTCTCTCTGGGACACCAGAGTTATCTTTCCAAATACAGGTGCCTCTCTCTTTGCCTTTGCCAAGGCTGGTATCAACCAGAGTTGCACTAAAAGCTGCAAGGCCTGACAGGAGATCGTTGTACACACGATCTCCTGTACACACAACTGGGGAGCCACAACCAGGTTTGAAATGCTGCTTATGCTGGTGGGCAGGTGAAGGAGCCATTAGCCTGAGTCTAGTTTGACTCCTGGGTTCCCTGCATGGTGTGCAGCTTAAGGAATTCCCAGTGGGTGTAGCTACCAAGAGGTGACAAAGAAGCCTGCTGAGCACCTGTCAGCCAGGGCCACCAGTGCTGTAGCACTTTATGAGGTGTACTGCAGCAGCCAGAGTCAGGAGAGGATCGAGGTGTGGCTGGTCCATCCTCCTGGTATGTGTGTGGGAGGCCTGGTGAAAAAGCGTGTAGGTGAGGGCAAGTCTGGCATCAGAGACAGGCCTAACACAGCTAGGGAAGGAAAGGGGACACGCAGGGGAGGGTTACAAGAGAAACACAGAAGACTAGGGACAGTGGTGACTTAGCTGAGCCTGCAGGGATACCAGAGCTGGTCCTGAGCACAGCCCAGGCTTCAGAGCACTTTGCTCTCCAGCAGTTTTACCTGTGCTCCTTTTCTAGCGCTGAGTTTTGGAGCTGCCTGTGCAACCGCACAGCTTTTCATCCTCCACTACAAATTCACCCAAATGTCTGCACCCACCATCTGCTGACAGACTGAAAATGGAATATGATTTCCTTTGATTAAAAACAAACAAAACAACAAAACCACACATTTCCAAGTTAGGAATGGGATAGCCTTTCTAATTTAAATGTAGATTTTAAAAAAAAAACATTACTGGAAAAAGAAAACCCAGGACATTAACTTAAAAAGTTAATTTTTATTGATTCAGTAGTTGGCAACACCTGTGTATCCAGAGAGAGATCCTGCTTCTAAACAATTTTCTAGCTCAGCTCCACCACTGCCCTAGCAGGCTGCACCCACACAGCTGCCACACTAGCAGCAGAGTCAGTGTCTTGGTGTGCAGCAAGGGATTCCAGCAGGGTCTGCCTTCCTGCTGGAGATGGATACTGGCTAAAGCCCATTCTATTTTGTGCCTGTGGCAGCTGGCATGTGGCCAGCAAGAGAACTTAATGCTGGTGTCAGTTTTCTCTGACAAACCCCAAAGGCCATTGTGGCCCAGGGTGACAAACCTCACAGTGGGAGCTCAGGGCAAGGGGCAGCTCATTTAGAGGTGATGTCCCAGGCTTCTCATCTAGGACACAGATGCAAAGAAGCCAGACCAACACGCAACGGCTGTCAAAAAACAGAAAGGGCAGGCTGGAGGTGGGAGGAAAGGAGCTGAGTCTTTGGATCAAAAGCTGAAGAGAGGCAGCTTGACTACAGTCCTGAGCTGTCACTCTACACCCTGCTCCACACTGTAATGGAACAGGCAGATGGTTCCTGCCACTATCCTGCCCCAGAGGTGCTCAGATCAAACCAGCCAGCAGCAGCCCAGGCTCAGGCCCTGGCACAGCTCACCCAGCTGACCCAGACAGATTGGAAGTCTGCTTCCAGGCTGGAGGCCATGCAGCACTCCAGGTGGAAAACTACTGCTCATGGGAGATGACCCCACCTGCACAGCAGGTCATGTGTTCCTTCCATCCACTTCATCTTGCCAGGGCATGGAAGAAATAAGTATCACCTAAAGCAGGGCTCAGGAAAGCAGTCAGGGCACACAGGAGAGACCAGTGCCCTCAGGCACAGGCTGAGACATTTTCCTCAGTAGGGTAGGCATGAAACACAAGGGACCCCACCATGTAAATCATCAATTCTTTAATTCCAGTAGAACAAAAAAACAGAAAAATAATCAAACAAAATACATTATCCCGTCCTGGGGCTTCAGGGAGGCAGCAGTTTGGAGGAAGGGCTCTCCCACCCCAATGGAATAAGGACAATGTTTGATGCCTACTGGTAACATGGGACATTCCATGAGGGGGAGAGAGGGGAAGCCTGATGCCTCCTCACACCTCCACTCCCCATCAGCTGTTCCTACGCAAGCAGAAAGACACAGAACAGACAGGCCTCAGGCTACCTGAATCACTACTAACAAACAGGGAATCATGCCCTCCTGCACCCTGCCAAAAACAACCCCAACCAAACAGAGCAAAAGAATAGACACCACCAAGAAGTCAGTAGCAGCTGGTGGGAGCAGACTGTCTTGTAAGCAGACAGGAAGGAGCAGAGGTCTGGCAGGTGAAGGAAAAACCTCCCTCCTTTAGTCTACCTCTTCCATGCGGGATGTATCTTCCTCTCCCTCCAGAGGGGGGATTTCCTCAGGGACAGCTGCACTGGGCTCCTCTGCAGTCACCTCATCTTCATCAATGCCTGGAAGAGAGGAGGAAAGAATAGATAAGGCCTCCAAATGACACCTGATCTCAGATGTACAGCCTCTCCCAGAGTAAACCTGGCTCCTGCTCCCAGCTTGAGGAATGGGGCTATTAGCATCCAGTAGTTCACAGAATCATGGAGTATTCTGACTGGAAGGGACCCACAAGGATTACTATAGTCCAGCTCCTGGCTGTACACAGGACAGCCCCAAGAATCACATCGTGTGCCTCAGAGTGTTACCCAAACACTTCTTGACTGCTGGCAGGCTTGGTGCTGTGACCACTTTCCTGGGGAGTCTGTTCCTTGGCCAACCACTCTGGGTAAGAAACTTTTCCATAATATCCAGGCTGAACCCCTCTTGAGAAAGCTTCATGAGTTTCCTTCAGATCCTGTCACTGGTCACCAGCGAAAAGATATCAATGCAGGCCCCTCTGCTTCCCCTGGTGAGGAAGCTGTACACTGCAATGAGGTCACCCCTCAGTCTCCTTTCCTCCAGATTGGAAAATAATAAACGCAAGTCACCATTGTTACAAGTTATTCTCAACTCCACCACTAGTCCTGAATCAGTAGCATCTTCTCAGTAACATCAACACTAGTATATGGATATGCCATTAGAGTGCACTCCTTTAGCCAGTAGAGATTAACTACAAAAGACTTGTCACCCAGCATCACAAAACCTGGAGTTTGAGCCAGGAAAATGTGGTTTAAGCCATGAACATTTCTCTTAGAGAAGAACACAGTAAATCAAGTCAAGTCACAACTAAAGCAGTTTCAAGACTCCAGAGTTCATCAGTTTCCAATGCTGCATGCTACTGTTTCAGTATACTCTGAACAGAAAATTGTACTACCATACAGTCCCCCCTTACCTGCAACTTGACTTAGAGAAGACCCTACTCCTACTGGGACTAGACAGCACAGAGTTGTTAACTTAGCTGTGCCAAGCCACAGCACCTTCTGATTTACATTTTTAGCTAAGTAATGAATTTGGAGGAAAAGGCTATGTGCAAGCACAAGCTGTTTCACCAGATGGGTCACATAACCCATGACAGACTTCTCCCGTTTACTCTGAAGAAATAAAAAGCCTCAGCTTGTCATCTGAACATCCTGGTGGTGTGGAGTACAGGGCAGTCCACCCAGAGTCCTGAGCCCTCCTGAAGTACCTTGGGTTCCAGGTTTAAACTTTATCCTGGCCACCTTATGTACATAGCCACTTCAGCACATCATAGCAGCATGGCTCCCTTGCTGGCCCCCCCCTGCCCAAAGACACTAGCCTGACCAGTTATAACCTGCTTCAGACTTGTGAAGTTGCATGGATACTCACCAAGCCCGAGTTTGATCATCCTGTATATGCGGTTGGAGTGGGTCTGGGGATCCTCCAGGGAGAAACCAGAGGACAGCAGAGCAGTCTCAAAGAGCAGCACCACCAGATCTTTAACAGCTTTGTCGTTCTTGTCAGCATCAGCCTTCCGGCGAAGGGTTTCCACAATTGGGTGGTCAGGGTTGATCTCCAGGTGCTTCTTGGCCATCATGTAGCCCATGGTAGAGTTGTCCCGCAGTGCCTGAGCCTTCATGATGCGCTCCATGTTGGCTGTCCAGCCATAGGTGCTGGTGACGATGCAGCAGGGAGACGAGACCAACCGGTTTGAGACAGTGACCTGCCAACACAGCCAAGGGTTAGCTGAGCAAGGCCCCCATAAGCCCTGGACTGGGCCCAGCCACAGCACACTACAGCCCAAGTCTTTGCCCCTGGTTCACCTGAGGACACCCCAAAGCAAGCAGAGATGCTCCAAGCAGCTCCAGGACTGCTGCACAGACTAATTTGGACAGCTCAGCCAGCACTTAGAGCACCCACTGCATGTTTCCCACACTTACCCTCTCCCATCAATGCACGTAATTGGGTCAGTGCCCCTCGCCTGCAGCCTGGCTGCTTAGAGCAAGATGGTGCATGCTGGGACCTCCAGTCTCCTTTAGCCGCTCCTCTGCAGGAGATGAGAGGCATGCATTGAGCGGGGGCCCTCACCTGCAGCATGGAGGACCCAGCCCTCCTCCCTCTGGCCCAGGGCTAAGCTCCCTGCCCATCTCACCTTCTCCACCTTCTTGTCCAGGATTTCCTTCATAAGTTTGCAGAGGTTCTCAAACTTGGCTTTGCTCTCCTCCATCTTTTTTTTCTCTTCCTCATCCTCGGGCAGCTCCAGCCCCTCTTTGGTGACTGATACCAGGGTCTTGCCATCAAACTCCTTGAGCTGCTGCACGCAATATTCATCGATGGGCTCTGTCATGTACACCACCTCAAAGCCACGCTTCCGCACACGCTCCACAAAGGCTGAGTTAGCAACCTGCTCCTTACTCTCCCCTGTGTTTGTGGAGGGTAGAAATGAAACATCACCAAGACGTAAGAGCTGGTTACAGCAGGACAAACACCACCAGTCACTTGGGACCTCTAATATAAAACTGGCAGCAGCCAGGGTCCTAAGCCTGGTGGTCTTTCCCCAGCCCCCGGGAATGAGCTGTAATTCAGCAGGAAGTGTTTTAAATTACAGTTCATATACAGGTTACCTGCCTCTACCTTGCTAGGCTCAGAGGAGCTCTGTCTCACCTGTGATGTAGTAGATGCTCTTCTGGTTCTCCTTCATACGAGACACGTACTCAGAAAGTGAAGTCACCTCATCGCCTGACTGGGATGTGTGGTACCGCAGCAGCTCCGAAAGGCGCTTTCGGTTGGTGGAGTCCTCATGGATGCCCAACTGGGGGCAGAAGGGATGCATGAAGTCTCTAGGATACGACTTGCATGCACTTGGCCACCCCTGAGGCACAGCCATCTGCCCAGCTCCTGATCATTTGAGTGTTTGGCCTAGAGCAGCCAGAGGGGACAGACGCCCACAAAGGCGCTCCGAGGTATTCACAAGACCCACTCCCTTTATCCTAACATCCATGCAGAGAAGACACAGCATAGGAACAAGACTGCTCCTCAGGCAGATGGGTCATGGGCCCTTCCCTCCTTCAGGTAGAGGGTGTCCAACTCACCTTCAGATTCTTGGAAAAAGCCTCATAAAATTTCTTGTAATTCTCTTTGTCTTCTGCCAGCTCGGAAAAGAGCTCCAAGCATTTCTTCACAATGTTCTTGCGGATCACTTTGAGGATCTTGCTCTGCTGGAGCATCTCACGAGAAATGTTCAGAGGAAGGTCCTCTGAATCCACAACACCCCGGATGAAGTCTGCATAAGAAGAATGAAAACATGTCAGGTTAAGGATTCTGAGCTTCAACACAGAAAGAAAAATGCTAAAACACTGACTGCTGTGCACCCACACCAGGTAGCACCTCATCCAGTCCCTTTGGACTGGAAGTGGTACCACAGACTGCAGGGATCCCAGCTCTGCACTGGGAGGCTGAAGCAGGGGCCTCTTACTTAGGTATTCAGGAATGAGCTCGTCACAGCTGTCCATGATGAAGACCCGTCTCACATAGAGCTTAATGTTGTTCTTCTTCTTCTTGTTCTCAAAGAGGTCAAAAGGGGCACGGCGCGGGATGAAAAGCAGGGCCCTGAACTCCAGCTGCCCTTCCACAGAGAAGTGCTGTGGAAGCAGGGAAAAAAAAAAAATGTTGCTGGGGTGCTTCACTTCTCCTTTCTCCAGCTCCCAGAGTAGGGAGGCTCAACTAGCATCCAAGCAGCCTTGTGTTTCCTCCTGCTCAAACCCACTATCTCCTATGTGCCAAGGTTCTCTGGCATACAGCAGGCTTGGACAGAGAAGTCAGTCCCCACACCCTCCTGTCTTGCTTATAGACTGGTAGTACCAATCCTTCACCTGCATGGGAGTCACGGTGCAGATTGCTCCATCACCAAGTGGCCTGAGTGCTAAGTCCCACAGAGGCACAACCTTGTGGTGACTCTGGGTAAGGGCTGGAAAGGGGCCCTCTGCCTCCCCCTGGAAGGCAGGGTAGCCCAGCACCCACCTTGACAGCCAAGTGGTCCTCCCAGTCATTGGTGAGGCTCTTGTAGAACTCGCCATACTCCTCCTGGGTGATGTCATCAGGGTTGCGGGTCCAAATTGGTTTGGTCTTGTTCAGCTCCTCCTGGTCAATATATTTCTCCTTGATTTTCTTGGTCTTTTTCTTCTTGCCTTTGTCTCCCTCCTCCTCCTCATCAGAACCCACATCCTCAATTTTGGGTTTCTCTTCATCTTTGGACACTGACTCGTCGTCCTTCTCATCTTTTTCCTCCTCTGCTTCATCATCACTGATTTCTTTCTCACGTTCTTTCTCCAGCTGTGGAGAAAGAAACACACAATAGTCAGGTTTAGCCCCAAGTTACCGAAAAATCCTTTTGCTCCAGATGAGAAAAATGATGTCCTCCAAGGCCACAGAAATGCATCATCTGGAATTAAAGCCCTTAGAACCAGTTCTCGAAAGCCCCTCATCATGCAACCAAAAGTTGTGTCTGGAAAGAGACAAAGGCAGGAAACCATCCTTTTTCCATGGCTGATTTAAGATGATCTTTAGCTGCAGAGATCAAAGGCCTTTAGTGTGCATAGATTCCCACCTCCTTCACTTCCAGTAAGCCCCCAGCCTCAAATCACCTTTGGCCACAGAAGCTGAGAGCACCACTGCTCAGTACCCAGCAGCCAGGAACTACAGAAGGGATGGTACACTGGGCCTTTTCTGTGCTCCTCTTTCTAACACCACCCATCCCTGCCTCCAGCTTTCCAGTTGGTCCCCACAGTCCCTTCCTTACGTAGAGTGTGATGGGGTAGCCAATAAACTGGGAGTGCTTCTTCACCACCTCTTTCACACGACGCTCCTCCAAGTACTCACTCTGGTCCTCCTTCAAGTACAGAATCACTTTGGTGCCACGGCCAATGGGCTCACCTGCAGCGTGGAGACAGAAACCTTAGCATTTCAGGGCAGAGAGCAAGAGTGACCAGCTCCTCAAATTACATGATACGCAGCACTAACCAGTGTGACTGACAGTGCCACACAGCTCTAGGGAGCACCAGCAAAAGGGGTGCTGGTGGCAGGAAAACGTGTTTGGTTTTCTGTACAATACGCACCATGGTCAGTTCGGACAGTGAACGAGCCCCCAGCTGATGACTCCCAAGCATACTGCTCATCATCATTGTGCTTGGTAATGACAACCACCTTCTCAGCCACCAGGTAGGCGGAATAGAAACCCACACCGAACTGCCCAATCATGGAGATGTCTGCGCCAGCCTGTGAAAGCAGAGAGTGACTGCTAACACCAGTGAGGAGATAGAAAATGTCTGTGACTGATTCACAGCAGCAAAGAACTGGGTCAAGTACACAGAGAAAAACATGCAAGTGCCAACAGGCACCCCGCTCTATTCTCAACTCCTCCCTGGTGTTGGAAAGGTGAGGGAAGCACACTTGTGTAGGCCAATGCTTCCTATGGCAAACAAGGCAGCTGGGCCCTTTTATCACTTATTTATTATTATTTGTACGTTCAGTGACCCCAGGGAACACATGCAGCCAAAGGCAACCCACCTGCAGGGCTTCCATGAATGCTTTCGTCCCAGATTTGGCAATGGTGCCCAGGTTGTTGATGAGGTCTGCTTTTGTCATCCCAATGCCTGTGTCCACCAGGGTCAATGTGCGGTCCCGGGGATTGGGCATGATGTCAATTTTCAGGTCTTTCCCACTGTCCAGCTTTGAGGGGTCGGTCAGGCTCTCATAACGGATCTTATCCAGGGCCTGGGGAAGAGAGGGATGCTCGACACGGCCTCCTTACTCGACAGCCTCCTCCGTCCCTCCCCTGCACAAGCCTTCCCAGAGAGCCAGAATCGGCATCCCCGGAAGGACACCAGCCCGACCCCAAGCCGCGCGGCAGAGGAAGGAGCCCACTCCCGCCCGGGCTCACGTCGGAGGCGTTGGAGATGAGCTCCCGCAGGAAAATCTCCTTATTGGAATAGAAGGTGTTGATAATGAGCGACATGAGCTGGGCGATCTCCGCCTGGAAGGCGAAGGTCTCCGCATCCTCCTCCTCATGCTGCACTTTCTCGGGCATCTACAAGGCAAACAGACGCCAATTTTCAGCGCATTTTCAGGGCATGAGAACCAGGGAGGGGGCGGTGGGGGCATCAGGCCCAGCGCCATCCCCCGTCTTGCCCCTACCGTCTCAGACGTGAGGGACCGGCGAAAGAACTACACAGCGCAGCGGCCGCCTTTTATAGGCACAGATTCGGGAGAGAGCCTCACGGCACATTGTATCCTTCCGCCTTAAAGGAGTCTCAGCCAGCGAACCACAGATGGATGGTGTAGGGGAGGCATCGGCATTGCCGCTTAGCGGCGGCCATGGCCATGGCGGGGGCGGGAGTGTAATGAATGCTCGGGTGCATGCTGCTTCTGTGCGGTCGGCAGTCGCGGCTCCCCGCCGCGATGCAGGGAGTGCCGCACAGCCGGGGCCTCCGAGCGCCACGGCGAGGGGCGGCGGGGAGCCCCAGCGAGGAACTCTCTCCGGTCGCGGAGGAATACAACTACGGGTAGAGAGTCACTTCCAGAGTATTCCACAGAGGTTACGGCCGCGCCTCTTCGGCTCTATGGCAGGGCCAGTGAGCGGGGAATCTGCAGTGCCCCAGCTTCATCCTGCAGCTCCCCCCGAGGCCGACAGCCGCGTAGCTGTCCCGGCCTGAGGCTGCGGGTAACGCAGCACAGCGAGGAGGAGGCGGGGACAGAAGATGTCGGGGCCGGAGTGTGTAGCAGGCCCGTGTCGCCGTTGCAAAACAGTGTGTGGAGACGTTGTCTTTTCAGTGTCCAAGAGACATAATAATATAAATCAATCTTAAGCCTTACCATTACAGTATCTGCAGTACTCTGTCCACTTCTGAGCTCCTCTGCTCAAGAGAGACATGGAGGCCCTGGAGCCAGTCTAGTGGAGGGTAAAAAAGATGATTAAGGGACAGGAACATGTATCTCTCTTCAGAGAAAAGGATGAGGGATCTGGGCCTATTCAGCCTCGAGGTGACTGAAAGGGGAGCTCATCAATGTCTGTAAGTATCTCAGAGAAGGATGTTGAGGATAGAGCCAGGCTCTGCTCGGTGCTGCCAAGCAGTAGGACAAGAGGCAGAGGCCAGAAACTGATGTACAGGAAATTCCACCTGAATATTAGGAAGAACTTCTTTACTGTGTGGGTGACCTAGCACTGGAACGTGTTGCGCACGGAGATTGTGGAGGTTCCATCACTGGAGATGCTCAAGAACTGTCTGGACTCAAGCCTGTGCCATGTGATCTGGGGTGACCTTGCGTGAGCAGCGAGGTTGGGCCGGGTGACCCACTGTGATCCCTCCCAGCCTGATTCGTTCTGTAATTCTGTGTCGAAGCTGTGGGTACAAAAGCCCTGACCAGCAAAGGAGGCTGGAAGTGGGATGAGGGGACCCGAGCTCCCACATGGGATTTGGTGCCTGGTGGTGCAAAGAGGTGACGGCTGTGAATGATGTGGGACAGAGGGTGGGGGATTCCCGCTGGCAGGCTGGTGTAGTTCACCCCAAGAGCAGGAGGTGGCACTCTGGCTGTTCCCAGGCACAACGAAAGCTCTCAGGTGCTGTTCCCAGGCCACCTCAAAATGTGAAGATGCATCTAGATGCTCTTCATCAGAGGTGTTGGTGGTCCTTTGGTGTACCTCGAGTGCAGCATCCCTGGGATGCTGGTGGTTGAGAGGCTGGCCATGAATTTGCCACATGCACTCACAGCTCAGAAAGACAGTGATGTCCTGGGTTGCATCCAAAGCAGCACAGCCAGCAGGGCAAGGGACAGTTTTCTGCACCTCTACTGTGCTCTGGTGAGAGCCCACCTGCAGTGCTGCATCCAGTTCTGGGGTCCCCAGCACAGGAAGGACATGAACCTGCTGGAGATTTTCCACAGGAGGAACACCAACTTGATCAGAGGGATAGAGCTCCTCTCCCACAAGGGAAGTCTGAGAGAATTTGGATTGTTCAGCCTGGAGAAGGCTTTGGTGTGACCTAATTGTGGCCTTTCAGTACCTGAAGGGGACCTACAATGAAGATGGACAAGGGACAAAGAGTATGTACTTACAGGACAAGGGGGAATGGTTTCAAACAGAGGGAAGGTTTAGAAATTGGGCAAGAAATTTATTTCTCTGAGGGTGGTGAGGCACTGGAATGGGTTGCCCAGAGAAGCTGTGAATGCCCCATCCATCAAAGTCTTCAAGGCCAGGCTGGATGGAGCCACAAGTAACCTGGTGTAGTGGAAGTTGTTGTGGCCCATGCCAGGACGTCTGGAACTGAATCATCTTCTAGGCCCCTTGCAAGCTGAACCATTCTGATTTTATAGTTCTGCCATCCTCTTCTCACACTGGCTGTGTCCTCAGAGCTGGGCCTGACTGTGCAGGGGATGCACACACCATTTCCACATCTGACACTGGTTACAGGGTGCCAAGGAAACGCCAATGCCTTCTCACTTCAACCCTTGACCCTCCACAGCCCCTCTCCCCTGTGGTGACAGAGACAAAAACACATACCCAAAGGAGCATTTTGTTCTTTTTATAGAAAATGGCAACTGTATAGACACATTTACACGACAAGGGAAGGGACAGCCAAGGGAAACATGAGGCCTTCCCTTGTAGCACAGGTGGGTAGAGAAGGCAGCTCTGTGGGAAAGGAGTTGCTGCCTCTCCTCTTGTAGCCCACAGTGGAACCTCCTGTCACACAATCAGGAGGCTGAAAAAAAACAATGTCAGAATCACCAAAAAAAAAAAAAAAAAAAAAAGGGAACAGAGGCAAGGAGAGGAGAAGGTGGGGTGTGGAGACCTTCCTCAGCCTAGCCACAGTGTGGCTCTTTCTGTGGCTGGGCCACAGATGTCTACACTCATGGGATACCGCTGGGTAGGAGGATGTGCGTCTAGCAGAGAGCAGGGATGGCGAGGCTGGCTGGGGCTCTCCTCCCCGTTCACAAGTCTTACCAGCAGGAAGAGGGGTGTGGGATATTTCCAGGCCCCCTAGAAGGAGAAGAGAGAATCTCCTAGGTGCTTTGGAGACAAGGGGAAGAGAAGGAGTAACACTGGTTACCAGCTTTTCACTCTGTCAGAGAGAAAGAGGCTGAAAATGGCTTTTGGCCTTGAGCCAGGGAAGTTATGCCACATGGGAGGCAGCTGGACCTCTTGGAGTTCTCGGGGGTCTTACAACACACACAGCATGGGGAAGGAGAAGGCACATAGGCCTGAAGGCATCACACAGCCGAGTGTGGCAGGAACCAGGTCAACCCTGCAGGGGTGGAACCGCCCCTGGGTGTAATGTCTGCTGTGGCAGTGTGATTTGGCAGGGACAGGTGTGAGGTGTTATTTCCCCACAGTGCTGAGGTGTCCAGGGCCTCAGTGGAGGATGCAGAGCCATCTCTTGGTGTCCCTGCACCCTCTGTGTGCTTCTGCTAGATGAGAATTCGGACCAGAAAGGAGACAGCAGCTCCTAGGGCCAAACCCAGTGACAGGAAAAACGCCATGACAGCTCCAGCTGTCTCTGCTTCGTGCGCCAGCACTTTCCTAGGGGAGAAACAGGTGTCAGATCCATGCTTAGGATGCACATCCAGTGCCCTGCTGTTCAGTGGAGCTGGGTGGCTTGTCTGCAGTCCAGGAACGGCAAGAAGAAATCCCCCTTGGCTGCTAGAGCTGGCAGAACTCCCAAGGCTCCACACTGTGGGCTCATAAAATGCATCAGGCAGGCCACCCTGAGGCTCCCAGCACCCTCTCTGTCCCCTGCAGGGCTCCTTGTGCTGCCTGTGCTGGGCAGGCTGCTCACCCTGCTGTGGGTGCTGTGCCATGCTTTGCTCCCCTCCAGATCCCTGCTCCATCCAACCCCTTCCCCTGTGTGGCAGGTGGGGAAAATGAAGAGCCCAAATAGCTTCCTCATCCCTTGGATATCGAGGCACAAGCCTGGGAGATGGGACACTGTGGGTAGTGACAATTCCAGGGCTGGCATCTGAGGGCATAACCAAACCTTCCCTTGTCCCCAGCTGGCACTCACTTTGGCCCGAAGCACATGCAAAGGCTGGCCAGGTAGCCATTGGAGATGGAGAAGAAGATCATGAAGACGATGTACCAGGCGTCATGAGAGAACACAACAGGCAGGTAGTAACGGGGTTTCACATTACACAGCATGAAAAGAGGGACAAAGATGACACGGAGGACCACCATCACTGGCAGGAGGCAGCTGTCCTTCCCGGGCTGGGAGAAAAACACAGATCACTGAGTAGCTGAGAACTGGACATTGGCATCCTGGCAGGGGCTCTATAGAGGCTATCCCTGCTGCACCAGGGCTGTGGAGGAGCCACAGAGGTGGAAAAGCTGCTGTGAGACTTTCTCAGCCACAACAAATCTCAGCATCACCACCTGCAGTCATAAGTAGGTTCTAAGTCTAAAAGCCCTGTTGCAGGTGACTTGAAGCAGCACTAGAGCCAAAATACTGAGCTGGGCCTGCGGGCAACTGTTAAGCCCTTGCTGGCTACAGGCAGGCAGGAGATCTTTGTGCACGCTCATGCAGTGAGCCAGTGTGCAGAACAAGGGCAGTTGAGGTAAATCCCCTCTGGTACCTCAGCGCCTGCAAACTGGGCTTTAGCCAGCACTTCAGTGTCCTACGCCATCCCTCAGCCAAGCAGGGCAAGATCCAGCAATCTGGGAAAGGGATTATGCTGGGGCTGTTTTGGAATGTGCTGGGAAAAGCATGGACTGAGTTACAATCTCCTTGGATCTTAACAGAGTTCCTAAGCAACTAAGGCTGGGACAAAGAAGGCGGTAACATCCCCCTGTGTTGTTCCTGCAGCTGTGACTGAGGCAGCCCCTGGAACAAGATGGGCCTTGTCCCCTCTGGGAGGTGCCAGGTTCACTGGTCTGAGGTGAGGAGAGATCCACAGCTGCCTTGGGAGGTGCTGGGCTGGCGTTGCCACAGGAAACTCCGGGAACACAGGAGGAAACTGAGGTTAGGCCAGCTGCCATGTCTGTGGGGCAAACTGGAGACAGCATCTGCTTCTCCTGCTTGAGGAGAAAAAGCAAGCGGGGCCCCAACCAGGGAAATGTGGCCCAAACCACATGCAGTCAGACTTTCCACACAGCCTTGTTTTGGAAATTTCTCCTGCTGGGTCATCCCACCATGGAGGCTGTAGCCTGGACACCAGGCAAGGCGGCTCATGGCCAAGACCAAAGGCAACAAGCAGTGATGGCCAGGGGAGAAGCAGCTCCAGGCCGTGGGGAAGGCAGGCCCAGGCAGACCCCATGCAGCACGTGGTCCTGAGAAGCTTCTCTAAACAAACAGCCTGAACAATGCAGGGGGAAACAGCACTTGGGGGGTGGGTGAAGGGGCAGGAAGAGACCCAGACAGGACAGCCCCTTTCCATGCCCATCCTGGGGAGATGAGAGCAAGGGGATGTGGCAGGGGACAATTTGTGACTCACATGGCATGGCCCTGCCCTACTCTCAGGACAACGGTCTGAAGCAGCTGCGTCCTGTGCCAAGGCCAGATGGGGCCTGGCAGAGGACACAGCTGCCCTTTATTTTGGGCTGCCCTGTCTTTCACCCTCTTTCCCTGTCACCATCCTGTCTCATCGTTTGCATAGCTGGAGTGAAGGTTTGTTTACAGAGGCTGAAATGCAGGAGGCAGCTTTATCCAAGCCATGTTGAAAAAGAGGTGGGAGGACAGAACAACACTGTGGTTGTCGGCTCTGACCCATAAATCTCCACTTAGAATTTAAAGCAGGAGGTAGCTCTGCACCTCCTTCCTGCTCCAAGCCATGGAAGGCAGCCTCAGTGAGAGCCGTGGCTGAGGGACCTAGGGATGGACACTGCCTGGCATTTGTTCCCTCCTCCATACTTACCCATGTGAAGAGGGCAGTGAGACTCCGACCTGTCCAGTCAAAGACGTTAAAGAGCAGGAAGCAGGAGACAGGAATGAAGTAGAGACCTGAAGAAGGGGATGGTCAGTGGCAAGCCCAATGTGCCCCAGCCCCTCATACCCACTGCATGGAGACTGACTGTCTTCCAGGTCTAGGTCCTACCAGTTTCCCACTAAAGCCTAGAATGGTCTCCCAGCCAAGCTGGTGTCTACATCCAAACCATCAGGCACAGTGGTTCCCTCTTGCCTTCCAGCATTCTGTATTAAGTTTGTGTGGCAAGGTTTTGGTAGCAGGGTGGGAGCCAGGCCTGGCTTCTGAGAGAAGCTGCTAGAAGCACCCCTAAGTCTGACAGAGCCAATGTCAGATGACTCCAAGACAGACCCACCACTGGCCAAGGCCATCAGTGACAATGGTAGGGCCTGTGGGATGACATATTAAAAAGGGGGGAAAAATCTCAACATGTGCAATTGCACCGAGAGAGGGAAGTGAGAATATGTGACAGAAACAGCTTTGCAGATACCAAGGCCAGGGGAAAAGAAGGGGAAGAAGATGTTCCAGATGTCAGAGCAAAAATTCCCCTGCAGCCTGTGGTGAAGACCAAGGTGAAGCAGGCTGTCCCCTTGCAGCCCAAAGAGGTCCACAGTGAGTCAGTATCCACCACTCTACTCTGAAGCAGGTTTGCTGGCAGGACTTGTGACCCTGCAGGGGACCCATGCTGGAACAGTGTTCCTGAAAGGACTGTGTCCCATGGAAGGGACCCAGGCTGAAACAGTTCATGAAGAACTGCAGCCCATGAGAAGCACTCATACTGGACTTCAATGAGGACGGTCTCCCATAGGCTGGTCCCCATGTTGGAGGAGGGGAAGAGTGGGAGGTGTCCTCCCTCTGAGAAGGAAGCAGGTGGCAGAGGAAATGTGTGATGAACTGACTGCAACCCTCATTCCCTGTCCCCCTGCACTGCTGCAGAGGGAGGAGATGAAGAAATCATAAATAAACTTAAGCCTGGGAGGAAGGGAAGGGAGAGTGGAAGGTGTTTCAAGATTCCATTTTTATTTCTCATTATACTACTCTGATTTGATTGGTAAATAAATTAAATTAATTTTCCCCAAGTTGAGTATGTTTTGCCTGTGACAGTAATTGCTGAGTGATCTCTCGCTGTTCTTATCTTGAACCAAAAGCCTTTTGTCATGTTTTCTCTCCTCTGTCCAGCTGGAGTGGCACTGGTGAGCACCTGGCATCCACACAGGGCTACCCCACCACACATGCCTTTAAGCCCCTTTCTCCCATTTACCTTGTTCTCCGCTTTTTCCTACCTCAACCCTATTCGTGGCACACTTACCCCATTTGTTTCCCTCTCCGAGGACAGTGGACACTTTAGCTGTGATGGCAGGAAAGACGCCGATGGTGACAGTGAAGACGAAGCAGACAGAGAGAGCCAAGACCCAGAGCTAGGCATATGAAAGAAAAATGCTGGTACCAAACACAGGGCAAGAGACCAGTGCAGGGCTGGTCTCCTCTGCCCATGCTCTCCTACACCTGTGCCCTCCTGAAAGTAAGGGCAGGACAAGGATTGCTGGCAACTCACAGACCTTCTTAAAAATAGCAATGACAGAGGGCTGCTCATCAGGGTTGTGGATAGGGATGATCTTTGAGTTATTCTGCTCCATCCCATTCTCATCTGCAGGGAGAGACACAAGTAGGGCATTGCAGACCCCAGAAAGCTGAGATCTAATTCAGTTCTTCTATCTCGTTCTTTCTTTAAGCTCTTTCCCTTTTCTCTTCCTCCTCTCAGCTCCTCACCTTTCTTAATGAGGTCTCTCTTGGTCTCCAGCTCTGCATTGTACACACGGTACTCTGTCTTGTCCTTCATGGAGTAGTATCGGAAGAAATCCTGCAGAGAGACAGCAGGGAGGACTCGTTCATGTGTGCAGAAAGAAGGCTGCCAGGGGCTGTGTGACAGCATCAGACAGGGGCAATATGGGCCAAGTATTCCTTCGATATGTCTGATATTGATGCTTTCCTGTTAATTCAAGGACTCAGATACCCCAACTATACTGGGGTATCTGTGGTGGGAAGTATCCCAGAGTGCTCCTTTGGGACACAGGAGAGCCTGCCCTGACACAAGATGTGAAGGCTGGCAGGAGCCAAGGCTGGGCTGCTAGTGGGCCACAGTTCTTGTGCTGGGATGTGCAAAGGTCCCATGTCCCCAAGCCCTTCCCTACGAGGACAACAGTCTCACCATGTGAGGCAGGACTACGTAGGAGACGATTGCCAGCACGATTGTCACACAGGCCGTGGTGAAGTAACCGATGAAGCTCTCGGGTTGCTGGGCACCAACTGAGAGCACAGGAAGGGAGAGGAAAGGAAGATGACAGCTGAGAGGAGCAAGGCACTGCTGCCATCTCCCACACAACATGACCTCGGCAGATGCTGTGACAGCAGTGGTCTGGGAAGGCCCTATCACCTGCAAGGCAGGGATTACTCACTGGCAATACTGAAGATCATTGCCAAAGCGGCGAAGGTGCCTGCCAAACCCTGCCCACTCATGATGGGGGCTGTGTAGCTGGCAGGCAGGAGTCCTGCCAGCCCAAACAGGCTGCTCTGGAGAATGGCGCCGAAGGCTGCAACGGGGAAAGATGAGCAGAAGTGAAAAAACCAAAGGCAAGGATGGATTGCACCTCTGAAGGGAGCCAAGGCCCCTGCCCGGTGAAGCAAGGCAAGTCCTCCTCCCCCTTGGCTCTCCCACAGCGAGGTTCATGTTTTTCTCCCAGAGGGATCAGCCCTAGCCATGGGGCTGTGTCCCTCTCCTTCCCCCGCTGCTTCACTCACAGTTGATGAAGACAATGCTGATCATAGTAAAGACGAAGAAGGGAAGAGGCTCCATGGGGATTTTCACCATGATTGCAGTGACTAAAAACACCAGGCCAATGGCCACCAGGCTGCCTGAGATGCGGATCTGCTGGGGAATCCTACAAAAGAGGGTCTTAGTGAGGAAAACCCAATCCCTTAAAAACCTGGGGCTGGGACCAAGCTCTAACTGTAGGAATCCCAGCCAAACCCTGCGACAGGAGACTGATGGTTTGCCTTTGACTTGACCAAACAGGCTGTAGCCTGGCTCAGTGCTGGGACAGGAGAACAGGCCAGGGCTGGGCGACCCTATAGGGGCTGGCAGGGGCAAGGACAGAGCAAGGCTCACCGCTGGTGGATGAAAGAGTTGAGGCAGGTGAAGATAAGGAGGGGCACCATGGCGCAGAGAGTCATGAAGTTGTCAAACACGGACTGCAGGTAGGAGGTGGCCTCACTGGTCTGATTCCCAACATGGCTTGTCTCCTCTGGGTCCTTAAGGCGATCGATGAAATACTGCAGAGGAAGGAGCCTGGTGGGGCTGAGATTCTGTGAGGCCTTCCAAGGCCATCCTTATTCTTTGTCCAGACCCATGCCCATCCCTCCTGCTGCCTCAGTGCCACTTGTCATACCCAGGTTACACATGCTTGTGGTCCTCTGCATGCTGTGCCATGTTGCCACACCTACACCATGGTCCCTAGACTTGACAGGACAATTACTGTCACGGACAGTAGTGGGAGGGAAGCCCTCACCTGCCTGGCGGTCATGAAGAAATTCCATGGCAGCAGCGTTCCCAGGCCGAGGATGAAAAAGATCAGCCAGACAGCCTTGTACCTGTGAAGGGGACAGAGTGGTTTGGAGGGGAAGCTGGGTATTGCATCTGACCGTCCCTGTGGTGAGAGACACCAGACAATATTTATTGCCCTGCCCCACAGACCATGCTACCCTGTGCTGCCAGAGATGTGACACTGCAGAGGGGCTGTGGGAGGCCCTCCCCAGGAGGCTACGAAGGCAGAGAGAGGCTGGCTGCTCTTCAGCATGTGGCACCCAGACACACAGCATCCATCACCAGATCTGGGAGGGTGTTAGGCTCCCCAAGTGCATTTACAGGGGACTGTTTACAGTTTACAGCCCATTTGCTATGGAAAAGCTGAGAAAGAAGGGACAGCCTGGTAGTCCAGTTAACATGCAGGAGAGGGGGTCCCCTGGATGCTGGGTCCCCCTGTCCTCCCTCCCCTCCTGGTATCCTGGATGTGCCCCCACAGCTACATCAGAACCTGTCATTACCTATCTTGGGGCCCGTCTCTTGCTGTCATCTTGTGTGGCAAGAGTCAGCACAGGTCCCAGCAAGTCTTATGGCTGCTCTCCGTCTGGAAAGGAGAAGAGTTTATGGGAAACAGAAGAGAAACAGAAGAGTTTATGGGAAAGTGAGAGACATGAGCCAGGCAGGGGCAACACTGGTTTTAACCCCAACCCATGCTGCCAGTAAGTGTTCCACAGTACTGAGAGTCAAACCAACCCACAAAATGATGAGAGGACAGTGCAGGATTTTTGGAAACCTGCAGCTCAGAGTCCTTAAGCCAAGGTGTTGTGACACACAGCTTAATTCTGCTGGCTGGGCACAGCAAACCTTCCCTCTGAAAGGAAACTGCTTTCCCGAGATACCCAGGCTGCTCATGCTGGCTGCCCAGCTGCTTGCAGCAGGCTCTTAAGGGATTTGTGAGCCTGCAGCTCTCTGTCCCCAATCCTGGGGCTGTGAGTGAACCATGTGCGCAGTGGGCTGTGCCTGCCCCGCCTGCCCTCCCCAGCTCCCTCCAACGCCCGGGGCTCGCTTGGGGCTCAGTGGCACAAAAGACGCATTTAATTCAGCAGCCTGTCCGGCCAGAACCAGCAAATATCCCGTTTTCAGTTCCACTTCCCTGGGGCTCTCACAGCCCTTTCTTGGGTCACCTTGAAAAGTCAAGGGCGTCCCTGGCACTGCTGTCCCCTCCCGGTCACCCACCGCTCCTTTTTCTCCCGTCATCACCTGCCCAGGGGCTGCACCGCTCCGGCATCGCTCTGAGAGGCCCAGAGAGGTGGCCCCCAGAGCCCCGAGTAGAGACTTTCCCTCCCCGGTCACCCCCTCTTCCCGGGGCAGAGTGGGATTAGCCGCCAGGAGAGACCGCAGGCCTGCCTTGTCCTTTTCCAGTCCGGGCGGCACAGCATGGGGTGCTCCGGCACTTCTCCCAGGGCTTCACCTGCAGCGGGGCTGCCGGCGCCGTGTCCCCGGCCCCCCTGGGACATGCCCCGCGGATGCCTGCTCCAGTGCCGCCTGCAGCATCCCTGCCGGCGCCCTGCCAGGTAGGGCGGAGGAGGAGGAGGAAGAGCAGGCAGCAGCATGCTGGGATCTGTAGTCCCTGCCAGCCCCGGCACGCACTGAAGGCAGCGCAGCCCGTTCCTGGCGCAGGTGCCTGGGCACAGCTCACCTCCTCCTCCTCCGGTAGGATCCTGCAGGCTGGGGAGCCGGAGCTACAATGGAGCCGAAACATAGCCACTAGGATGTGGAGAGGGATTTTGGAAGCCCCTTGGACCGCTTGGGAAAGACAGAGCAGGACAACAGTATGCCTGCAAAGAATCGAGGGCTCTGCCAACCCGGCAGGTGCCACCCTGTTGATGTCGGAGCCATCTGCAGCACCGCTCCCCTGCCTTCCCTTGTGAGCCATCCGGGCTTCCAGAGAAAACATCCCAAAATCCCCTCTTGGCAGCCTGCCAGTGGCTCTGAGGGGAGGAGATATCCTGACCCGAGATTAGCAGAGGGATCTGCAAACACAACTGCTATCCCCTGGCACATAGGAAACCCCAACGGGGCGAATGACTGCTTGTCTCCAAGCAAATAATCTCAACCCAAAATAAGCAAGAGAACCTCACCTTCCCCCGTGGGTCCCCAGCAAGCCCTCAACAGGCTTCCCCTTGCCAGCCAAGCCACTGATCCCCCTTCCAGCCCCCACCAGGTCATATTGCTGTCCCTAGAAATAGAGACAGGGACTGACGCCAGAGACATACCTGGGAGAGAGGACAGAGCCAGGGTGAGCCTGTGTTCAGAGTATTTGAAGGCAGTGTCCCCCGGCTTCCACACCCCCTGCCCTTGGGGGTGAGTGGCGGGCCCTGGCTCAAGTCACGGGGGCTGGAGCTCTGTGGGTCTAGCGGCGCCCGCGCAGGACAAGGGGTATCAGGTACCAGCTGGCACACAGCCCAGGTCCTGCTGCCCAACCATCCAGAGAAGGGAGGAACAGAAGAGTGCTGAGGAATAGATGGCAGGAGCCAGGGGTGTTGGGGAGGAGGCAGGGGGGGTCGGAGTAGGACTCCGGGGGCGGTGGGGCAGGGCGCTCCACCATGCTGCTTTCCCATCGCCTCCTCCTTCCGTGTGGAGTGCCCGCATCCCCGCATCCGTGTCAGCAGCCCAGCCTCCTTGGCAGGCACTGCCCGGCCGCAGTCTCCTGCCTGCTCTGTTTGTTTTGTGTCTCACTTCGCTAAATGCCTCCTAATTTCTTCCACAAAGAGACAGTGCCTGCCAAGGGCAGCAGTCATTAGAGCAGGAGACACTTCCAGCTGCTGGCTGTTAAAAAGAACCCTACAACAAACAGAAAAGGTTACAAGAAGCAACAGCAGCAAAAGGTGGCCACCCTGCTCCCACCTGGGGAGGTGCCCTACCCGATGGGAACAGATAGGAACAGATGATGCTTTTCCAGCTGGCACAGCACAGCTCCAACCTCGCCCCACAGGAGTCTGCTGGTGTTTAGCCCAGCCACCAGCTTGGTGGCTGCACATCCTGAGGGACACAGAAAAGGAGGAGCGATGTGGGGCCTTGGCCTAAGGACATCCCTTTTGTTCCTGGGCATAGAGCAGTCTGTCTTAACCCCATGGAAGTGATGTGTAAGCAGAAGAAGCAAGATCACAAAGAGTGAGCTTTACAAACCATAAGCTAGAACATTTGAGCAGGTACAAACAAGAGATGGCAAAATTTTAATTGCTCATTCATGACACACAAAGGCTGTGACAGCTGCTAAGTGACACCCTCGGTGGCCATGTGCTGCCCCGTGGCCAACCAAGCCCTGGGAGCTGTTGGCAGGGCCAGCTGTCACCAAAACTGCCTAACCTCTGCAGAAAAACCCGCACTGCAGGACAGCCACACCTGCAGGCAGCCGTTTGTCACCTGGCTTTGAACGCTTCCTTACCTCTCCCTTTCCACACATCGCCTTTTCCTCTGCTCCTGCTGCCTTTGCCAAGGGTGAGCACAGTGCATGCTTAGTTCCTCACTCGAGCCATTCCCTGGTGCCATGTAGGCATGCTATGGCACCATGGAATTATACCCAGAAACACCGGCTTTTTAAAGAAAAGCTGCTTACACCACACCAAGTGTAGAAGTGTCCTGGGAGTCCATAGCCAAGGCAGCAGATTCACTGGCAAGCACCTCGTGCCCTCCTGACACCACTTGTCACGGGATCACTTTGCAGAGATAATGTCAGTACTTCCTCCAAGCATGGCCAAGATGGGACAGGACCAATTGCCTCACCAGCCTTTCGCCCCATCCCCTATGTCTGCTTGCCCACTGGGAGACACCAGAGTTCTCCTGTCAGGAAGGCTGACCCAGGAGCCTCTCAAGGTTTACCTGCAGGCACAGAACAAGCCCAGCACAGGTATGCAAGTCACATGAAACCTTGGTGGCCATGACTCAGCTGGAAGATAGGAAACACTTACGAGACCGCCCGTTTCGTGAGATTTCATATGCGTGCCTGAACTCTGACCATGCTGCTTGCGGATCTTTCTGCCTTGAGCCGAGTGCAGGGAATTCCACCTCCTCCAGTCACCAGCTTGAGGACGCCCGCTTGTATTTCACAAGACAGATGAGTGTGCACAGTTGTGCACCACTGCCGTGGTGCTGAGACAAAAACAAGCCTCCCCAAAACAAGGGTAAACAGGTGCCTTGTCAAAGTCAGAGTCAAAGCAGAGGCTGGTCCAGCTCAAAGGCTGGTCTCCATCAGAGGGCAAAAGCAGATGCTAAGGAAGAGTAAATGTGGCACGGGTATGGACTAACTGCCCGACTGTTCCCCCAGCCTCCGAGCTGGAAGGGACAGGATGTTCCTGTGTTTTGTAGCCATGGTGGGTTTCACTTCTGTGAAATCTTGCTTCCTCCTTCAACTCAGGAGCTCCTAAGAGGGAGCAGCAGCTCTCCCCACATGCAAAGGGGCTCCCTTGCCTTCAAACATCAAAAGAGTTGATGAACATTGGAGTGGTTCCTTTACAGACCTGGATTGTATCCACCCAACAGCACATTTTCCAAACAGAAATTATAGCTCAATTAGTCATTCAGGCAGGGCTCCATGCCTTCAGTCCTCCTTGCTGCTTTTCTCCAAACCTTCCCTTGCTCCTCTCAAGTCTTCCAGAGATGCTGGTGCTGGGGGCACACAGGCACTGTGTAGGGGTGAGACACCAATTTGAAGAGTGGCACAAGGCTTTCCTGCTTTGTTTCTGCTTGGTTAAGTGGGAAAGATGATTCAGTGTGTGTTTTCATGCACACTGAACTATCTGAAATAGCCCCAGGCCTTGCTGTGAGTGGCCAGCTCATGGCTGGCTCAGTACATAATCTTGTTTGTGGATCTGGGGCTTCTTCCCTTCCCCCCTTGTCTATCACTTGATATTTATCTCAACTGAATTTCAGTTGCCTGGTGTTGTAATAGTTGTCAGTACTCCTCCTAGCTGGCACTTGTCCCCATGAACCTGAGTAATCCAATCACCTCAGCAAAGCCTTGTCATCTCATTGCTCATTCTCTTTTCCAGGTCACTCAAGAATACCTTGAAAAAAATGTGACCAATGCAAAGATCTCTTTCCACTGCAAAAACTGACTCCTACACCCTCCTTCCTGTTTTCATACTAATTATGGAGCCAAGTAAGGACTTTCCCTCTTGACCAGCAAGTTTCCTTAAAAACTGGGCTGAAAGCTGACTGGAATTTTTTTGGGGAAGCAGTGCGGGCACTCTGAGCCCAGACTCCCTAGGAAGTGCTGCTCCAGTCCTGGAGTCCCTCCACAGGAGCCTCCCCACCTCCCCACAGGCCCTGTCCCTGCACAGACACCCAGGACGTGCAGCAGACCCAGCAGTCGGCTTTTCCCTGAAGTTCCTTCAGCCCTTCTTAGAAAACAACGTCAGATCTTTCCCTCCTCCCAGTCCCTGGGGGCTGGAGCAGTCGCGAATGAATGACTAGAGGCCACACCTCACAAGCAGCTGCTTCACCCTCCCTTTCCTTCTGGGGAACATTGCCCGGCCCATGACACTTGTTGCTGTTTACCTTTGCTTTCTAACCTTTCCTCTGCAGATGCTCTGAGGAGCCCCCCAAAGGAAGGTGGAAGAAACTGCTCAGGCTCTTGTAGAGCTAACAGTGAGGTAAAAGTTTCATCTATCTTTTCTGCTATGGCTCTCTTCCTGATCCTCATCCCTCCAACATCCTGCAGCAGGTTTCCTAGTTCTGGAGTGCTTTGTGAGTGGTTTCCATCAGCAAGCCGATAGCACTTCCTCTTCTTCTCCTCTCTGCCTCTCAGTAAACAGCCTTGTGACACCATCTGCTCTTCCAGCCCTACTCCATGCCTGCATCCTGAGGAGAGAGCTTAGCAGGGGAGCAGGAGGGAGCAGGTATTGCTGCCTTCGCCCTTGACTTGCTGTCTGCAGACAAAGTGCTCTGCTTTGCCAGGGCTTTGCCAGCAGAAAAGAACCTCCTACCAGGTGCTCTGTGCAGCACCCTCACCCCAAAGAATGAGGGTCCCTGGGCAATGTTTCTGACCCATTTCACCTCACTCCCTTCACTCCTCCATGGACAGGAGGAGAGGCACCTCTAAACCCCCTCTGCCTTTGGGCTTGCTGCATGAACAGCCACCACAAACTCCTCACAAAGCAGCAGCTGTGGATACTGACCCTGCTCCCAGCACTTGCCCTTATCTCAGTTGCCGGGTGGTGCAGGGGGAGCATTCAGTCCTGGTGTGTTTTGAACTGCGTAGACCAGGGCTGCAAAGTCCCTTATCTGTAGCTTATCTGCAGAGTTCAAGGAGCCCTGAGAGGCTCCCTGGGGGCCCTTTCCCTAGGCAGGTAAAGCAATCTGGCTGCTCAGCAAATTCCCAAGGCCTAGAGGGACTCCAGCACTGTCTCTGAAGGGCTTCCAACCAGCTAGAAGGCAGAGGACAGTGACAGCCTTAAAACTATCCCAGGTGGCACAGCTGGGACTATCCCACCCATTACTGAGTCCCAGGCAGCCCTGGACATCCACAGGGACAGCTGACTGGGTTCCCAGCCCTGACTGTTATGGGTCAAATACCATCGATGGCAGCCCCATGATGAACCCACAAACCTCTCTCCTCAGCACATGGCAAGTGCCCAAGGCCAGGTGCAATCTGGTCCCTGGCCAGAGAAAACCCCCCAGAAGCAGAGATGGATGCTCCTGCCCAGCATCCCATCAAACGCTGCAGAGGAACATTGTAATGTCACAGCAACAAGCTTACCAGAAGGGCAGGGTGGTCCCAGCCCCTTGCTCCTTGTCACTTCAGGCCGCAGGACGATGCAGGGACAATGCAGCCTTGGGAGAGGTAGGAAAAGCCCCACAAATATTGGAGCTGTTGCCTGCTCCAGGGCTGGCAGTTTGGGGATGCAGGAGGAGATACAAACGCCTGGGGGAGGGCAGGAGCAGAGGGGGAACGTCATTTATGAGCAGGCGTCAGAGGAGGAGAGATAAGCTGATCTCAGGAGACTGTTTGCATAGAAAGGATTCTTCCAAGAAGCTGGTTTCTCTGATGGCACCCGCTTAGGCTGGTCTCTCCAGGGAACGGATTGTCCCCTCTGAGCCACAACCCCAGCTTGCTTCTTGGGAGGCTATGGAAGGAGACACGTTCTTCTAGGGCTAGCTTCAGTCTCCATTTGTTGGAAATTTAGAAAAATAAAGACTCTTTCTCCCAAGGGTAGAGGGAGGGATTTGCTTAGGGCTTCACTCAGCGCAGCTGCAAAAGCCTCCAAGCCCAGGCAGAAACCACCTCCAGGACCTGGATGGTGCATCCCAGGCAGTTTTCAGCCCATCCAGGAGCTGCAAGGAGGTGGGGAGGGGCAGAGGGTGACCCTATGGGCATTCACAGCTCACACCAAGCTCATGACACCTGACTGTGGCTTCTTGAGTGACAGCCATGGGTTTAGGGAGAGCCTGGGAATGCCTCGCCCCAGACATTCATGCTTGTCCAGCAATCCTCTGCAGCCGGCAGACCCTCACAGCCCATGTCTGCAGGTCTGCTCCAAGGCCCCAGGGGTGCCAGGATGGCCAGTGGAGGAGCTGCTCAGGGGCCATGGGGAGGGGAAGTGCTGCGGGAAGGGGTACTTCCCTGGAATCGATCTGGGGGCTGCAGCAGGAAGAAGCACAATGGCAGGAAACCACATTTCCGCTTCCAAATGGAGAAAACCTTACAGGACACCTAGGGAGAACAACCAGACATTATTAATGTAAAATTCAGCTGGGAGCACAAGGAGCAACCAGAGCCAGCCCCAAGCTGGAAGCGGGTCCTCCTTGCATGGAAGAGCCTGGGTCTTAATGCTGTAGTGGCACAGGCCACCACATGCCAGGACAACCATGCACAGAGGACAAAGGCAATCCCAACTATGCACAACACAAGGCACAGTTATGGCTCTTGCCTGTCCACAGCTTGGCTGTCCTACAGGCAGGTCCTTATTTCTACCCAGTCTAGTGGAAAGAGGAATGCTCCCTGGTGGGCTGGGACAGCACTTTGGTAAATCCCCTTGGGATATGGCTGTCAGATGCATCTCTTTTGCATTAGCAGCTTTCCCCCTCCCTGCATTCATGCTTGCTCAAGAGGAATCCCTGTCTCTGTCTGCACCATGGTATCTTGGCTGGCCACACCTTGGGCAGCAGCTAAAGCAGGTCAGAGGGACGGGCTGAGCCTACAGGACCATGACCCACTTCCCCCTCCTGTCTGCAGCTGAGGGGAGCAAAGGTAAGACACGGAAAAAGGAATCCACAGCAAAACAGGATGAGACCAAAACAGCTCTTAGCCAGACAAGTCTAAAGATAAAGACTCACTGAATGCGTGGGAGGAAACCCAGGGGACAGGATCCCACAGCTGAGGAATGAAGAGGGGTAAGATGAATTTTTCCATAGCCTACCATCTCCTGGGCTTGGTACGGCCATGTCTACCAACAACACACGGCACCACCTCCTACTGGCCCCCCAGGGTGCTGGGATGTAGAGTGGAGATGATTCCCCCTTCATTGCTTCATGTTCCTGGCTCCAGGACTGAGCTCAGAGCTAGCAGAGCCAGGAAGGAGTCAGGCCAGGAACAACATAAGGGAGCTGAGCATGGAGAAACCTGCAGTGAGAATCCAGAGGAGAAGGATGGGGACAGTTTACATTCCATTTGAGAGGTCCTCAAAACTGTCCTGCTGTGAGGAGCAAGGCAGAAGGGGCTTGGAGGACTCAGCTTAACCACTCTCCCACCCCAAACGCCACACTGCCCTTTACAGGAACTCCCTTCCGCATGGAGAGTCTGAGCCCTCACTCACTTGTCCCAAAACCAGGAATGCTAGAAGAGCAGGAAAAGCTGGCAGCCAACCAGCAGTGAGAGCACCTGCCTTCAGCAACCCCCTACCCACTCCCACCTGGCCACCTTCTGTACCCCACAGCACCTCCACCTCCCAGGAGAGAGGCTGTTCCTTCCAGCTTTGGCTCCTTCCTCTATGGAGCCAGATTGAAAGGTGCAGAGTTGACAGGATCTTCAGCAGGATCCTCAGCAGGCAAGAGCTGCTCAAACCCAGTGGGAGCTGCTGAACTGCTGTCCCCTGAGAAGCTGGGGGAGCATCCCCAGGGCTGGACAAAGTGAGCCATGCCATTGTGCCTGGACAGCCCAGCAGAAGGCTGCAAGTCCTGTTTGGGATACTGGCCCAGGAGCAGAGATCATTTTGCTCCCCCCTCAGCAGTTTTTTGGAGGCTGGTCTGGGCTGCACAGCTGTTTCCAATTTAGTGGAGGACAGAGAAACTAAACCAGAGCCAGAACAACACAATCTTCCCTTGGTGTCACCATCTCCCCAGCTTCCAAAATTCAGAGAGGAAATTCCTCCCCACTGACCAGCAGGCCCCTTGGCAGAGGATGGGACAGACATGCAGGAGCCAACCGCCACTGTGGCTGAGTCGAGGTTTATTCTGTCCTGTGAATGTCCCAATGGCCAGGACAGAAATACATGGGCTATTTTGGGTCCCCACAGACCAAAGGAGCTTTTCACTTGTAGGCCAGCTCAGAATAGGGGCCCTGGCTGACCGCTGCTCTTGGCATTAAATATCTCAGCCCTCCTGGGAAAAAGGGGATGGTGAGCACAAAAGCAGGTTTTGGGACCTGTCAGGGTCCTGTGCTGTCTGTTTGTCAGCCACTTGTCATGCCAAGATCCTGCTCACTCCCTGGACAGCCACAGCGTCTTGCAAATCCTGAACTGGCTTCAGATGCTACATGCAGCTATTTCACAGTGGCTCTATTCCAGAGACAGGGAGTGTCTATCACCCCCTCACCTCAAATACCCACTTTGCCCCAGCCAAGGGGCACCCCACAATCCCCAGAAACAAAAGGAAGGAGAAGAGATGGATGCCCTGTCTGGGTCTGCTTGTGTCAAAGCTGCAGCCATTTCCAAAGAATGGAATAAAGCCATCCCCACAAGTCCCAGGAGTTGAAGGGACTTGAAGAGCCTGCATATTTCCCAGCAGGGTAGATGCTGCTTGCCGAGACCTATGTTTGCCATATCCCTGCTCTGTGGCAGACACAGAAGAGCTTTGTGGGCAGCATACCATCTGTGGACTGAGGAATGGAAAGGAGGTAGAGTGTTGTCAAGTGACGTGGGGCAAGCAAGGAGCTGGAGCAAACACCCAAGGCAGAAACACCCTCCTCCCTGAATAACTCAGCTTCCCCAAAGAGCCTGGCAGGACTGAGGTCTCACATGAGGAGGAGCCAAAGCAAGACTTGAGGCAGACGCCTCCTTCGGAGCAAATAAGTCAGAACCCAAACCTCCCACCCTTGGCAATGGCCTTGGCTAAACAGCGGCAAACAGGAAAATCTTTATGCAACTAGGATCAGGCAGGCAGACCAAATAGGAGGTGGGACCGCTGTGCCTGCCCAAATGCCATCAAAACAGAGTCTCACACACAACCAGCAATAACACGCCCGGCCACAAGTTGGGAAAGAGCAAGTCACATCCCCTCCAAATCCCAGCCTGTGCTGCTACATCCGTGCAAACAGCCACCGCCCATTGTGCCACAGCCATATCGCAGCCTGGCTGCCACCCTGAACATCCTCAGGATGTCTCAGGGAAGCACGGAAAACTCTGGATGAGAGACACCAAGTGTTCTGCTCTTGTGGAAATGTCACTTTGCAGCCACTGGCATTGGCTGCCAGCCTCCAGCCTCTCAGCCTCCCCAGATTAATGTGGGGACAGAGGAGATGAAGACACCTCTAGACACTCTGCTGGGAGACCTAAGCAGGCTCCATTGAGGTGAGCTGGCCATCTGGCCAGGTGTCCTGTCAGGGCTTCTCTGGGTGGATGCTGATGTACTTCCACAGTGATGCCAGGTGACAGGGAGCCCAGGGCCTGAGCCTTGCTGAAACAGTCCCTTCTGATACACTGCATACTCTTCACAGAGAAGGAAGGTAGGGACAGCAGACTTGTGTGTTGAGTATCGAATGCCAGGCTATTTACTGATGCTGGGTTTTGTTTCTGGTCAAAGGCTTCAGTATTGGAGCAAGCTCAGCTGCAGAACCCAGGCAGGGAGAGTGCCGTGCTCTTCAGCACCTTTCTCATCCTCCTGCAAGGCATGGATTCTGACCCACATCACATGGGCACCCCGTAGCTGCTGCCTCCAGCCCTACTCAGGAACATGCTGGGAGATCAATGTCCTGATGTGGTTCACCACACGCCAGCCTTGCCACGAGGAATGGGTGTGAAGTCGAGAAGGAGAAGCTGCAGGGTAGGGTGGATCACTTCGTAATAGCTTGGCTCTGTTGCCGTTGGTCTTTCTCCTCCTGTGGTTAATGGATAACACTCCTGCTTTTGCCAGGATGCCATGAAGACCCACCCAACCCTGCCATCCTCAGCCACAGCCCAACGCCCACAAACGCTGATGGGATGAAAGCACCATGCACTGTGTGCACCCTGCAGCAGTGGGCTCCCTGTGGGGGCTGAAGTCCAGTCCAGAGCAAATACCATCAGGGAGCTGAGGGAGGATAAAAACATGGAATTGTCTCCAACTTGGTCCTGAGGCTGGGAAATGACAATGCCTGTCACGGACAGAGCAGGCAAGAGAGATGAGGCTGGCATCTCCTTCAACCCTGAGCCTTGGGCAGGACCAAGAAGCCAGATCTGTCACTGGTCCCTCCTGCTTCCCTGGCTGTTCTCTAGGGGTTACCCCAAGCTTAAAATGGGAGTTTCTCCCATGAGGGTTTACCATGACCATGAACAAAAGCTATGGCAAAATTCCAAAGCCCTCATGGGCTCGAGCCAGGTGAACAGGCCCTCAAGCTGCAGCTGTAAACTGTGTCTGTGGTTGGATGTGCTGGGAAAAATGAACCAGGCAGGGATGAGGACTGTATTTGGAGCCACACCTTGGGCAGCAGAGGAGACACAGAGTGGGGCAACCAAGGCAGGACACCCTTCTCCCCAGCAGCTTTGCAGGAGGCTGGAGCCAGTTCAGTGTCAGTCTGGGGACACAAATACACATTCAGGTTGATAGCTTGCCCTCGGCCCAGCAAGACTGATGACACAGTCTTGCTGCAGTGACTAAGCCTCAGTATGTGGCCAGAGCAGGCTTCTCAGCAGGGGGGAGGTTGATGGCACAACCCTCCAGTCCCACTGCTGCTGCCCACCCAGTCACATCCCTCCCAGCCCTGCTCTTCATCTCCAGTCCCTGCCTGCCTCCTCCCTCTGCAGCTTCCTGGTCTGGTCACTCCATGAATTTCCAGCTGGAAATTTCACAGTGAGGTGCCTTCCTATCAGACTAGTCCTAAAGGAAATGAACTAAAGCACGTCCCACTGGCAGTTGTGTGGCGGGAAGAAGCAAGGAGGCTCTGTGGAAATTTGCCTGATTTCCTGCTGACAGCTTCTGCATGAGCCACCAGGCAGGCAATAGGTCTCTACTCACTTTTGGCCCCAAGGAAAATCGGTCTCTTGGAGATGAAGCCTGACTGTGCTCACCCACGGCTTAACCAAGAGGCTGAAAGAGAGCCTTGAGCACTGCACCCAGAATGCCAGGCTCACCAATTTGTCACAGTTAATCCATAACAGAGAGCTTTGAGCCTCCCCTTTCTTGGGGACTGGCGAGACCAGGAAAAAGCCTGCTCCAAGCCAGAGCAGGACCAAAACAAAGGTCACAACAGTGACTTTTTCACACTATTGCCATCAGCAATGAAATTACAAAGGACTTATTAGCGTTATTCCTACACAACAGCTTCCCTTGTCTCATGGGAACAGCAATCCTCAGATGCATTCTTCATGCAATATCACAACTCCTCTCCCACATGGGGACCCCAGAGCCCATGTACAGAACCCCCTCCCCCAGCTAGGTCCAGGGAATCTGCAGTGGGAAATGGGGTGCAGCACTGTGCTGCAGCCTCGGCTGGGGCACTGAGACCCTCCAGACCACACATCCTGATGTAACCAAACCTACCCAGACTCTGTCCCTACTCTGCACACCTCTTTCCCCATCCCTCATCTTGCACACTCTTAACCTAAGAAGCAATTAGTCTTTATAGCACTCCTTAATCAAATCAAAATAGCTGTGTGGATGGTAACCCCTGACTCCTGCCCAGCTGCAAATACCTGTAGCTTATTTTGCTTAGTGCTTTGGGCCTCAGCTTGTTGGCAGCTGAGTATGAGTTAGCATGCAGATGAGGCTGGCAGTCCTGCAGCCCCAAGCAGTGCGATGCTGGGCTGGCAGGGGTCTCAGGACAGAGCTTGGTGTTGGGAAAGCTTGGGAAGGTTCAGGAAAGCACAGGGAGGTGAGGTTTACACCGTGGGGTAAGGAGTTGGCAAGGACCGTAAACAAACAGAATTCCGTGGATGAGAGCGGGCGGTGCAGCTTCCGTAACACTTGCCAAGGGCCTGGACATTACACTGAACAAAAACAACCAAGATCTACACGTGTCCCATGGAAACCACCACAAGTTGTTTGTTTGCTTCCTAAAGCCAGTGGCCGGTGCCACCTTCCCATTTGGACAGGGCACACAGGTGGTCCTGGGCTCCCTCTATCACAGTGGGCTGGTCCCTAAGCCCTGCCTCTGCAGGAGAGCTGGGAATGAAGCTGGGCAGTGAGGAAGGTGCAGCACAGGAGTGGGTGAACGGGTGCCTTGTCCTCCGCACCCTGGCTTACCCCCATACCACAGCAAGGAATAAGACAGGTCAGGCCAGGGCAAGAACAAAGCCCATGGCTCATCTTTAAAGAGGAAGAGGCTCATTAACACCTCCCAGCCCAAGATAATGAGAGCAGGGATGCCATGGTGAGGAATTGATGCCAGTAGTTAATTATGCAGCTTTGTGAGGAGTGGAGAAGAGGGACAACTGCAGGATGGAGGTGCCTTTCTGTCTTGTGTGATGGTGCCACATCTGCTGATTTAAGCTGAACTGAATTCCTTCTGCCTCCTCACTCCAGGTACAGCCTCCACCTCTTGTCTGCACTGACTGTGGAGGGACAAGTCATCCTGCAAAGCATCTTCCGGGGCTGATGTTATAGCCTTTATTGCCAGAAAGGAAGTGCCTTTGCTCTATGTAAATCTTTTTAGTGAGCCAAAAGCTCTTTTCCAGGAGCAAAAAACAATGGCAGGAGCAGGAGTGCTTTGGAGGGCATATGTGTGGTATCAGCACTGGACTGACATTATCAATGGCCCATGAGCTGCACGAAGACAACCAGTGAACCCAAGGGAAAAGCATCCCTGCACAGTCACACCCAGAGATAGCTGTGTAGAGAAGGCCGGCTCAAGGGAGCCTGAGGCTGTCCAGCAGCTTGCAGGTGCTGGTGAGTGGAAACAATGCTACCAAGCTGGGGTGCAGCACAGAAGGAGAGTGGGATTTCCCATGTCGGCACTCACAGAAGTCCCTCAACTGTGTCTGCTCACAAAAGGCAACTGAGGGGCCATTGGGCTGCTTTCTGTTTCAGAGCAGTCGGGAAGTGCATCCAGCTGTGGCCAACAGCTGCACAAATTGCCCCTGCAGCCCCTAGCCCTGGGATCAAGGACACAGGCTTTACTTGTCTCCGATCCCACAGCTCAAGGGCTTAGCCGCTGTTGCCTTCCCACACAGTCTGCAATTCCACAGCCCATTCCCGAGAGGCAGAAGGGAGCGTTGGTGAGTAGACAGAGACTGTGTTGGTCTTGCAGTATTAGCATCTAGCAGGGGTGTGAGGCTCAGGTTTAACTACAGGGGTGAGGACAACAGCACAAAAGGGCTCTACAGGGAGCTCTTGGCACTTCTACCCGGACCAACCTCTCCATTAACGCTGACGATTTACTCAGGAATGGAAAGAAGCACTCCTTGAAATCATCCACGCTATCCCACAGCCAACTGGGTGCATTTTCTTGGGCAGGACCTGGAGCAAGCCCGACCCAGCAGTTTTTCCTGCCAGCCAAGGGGGCTCTGCCCCACTTCTCGCACAGCAGCACATGGCACCGTGCCCACGCACCTGCCAGCGGGCCCGCAGCACAGCCGCCGGCTCGGGCATGCCGGCAGACACTGCCGCGCACACGTGCACTGCTCGGCTGGGATGCGAACCTCTGCGGCCGGAGGAGCGCGGCACAAGTCCTGCATCCCATCGGTGAGGTCCTGTATCCCAGCTATCGGAGCACCGCTGCGCTTTGCATCCCCACAGCCACGTGCTGGCCGCTGCGCATCCCCAAAACCACATGCTCTCCCCCCGGCAGTAACTATGAAAGGGGATTTGTAGCTGCCGTGCAAGGTAGCAAGGAAGACCCTCCCTCGAGCTGCTGTATCTAAGCATCACACACCCCCCGCCCCGTCCCCCAAGCCGCGGCTCGCCCGCCGCCTCTCCCCGCGCTGTGGCGCCCAGTCCCGAGCTCGGGGCATCCCCCGGCTCCCTCTGAGCGCTCCCCGCGAACCCGGCAGCTTTGAAACGCCGCGCGGAGCCTGGGAGGGAAGAGGGGTGGCCTAAAGCTCGGCGGTACCTGGAACGCGAGCGCCCAGCGCTTCCCGCCGGCTCCGGCTTCTCGTCTCCCCCTGCGCATGAGAGCCCGCCGCCTCCGAGCCGCTCTCCGAAACCCCGCCTCTTGCCGCCTTCAGTGCCACGCGGTTCCCGCGTGGGAGAGGCGGGGGGTATTCCCGCTTCCCGCCCATTCCCCGTCCCCCCTCGCCCCCGGGAGAAAAGGGGTAAGAGGAGCTGCGCCCTCTCTGCGGGCACCCGTGTGCGCTTCGGGCTGAACTCACCTGCACCGCGCTCTCCGCACCGCCCTGTGTTCTGCTGGTGTCCCTTCCCGGGCCTGCCTGCCCCTGGCTCCCCCCATTTCCGCGCCTATCGCATCTCAACGCTCCGCATCTGGCGGGAAATTCTCCGCGGGAAGTAACACATACACACATAGATAAATATATATTACATATATAATGTAGTGTATTATATACATTATAATAAATATAATAGAAAAAGATATATTAGAAATATATAATACATAAATATATATATATATAATATATATTTATATAGCTATATAAAAAAATAACTTTCGTGAGTTAGTGATCTAGTGGGTGTCATCCTTGCCCATGTCATCCTTAATGATCCTTACGGTCTCTTTCAACCCAAATCATTTACGATTCTAGAAGTCACAGACAGGATTAAAGACAGCTTTTTGTACTGTGTATTCGTGGTGGCGCTACCCAGGATGGCAGGCAATGTGCAGAGCCCTGTGAACCTTAGCAGTCTCCTTATATTTGGAGGATAGAAGTACTGGGTGCAGTCCATACCCAAAGGGCAGATAAAACCTCTAAGATTATTTTTTTCCAGCTGCCGCCTCCAGGTTCCTATCTCTCCATAATTGGCATCTGCTCCGCTGTGATAAAAGCCTGTTGCTCAGCTGAAGTGCAAACGTGGAGGATTTCTCAGGTACTTTGTCCCTTAGCAAAGGTGAGTGCACCTGAATTTAACCTTATATTCGTGCGGTTAAAGAGTCACAGACATATTTTTGTATGTAGCTGGGTGTTTAAAGGAAAACAGGGCCCTCCATACACTGTGCTGTGCAGGAACAGGCAGTGGCACCACGAAGTCCCTGCAGCAGCTTTGAACATTAAAACATTTGTTCCATTAATAAACAGCCTCAGAAAATTTTCTGCAGATGGTGATCAGTTTAGGTTAGAAATTAAAACCAGAAGTTAAAACACCCCCAAAAGCTCTGGCAGATTCTCATTCTCACACTCTCCCAGCAAGATGATCTCTAACACACATCTTCCTGCAGAATCCAAGAACCAAGCTTGTATTTTAAGACAGATGTACAAAACATTGCCACATGAGCAAAAAGTCCTCAAAGCCCAAGAAAAAGGCAGTGGTAACAGGGCTGAGACAGCTACTGGTGCTTGCTGATAGCAAAAATGACACTGCGGAGTGTCACCCTGAGGAAAAGACCTCTTCACTGATCTGCCCAGTAGCAGCCTCTGCAGCTGGGTCTGTCCCTCTGCACTGGCTATAGATACTTGTCATGATTATGGGCTTCTGGGGTCAGATAGTAGGGTACACTAACAACATGAGCAGAGCAGCAGACAATGCTGCCAGATAGTAAGACAGGAGCCTCTTTTCTTAAATTTAAGATTCATATCAGATCAAATTAAATTTAAAAGCTCTCATCTCCAATTAAAGCTCCCAGGCTGCATCTCCCAGGAAATGACAGGTCCAAGCCTTGGGCCTGCCTTTTCTCAGCCCCCTATCTGTAAGCCACTCTGATCTGGAAGGTCTTCTGGGTAAGCTGTGACACAGACAAGACCTCTCCTCTACCCCTCTTGCCTTATCTTTTCTCTCCTATCTCCTCTTTTCTTTGCAAAATCCAAACAAGAGAGAAAAGCAAGGTCGCCTGCTTAGGATGTCTTATGTCACCTCCTCTCTAGCTTTGAGATGTGCCATTTTGTCACCCACAGAGCCCCACAAGCCTCCTTGGTAGTCCCTGGAACACGGATGCCACAGCAGCTTGGGTGTCATGTTTCTCCTTGTGATATCCACACTTGCTTTTTAGAAGCATGAGCTAAAATTTGAGCATCTCTACAATTTTATTTTTCTATATACGCTCCAACTTTAGCACAGACTAAAAGCTGTGAGAACCAATTACCCCAGGAACCTGAGCACAGGGTCCAGACTGGTGATGCCCAGCCCAACTGACACTTGTCCTTCCAGAAGCCAGGACAAGGCTCTCAGCCTCAACCATTATAACCTCAGACCCCATCGGGAGGAGAAACACCACAAAATTTACCTTTGAGTGGATATTCCAGGAAGTTTCTCCTTCAGGACAGGGCGGGTGTAGGCGCTGCCTCACCCCAGGCTTTCAGCGGCAGGGTGCGTAGCACTTACCATCACCAAAGTACAGGATTAAATGTTCTCTAATTTGCAGCTCTGTCTGCACAGCCACTCCCGCAATCACTGGAATCAAGCATATCTCAGTGGAGACGCCTCTCACTGGAGATGGGGGTTTGAAATCCATTAGTGCTGAAAAGCATCCCAGCCACTGGTGACCGCTGACAGGAGGCCAGCAGATAGACCCGAGGGGAGGCATGGAGAAAGGCTCCTAAGCACAGCACGGGCTGCTGGCTGCTTCCCTGCACACACCTCTGCACCCACCCAGCACCAACTTGCAGGACAGGCTCTAATGATGTCTTCTCTTGTGCAGGCCGGGGGTGAGCAAGACACCGTGGGGTGAAGAAGGCTAAGTCTGGGAGAGAGTGAGTGTCCTTTAAAATCCAGTCCCGGCTGCTGCAGGACAGGAGACATTTCGCTCAAAATTCTCTTCTCCGTAGAGGCACTTGAGCCCCTCGGGAAGCACGGCTGCTCCCAAGAGTGATGCAAGTCTTTGGGTTGTGTAACATCAATGGCAGCATGCAGTTTCAGAGGGGTGACACCTCCTCTACGGTGCATGGGAGGGTAACAAATTGCACAGCCAATAACAACTCATTTATTGCCCCACAAACATGGACCCTTGCTGCAGGGCCAAGTGGCCTTGCTTCATCTTGGCAAAGGTGTTTCAAGAACCCTCTGCTCCCAAGTGACTCTCATGTTATCATCTTCACCTCTGCGTGTACAGTAACAAACCTCCTAGAAAAATAAACAGCGACAAAAATAGTCTCTGCTCCAAACTAGAAACAGCTGTGCTTTGCCCAGCACTGGTCCTGGGCCCACCACTGTATGACCCACAGAGCTAGATGTTTCTCCCCTGTGTAATTTGGGCAAGGAGAATAGGCAGCCTTGAGTGGGGCCCGGGGGCCTGCTGTGTTCCCACCCTCTCCATCCCCAAAGCAACAGCACAGTGCCAAAACACGCTGCTGCTGTTGGCAGATTGCTGCGCTCCCCAGAGCAAAGGGAGAAGGCACGGGAGTAAGGCAGCCAGCAAAGCCTCTCCCTTACATAAGGCTGGGAGTCCCATGGACATGCTTCCCAGAACGTGCTGGTGGGGCTGAAGCTACCCAGCCCCTTTGAGTTTTCTTTCTGAAAACTTGAGCATGCACTGCAGGCATTGCTATGCCGTCACCTGGAGCCCAATTCGTACACTCTGCTCACAGCTAGTTTGTAACAGGCAGAACAAACAAGTAAAGTGCTCTCCCTTCAGTGATGCTTGCTGCCAAGGCTTTCACAAAAGCTGGTTTTTTTCCCTCCTCCCTTGTATCAATTCTCTGCTTTAACTAAAGCTATGAAATCCAAAAGGGGAAAACAAACAAACAGCTGGTTTGGAAAGCAAGAGCAAAAAGGAAGATTTATTCCAGGCAGTGGAAAATGCATCATAAGAGCTAAAGGAGTATTTTTGGTGCCTCTTGGGCAATATGAATTTTAGGGCCTGAGGAGCTAGGCAGCATTTGCAGGCACTTAATGTTTCCAGAATCCTTTACACTTGGCACCCACGTTGACCGTTTTCCTTGGAGATTTGCAAGCACTTTGCAACCATACATTAATTAACCCACCAGCCCTCCTCTGCAATGAGATTTTCCTTTCCTCATAATGTGCCTGTGCTAGGGACAGGGTAAACTGAGGCATGGCAAGGCCATCAGCCTGCAGCAGAGCTGAGGCCAGGGGGCTGCATGCCATCCAGCTCTCCTTTCCATTGCAAAACCACCCTTCCCTTTGAAGCATGACCCGCACTGACTGCATTTCACTGCAATGGATGCTGCTTGCCCCATTCCAGAGGAAGGCATGGGCAGGTCAGCTCATAGAGCCTCTGCGCTGGCCCTCAGTGCCATGGAGCAGAGAAACAGAGAGCCAGTATGTCTGAAAGGAAGAGCAGGCAGACAGGAGTGGAATGGCAAGCAGATCAGCAGCTGTACCCAATTGCCTGCATGTGTGACAAGGCAGCTGTATGGGGAAAGGGGGAAGAGGGCATTTTAATCCATCACATGGAGGGAAACAGAAGATGCTGAACCTCTTTCAAGTGCCAGCAGGTTATTAATCTATTAGCCAATGGGGAAAAAAAATGTACTACAGGCTCCTGGGAATCCAGTTATTACAAGACTACAGTGATCATGGACGCTTTGATAGTCAACAAAGCATCTCAGCCTGTTGCTGAGGTCAGCAAATGGCTTGGGGACTGATCATTTTAGTTTGGCTATTCCCTTGCTGATCCTGGCTGACCCTGGAGCAGGGTCCTGGCTGAAGAGCTGCTGGCAGACTCTTTTTGGGGTGGGAGATCTCCAGTCATGACTTGCAGGACTCCTGGGCTCTTGGTGCCCTGCCTTGTATTTTGGGATGAGGTGTTAGGGCAGAGGTCATGCTCACCTGATGGCCTGAGCCTTGCTGGGATGAGGTGAGGAAGGAGAGGGCTGCGATACCCCCCTGAGCTCTGCCTGTGGCACAGAGATCCAGCTGGCACATCACCGCTTGCAGGGAGCCATGCAGACCTCCAGCATCCTGTCGTCCCTCTGCTTTCTTGCACGACTTGACCTGCAGGGATAAAGTCAGGCAGCAGCCCGTGACCTTTTGGCTAGTGGGATGAGGGCAGCAGGAGCTCGCTGCCAGCAGCAGAGCAGCCCCGGGTGAAACCCTGCAAGGAAAGGCAGGGCAGAGGGAAGCCCTTGCCCTATCAGCCCCACCACCTCCGCATGCTAAGTATCCCCCTTTGCTGGTAGCACAGAGATGCAATGTGGTGATACCACTACCCCCAAAGCCCTGGTGAGCAAACGGTCTGGAGGCATGACAGGGGAGGGCCTCCACACGCCACCAGCCCAGTGGCAGCAGCAGGGCCATGGGTGTTTTCCAGCTGGGCAAGCAGAAACAAATCCCATTGTCCACTGATTTGGTCACAGCTCAGCAAGGGGCCCGCGGTGCCCACAGGGCTCCTGGGACCTGGCATGGACCGTGGGGTCCAGTCAAGCTCCAGCCCCCTCTCAGGCTGCTGGAGGTGGGGGCAGCCCCAGTGGAACAGCAGCATCTTTGGGACACAGGGCATCTCCCTGCTGTCAGATGGGGGACAAAAGCCCCTCTGCCCAAGCCACTGCTAAGGGTCTCCCATCCTCACCACATCCTGGGCACAATCATTCCAGGAGCAATCCCTCCCTCCTCTATCCCTGTCCCTCTGCCTCCCTCCCTGCACTGCTGTTGCCCTCTCCTAAGCTCCAGCCGCCCATTTGCTTTCTCCTACAAGCGCTAAGGGAGTAAATACTGACTAATGGCACCAATTAGCAGCTGAGCTGCTGGGTGTTAGTTACTGAGTGACAGCTGTGCCCCACTGGCCAAGGGTGAAATGCTGCCTCACTGCAGGCAGTCTCCACCTGCCAGGGCCCAAGCTGAGGCTTGGATAAACTCAAAACATACAGTCCGGGCTTTCACTTGTACCAGAGGAGACAGGGTTAACCCCTGGCTCAGCGGCAGGCAGGAACACCCTGGGGCATTCAGAAAAGGTAGCCCTGGGACACAGACCCCTCCAAGCACCCTGTCATGGTGTCACCCCAGGTCTCCTTGGCGGAGGATGGAGCTGGTGCTGGCAAAAGGAGCCACGCTATAGCCAAGGTCATTTGGCCCATTGAAGCAGTGCCGGGGGCACATCCTCCTCCTTAGCTGGCAGCACCGGTCTCCCACGATGGAGCACAGCCATTAAGGAGGAAGCTGGCTGGCACTCAGCCACACTCGTAAAACACTGCAGGGGAGCTGTGGGCTGCTGGGAACCTGGCAAGAGGAAGAGGGGTGGCAGCTGCTGTGCGGTCCATTCCCCCCTTGACAAAGTCCATCCACACCCCGGTGCAGCAAGGTGCCCAGCGACTCCCAGGGTCTCTGAGAACCATCTAAAAGGCAGAAGGTGGCTTTCTGTGGGATGGGTGAATGCCAGCTCTGGAGGAGAGCCTGAAGCAATGGAGGTCCCCATCAGCCTTCCTGAGGCACCTTGGTGGCAGCAGACAGAGCCATGCTCCAGCTCTCCAGGAGTGCTGCTGCAGCCAGAGTCTGCCCATCCTGCATGGCAGGGCAGGGCCAAGGTGCCTACCTGTTCTCCCAGCCAGCCTGCTCCCTGGGAAGTCTCTGTGGTCACTGGCACCACGGGGACCCTGGTACATGGCCACCTGCAGAGACAAGGGCTCCAAACACAGGTCCAGGAGCTCTCACAACCGTGCCAGCCGTGGTCTGTGCCTGGCCCAACATTTGCTGGCTGGTGTGGAGGATTCTGCTCTGCGCAAATGTCTGACAAGGCTGACTAAATCCTGTCTGGAGACTAAGTCCATCCAGTCATGCTTTCCCTTTTGGGAAAATCAGCAGCAGAGCTGTGGCTGAATGCTCCTAAACACCCCCCAGGGAGGTCTCCAGGAGGGCCCTTTCCCACAGTTTCCAACAGTACCAGCCGTTCATAATTTCTTCTCCTTGCCAGTCATGCTTCCGCAGGCTCCCGAGCAGAAACGAGGCCCCCAGGCCACCCAGTGGAGCACAACCATGGGACTTCAAAAGAAGGGCAGGCCAAACCCATGACCCAGCAGCCCAGCTGCCGGGGCACCACTGGGACTGCCCTCCCCCTCTTCCTCACTCTGCAAAGCTGAGTGTCCACCTGCGGGCAGAGGATGCTCTAACACCAGGGAGGAGGGAACCCTCGTGGGGCCCTGCACCCCTCACAGGAGGGGCTGCAGTACGAGCCTACAGCGCTATGCTGCCGGGAGAGCGCGGCAGAGGTTGCCTGTTCCCGGGTGGGAGGCGCTGGCCCCTTCCCAGCCGCTCTGCGGAGCAGCCGGGCCCCGGGGGCTGCGGGGCCCGCCCCGGCCGGGCGCTGAGTCCCCGCAAACTCATGGCGGGGCGCGGGCCGGCGCTGCCCCCTGGCGGCGGGCGCGGGGCCGGCCTCACCGGGAGGGAGCACGGGGAGCGCACGGGGAAGGAATTAGCCGGGAGCGGGCTTAAGAGGCTCCGCCGAATGCGGGAGCCGGCGCGGGGAAGCGGCGTGCAGGGAGCGCAGCAGTGGCGAGCTGGTGGGAGAGGGTCTGGCATTGCAGGATGGGGAGGCATCCCAAACCAGCCCTCGGCCATGGGGTGTAGGAAAGGGTGGGCACGGCCCCGAGCGCTGGGGTCACCAGGAGGATGAGGCGGCAATGAGCGGCAGCAGGGAAATGGGGGAATAAACGGCACTGAGAGGCAAGTGCACAAAGTGGGACAGGGCACCCCGAAGTGTGGGCTTGTGTGTGCTGTGCTAACCCATGGGGGACTGGGGATGAGTGGGAGCCAGGAAATCTGGGAGTAAGCAGGGAAGTCTGAGGGCAGAAGCAGGAGCTTTTTGTTCGAAGGTGGTTTAAAGAAACTGAGTTTGCCTATAGATAACACACTGTGCAGAAGGGCAAGGATAGTGTTAGGACACAGATTTCAGGGTCAGGATGGATCACATGGGAACATAAGACTGTGACAGTCACCCTGAACATGGAAACTGTCCTGCAGGGCTGTGCTTGCTGCTCAGCTGCAGGCCACACAGGAAGGAGTCCTGGCTGGTCCCCTGAGAACCCCAAGTTCCACAGGGATGGGATGGGAAAAGGCTTGAAGTGCACCTCCTCAGCATAGGTTACTTCTCAAAAGGCAACTTGCCTGCTTCTCTCCTTGTTCTTGGGCTGAGGCATCCAGAAGCATCCTTGTGCCACAGACCCAGTGCCTCAGGGAAAAGAGGGGCTCCTGGCACTACCCTCCCAGGGCCTCAGGCTTATTCTGTACATCCATACTCAGCTGCTAGGGACTCAGTCTCCAGGGAAACAGCCCGCTCTTTAACACTGCTGCCCAGACCCAACAAAATCTCTTTTCTGGCAAGTCAGATGACAAAAGTCAGCCTGGACAACAGTGGTGGCTGGCTTCCCACAAAGATCCCTCTTCTGGGGAGGAGCTGCAGACATCTCCAATCCCCTGTTTTCTCCACTCTCCACACAGGACCTGCCATCTCCAGAGGATGCAAGCAGATGGGAAAGTCTCACCTGACTTTTGCTAGTGCTGTGTCCTGGAATGGTAGAGTTGGGAAGCTTCACAGCAGAGCTGAGCTGTATGAAGTGTCCAGCAGTGCTGGTGCTGGCCCTGCTATGCATCTGCAGTCATGGGGGTGCTGGGTTCCCTGCAAAAAAGCAGGCTTCTCAAGAAGGAAAAGCTCCGCAAAAAAACCTAGCTTTCTGGAGAGCCCTGGAAGGTCTTGTTGCTGGCAGCAGCTCAGGGCAGGGCTGCCTGCTCTGATGGAGGACAGGCTTCTCTGCCACTGCTGCCCGCTGTCTCCCATCCTGCTGGTCCCAGTGACATCCAGCTTGCCTTCAGGGATGCTCTGGGCATTACTGGCAGGATTTCTTATATGTGTGTGCAGAAAACAGGGCAGCACAGCTGGTGCTCCTCCACCACATCCTCCATCACCTTCCCTGCACAAGCCTGAGGACCATGACAGACAAATTTCACTATCTCCTACCATCTAGCTGTGCCATCTTCCCTCACTCCCTAAGTTTTCTGATCCATTTCAGCCCCTACAGCACCTGCTCCCTTCCCAGGACAGCAGCAGGGTACTGGAGGGATAAAGACAAAAAGCAGCAGTAGGGACCCTGTTTTCTCACCTCTTGCACTGAGACCTTTACTGGGGCAGCAGAGCAGTGCCCTGACCTTGAGAGACACCAATGATTTGGACTGATTTGGGTCAAGGGCCATGCTACGAACCCCGCTCTGCCTGTACCTTCACCTCTCTTCTGCCTGCACGAGAGGTCAGGCTGCTGCAAACAGGGCTTGGGCCATGCCCTGGACTCAGAATGCAGCCAGGACTTGTGTGCTGGGCCAAATCACACCGAGGGCAGCCAGGGAATGGTGCCTGGGGAGAAAGGACCTGAGTGGGGAATGGTGCAAGGGGGGAGGGCAAGCTCCCAGCGGTCAGCCTACAAATAGAAAGGGTCATGGGAGAGTGCCCAGCTACAGGACAAAGGGCCTGCAAGAGGCGAATGGGGTTGTAGAAAAAGTTCTGGCAGGGAGGTGAGCGGTGGCACGGCCCCGGGAACCCCAAGAACGCCGAGGGCTCCCTGGAGGTGTCCCCTGTGGAGCAGGCACCCCCGGCGCCCTACAGGAACATGTGACTGGCGGGGCAGGGAGGGAGCCAGCACTCAGGGAAGGCTGGGACTCACACAGGAAGGTGACGGAGCCAGTAAGCGGTGGCCATGCCAGTGGTCGCGTGATATCCCCAGGGACAGGGGAACCAAACGCCGTCCCCAGCTGGCTGTTTCGGGGGATGGCGAAAGGGGAAGCGTTGCTTTCCCCGTGGTACAGTGTCCCCGGGACAGGCTCTCTGGCCTGCCCCGCGGTGGTCCTGCAGAGGGAGGGGAAGGAAAGGCAGCAGCACCGGCAGGGACGGGGCCGAGCGTGCCGGGGTGGGAGCCCCGGTGGGACAGGCGGCAGCCCTCCCAGCCCCGGCCGCTCGGCACGGCCCCGGGACGGCTGCCAGGGCTTCCCCGAGCGCTGCCCCGCTCCGCCCCAGCACCCACCCGCCCCCGAGGCAGCCGGGGCACCGCCGCGTCGCTTACACGTTTTCCCGGGAGCTGCCGGCTCCTTCCCGCGGCGCCGCCGCCTGCAGGGCACGGTCCCGTCCCGCCGCGCCCGGTGCCAGCACCGCCGGCCGCGGCAGGCCGGGTCCTAGCGCTTCCCGCCGCGCCAAGGGCACCGCGCGGCCGGGCCGGGACCGCCTCGGCTCCACGGCCGCCGGGCTGCAGCCCCGTGCCCCCACCCCGCCCTGACCCGGGCCCCCTCCTTCACCTACATCCGCCGCACCTGAGAGCGGAAGGCTGCTGGAGGCGGCCCGCTACCGCAGCTCCGGCAGAGGAATGTCCAGAGCTCCGGCTTTTCCCTGGAACAGATGACTGGCCCTACTACCCTGGGAGCGGGGCATAGCCGTGCTGTCCTTTTGCCTAGGCAAGGAGGGCAGAGTGCCGGCAGCCAGCCCCTCTACTGCTGCTGTGCTCCCCACTTTCACTTCCTCCTGCGCCGGGGTCAGGCTCCCAACTCTCCTTGCAGCTCTGGGACTAGAAAGCTCCGCACCCTGTTTGGGGTCCCTCCGTGTGTGATGGTCCCGGAGCTCAGCACAGGCTCCCGGCTGCAGGGTGACCTTGCAGCAGGACCGCCGAGCCGCCGAAGTGGGGGACAAGACATTGGCTGAGTGGAAGAGGCTGGAACCAGACCCCCTTGGTGCCCGGCAGAACAAGGCACAGCAGGACAGTGCTTGCTCGGGTCACCTCCCTGCCTGCACCCTGCCCTTACCTTGATAGCTCAGCTCTCCTGGTGCCAGATGATGCTGCCTGCAGACTCGTCACTGCCTGGTGCCAAGCAGGGTTGGGATTTCCCACAGCAGCAGGACCAGGGAGCAAAGGCTTCGCCACCCTACAGGCTCTGCAGCCGGAGTGGGTTTCAGAGCCCTGGCACTGGCTGGGGCTGGCTGAGCACGGCTTCCGCTGGCTCAGCAGGTGGAGGCTGCATGCACGGGCAGATTAGTGGTGGTGGGGAGGGGAGGAATTGGCTTCTGCCATAGGAACTACAGGCAAGATTCGTCAGCGGGGCCAAGTGCCAGCACAGGGGAGGAGAGAGGGGAGGCTGTGGGGGGGCAGCCACCTCGAGGGGAGAGTGAAGCTTGTACAAGGGGGGGTACCGAAAGCGGTGCTGCAGGTGCCAGCATCGTCCCTGGGATGGTGTTAGCTCTCTAGTGGCACATGTCATCCCACGCTCCTGTGCTGGCCTGGGGCCATGGTGGGACCCTTGTTGAGCTCCCACCCCACTATGGGTCAGCATCGACCCATGGGGCCAGCGGGGGGGGGGGGGCTTAGTAAAACACCCTGCACCCACTGCCCCTCTGCTGGGCCCCGCAGCTGCTCAGGAATGAACTGGCCCCAGCCCACCAGCTGCTCTCCTGATATGTGCAGCCAGAGCCGGAATGCTGTGCCTTGGCCTCTTCACTGGCCTGGCCCCTGCCCAGGGCATCTCTCCTCCCAGCCTTACCATCCTGCCCGTCATTTCCCATTAAGGAAGTGCAGGCAGCTGAGCTTTGGTGCTGGAGGAAAACAGGTGTCAGAGCCAAGTGGAGGGTGGTAAGACACAGGGGAAGCTCAGAAAGCACACCCGCGCCCACAAAGCAGCACCTCACACCGGCATTTCCTGCACCCCTTGCTGGGAACATGGAGAAAGTCCCTCTGCTGGCGAACCTGCTGTGCCCACCTCCACTTCACTGCCTGTCTCACAGCCCCAGGAAGACTGAAGGAGGGAGATGGGGTGGCAGGAGCATTTCTGCTCTCCCAGCCCTTACTGCAGAGCTGGGCTACAGCCAGCACTGCTATTTTAAGCCCCACAATGTGTTTGAGGAGGCGAGTGGTGTGCACAGCTGAGCCTCACAGCCCGATGGGGAGAGGCCCTGCTACCCACGTCCCTGGAAACTTCCCCCTCTCCCTCTAGGGCTGGTACAGGTTCAGGGCAGGTTGGATCAGCTGCTTTTCCCCCCTCCCAGTACAGGCGCCAATTGGGGTAGTTGAAACTGGCATGGTCTGGTGAAGTTACTGCAAAAATATCTGGGCTGCAGGAAAGGGGGTCTAGCCACCCCCTCACCGCCCCTGGTCTGTGTCATGCAGCATTCACCTGCTGTGACCTAGGCTGGCAGCTATCCTCTGAGAGAGCAAGGCTGGGCAGGCTTGGCAGGGCTGTGCAGGCAGGAGTATTTACTCCGTAGGTAGTGACTTCCCTGCTAAGCTCCCAGGGCAGGGAAAAGGGGCCCAGATAGCTTGTGGGATTAGCTGGGCTGAGCGCAGGCAGAGAGGAAGCACGAGACAAAGCATCCATGTGAGAGGCATCAAACGGCTCAGGCTTCCCCACAGGCAGGACTGAACCTCACTGCAGGGCCCTCCTCATGTGACATTCCTCTGACTCCTTAGCAAGGACCACATTGCAGAGAGCTCCTTTCCTCCTCTGCCGACAGGTGCTGCTGGACAAAAAAGCTCCCACACTGAGCGTCTATTTATCTTTTAATAAAAACCATCATCCACCCCCCTCTGCTTGTGCTGTGTCACTAGGATGCCTGGGGAGCCAGCAGCACCCAGGGAGAGCACTGGGCAGGAGAGGTGCTCAGCACCAGGCTGAGGCTGGGGGCTGCAGTGGCTGGGGCACAGGGCCGCCCCAGGGCTGGCTGGAGCAGAGGCACTTGGCACAGCCTCCTGTCCCTGGGGACGCAGCGAGCCATGAACTGGTGCTGGGAGCAGAGACCATGCCAGAATAGCCCAAGAGTAGGACAAGAGGCAGGTTAGGGCATTTTCTCCCTTTGTCTGGGGCTCACTCTTTCTTCCCAAAGAACTTCTTGAAGACAGATTTGTTCTTGCTGCGAGGGGGGCTGGTGGTCTTCTCCCCTCGTGTGTCCCGGGGGCTCCCTGTTCGGGCCACAAAGGAGTGACAGCGTGCCCGGGGTGTGGCCGACACCTGCTCCCCTATGTACAGTGTGACGGAGTAACTGCTCCCGGCCTCCGCCGGCTCCTGGGGCACGGCCAGTGGGGTGATCTTCTGGTAGGTGGCTGCAAGAAGGAGCACTCAGTGGAAGGGGCAGGGTGCCAGCAGGCCCTGGCAAGCCCTCTAGAGCCCTTCCCAAATGGGGGGTGCGGCCAAGGGCACAGGTATGTAGAACCAGGTGCGTGCTGGAGCAGCATCGCATCTGTCCTCGGCTGTCTGTGGGGACAGAGGCAGTGGTGCCACCTCCTGGCGGTGACAGCGAAATCAGGACTGTACCTGAGGTGAAGGAGTAGGACCTCCTCTTGTTGGCCACCAGCCCATAGTCGTCTTCTGGGCAGATGTTGTCCCACAGTCCGGGGGACGCCCTGGGTGACCACTGCTGCCCCTTGTGCCCAGTCCCCTGAGCATTCTCTGAAGCAGAATGGAGACATGTTACAAGGCAAGGCCATCACAGGACACCCCTCTGTCAGCCCCAAAGAGAAGAGGAAAATGTATGACTATCTCAGTATTCCAGGAAGTGAAGTAAATGTTCCTTTCCCCAAGTCCCAAGCCTTGGGACTCCTGGCCCAGATACCATCAAGTTCAAGACTGACAGCCTTCAGCCTCCTCCAGCTGTCTCCCATGTACCTCTAGTTGGGCAGAGGAGCGGGGGGACAGTGGCAACCCAGCCAGACAGGAAAGTCACCTGCTGCTGCCACAGTCCCATCGACTGGGCCATCTTGGCTGCCCAGAGGCCGCTGCAGTAGTGTGCTTGCACAGGGTAACACAACCTCCTGGCTCTTGGTGGTTGTGACCTGATGATGTCCCTGGAGGTGGGAAGTCCCAGGGCTGGAGACCTTGCTGAAACTGAAAGTAGTAGAGATTTAGCAAACCACACTGGCCCACCAATGGCCTGCTGGAGCAGCACTCACTGGCAAATGTGGGAGAGAGTCATAGCAAGACCCAGCTGGCCAGCTCCTGGCTACTCACCTACCAGTACCAGCAGTGCCCTCGACACGCTGTGCTGCCGCCTGGAAGTAATCCACTTTGGGGAAACCTGGGGGCACAGTAAACATCCTGCTGGATGCTGGCAGTGCCCAGGACTGTTGCCTAGATCCAGTTCCTGATCCGAGTGCCCAGGCTGCATGGCTGGCTCCTCCAACCTCCTGCTGTAGTGCCTGTTTTTGGGCCTTACAACCAGCCTAGGATTTCATAGCAGGGCTTGAACTCCTCAGGTATGGGTACAGCAACAGGAAGACTTCGGTATTAACAGTCTCCTTGCCTCAAGGGCAAGCAAGGCATTTCCAAGCCCAGAGGATATGGAGGAAGACCAAGGCACAATTATAATTTTCCTGACACAGGCTTTTTGCTGTTGAGGCACCACTGACGTCAGTTGTGCTATTCCTGATTTATAGCTGTGTATGTGGTGTGAAAACAAAGCCTCCAAATCCTGCCTGGCAAAGAACTGCTGTTCCCAAGGCAGGCTAGGAGGATGCATAAATCAGAGTAAAATGTTATGCTGCTTCTCTTCTGACCCCCCATGTATCAAAGGACTCAGCAGGGGCTGGACAAACATGGTAACCACATAGAGCTGGGCCCCTGCTCTTCCTGCAAGGGCTGCTCACCTGAGTTTTGCTGCAGCTTGGAGACCCACTCGTTCATAAGCGGCTGGGTGGGAGCCCTCAGGAGGTATTCAGAGCCATCCTGAAGCCTGCAGGGAGAGGGAGAGGGGAAGAACAATGATGTCAGGTGCAGATATGGCAGCCCCCACCGACCAGAAAAGAGAAGCAGGTGAGAAATGAGGAAGGAAATCTTCATCTAAGCACTGAGCTGGTCCTGCCTGGGGGTGTTGGTATTTGCCTGCCCCAGCGGGCACACACTGGGGAGTAACTGCCTTGGACTGGGGACTCACTGAAGCCTGAAGCAGTTGGTCTTCTTGGTGTACTCGGCATCTGGGGTGCAGACTGCCCCGGAGAGGTTCAGGGGAAGGGCCACCACGGAGCTCTGCAGCACAAGGGAAAGCAGGAGCAAAAGTTGGACAGCTCTGCCTTCCCCAGCCATGGGGCCCAGAGCCACCACCCTGCTGCCAGCCCCCTCCCGTGTCTCCCCAATCTCCCCCAGCACACCTTGAGGCTGTCCCTGCGGTCCTGGTAGAAGCACAGTGTCTGCCTCATCAGCACAGTGTGAAAGAGGCCCCAGGCCCGGCAGCTGGCCTGTGGGACACAAGCAGGGGACAGCTGTGATGCTAACAGCTTTGGAAGAAGACAGATGGTCTCATGCCACTCAAAATGCAGCCCAGCCCCTCTGAGGCTCTTGCCTCTCTGCCCTTCCAGAATGGCCAGTAGCACTGCTCTGGTGGTTCCAGGAACATCCCTGGATTCCCTCCATCCCCAGCCATGTCCCAGCACCCCTGTCCCAAAGAAGCCCCACAGCCATGTCTATACCTTTCTCCCTCCTGCCTGCAATACGTGCTTCCTTTCCAGCGTCCCCTCCATCATCTGAAACTCCATTTTACCGGGAAGGACCTGCAAGGGCACGGAGGGTGAGCAAAAACTTCTCTGGGGCTGGTGGTGCCACCCCAGCCTCCATGCACAGGAGGTCTCTATGACCTGCCCCTGGTGAGCTATGCAAAAGTGGGAGTGGGATGACAATGAGGAACAACTTTCTCGCCTAGGCAGGGGCTGGGCTGTGTGTCAGCTTTAGGGGTGAAGTGCCACTTTGCTGAGGCTATGGGTTGGTGTGTGGAGTGTGCTGCAGGGACCCCAAATACCACACCTAGCCCTTCCCCACCAGCTGAAGAAAAGGAGCCACTGAAGTAAGGAAGTCCCCCAAAATACAGGTTGTGTTTGCTGGAGTGGGTAACCCAGCTGCTGCCTTGGGTGTTTCCCAGCTCCCTCCCCGACCCTGAGGGAGAGTCCTTGGCCTGTGGATCTCACCTTGCTGCTCTCTCTCTCCTCTTGCCTGTGCCTCTGCTGATCCCAGGCACTGGAGGCATCCAGGGGGGCCGCAGACACCAGCTCCTCCACGTGGGGAGAAACCTTGAGCCTACTGGGGCTGCCACTGTGCACCACCCCAGGGCTCTTTTCTCCTGATGGGCTGTGGAGCAGCTGGGCAGTGGTAGGAAGGGTGAATTTGGCCACTAGCACGTTGTTGGCTGATGAGAGAATGAGGGGCCCGCCAGCAGTGGCAGTGGGGCTGGGCAAGCTGCCCACCCTGCTGCCCGTCCGGTGGCTGGCACAGCTGCCTCCTGGTGGGCTCTCTGCCTGTTGCTCCTGTGCCCCATCCCAGATGGCCTGCAGCTCCTCCTCCTCTTCCTCAAACTGCCTGTGGGCAGGGTGGCAAACTTCTCTAGCGCCCAGTGCAGGGCTCTGGGGCTGTGGAGACCCCAGTGCCCACTCAAAGACAGAGAGCTGGGTGGGAGTGGCAGGGGAAGCTGGAGACCCTCTGGGCTGGCTGCTGCTGGCTGGCTGCTGTGCACAGGCAGGGCTGGGGAGGGCTCCAGCCATGCCTGGGATGCTGGCAGGTGATGATCCAAGCTCTAGCCAAGCAGCCCTGTGATGCCTGGCCCTGCCACTGGCAGTGGGGCTGTCATCCGGGCCAAAGTGGGTGGTCAGCTCATCCCCAACACCGACACGGGATTGCCAGCTCGGCCTCAAGTCCAGAAGGTCTCTACTGGTGCTGCTGGGGTGCTGCAGGTTCCAGTGCTCCTTCCCAGCACAGTGTGCCCTTTGCTGGCTGTAGCTGGGGTTGAAGCTCACCTCCTCGAACCACGTTCCTTGCTCACCCTTGGGGGACATCCCCAGCCTCTTGCTGGGCTCCTGGGGACGGTGCCCATCTTCCTGCCATCCAACTCCATGTGTGCCTGCGGACTTCCAAGGCCTCACCCCTCGATCCTGCCTCTGCTCCTGCCCCTCTGCCTCCTGCTGCCGCGCTGCAGCCCCTCGGTGGCACCCCAGGACCACCGCGTCCCGTGGCAGCTCCAGGCTGAGCACAGAGCCCAAGGAAACACGGGGGCACGTGATTTTTGGCTTAGGGAGGCAGGGGCTCTGAGGGGCTGCCCCGCACTCGGCGTCGATGTCCTGCACCAGCGGGTTCCTGACATAGAGGAGCAGCTCTCCCAGCTGAGGTCCAGCAGTAGCTGCCCCTGCCCCGCCCTTCCTCCAGCCGCACTTCTGAGGCCATGTGTTGCTGGGCCCATGGCATTCCTCAGGTGTGGGCCGCAGGGAGCTGTCGCCCATGATGCCTTGGAGGGTCAGCAGCCGGGCCTGCTCTGCCCTGGCCTGCTCCCGCCGCTGCAGGCTGTTGAAGAGACAGCCAGCCCCGGCCTTAGGCAGGGTGTGGGAGACAGCCGGCATCCCACCGCTGCACGCCGGAGGGCGGCGGACAACAGCGGGTGGCCGCTTTGCCGTGCAGGTTTTCCTGGCCTCCACCTGCACCTGAGGAAACAGAGAAGGAGAGAGGGGTGATACCCAGCGTTGGAGCTTCCGCCCCCCTGTGCCAACTGCCCCCTTTCCAAGCTGCATCTGGGAAATCAGGGAGCTGCACGGGCAGGCAGACAAAAATGCTCACCAGCAGCACATGCAGTGCTGGGAATGACAGAGCTTCACCTCAGTCCCCTGAGGGCTGCTCACACGCTGGTAGGGTAGAGACAGACAAGGGAACCTGCCCACGATGGAGTCCCCCAGGTGTGGTACAGCTGGGGCTGACTCTTCCATACAGCTGTTCCCTGGCACTGCTAACCTCCAAGCTATCACTTTTGGGTGGCTATTGAGACAGCAGTCACTGCTGTAGCTGCCTGCCAGCCCTGTATGCTCCAGGCAGTAAAGCAAGGAATGCAAAGGCAAGGACTGAGTGCAGACCCTTCCCCTCCTGTTCCTGGCAGACCTTCTCCCGGGCTTCCACAGCTGCAAGAGCCTGCAGGAGCTGGAACAGGGTTCCCCTGTATCCATTAGGCTGGATGACACCCATTACCAAAACCCTCCTGGCAGCCCAGCAGCCCCTCACCCTGCCTCAATGCCCTCCAGCCTCTCTGTCCGCCTGCCCTCTCCCTCGAGCTACTGAGCCTGGCTGCCCTTGGGGCTCTTCACACACAAACCTTTTTGCACAGGCTCTGGAACAACAAACAGATGCAAGCCCAAACAAATTCCCAGACTCCCAGCCCCAGGGTTACAAGCCAAGAAACCTGGAGTGAGACCCCCACCTCGGCGAAACGTGCACCTCACACAGCCCCAACCACTCTTGTCCTCTTCAGCTGGCTACAGAAGGAACTGCTGCTGTCCCACAGCAATGGGGTGGGGAGCCTATCCCACTGGCCACCAGCTAGCCATACCTCCCATGGCCACCCAAAGCATTTGAATTGGGGGGCCAAACTGCAGCAAGCCCTGCCTGAGCCCCCTCTTTACACGTTCCAGCACCCACACTCTGGACTCTACAGCACCAGAAGGGTTTTCCCTCTCCCAGTGGACCACTGCCAACAGGGCACAGTGGCATGGCCAGGAGGGTTGGTGGCAGGCAGGTTCACGCCATGCAGTCGCTCTGCCCAGCATGCAGCCTTTCCCAGGACGTTACCTCTTCTGCCAGCTGGCGAGGTGGCTTTCTTTTTCGCTTTAAGCTACCCCAAGTGTTTCCTAAAAGCCCCTGGCAACGCTTCCAAAAGGTTTTACAGCCTGAGTGTTTAGTGGCGGGGAGCTGAGCAAGGGGAGAGAAAGAGACACACAGAGAGGACAGAGTGGGCAAGGAGCTGCAGCAGGAGAGCACAGGCAAAGTGGGCGGTGCAAGCCGGCCTCAGCCCTAAGGCATCACGCAGCATCAGCATAGCCAAAGGCCCCTCTCCTGAGACTGACACAGCCCCAGCAGCTCACTTAGAAATGGCCTAGAGGGGTCTCAGCTTGAGGGTTACCCTACAGCCCTCGCAGCTTCCCAGTCTACATGGGGCACAGCTCCAGAGAGCTGCCCTGGCTGGGTGGCCACTTGCCCGTGGTTCTGCCAAAGCCACCCACCATCCCCCCGTACCGTTGGCAGTGCCTCCTCCCCCGGCCGCTCGCTGCTGGCCTGCTGCTGTGCCTTCTTCTTCTCGCCCTTCTTGCCAATGCTGAGGATGAGGTTGACCGTCCCCCCGAGACCACAGGGGCCCCGCGGTGGCAGCAGCAGTGTGGAGGTCTCAGCAGCATCCCAGGTGGCAGCCTCCTTGAGGGGGTCTGAATCATGGGGTGTTTTGCTGCTCTGCTCCCCCCAGCTCTGCTCCCCTCCTGATGGGGCATCTGAGAGCGGTGATGCGGGTGGGGAGATGGCTGTTTTCTCTGGAAGTTTTGGCTCTAATCTTTGCACAGGCTCGAGGAGGGAGCAGGGCATGAACTTCACTGGGCTGTGAATACTTTCCAGCTGGGGTGGATCACGAGAGGCATGCTGCTTCTGGGGAGCAAGGCAAGAGACAGAACATGAAGCAAGGGCTGCTGGAGCTAGGCATTTTCTCAGTACAGCCTTCCCTTTGCCCTGCCTGAACGCCAGAGACTCCCAGAGGTATTGGCACACATCCCTCCCCTACTTCTCTACCACCCACTCCATCCAATGCTTCTGCTACCCTCAGCCTTAAGGCTGGTCCTTCTCCCTGACAGTCTCAGCATGGCTAGGTACTCACTTGACCAGTGGGGGATGTGCTTGAGAGGCTCTCTGGGTCCCTCCTGACCTCCTGTCTGCTCCCCAGTTCCTGCTGATGCCTCTGTGCTCGCCAGCGCACCAGCACCCAGCCCAGCATGCTCTGCAGCTCTTCCAAGCGCTCCTTTATCTGAGGGGAGGAGAGATGCTGGGCAGCCTGCAAGGACTCCTGGCTCAGGAACACTGACCCTACCAGGGTATCTCACAACAGAGCAGTTAGGAGGTTTTTGGGAGTGAGATATAGTCACAGTCACATCAGCTCAGATCTCCGGATCCACTGGATGAAACTCCTTCCTGCCCTGAGCAGCTCCAGGGATGCATAGCTGTCCCCATCCCACTTACTGGGGCTCCGCACCCACACCTTGCTCTTTTTTTCACGGTCTGTCCCTAGAAGACTTCAGGAAGTGCTGGGAATTTTCCCCCAACCCTACTTCCCCTGTCCTTACTGTTGCACTCAGGTAGTGCTCCTCAGACACCAGCTGCTGCCCTGCTGCTGCTAGTGCCTCAAACTCCTTGAGTTTCTCTTCGATTCTCCTCTCCAGTTCCTCACATGGAGTCTCCGGGAGACTGGAGCTGCTTGGGCTTTCAGAGAAGATCTGAGCCCGTGTGTCCTCTGTCCAGGAGCTGTGAGCACATGAAAGACAGGCTGAGGATTGAACCAACCCTTCTTCAGACCTGCAGGCCCCAGGGAAGCCATTCCCATGCTCAGGGCTAGCTGGAAGCAGCTCAGTGGGGTTGTGGCAAGGCTGTTGGGACAGGACAAGATGCTGCAGGGCTGCCTCACAACACACAGCTGTGGTGTAACCCTGCATTCCAGGCTCCCCATGGTCACGTCTGGCTGCAGCTTCAGCACTGCCCACATACTTGCCAATGCCATGCTCTCACCAGCTCCCCCTCACCCACCACAGAACACCAACAGTAGCTCAGTGCCACTTACATCATGGCTAAATAATCCTTGAAGAAGTGCCAGAGCCGGCTGGCCTGCTGCACGCGGAGCCGGGTCTCCCGCAGCAGCTCTCGCAGCCCTGCCCAGGCCCACAGAGTCTCCTGCAGCTCCCGGCTGACGGGGCACTGCCGAGAGGGGCACAGCTCTTGCAAGCGGGCAGCTGCCCTCTCCAGCTCCTCCAGCTGCCCTTGCAGGGTCTGTGACACTGCATGCTAAAGATCACAAGGCAGGAAAGGTTTGAGATGCATCCAACCCCTCTGAACCCAGGCTGGACTACCCTGCATTCCGGGATGCAGGGACAGAGGGGAGGATGCTGGTACATGGCAGCAGAGAGTGGGCAGAGCTAGCCTCTGTGGGGAGCACAGGAGGAGCACAGAGCTGCCTGGCTTCCCTGCCCTGTGTGCATGAGTCGCTTCCCCACCAGTGGGAAGACGAGGGAGGTGCTGGCAGCTGGGTGTTGGCACACGGGATCTGATGCAAGCTCTGTCCCCTTGCCTGGCCCATGCTATCAGAGGAGAGCACAGCAGGCAGATCCCAGCTCCACTGGAAAATTCCAGCCCATCTGCCACAGTGTGCCAAGGCTTACAACACCTGGGCCCCCGGAGTGGGGCCAGTGCCTCACTAGGAAAGTCCCAGCCAGCCGGGACACCTCCCTGGCAGTGCTGCCCTGACTCACCTCCATCTCCTGCTGGCAGCGTAGCAAGTCCTGCAGCCCTTGCAGGTCCTTCTCACTCTTCACTGTGGTGAAGCTGTTCTCTGCTAGGGCAATGTCTTGAGACAGCACCTTGGCTCTGCGCTGAAGGGCTTCCAGCTGTGGGGATATCTTTGCCACCTGGATGGGCAGGAGGGGGACACAGAGGGAGATTAGCCCCGGGGTGGAAGCCCCTGTGCTACCATCTGCCACACAGCCCCAGCCCACCCCAGCCCGGGGACACCCTGCCATGCAGCTGCAAAAGGGCAGGTGCCAGCCATGGAAGAGACAAGGATAATACCAGCCTCGCACAGAGTGGTCCCCATGAATCCCAGTGCCCTTGTGTTCCACTGAGGACAGTTGAAGCCCATGCCCTGTCCAAATTAGCTGCATGTCCAGCTGCAGATGAACCACCATGCCCAGGCCCCCTGCCTCCATTCCCTACCAGGCGCTCCAGGCTCTCCGTCTCCGCTGCCACCTCCATGACCCGCTCCCGCTCCTTCGCCGCATCATTCAGCATCTCCACGGCCTCCTGCAGCTCTCCCAAGGGGCGGCTCATGTCCTCACTGCTTGGAGATGTCTCAGCCTGGGCTGAGAGCAGGGGAAAACACCCCTGCGAGCCGCAATGCCCGCTCCCTGGCTGAAGGCAGCAGAAACACCAGATGTAAGAGACGGGGCGTGACACCCCAGGCAGCTGAGCTGGAGGAGAGCACCCAATAGGGCCCCTTGCCAACCACAGATCAACCCTTGATCCAGTCCCAGGTGCTGTGTGATCCCAAGGGATGCCTGGCCATGCTGCTCACCACTGCAGATCCCTGCTGGCTCCGTGCCTCCTCCTCTTGCAGGTCCTGCAGGAACTCAGACAGCACCAGGGAGTCCCGCAGATCTGCTGCCCGGTGCCGCAGGGCTGCCTGCACATGTGCCAACCTGTGGGGAGAGGTGCTCATCAGAGGTGCCGGCAGCTTCTGCTCCTCCTCGGGGACAGCATCCTCCTCCCCACCCAACCTGGGGACTAGAGAAGAGGCACCCTCCTCCAGGACTCACTTCTCCTCCACCATCTCCACTTTCCTCTGCATCTTCCTTGCCCCCTCGTGCTCAGTGGGCGACTCGCCTGCTGCTTCTTCCCGCAGTGCCTGCAGCTTGAGGCCACACAGCAGGAGCTGCTTCTCCAGCTGGCTCAATTCTTCCAGGTCCTGGCGCAGCTCCGCTGGGCTTCTCATGGCAGCTGGTTCCAAAAGTGACCCAGCCACGGCTTGCAGCCACTGCTCAGCCTGGTCCAGCTCCCCCACCAGCCTCAGTGCCTTCAGGGAGAGGAGGGAGCCCATCAGCCTGCCTCTGAGCCACCCAGAGGAGGCAGGAGCTATGCTGGCATCCCACTGGGGGTACCTGGGGCACAGGCAGCACAGTGGGAGAAGTGTGCCATCTGCAAGGCCAGCCAGACACGTCGATGCTGGTGTTGCAGCTCCAGGCCCCACAGGTGCCAGCCTCACTTGGTGATCCCCAGCCAGCTGCTACAACTGGAGCGTGCCCTGTGCCCACCCTAGCCCTGACTCCACATACCTTATCGATTTCTTGCAGCACTACGCCATTCTCCTGGTGCTTCCTCTGCAGGTCCTCCCACAACTCCCCCAGTTCCCGCAGCATGGCCTCCACCTGAGGGCTCCCGGGAGGCCTCCCTCGTGCTGGTCCCTCCTGGGAGGCAGGGAGAAGAGTTACGATGGTCCCCACGTGGTGTCTTCCCCCCACCCCACATCCAAGCAGGCTCACCAGGAGCACAGCCCTGGCACTGGAGCTGGGGGCCAGGGGCTCTTGCTGCATCCGTGCTGCCTCCAGGCTCACCGCTGGACATGGGGGGACTCCCACACCCACAGTCTCCTTGTACGGCGATAGAGTCTGCCGAGGAGCAGGAGACATGCTGGGTTAGCCCAGACCAGGTGTGTGTGCACAAGCATGCATGCCCACAAGCAGCAGGAGGGGGTCAGGGAAGTGAGTCCTTCCCCAACACTGTCTCCTCTTGGACGGGCAGGGAGCAAATGGGACTCTTGGGGAGACATTACCGCATTCACCACCTGGCAGACGTCCTGCACTTGGGTCTCCAGCTGCTGCATCCCCCACTCAGCCTCTGCCTCTCTCCTCCTCCAGCAGAGAGAGGAGAGGGATAGTCAGGACTGCAAGGTTCCCCCTTGCACAGGAGAGCCCCATCCCTGTCCCCTCTGACTCTGTCCCGCTCCCACAGCCACCTCCACAAAGCTGGTACCTTTTGTTGTCCCCTCCATGAGGGGGCTGTCCCACTGCTGGGGAGCCAGGGCTGCTCTCCTCTCCTTTCTTGTGCTCTGCCATCTTCTCCAGCACATCTTTTGGTACCTGTGGCACAAAGGTTCCCATTCCTCCTTGGCCAGCACAAAGCATTCACCTGCTTCGCCCAGGGCCTGACACTTATCACCTCCCATAACTGGTGGGACCAGATCCAGGAGGGTTCAGCTTGGATTCTGCCCGACACCTGAACCCCTTTCCCATAGGCTCCCTTGTCTTCTCAAAGCAGAGGAGCTGAAGATGCCTGGAGGAAGACAGTGCTTACCATGCTGCCGAGTCCTCTTGTCCATTTGGCCGCTGCTTCCTTACCCACAGCCCCATGACTGCCATCTTCTCCTCGAGGCTCAACATTTGGAGCTGCAGCTTTGCCCCCTGGGGAACTGCTTGCCTTCCCAGGAGCCTTCCCTGCTCTGGGAAAGGAAGGCAAGAGAAGCCCAGGGAAGCAGAGGGTGAAGAGAGACCTTGAGTGGAGCTGGTGCCCCAGAGACAGTCTGCTAGAGGCTAACCCAGGTCTTTCCCAAGCCTCTGGCTCCAGTGCTGGGAGTCAGGGTTGGGGCCCTGGTGCTCCTGCCCAGCTATGCTCTACCTCAGTGCCTGCTGGAGCTGTGCCCAGCTCTCCTTCACATCTCGGTGCTTTGAGGTGACTCGGGCTGCCAGGCTGGGCTGCAAGTTTAGGAGCTGGGACACTGTCACATCCAGCATCTGGAGAAAAGAGAGCAGCTGGGAAGTGATGGAGACAGGGTTCATGAGGGATGAACACCATGGCCATGGGGAGGGTGGGTGATGACAACACATCTTCTGGGGGCAGAAGAGGCAGTGAGTGCCTATCCCAAGTCCTTGGCTGCCCTTGGGGAGACTCCCCCATCCATCACACAGCCTCAGCCACCCACACAGCACTGGTGGTGGCAGAGGTGACCTGGTAAGGCTCACATTCCCCCTCTGTCAGGTTGCTCCCCAGGGCTCAGAGGACAAGGCAGAGTCTTGCACTCACCATCACCTGGCTGGCTATGTCCCGGACATCCCGATCCTGGCATGGCTCGCCCTCCCCTGGCTTCCCTGTATTGCAGATGCTGCTCTGCTGTAAGAAGAGGCCACGGTCAGCAATGGGAGGAGGACAGGGCCCTGCTCCCAGCTCCAGCAGAAAGAAACAGTGCAAAGCTGCACTTGCCAACCTGGCTCCCTTTCTCCATCCCCTGGTTCTCTCCCCAGACCCCAGGCTGAGAGTGCTGGAACCACAGGAGCCTCCACACAGGGAACAAGAGCAAGGTGATGCCCACCAAGTTTCATTCAGGCCATGCAGCAGCCCCACATACCAGGGTGAACCTGGCCCCAGTGCAGATACCTTTGCGTGGATGGCCCCGAGCAGGAGATCTGCTTGCTGGAGGAAAGAGGCCACCTCCAGGGCCAGCTGCAGAGCCTCGTGGTGCTCCTTCAGGGTCCCCTGCAGCCGCAGCCACCTGAGTAGGTGGAAGGGGAAAGGTGAATGGCAGTCTGTGCCTGTCTGGGGAGCTGTGCAGATCTAGGAAGTCTGAGAGGTCCTGCTTCCCAGTCGGTCAGCTCCTGGTGCGTCGCTCAGCCCTGCTCAGCCCACGTGTCCTTCACTCACGTTTTATTGAGGTGCTTGCGCCGGGCTGAGATGTTTCTGCCCTCACTTTTGCTTTGTTTCTCCAGCTTCTGGGCCAGGCTGTTCAGCTCCTTGTGCAGACTCTGGAACTGCTGCTCCTCCTGGCCCAAGCAGAGAGGAAAGACATCAGCATCCCTCCTCAGGGACCTGTGCCATACCCTTAGTCTCAAGGAATTTGGGGTCCCTGACAGGCTGGAAGCCTCTCACCTGCTTCAAGTCAAGGATGCGGCGGGTGAGCTGGATCTTGTCTGGGCTTTCCTGCAGGAGGGCTGCCAGAGAGGGCTTCTCCTCCTGGGCCAGGCAAGGGTGTGAGAAGGTGGGGGGACAGCCAAGCTGTTCCCTTCCCCAGACTGTGTTTCCCATCCCCCAAACCTTGTGCTTGATCCACGCCTCCAGCCGCTCAGCTTTCCTGTTAAAGTCCTGCAGACTCCGCAGCCCGCCCAGGGCTTTGCTCTGGCTGGCAGCCGTCTGCTTCAGGAGCTGCCACTGGTCCTGCAGGGCCAGCAGCTGCCTCCGCACGGCCTCAGCACTGGGGCTGGCCCTCCACATCAGCTGCTCGCCCATCTGTGGGGCCAAGGGACTCAGCATCAGGGTTTCCCAGGGACCCTGCGGGTAATGGGAGCAATGCCACGCCATGCCCTGCCTGGCCTCACCTGATTGAGCTTTATCAGTGTGTTCTCAAAATCCTTCATGTCCCGCTGCAAGGTCTGAGCCACTTCCTCCCAGTCCTGGAGGTCACAGCCGTCCTTCAGGTCCCGCAGCTTGCCTCGCACCCAGCTCTCTGCCTGCAGCACACCAAGAGCCACGTGGCAGCCCACACCAGAGCCTCAAGAACATGGCTTTGGGCACCCAAGCCCAAACCTTCCCAAAACTGTGACAGGGACTGGAGTGCACCCTTTCAGCTGACATCCCATTTGCTCTGGGAATCCACAGGCCAGCACAGGCACTCAGGACAGCATCTGTGGCAATGGCGTGTGAAGGTGTGCAGCACTTCACTTCTTTCCAACCTCTGCCTCAGCCCAGCCGGAGAAGCTGGGCTTGCCCAAGCAGGCCAGTCTGCACAGAACATCCCTGCACAAAGCATCTCTCCTTGCTGCACCCTGCTCCCCAGTGCAAACACCCATGCATTCTTCCCACCATGGCATGGAAGCAGCCCTCCCACCATCTCGGTTCCCATGCTGCTGGGGAGGAACAGGGTCCGGGCGGAGGAGAACGGGGACGGGAGGAGCATGCGCACACGGAGAGGAAGCAGGGCCCTGGTGTGGGCTGACCCCCTCTCCCTGGGGCTCACAGCCAGGGAGAGGCAGCCAAACATGATCTCATGCCACAACCATGGCTTCGCTCGGGCTGGGAGTTCAGCCCTCCCTGCTGAGCACCCCACCCCACAGCTCACATGAAAGGCTGCCGGTGGCCCTCCATCCCACTTCCTGTGCAGCCCCCTGGGCGAGGGCCCAGCTGGCCTTACCTGCAGCATCTCCCGGTTGAACTGGGCTCTCAGAGGACTCAGGTCAAGCTGGGGGGCTGTGCCCACTTCGCTTCGCCCACTGCATCTTGGTGCTGCAGCAGACTCCTTGCCCTTAGGGCTCTCTTTTTGGGGTGATGACACTGGGGATCCTGCCAGCTGCGGGGAGCAGAGGAGGGGTGGGGGGTGTCAGTGTGCTGCCCCAGGGAGCCCTCCCCATCACCTCCCAGGAGCATTTCAGAAACCCAGATGAAGTAAGTCAGCATGCCTTATTCTTGATTCCACTCCTTCACTGACATATTTAGGGTTCTCCTTCAGGGCACTGAGGTACCACTTCCCTCTACAAAGGCCACACGGGTGGCTTTTGCAACTCCAGCAGGAGGTTGTTGGGCTGTCCCTCAAGTGGGTCACTCCCTCGGTCATTCTAGGCTGTTGGGATGGCACCCAGCACCTGGACTGGTCCTGGCACCCACACTGGAGATGGATGCAGTGCTTGCTGCCCCTCCAGCCTGAGGCAGTGCATCTCTGTGAGGAGCATTCATGCCTATAGATTCTGTTTGGTGTCTCGCAGGAGGATGCTGCCAGAAGATGAGATTGAGGGGCCATGGGGCAGGTTCCTGGTAAGCCCCACCACTCCTTTGGTGGCACCCAAAACCCCCATCCCTGGTGAGTGGTTGGAGGGGGCAGAGCGCGCAGCATCTCCCTCAGGATTTGGCCTTGTGGGCAGTCGACGCTGACGAAACCCTCTGTCAGGGTTCCAGCTCTGCCAGGGGTGAAAGCAAAGGTCAGCCAATGAAAGTGCTGGCCCTTCTCCAAACTCAGCCCTGGGACCAGCTGCACACAGCCCAGGGGACAGCACCATCACCCGGGCACTTACTTCCCACCCTTCTGCCCAGAGATGGGGATCTGACTGCACACTAACTGGTGGCAAACAGGAAACCAAGCACTTTCAGGAGGAGCCCAAAGGTGCAGGGCTTGCTGCCTCAATTCAGCAGGCAGAAATTGCTCCTGAGGCCAGCCTGGGACAGTCCTTTCTCCTTGAGAGGGCTGGGTGTGAGCTGCCCCCCTGGGTCTTAGCTGCCTCTGAGCCCACCAGGGAGCAATTTCCCAGGAGCCTGTGGAGCAGTGGAGTTCGGGCAACTGTTTCAGGCTCTCTAAGCACTCTGGCATCTGCTCTGCTGACAGCATGGGACTCACTTTCCAATCCTGTTCTACTTAACCACAAGAACTACAGAAATCCTCTGTAATTTTTTTTAATAGCAACACAGATTCTCAGGCCCTCCTGTGACTCTGTGACCTTTAGTCGCTTGTCTCAGCCAGGGCTGGAGGAGCCCATAATCTGGCTCTCTTAGAAGCAGTAAAACCTCTGTGTGCTGCCCGGGGGGGGCTGATTCCTTGCCCCATCATGCCTAGCTTGTTTCTGCACTCACTGAAAGAGGCAAGGCTCCATCCACACCTGGGCACACTACCAGCAACCAGCCTCATTGCTCAGCTCCAAGCTGCATGTCATGCCCCTCCAATGTTGAGGGCAGGGAGACATACCGCATAGAAGGGAGAACGTCTGTCCACTGAAGAGAAGAAAACACTGGCCTGAACACTCCCAGGCTCCTGCTGCTTGTCCTCCGCATCCACATCCTTCCTGAGGAAGACCTAGAGGCAGGAAGGCACAGCTCTGAGCGTGGTAGGGCTTAACTGTCCCAGCAGCCAAGGGGACAGAGGAGCATTCACCCACCTCCCCCTGCCCTGGGCCAGAGGTGCTGCTTGGCTGTGCTCCGGCCCATCCCTTCTTAAGCATCTAGGCCAGGCTCTTCCAAACAGCATCCACAGCTCCCACCTCGTGTTCAGCAAGTGGCAAGAGCTCCTAAGCCTGCTTTGCTCAGTGCCTTCTCCATTTTAGCTCTCAGTAACCCAAACACCCTTTTCTCTCCTTCAATCAACTCTAAAACCAGCAGAGACCCACTTAGTGATCGCCACTGGTTCCTGGTCATCTAAGGATGTTCAGGGTGAGACTCCTCTGCCCTCTTCCAGGACAGTAGGGCAGAGGCATGAGGGCACAGGATGATGTTAACTCCAACATCATGAACTTGAATCCTCTCAGCTGCCAACCCCTGATCTTAGCCTAGCTGGGAGATGAGTTAAGGAGGAAGCTGGCTTGCAGGGAAGGGCTTCCAAAGGACAGGGGTGAGGGTGGAAGCAGGAGAGGCAGGAGGAAGGAAGTTCAGGAACTGCAGCCAGGCACAGAGAGGATGTCCAGGATGAACTCCACATTACCTTATCCTTGATGCAGCACAGCCCCAGGAGGAGAGGTGCGTGGGATTGTTTGGATCATGCCCAAGGGCATTAAGCCTCATCCTCTACAGATGGATCTTTTCTTGGGCTGCTGGATATAACAGGGTAATTTACGGACCTCCTTCCACTCCCTTTCTGGGGCCACCTTGCTCTCTCTGTAAGAGCCATCCAAGCAGGCACAGGGCAACAGAGACAGGGTGGTGGACAACGTGTGGTGCCCTGACAACCCCTCCTCTGCGACCGCTGCAAACGAGGTGCCGGATCAGCCAGAGCCAACACTGTTGCTCAGCCCCTCCAAACTGAGGACACTGTCCAAGGGAAACGAACCTAGGCAAATCAGAACTCCCTCCCTGCACAGAACATGGCTTCCCACCATCTTTCCAGGACTGCAGAAGAGTCCTGATACGAATGGCAGCCCCCAGCATAGAGCTGCTGCCACTGAAAAGGCTCAGAGCCCTACAGACAGCCCAACAGCTGTAAAACCCCTAGGAGAACAGCACCTTTCCAAGGAAAGGACCTTTCCAAGGGCCTGCAAAGCTTGGCCCATGGCTCCAGAGGACAGACCACTGCCACATGCCACAGCATCCCATCCCAAGCAGGAAGAACAGTCAGGGTACAAGGCTGAATCACAGCCCAGCAGGCACAGTGAAAACTCAGCAGGACGGTATCAGAAGGGGAAGGCACCTCCTTGCCTGACCACGGGGCTGAGAGGCCTGGATCCATATTTAGGGAATGATAGGGAGCTAAATGTGAAGTGCCTGTGAGGCATAAGACCCTAGAAGGTGCTATGCAGTAACATCTCATGCTGGCTCCCAGGGCTCAGCTGTGGGAGACAAGCCTGCAGGTGACACGGGAGCTTTATTTAAAGTCCCTGTCTCACGATCCGTCAGCCGCAGGAAAACAGGGCTGCCAGCACAGCGATGACTTCATCTTTCCCGCAGAGCTGCTCCACCGGGACTACCCCCCCCTCCTCAGTCCCTCTGGCTCGAGCTGGGTCCTCGATCCGGCAAAACAACAAACTTTCTCAGCAGCCGAAGTCTGGGAGAAGGGGCTGTGCCTGCCTCAGCATGCATGAGGTGCTGTGCTGTGCTAGCAGGACCCCAGGCTTCATGACATGAGCGAAGCCACACGTGAAATGAGTGCAGCAGCCTCAGCTGCCGCCTCTGCAAACACTTCTTTCCCCCGAAGAGCAGAATTAACACGGCACGTATGCTTGCCGCATTCCCAGAGAACAGGCGCCAGTGACTTCCCACGACCAAGAGGAACGGAGCCAGACCCTCCTAGGCAGCGCTGTGCTCATCCCGGAGGAGCCCCTCATTCCTACGGTGCAAGAGTGGAGGACAAATCCAAGGGCTACGGGACACTCTTGGGAAAGCATTACGGTGCTCTGTGTGAGAGATAATGTCTCTCCTCTCCTACAGCTGCCACATGTCTTCCCCTGCCCCCAGTTCCTTCTTTCCCTCCCAAAGCTCCATCTTGCAGCCTGCCCACCTCTTTCAGCTCCACACGCTCATGCTGGACAGGGAGGAGGGGCCGATCCTGGCAGCCTCCCGAGAGTCCCACACCACGGTGCCCAGCCTGTGTCCCTACCTTATATGAAAGAGGGGAGCCCTCATGCCGATGCCCTTTGGGCTGCGCAGACTCCGGCCGCCCAGCGAGGAGCTGCTTGCGTGCCGGAGGAAGCGGCACCTCTTACGAGGCTGTGCCTGGCCTTTATTGGCAATGAAGATGAGGGTTTTGGCAGTGGGCTGCGCGGCTCTCCCTAGCACTGTCCTGCCGGGAAACCAGCTGTTGCAGGTCAGGGTTAAATCCCAAGGAGTTCCTGCCTGTTCTTGCCAGAAACCGCGACTTCTCTGAGATGCCTTCTGCCCCATCCCACCCGGAGAGGGGGTCTCCCGGGCTCCGGCACTGTTGAATTCGTACCTCTGCGCCTGCTAGCGCTCAGACTTGGAGGGCGGGGTGCCGAGAACCCTGGGTCCCGATCCTAGCCTTGTCCCAGCTTTGTCTGGCTGTGTGGCCCTTCATGAGTCACTTCCCTTCTCCCAGCCTCCGTTTCCCCTCTGGTAAATGAGAGAGTGAGTTCCCAGCTCCCCGCACTCAACTGCATCACCACAGGCACCTCTAACGCTGAGCCCCCCATAGCCAGGCTCCGGGGAAGGGCTTTTCTGGCTCATCTCAGCCGCAGGGAAAGCTCATCTCCGCTCACCCGCGAAGACTTCCCGCCCTCCAGCCTGATGGGACAGAGAAGTGCATGGGGGGGCACACGGGAGGAAGAACAACTACCCCGGGAGCCCTGCAACGACTGCTACCTGGACGGCATGGGGACAAGGCAACAGGGATGGGCGCAGCCTCCCCGGGACCTATGCACCCCTCGGCAGCGAGGAATGGGGAACTGCAGGGAAGACGGGGCGAGAGCAGGGCGCAGGGTTCCGGGATCGCTTACCTTGAACTGAGCTTTCCCTGTCCTGCTGTTGTTGTTGTTGTGGTTCCTCTCGCCGCCGGCGCGGGCAGGGTCCCCGGGTCCCCCCGCCTCTCCCGAGCCAGCGTCCCCGTACCAGTTGGACAGCGTGATCTTCTTAATGGAGCGGGCTAGGGAGCTGCGGTTCAGGCGGTCCTCGTCGGTGCCCCCGTCCTCACCGGGGCTGGGGCTGCGGGGCTGCCCCGCGGGGGCGGCGGGGCCGGCCCGGGCGTGGGCCAGGTAGAGGGAGATGCGCTCGTTGATGCTGCGACGGAGGCCGCGGTGGCTGTCCAGCGCGGACGCGAGGGCGATGCCGGGACAGGCGTCTCCGGGGAAGTCCGCGGCACACTTGGGCAGCGAGAGCCTGGTGCTGATGGTGAAGGGCTGCACCTTCCTCGCCGTGCTGCCCGACATCCTCGCCCTCCCCGCTGCCCGTCGCGGGCAGCGGGGGCCCCGGCCCGGGCACCGCGGGGAGAAGCGGCCGTGCGGAGCCCTCGCCGCCCGGGAGAGCGGGTGATGGAGATCGCCCGGGCAGCGCCGGCTCCTTCCCCGGGGCGGGCGGGGGCGCTCAGCGGCGGGGCGGCCCCGCGGCGGGGGGCAGCGGCCCGGGGGGCGGCCCAGCAACCATGGCCGGAGCGGCGAGACTCGGGCGGCCGTCCGGCCTCGGCTGCCTGGGCGGGCCCTCCGCCCCCGCCGGGGCGCGTCCCCTCCCCTGCCCGGTCCCTCCTCCCGCGGCGGGCCGGGCAGGCGGGAGGAGCCGCCGCGCCCTGCAGGGTCGCTCTCGTCCCGTCGCTGTCCCTGCCCGTGGCCGGCCGGGATCAGTCGTCCGCCTTCTTGCGCAGGTTGAGGAGGCAGAGCAGGCAGGTGAGCAGGGCCTGGCGGCTCTCCTGGGAGCGCAGCCGGCGCCCCAGGCGGCGGAGCGGCGGCAGCAGGCGCCGGCGGGCCAGCGGCAGCAGGCGGGCGAGCAGGGCGCGCAGCAGCGGGGCGGCCAGCGGCGGGGCGGGCATGCTGCCCCCGAGCCTGCGGGCACAGTGTCACACCCCGGCTGACCCCGGCTGAGTAGCGGCGGTGCTCGGCAGCTCCTCACGTTTTGGAACGTCTGAGCTGAGCGGGATGTTGGGGGGTCCGGACCCCCCTGAGAGCGGGGGGCTGCTTGGGGCAGGCTCGAGAGAGAAGCACTGGAGGGGGCTCCTTCCCGCCTCTTCCCCCGGTCCCTCTTACCCTCTTTGGGATCCTTCCTGCTCCGGGACACCACTCAGCTCGTTCTCCCGGAGCAGCCTGGATTGTTCAGCTTCCCCAGCGTGAGCCTGCCACCAGCCCAAGTGGCAGGAACTGCTCCAGAGCAAGGGACAACAAAACCCCCCCAGCTGTTCATTTAAATGCCCCCTCCTCCCAGCCCGACACACACTCCCTGAAAGTGATACTGCTTCCCAGCCGAGGCCCCATTTGTCGGGGTGGCAGTGTAGGGGAGAGAAGGGGGGCAAGGAAGGATCAACATCTGCCCACCACAGAAATGTGGGCTGGCAGGGTGGGGTTCTGTTTCAGTACAAGGTTTTGCCATAGCCCTTGAGCAGGCAGCTGAGTCCAAAATATGCTTGCCTCTCATTCCCTGCCAGTGCCAGCAATTGTCACCCTGCCACATAAGGGCCAGGAATGCAGACCAAGTGAGCCAACGAGGAGAGTGGGCAAGGGATGGCCCAAGGTGTAGCCCACTGAGGAGCAATTGGGTATTTCCCTGAGAAAGAGCTTTGATTTGGCTCCATGAGTGGCTCAAGAGCAGGATGGTAAGAGTGTCTTGCACTTTCCAGCTGTCTTCCAGTGTTCCCAAGCTGAGATAGCTTGGGGCAAGCAGCCAGGGGAGCACAAGCTAGCCAGAGTGAGGTTGCAGGCAGGAAGGTCCATGGTCATGTCTGTGTCCTTCCACTTCCCTTCTGTGCCCAACTTTTGTTTTGCTCCTGGTGGATATTTGTCTTCATTTCCTTCCCCGTGTTCACTTCCAAAACCCTGCCAAGGCCCTGCTTTTGGTTCTTGCTCAGGAAGAATTTAGGAGAATGAAGAGACACGAGGGACCAAAAGCTACTGCTCCATTTCCCTGCCTGCCTGCTGTAAGCTGTCCCTTGCCCAGTAAGTCCAATCCAAGGCTGGTTAGTTCAGCCAGGGTGACCCTTTCCAGCCCCATGGATTCTTCTCAGGGAGCCAGCCATGGATGAGGAAAGCAGGCTGGCCATGCCTCAGCACAGGGACACCACGTGCTGAAAGCAGAAACAGCTCCTCGATGGCCCCAAGAGCTTCAAGGACCGGGGTTGACGTCAGCCCCTTGGGCCTGGCTCCCCGGAGGCTCCGGGGCTCCGGGTGTGCTGTGGTCAGAGGCCGCAGTGCAGGCTCAGGGCTCTGCTGTGCACTGCCCCCAGCTCCCTGCTGGCCGCCCTGCGGGGAGCGGGAAGAGCCCAGATGAAGGAAGCAGGGCCAAAGCTTTGCTGCAGCTGTGTCAGGGTTTATGTTTCCCCAGGAAGGAGCATCTCCCCTTCCATCACTGGCAGTGGGTGCAGTGCTTGGCCTGCCCTTGAGACTCTCGGGTTCACTGTGCTGCAGCCAATCCCAGATAAGCCTTGCTTGGTGCCTTGATTTGTCCAGTACAGCTCCACTCCTCTCCTTGTACAGAGGGCACTTGCAGCATCCTCTGAGCAGGCTGGGGACCACTGGGATGAAAACACAGCATCCCAGGTCAGCGTTAGCAATGACAGTAATGGAGGAGAGTGGATATCTTATTCCCTAGGCAGCCTTTTCCTAGGAAAAGCCCTACCTGAGCTGGGGGAACTGATCATCCTGCTGTCCCTGCTGGGGATCCTGTCCTCCAGTCCCATGGGGAAAGGGAGGTACTGACCAGGTGCAGAGATGCTGCAGCACATTCCTAGGAGCATTGCCTCTGGGTGTTGCATTGTATCTGAGTGTTATGTTGCCGAGATACACAAGGGAGTGGATGGAAAATTCTTTGGGAACAAAGGGGCTGTAGTGTGTGGCCTCTGCAGAAACCTGTTCCTTCCTGGGGAGGGAGCACAGGAGGCTCTCACCCTGCTTCGAGAGCCAGATGCTTGCAACATCCGAACACTGGGAAGAAGGAGGGGCAGGGCTTAATTGCCAAGCTCTTGGGACTCAAAAAAAGGCAGATTTTTGTCTCTTGCCAAAAATTCAGAGACCTTGCCAGAGTCACTTTCCCCATCTGGAAGGTCAGGGTCTTTAGCCTCCAACTGGCCAATAGTGTAGCCTAGTTAACTTGCTCCTCTGTCAAGTAATGCCCAGAGCTGGGAAGAGAATGCAACCTTGAAAGAAAACAAAATTGCACCAGTATCTACTTCGAAACGCAAGATTTAGGGCAGCAGAGTCCTCCTGCCTGTGTGTTTCCTAGGCCAAGGCAAGCAGAGCCTTGCTGCAACTTCTCTGATCCATGGAGGACTTTCTGGTCCTGCAATCACTGCTCTGTCTCTCAACACTTTTTACTTGTCTATGTTTCATCCTTCTCCACCAAGGGACTCAAAACTCCTCACCAGATGGTTGGCTTATGTTTTGCTGGGTACGTGTCAAGACCGCTTCCTTTCAGGCATCTGTTTTCTTTATTGTATCAATTTCATAACCACGTATCACCTATTAATTGATGGGAAGGGCTGAGATCCACTTCCTGAGCATAAACAGGGACTGTATACCCCTTCATAGTACTTATTTCTCTCAGATGATCAGTTAGCAGCTGTACAACAGCAAACAAGGAGCAGGAGATGCCCCTGGGCAGCACGAGGATTGATGTGGGCTTCTGGTAAGCCTGTGGGTGGAGCAGTGCTGGTGAGATAGCAGGGCTGGAAGCAGCCCACACAGGGATCTATCCTCAGGGTGGTGGCAGGACTGTTCAGAGCTGTCCTCTCCTCCTCCTCTTCTTCTCCCTGCCATCCCAAAGCCCTGAGAGTTCAGCTTGTCCAAAGCCCAGCCCCTTCCTTCTTGCTGCTGAGCACGGGTGAGCTCACAACCCACACATCCTCTGGGCAGATCCTGGGGCTGGAGCCAGCTGGCACTTCCATCTCCTCTGGGAGAGGATGAACCCGCCGGGAGGCTGCCTCAGAGGAGGTACAGCTGGAGGGCCATGGGTGTGTGTCATGCCAGCATCTGGGCAGGAGATGGCTGTGCTACCTCCTGGTACAGCTCCTCTGGTTGCTGCTGCCCTTCTGTGGAGAGAATGTCTTCCAAGCAGTCCCGTGCCCCATCAACACAACTGGCAGATATGGCACAGGCCACCCCATGAGTGACCTGCCAGCACTCAGCTGCTCCCAGAACAGCACCTCTGCTCCGCAGGAGGCCGAGAGCCTCATGCCATCTCAGAGGCAGGCACAGGGGACAGAGCTGCCATCGGCACCTGCCGATGCCTAAATAGGCTGTTGTATGATAAAACCTCCATAATATTCTGCAGGGATTCTGGAGAGAAGGGCATCTTCACAAGATGTATGAGATTTGCTGCAAATTTGCTCTGGGCAGCACTGGGAGCTCTCAGAAATGGCAGGGGAGGAAGGTGAGAGTCAGGAAGGCTAAGAGTATTTGTTTTAGGAAACCTTACCCTTTTGGCAGGGATCTCAGAGGGTGCTGGTGGTGGGGACAGTGGTGGCACCCAAGCACCCAGTCCCATGCAGGAGGAGCACAGGCCATTCCTACTGAGGAGGGACGCAAGTGCTATAAATAGGTTGTTTAATGCACTGTGGCCAGGCCTTGGAAAGCCCCAGGCCATGCACATTCCCTGCTGCTGGCACTGAGACGGCAGCTGTTGAAAAAGGCTGAATCCAGCAGCTGCTGGCTGGTGCTCCTGGCCCCTGCCCCAAGCCCCAGCTCTCCTGCTCCCCTTGTAGGGTGGCTGAGACCTTAGCATCCTTTGGCACAGGTGCAGAGGCTTACCAGTGTGATGCCAGCTCTGTACTGGTGTTGGTGCTGCTTCCTGAGCCAGCAGTGACTGCAGGATGCTGCTGGTGCCGGAGGGACAAGGAGGATGAGGAGAGGGCTTTCCTCCCTGATGCCCCTTGCAGTAGTGGGGAGACTGCTGTGCCTGGCTGGGAGCTGTGGGGCCATGCTCACCAGTCAGCTGCTGCCCACCCACGAGCCCTCAGCTGTGGCTCTCCCCAGCCCCAGCTTGAGATGCTGGGCTGGGCCCCCACCCCCCGGCTCTGCTCACACAAAGGCCCCTTGTGCCCACGGGAATGACATTCCTGCAGTCGTGGGCCCGGGGCAGAGTGAAGCGCAGCCAAGGGGGAGATGCCAGAGCCCAGCTGCTGGGGCAGCTGGTGGGGCCAGGTGGGGATGAACTGTGGCCCTGGCCCCCCTCCTGTGCCTGAGGGATGGACATGAGCAGCTGGTGGGAGAGGGAGAACCCCCAGGAAGGGCAGGCAGCTCTGGCCTGCTGGAGGCAGGGCCATATGAGGTGCAGGAAATTCCGGGATGTTGGGGAGCAGGAGCAGCGGTGCTGTACATCCATGGGTGCTGCTGGCCCACCCAACAGGGACCTCTGGCATAGGTGTGGGAAAGGCTTTTGCTGACTAGTGCCTGTCCTAAGATAAACCCAAAGCTAAGAGCAGGTTTGGTCACATCTTGCCCCCTTTCTACTCACCTCGCCTCACCTCAGCATTTAAGGCATCTCATGGGCATCTTCCTTGTCCCCCTTGCAATGAGGAGGATGAGCCAGGCTGCTTTTAGCGGCATTAGCTGGCAGCTGGGGAAGTCTCCACCTGCTGACCCTCTGCCAGCTGCCAGGGCCGGCGAGGGAAGGGATCTACCAGCTGGCACCTAGAGGGAGGGAGGGAGGGAGGGGGCTTCTGGTAAGGCTATGCCAGGGGCACCTGTCATCTCAAAGCCAGCGTGTCACCATGCCCTATAATTGGGCCTGTGTGTGCATGATGAGGCCCTGCAGCTGGGACAGCTCTGCCTGCCTGCACCCCTGCCTGTCCGCTGTTCTGTCCCACCTGAGCCTTGTTTGGCAGGGGATTTGGGATTGCATGGAGTAGCAGGAAGCCTGGGCTGGCAAGCCCTAAGGTACTCCCACCCCAAAGGGAGGCAGCTCATCTCACAGGTTGTCAAGAAACAAGCACAAGTAGCCCAACTCTATCCAGCCCTGGGAAGCCTCTGTAGGAGAGGGCGGCCTTGTGAGGCAGCTGGAGGGCTGTTTCCTCCTGCTGGCACACCTCAGCTCCTGTCCATGCGCTGAGCCAGGCTGGCTTGCCCCAAAACTGGGTACTGCCCCACTGTGGGGACACAGAGAGGTGTCCCAGAGGTTTGTGGTCCCAGAGAGCTGGGCTGGTCCAAAGGGCACCCGTATAAGGGATATTGAGATGCTGGAATGGATAAGGTATCCAAGGTCACTCCTCTTACAAATGCTGAGTACCCCTGGGCCATCCAGGCTGCAATGTCCTTTTGGAGTGTGAGTAAGGACTGACAGCATCCTTGCTCTGAGCCATGCTATGAAAAGCCCCATCATCCAGCACTCCACTGTCATTTTTGTGGAACTCTTCTGCTTCTAGCTATACTTCGCATGACCTCAAAGGAAGCAGAGGAGAACATTCACTTCCCACAGGCTCTACCCAGGGAAGAAATATACCTCTTTTGGTCCCCTTCCAGGGCCCAGAGTTCCAGGCTGTTCTTCATTTCCACTAGCTCTATAGCTAACTCCATCCTATCCAAGCGGATCCTCTTTCCCCTTCACAGCCTCTACAAGACACCTTTCTTTAAGAGCAGTGCTCCCTTTCCTCTCTTACTTAGTGCTTCCCCATGTGTTAAGGCAGCGTTAAGACACCCATGTTAAGACACCCATGTAAAGAAAGATTTTTAAAGTCCTAGGGAATGTGGACATCTCCAGCCCCACCACAAGACGTGCCCTGATGGTGCTGCTCCATCTGTGCCACAGGCTGGGCAAGCAGCGTGACCTGGGCTTGGCTCTGCATGAGACCATGGTGAGCAGAGGGAGGATGTAGACCCCAAAACACCTCCCAGACCACATATCTTAACAGATCTGTTTATTCCTGGAGAGCACAGTGAGCTGGGTGAGGAAGCAGAGCTGCCGAGCAGGCAACAGTGGTTATTGCTGCAGGTGCATCCTCCAGTGACAACAGGGGTCTGGGGGAAGCAAATTGCCTGCCTGCCTCCACAGGGCAGGGGACGGGCCCTCACCCACTGCCAGGCTGGAGCCACCCCATTACCCCAGAAGAAGGTGAGAGGAATGGAGTAGCACAGAGAAGTGCAAATATGTTGGCACTGGAGTTCATCCGCACTGGGCAAAGGAGCCCAAGATAAGAGGAGTGTTACAGTGTGGGAGGATGAGGGATTGGGAGAAAAAACCCAACTCCGTGCTGAAGACCCCCCCTAAAACACCACCTCCTGCTCTCTGGAGGAAGGCATTGCCTCTTGGGTGCTGTACCCCCTAGCCCTGCTGTGGGTCATGACCAAGGGCAGCAGATGTCCCAGGAGCTCCCAGGGATGGGAGGGGAGGCCAGGCTGCTGTGACAGTGATGGCATAGCTGTGCCTACGTGGACAAGAGGAGCTTCAGCTGCTGCACTACAGGGTCACATGTGTTCACATGACAGAGGAGCCCCAAAACAGTCAGTGCTTGAGTTGTAGGGCTTGCACCAGTGGTGGGCATAGGCATGGGATGGAAGGGATGTGTTGAAGGCCACGCAGAAAAGAGCCAGCAGGCTCCATGCTTTGGTCGTGCTTAGTGGTGGTAAGTATGCTGCAAGGGCTTCGTGATATTGAGTATGGTCATTCCTCCTCCCAGAAGGCCACTCTGACTCCCTCAGGAACCTGCTGCCAGAGCAAGGCAATATGTGCTGATGCTCCCAGGTGTGGGTGCAGAGACAGGCAATGTGTGCTGGAGGGGATGGGTCAGCACTAGAGCAAGCAATACGAGTGTCCTCCCCCTCATGCCCCAGCAGCTGCCTCTCCCTGCTCTGCAGCTGGCCCCCAGCCTGCCACCGTGCAGGGATTCACAGGTACCCCATGCTGCTCGCCCTCCTCCTGTTCTGGGGTGAAAGCGAGGAAGGGGGAGTGGAAAGAAGCCCAGCCCAGAAGAGGAGAAGGGAATCCTCTGCCTGCCTTGACCCCTGGTCCACTGGAGAAGATGGTGTGAGGCTTGCTGGGAGGCAGGGCTGGTGGCTCTGCGTGGGATGGAGCAAGGGAGGAAGAGTATCCTGTATCCATGGATCCAAGGGGAGGCACTTGGAGTGGGCCTGGCCCATTGGGTGTCCCAGCTGCAGCGGATCTGTTGTAACTCCTAGCCACACATCGTCAGCAGCAGCCACTGGGAAGGAGAGGGAGAAGGGATGAGCAGGGTGCATTTTTGGCATGTCCTCATGAGTCAACTTTAACAGCCCTCCAAGAAACACAGAGCCTGCAGCAGTCCTGTTTATTTGTCTTGATATTTTATGGATTCTTTCCCTACCCAGGTGGCTGGGCTTTCTACCACCCACTCCAGGTGCCCCTAATGCTGTGTCCCCTTGTTTCCCACCCCAACTTTCACTGGGCTGAACTCTCACCTCAGAAAGGTTCATGACAGCAGTGCCAGTGCCTTCAGGGTCCATGCTACGGAAGAACCCTGCAGAGACACAAGCAAAGTGAGCAATGCATCTCTCTGTTCCTACCTCCCCTTCCCCAGGGCCATCACTCACTGAACATAGTCTCCAGCTTCAGGAGGCAGCAGACAAAGTTGTCAAAGTCCACGCCCATGTCATTGTCTGCATAGCGGGCCACCACCACCTGATGCAGCTTGTTGTTCAGCTTGAAACCTGCAAGGCAGAGAGCAGTCAGCCCTCTAGGGAGGCAGGAGAGCAGGGTGCAGTTGTGAAAGTCCGTGCACCCACACAAAAGGTCCACCAATGCACCTAAGGAAGGACACCGTGTCCAGCTTCAACAGGAAGACAGGATGGTCTCCCTGCAGCCATATATGACTAGTTAGCTCAGTGAACCACCCCCAGGCCTCTGCTTTGCCAGGATGGGATTCTGCAGGTCAGAGGGGACAGAGGCTGGGACCATCTTGCATGCGTCTCTAACTCTGAGGCTCCAACACTTGGCACAGCTGTGATGCAGAAAGCCTGGTGCATACCCGGGCCACATCTCACTACAATGGGTTGGCTTCAAGCATGCAATATAGGCTGGTTACACTCGCCTCCTGCTATTTGGGACATGACTCTGACAGTAGGAGCCTCCTCCCCAGCCTCCAGCCCAGTCCCATCCTTCTCCAGACCTACCGGCTGACTCTAGAGCCATGCGCATCTCATAGGAGCTCATGGTGCCTGACTTATCCAGGTCATACTGACGAAAGATTGTCTGCAAAAACATCACAGAGAACATGAAGGGGAGGCCCTCCTGTGGCCTCCAGGCTGGCCGTCCCCACTCCTCGCTGCCCCAGGAGGGGTGCTCCCCCTGTGCAGTGCACCATGCCCTCTTTCCTCCTCACCAGCCAGCTCCGGATCTTGTTCCACAGGATCTGGAATTCCACCAGCCCGAGGCGGGCACTACCGTCTTTCTGGGGAGCAGAGGGTCAAGGAGGTCAAAGCAGCAAAGAAAGAGGGAGTACAAAGGCAAAGCTACCAGATCCCAGCCACAGGAGGCAAGAAAAGCCTGGGCACACTTGGCCTGCCTAATTTTTTCCCCCAACCTTCCCCTCTATCCTGCAGCATCAGCAAAATAAGAGTCTGCAACCCAGCAAGGAAAGGGGAACACTTGAACTAGCAGCCATGCCACTTCCTGGGAGAAGCTGTGCTGCTGCTGTAGGAAGCACATTGCTGTGCTATCCTTGGACCAAAGCTGGGCTGGCTTGCAGCAAAAAGGAATATTATAGGGCCAGGCTGTAGAGGGGCTCAGAGGTGCTCCTGGCCTCCCCCAGCTTCATATCCTTGTACAAGCAGAACACTGGCCATGGTTCCTGTCACTTGACTCATCCGCAACAGCTGGACAGGACAGTTTGGAGGAAAGAAGCCAAATCGTCCTTGTTCTCTTTGAGGAGTGCCTCAAAGGCTGGGTGTGGCACAACAGCACATCAGACTAGTGAGCCCATGGGAAGTGAAACCCAGGAACTTCCTCCTGGAGGTGAAAGTAGAAGGCATGGTGCAGGATCATACTTGGGCTTTTGGTGGCAGAGCCAGGGCCCAAGGAAGCAGCGGAAGTGATGGCCCTTGCCAAAAAACCTGCTGCTAAAGTCGAAGAGTGCAGGGCAGGTGGCCCTGGAGCCATAAGGACCCCTTCCTTTCCTCCCCCAGTTAAATAGCTGTGGCACTGCTGGAGAGCCAAGCCCCAGCCCCAAGAGACAAGTCTTGTTTCTTGCAGGCTGAGCACCATGAAAACTAGCCCTGGCCCACAGCACCAAAAGGATACATCCATCAGGTTGACCATGTTGCGGCAGGAGTCCAGGCTGAACCCATCTGTTTTCAGATCTTTGTCTGAGGAGAAAGGAGGAAGCTGAGCACATGCATCAAAACCCAACCTGCTGAGTGAGCCTGGGCTGCAGGGAGCAAGGGGTAGAAAGAGTAGTGCTTACGTCTAGAGATGACTCTGTTCAGAATAGTCCGAAGCTCAAAGACGCTGATTTCCATGTCCTGGAGCAGAAGCAGAGTTAGCATCACCCTTTGCCTGCTCTCCACCCCACTTGTGGCCATTATCCCCATCCTGTCTAAACATCTCTGCCTTAGTCACAAAACGTGAGGATACCATTACATTTCTTGTACACTCAGAAGAGTTTTGGTCACAGCTAGATGCTCTTCCCCGAATTTGCCCCTGTTACACCATTCCTGTGGGCAGCTGGGCTGAGACACAGCAAAGATGGACTTAGTCTGCAGGATGGGACTGAGTGAGCGTGGGGTGGGCTGGAACTCCCATGGTGAGGGGTTTGGTCCTGTCCCCTCCCCTCCCTAAAAGGGCCTCCCAGAGCTTGGTGCAGCCATACCCACCTCCCCTGCCAGCTGCTGGAACATGTTCTTGAAGCTATCTTCTATGTCATCCTCAGTTATTTCCTCCTGGGGTGATGCAAAGCAGAAAGGAGAGGTTAGTGGTCAGACCCAGGCTAAACAACAGGCTCAGTAAACACCAACTGGAAATTAAGCTCTTTGTTCTTCTCATCTTTGTTAATTCCCACATCCCCATCATCCCAACCTTGCTAGTCTCTCTCCAGCCACAGTGACATCCTAGACTCAAGACAGCCACTCCCTGCCTGTAGCTCCCTCTCCCAAGTGCTGGAGCCTTCAGCACTAGCGAATCCAAAGTGGCGGCTCCTACCTCATCTGCCAGATCTGCCGAGATCTCCTCATCCAGCTCCCTGGGGCAGAAAGGGGAAAGCTAAGTGATGTGCAGGTCCCCAGCCAGCAGGCTGCCTGCAGTGAGGAACAGCCCAGTGCTCACTGACACGGGGTGTCCCTCCCAGGCCAGGACTCACGCTGTGTCCGACTGCTTCTCGGTGAAGACCCGCAGGACGAAGTCGGCCTCCTTGTGTGGTTCGAAGGTGGAGGGCACCACGATGTACTCGCCGGGGGGCAGCCGGATCTGGTTGCTCACCTCCCGCAGGTTGATGAAGGTCTCAGACCGTGCCCGGGACTGGTTTCGCAGGAAGAAGTCTTTCTTCAAGTGCACATTCTGCATGCCCTGGGCCTGGGGGAAGGAATGTGCTTGTGGACAATGGGAAGCAACCACAGGGAGCAGTGGGACCAGCAGCAGCTGCATCAGGTATAACAGCCCTGCCCCGCCCATCCAGTAGGAGCCATCCCTCCCTCCCACATGGAGGTGCCCAGCACCCACTAGCACCCTAGTCATGGCAAGTGCTGTGGGAGCTCCCATGCTACTGGATACATCAACCTATTTTTGCTCAGTCTTGTGCTTCCCTCCAAGATGGGGTAGGCTGTGACAGCTCAGGACATACCTCCTCAGGAACCTGCAGACAGGAGAGAAAAGGGGAAAAAATCAGAATTTTTTCCCATACATACAGCTGCAGGGAGCACAGGATGAGGGACATTAGCCCACAGTTGGCCACAGCTGGTGGAAAAGATTTTATTGAGGACTGGGATTGAGGTGGGACTGGCAGTGCTGAGCCTGTCCCAAGGAAGACAGGCAGGCAGGGGTTACCTCATAGACAGCAAAGCCGATGGTGTGCATGTCACCTCCCACCCGCCGCTCCCGCCGCCGGTGCTTCTGCATCAGAGCCACCAGGAAGCTGCAGGCCACCTCATCGTCCCCAGGGTCGTCATCTTCTTCCAGCAACTTGATCTTAAACTGGGGGTTGATCCAGAATGTGGCTAGGAGGAAGAGGATGTGTGGATGAGACCCCTGGTTTCATCAGGCTGCCAAGAGCAGAGACATGGAGGTCAGAGGTACCTGGGTGATTCCTGCAGCCCCCGGCAGTGCTGCCTCGGCGCCACGTGCCCTCGAACACCTGTGTGTGCCATCGGCTGAGCTCATCCTTGGTGAGGGCATCCGGGGTCAGGTTGCAGATCTCGAGCCTGGAGAACTCCCTCATGAAGTCCCGGAAAGACATCCTGTGGGAGGCAAGTAGGGGCTGAGGCCAGGGCACTGCTGTGGGGAGGGAGGAGAGCACAAGCAGCTCTGGACCCAGATAACATTTTTTGAGAATTAAGTGACAGTAAAATCTTTTACCCTTAACAGTTATAGCTTATTTAAAGCCTCATGCTGGGTTTGGGTAAGAAGGGATATTTACTCTTCCTAGATGTTTATTTTGGATTTAGTTGGTCTGAAATTCCTTCAAGGGAGGAAAATTATTAACTAGATCAGATGAGAAAATGCTGGCAAGCTTTCCAGTGCTGGAAAGCCAGCTCATAAAGGTAGGTCATGCGCTTCAGGTGAAGCATGACGACAGGATCTCTCCCCAGCTTCTCTGCTCTTCCCTTGACTAGCTGCTGAAATAGAGCAGCACTTTGCTCCAGCACTCACCAGAACTCTCCATCCTCCATTTTCAGCTGCAGCTCTTCCCTCTCATCAGGGTCAATATTGTTCCACTCAGAGGAACTGGAATGGCATGAGACAGACAATTAGACAGGGACTCCTGAGAGCAGTTCAGAGTTGGGCTTCAACTCCCCTCTTTCTGATGCAAAGGGCTCTGCACACTGTGAGCCTCCCCTCAGCATTGCCCCGTGCTTGGCTGCTGTGTGTGCAGCGCTTGCTGGCCTGACAGAGTGAGACTGCCATCCCTTCTGTCCTGCTTACCCATCACTCCAGGCTCCAGTCCACTCCACCTGACCCCAGGGGTTCCTGATGCGGATGAGTTGCTCCTGCTGACCCCGGTAATTCACCTGCCAGACACCAGACACAGGAGGTGGAGCCAATGCCACTGGCCAGGTTGCTATTGCTATTAAATTCTAATCTAGGTGACTCACATCTCTGAAGGCTGTGACAGAATAGGCATGACCCTTCACCAGCTTCTTGAAGGTCACTGCTTCCATATCAAAGGCACTTGTGATCTGAGGAGAATGTGTAATGCTTAAGTCAATAGGACTGAATTAATGTAGTCTTATTCCTACCCCATTCCTCCACTGTGTGTAGAATTCTCTTTGCTTTGCACTGCTCCAAGCCAAGAGAAGTAGAAGGTAGCAGCTCCCTGTGCTCAAAGGTTGCTGGTTGTGGACAATTTGAAGACAGTTTCCTTAGCAGAGGACACTGAAGATCCATCAAGGAACCACCCAAATTTCAGAATTTAAAAACCCTGCTTCAGATAATTTGCTGATGCAAAACATGGCCAGAGTTGTAGGCAGTTGAGATGAACAATCTCAACTTGTCCTGCACTTGAGATGAACAATCTCACTCCATCCAAAGAAGCCCATTCACAGCATCTGGGCTGCAGCGCCACGTGTTGCGCCGCAGGGCTGCCACACTGGCTCTGGAAAGGGTGCTGTGGTAAGAGGGCAAAGAAGTGACCTCCCACCCGGTGTCGCAGCGACGGGACTGCTGATACAGCCTTGGGCTGTGAGGCCTCACTTTGGCCAGGGCAGAGGCACAGCCGAGCCCGGCTCATCCTGGCACGTCACTCACGTCGATGGAGCAGCCCAGCAGGGAGCCCCTCTCCAGCGCCTTGCGGATGATGTGGGCCATGTTGCGCGGCGGCCGCTTCAGGTCGTACATCTCTGCCACGCCGCCTGTGAAGTCCTCGAAGCCCTCGGTGGTGCTGCCCCCCGAGAGCGACTCGTAGCAGCCGTTCAGCCTGCGGGGTGCGTGAGGAGACCAGGAGGTAGCACATGGCAGCTGCCCTGCCACCCAGCACAGGCAGGGCCAGGGACAGAGGAGACTCCCTTCCCTCCACACCCTCTACATGCCCACCTGCCCACCACGGGGATACCCACTTGGCATAGGCCTTTTCCAGCAGAGCACTCCAGAACTCGGTGCACTCCGCCGAGTGGACAAACAGCAGTTCCCCGTCCTTGGTGGGCAGCAGGTCATCCACCACCACGTCCACCCACTCACCGAACTGCCAGATCTGGGGGGTGAGGAGACACTGGGGTGAGCTCAGAGCATCACATGGCTTGCTCATCCCTACCCCAGAGGGATGGCCTCAACCAACCAACCTTGCTTCCACCACAGCCCACCAGCTGTGGAGGACCAAAAGCTCCCAGCCCACCTGGAAGTGAAAGATTCCAGCATAGTCCTCCTGGAAGCTCTGTCCATGGGGCACCACACGGTGCAGGAGCTCCTCGTTGAGCGTGAGGGAGCCAATGGCAGCCAGCAGCCAGCAGTCACCTGGAGAAGGAGAAGAAGCTGCTAGGAGTACCCATCACCTCTCTAGCTGGGAGGATAGGTGATGGATGTTTAGGAGCCCATGGTGTGCTCTCTTGCAAGTATTTTGGGCAACCCAGTTCAAAAAGTCCATGGAAAAAACAGAGAAGGTCCAGCAAGCAGAACTCAGGGATGCAGGCTTGCTCAGCCTGCCCACAGAGAAAAGTATTAGCTCAAGGCTACAGGGAACGTTCCTCCCTCAGCAGGAGCCTGTGTCCAGAGCACCACACACAGTAAGTACCAACAGCCCCCTCCTGCAGCCATCTGGACCCTCCTGTGTAGGAATGCATTTCCCACACCCAGCAAGTGCTTCCAAAAAGGGAAAGAGTTTCAGTTTACCTTTAGACATTTAAAAAAGTTCAGCTAAAAAGTCCTGTATTTTTCTCATTGTAATTGGCTGAGTGCCAGCACAAGGACATGGATTGAGCTCTGAGAGTGTAAGTCAAAGCCTCTTGGTGATCTTATTGGCTGCAAGCCAAATTGTCCCTCCTAGAACATTCAGTATTTAAGAAAGAGCACTAAGGAAGTAAAAGGGCTTTTTGGAGTGTTTGTAGCAGGGTGTCTGAGGTTTTCTCTGATACCTGTACTCCGCTTATCATTTGTTTTCTGTAATGTTTGTTATTTTGTTATTTTTATTTATTAAACCTTTTGATTTACAAAACACCTCTGAAGAGCCCTCCTGCTAATTGAGTGGCCACTTCTATGCTAAGGCTGGACCCTCAGAGACTGATACATTAGCACCTGGCTTATTACACTCTGGCCACGTGTTAACCTGTATCATTCCTGGAACTCGTTAATATGACTGCCCTCCATATCTCGAACAGCAAGTTTTTCAGCAGAATTACACTTGGCATGTAAAAAGCCATTTTAGCAAGCAAGTGGTTTCATGCTGCTGCCCCAGCTTTTCAAATTACAAGCAATGCCACCGCACTTTTCCTTCCGAGTGATCTTAACCACAAGTGCTGCTCCAGGCCAGAACTGTGCTTTAAATTATTTGCCTTGATTCTCTTTTTCCTTTGAAGCCTTTCACACCTTAGCCTTGAGCCTGGGTAACCTGTAACTGGGTTGTGGTTTGACAAAACGCCATTTCCGAGTTTTTAATGACCAAGTGAACACTACCACAGTGCTTTGGGCTGTTATGCACTCCAGTTGCCTCCTCAAGTTTGTCCTAACTACTGGATATATTAAATGTACTCAGCCCTGAAAACAGCATGCTTAATGTGCTAAAGTATACAGTACTCCCAATCAAGTGTCCTACTTGCTCCCAATCAGGACAACATTGGCTGTGGAACCAAGATCTGTTTCTGATGGTCACAAAATCCCAGTTTTGGTTTAACTCTGCTGGCCTGCCCAGCCCATTAATACTTCTCTCCTTGCCTCAGTGCCTTTGCCTTGGGAGACACTCCTGGAGAAAAGACAAATCATCACTTGTACATCTCTCGATTTCCTTCTGCCACACCACATTGCTTCGTAAGCAGTTTGTCACCACCACCACCATCTCAGTTTGCTACTGTCATGCAGCCATCCCTCACCATTTACCAAAGCAGGGAGCTCTTTGGAACAGCTCCCAGCATTGTTTTCAGCATGTGTCAGGCATGGATGCACCCAGAATCTCCATTGATCTCAGCATGGTCAAGCTGTCCATGCATCAACTCATTTTTGTGGAGCTTTAACCTGGAGCTACCAGGAGGCACAGGATGCCCCCTGACTTGCAGTTTCCACTCACTGAGTGGAAAGGGCCAATCAACTCTCCTTGGTTACAACTGTCTGGACCAAGGTTCAGGCACAAAGCTTCAACACTCACCCAGAGCCCCCTGGCAGATGTCCGTCCGAGTGGCACCGCCAACGATGAATTGAGGGTCATCCACTAATTCCTGCAGAAGGACAGAATCAGATGCTGCTGCTGGATCTTGGCAGGGCCTGGGCTTTAGCAGGGCTGGCACCCACTGCAGCTCTGACTTGAGAGAAATGGTGCACGGTCCCTGTGAGATGCACCCCCCCTGCCCTCTGCTAGGGAAGGCTGCTTGACTGCAACCCCAAGGCCATCATGGTAAGGCAAGGCAAGATCTGCTGTATCCATGGGAGGACATGGCTGGATGACATTCCCCTTGCCCTTATGGAGCCAGGGGACATGCACTCTCAAAAGCCCCAGCTACTGAGGGTGACACATCCGTGCCATGACACCTAGAAGCAACAATACAACCCACCTGTTCTGAAGCTCACAGTCTGCTGCCCAGATGAAGCAGTGCCTACTAGACACAATGCTTTTCAGAGTGTACGCTCCTGGGGAACAGCCCTGGGCCCTTGGGAAAGTGGCTCTGCAGCACTCCAGGGACTTTGAGCACTGAGGGATGGCGGCAAGGGCCAGCCTGCAGCTCAGCACACCACATCAGTGCAGATGTGCAGGGTAAGGATGCCAGCCCAGCCTGAGAAGAAGCAACCCCAGCACTTACCGACGGACGCTTCCACTCCACTCCCCGCGTCTTGCTGGAGTGTGGGCCCAGCTCCTTGAATCCAAGGGCAGTTGGGCCAGCTGGGAATTGGGGATCCCTGAAGAGGGTGCCACTCTCAATGCACTGCTGCTTGAGGGCCTCATAATCCTGGTTGAGGTACTTGATGGCATTGTTGTGCTGGCCGAGCCCCTCGGCTCTCAGGCGGTCTCTCTGCAGTCGAGCAGCCATCCCGCCAAAGGGCATCATAGCTGGGCACCAGCACTGCTACCCTCTGCTCCACTCCCTGCAACAGAACAGGCATGGCCATGCTCAGGCAGGGCCCACGACCTTGGTCTCCCCTGGGGATATCAGCCATCACACAGAGCCAGGCTTGGAGGCTGAATCCTCAGTTCCCCACCACTCCCACAGCAGGGACCTTCTCCAGCAGCACTGGCCTGGCACAGTGAGCCCAGTGACACACAGAGCACCCAAGGGAGAACACACACCAGGAGAACCTCCCAGACCTCATCTCCAGCAGCAGCCCCGTTCTGAGCCCTGCCCTCCAGCCTGGCTGCTGCAGCCCTGCTGTCTTTAGGGAACACCAAGGGGGCAAAGCACTGCTGAGGGCTGGCTGGGAGGAGGCAGTCCCCTAGCACCTAGCTCACGGGTCCTGTCCTGTCCCCGCTACGCCAAAAGGCAGTGCCCGGAGGAATTTGAGACGCATTCCAACTTCGTCAGCCTCTCCCGGCGCAGCTTTCCGGCTTCTTCCCTCGTCCCTGCTCCGCCTCGGCCGGGAAGGCGTCAGCGGCCGCCCGCAGCTTCTCCCACCCCCAGGGGCCTCTCCCTCTCCTTTTCTCCGAGAGCCGGCGCGGCTGCCTGAGCACTGAGTCAATAGGGTCGGGTAGGGAGGAGCCCAGCGGGGCGCAGATACCTCTAGCTATGGGGCCAGAGAAGGACAGGGAAGGAAGGGGCGGGACGGCACCCACACACAGGGAGGATGACTCAAGGCTTGTCGACCGCCAGTGGAGCAGCCTGCTGGGGGACACCGGGAAGGGATTACGGAGTCCAGCGGGGCACCCCGGTACCAGGGAGAGCGGGGCAGGACAGACACCGCAGAGCCCCCACGCCGCACCTCTCCCTGCCCTGGCCAACCTCCCGGGGCTTTGACCAGCAGCTCACGGCCAGGAGCTTCGAAGCAGCTTGACACAGCTGCCAGGCATGTCTGGCCCTGCAGCCCTGCCCCACCGCGCCCGCTGCCGTGGGCAAGTCCCAGCTCCGCTCCCGGCGTCCAGCTGCCCTCAGCCCTGTCCAGGCACCATGGCAGCAGCCAGCGCTCAGAGCCACCGCACCGCCCAGGCCGGAATGGGGCCTCTGGGGCTGCCTGCTCCAAGCCTCCATGCAAGCAGTGTCACCTGCAGCAGGGCCATAGGGTAGGTGCCTACACCACCAGCCCACTGGCACCTGCGGCTCATCCTGCCCCACTCCGCAGCCATCTCAGCTCCTGCTTGGCTGGGCTGGTGCCGAATACTTCAGAGGTTTCTCTATGTGAGAAAGTGGTGTAGTCCTTGGGTAAATAAGCCGGGAGCCAGCAACCCACTCAGCAGCAAACTGGAATGCCAGTGCTGGCCCACTCTTTCCCCAGTACCCTATCCCAGGGGAGCAGGGTACAGCTGGCTCCAAAGAGGCGGCTTTCCTTGTCACAAAGTGCTGTGATAGCTAAAGGGAAGGCAGGCAACAGTGAATAGGGTGCAAGCTCCTGGCACATACATAGGGCATAAACTTGGCTGCTAACCCATGTGGCTGTCCTAGCCAGAAGCTTTTCAGAAGAAAAAATTCTATTCTTCCCCATCACGCCGCCTGGTCTGGGATGCTCTAAATCCGCTACCCTTCTCCAGGGCAGTGCCAGCCCTTCTTTCCTCTATGATGGTCCCAAACCTACAGAGCTCCTCCTACAACTCCTGCCCTGCAGACAGCATCCTGGCAGTCTCTCCCAGTGGCAAGGCACTCGGTGCCTGCAGAGCTGGCAGGATGGCTTCTCCAGTCCCAGACACTGCTGAGAACACAGGGGGGAGGAGGGATCCCAAGTACAGCTACCCAAACTACCTTCAGATCCCACCTCAACCCCTCCCCGGCACTCATACCACAACCTGCCGGTGGCCAGGGAACTTCCCCAACCTCCATAGCCCCTGACAGTTTCCCTGCACCCTTTCCCACCCTACCTACCAGCACGGGCCATGGCTGCGGACATGGGGAGCTCTGTGCAGACACGGGCACCGTACGAGTTATTCTTAGCTCTGTGGCTCAAAATACTCAGGAAGGCTGTGCTCAGTGGCAGACGGAGGTCACGCAAGCGCAGAGCAGAGCAAAGAGAAGCATTTCAGACCCCAGAATGGGAGAGGAGCCACATGGGTCTTTAAAGCAACGAGGTCAGCCGCTGACACCTCCCCAGGCTTATGCTGATGGACACCGCAGGTCCTCCACAGAGGAGGAAGGGGTGTGAGGAGACAAGCCAAGCCCAGCCCCCAGGGCAGTTTTCCACCACAGGTGACATCCAACTACAATATGATGCTTTCCAGTACTCGAGGCACCTCTGATCCTCCCCAGGTAGGAGCAAAAAGACACACTGGCTCCTGCAGGGTCCCTGACACCTTATGCACTTTAGCGCATACTGCGAAACTCTTGGGCAGCATCACTGTTGAAGTCTAGCCAAAAATCTTTGCGGACCTCTGGTTTGCCAGCTGCTCTTGCAAATCAACGGAAGTGGGGAGCTCCCTTCCTCAAAACCAGCTCTGACACACGGTATCCTGCCGCATACTCAGCTCGGGGCAAGGCATCACAGCCGCCCATGGCATCCCACAGTGCTCAAGCAGCTCTCAGGCCCTTTCCAGCCCTCCGGATGACAAAGACCCTCGTTTCCCACAGGCTCCCCTTTATGTCACCTCATCCCTTTGACGGGATGCAGGCTTGGCTTTGGGATCAGCAGCGCATCCCGGGAGGCTGCGGTATTCAGTTTACTCGCCGCCCCGATGGGGAAGCCGCTGTGTCTCTGCAGATGCGTAATCTAATGCAAAAATCCCCGCAGACAGAATGGGGATGGGAGGGGAGGCATGCCTAGATAAGCTTAGAAAACAGAGGAAGCAGCCGGGGAGGGGGAGACGGAGGGACCCGCAGCCCTGCCCGCTCGGCGGCTGACTCCCCCCCGGGGCTTAACCCCACGCTGGGGGTCGGATAAGGGTGAGGGTGGGGGGGATGGACTTACGGAAGCTGCTGCCGCCACCGCCCTGCCCGCTTCGGCTCAGCCCGGCCCGGCCCAGCCCAGCCCAGCCCGGCTCAGTACAGCCCCGCGGAAGGTGGAGTTTCGGCGGGCAGGATGTACGAGCAAAGCCGGGAGGGCAGTGGGAGGAGGAATTAAAGGAGCAGTGACAGCTTAGAGACGTTGGGAGGGGATTGTTGGTCGAGGCTGGTGGTGAGGTTTTGTCTGCTGTCACCCTCTCCCAGCTCCCTGGGATGGGCGTACTCCTTCCACCATTGTTCTGAGGAAAGGGCTGGGTGCACACGGAAACCGGGGCTGGAAGGAAAAGAGGGAGCAGCTTTCCCCTAGGAAAGGATTTGCGGGTGACTGCTGCACACCGCCGGCAGCCCAGCGTAGCTGGGTGAATCTCTGTGCAGACACACTGCACCTAGTCCCTCGCGCTTATTAACTTTCTAGTGCCACGGCTGGGTACGGTGGTCCCAGCGGATATCCCAGACTGTTGTGTCCTTTCTTCCTTCCCTCATGCCTGGGGGGACTGTGCCTGCACCGCCTCAATCGTTAAAGCCCAGGTGGTCACGGTCAACGCCACCACCATCTCGTTGCATGCCCCGGCTGGCAGCCCCCACCCCACCACCACCAGCTGCCCCTCGCTGCTGGGTGCCAGCAGCGCCCTCTCCGGGCAGGTCCCACTGCCCTGGGGTTTTCCAGAGTCACATCGGGGCTGCCCCTGCGTGCCCTCTGTGACTCACGGTGCAGCTATGCTGGGTGGTGCTGTTACCAGCGGGCATGGCAACACAGGGCTTGGCACCCTACCGTGGAGCCAACATGGCTTTGCCTGGCATAGCATGGCTCAGCATGGATTGGCACAGCTTGGCCTGGTGTGGCTTGGCCTGTCTGATGGCCTGGCCTGGCATGAGCAGCCTCAGCCTCAGCTCAGCCCAGCTCCGTCCCAGGAAAAAAGCTCTGCATTGCCATTCTTTTGGTGCCAGGGCTGAACAGGGTGATCCTAACGGGGGTCACCAACCCTGGAGCTCCCTCTCCTTCCCTGGTGCCCGCTTGCAGCTGGGGAGGCTGTGCCCTACCGACATTGCAGCAGCTGGCACTGAGCCTGCGGAAGCCCAGGGCTCACAGGGCACCTGCGTTCTGCCCCACCCCACCTTGCCCCAGGGGGTAAATCCTTTCTAAGCAGGGAGCAGGTTGCACATGGGGCCAGGAGCCATGTCCCTTGCCTGAGGGAAGGGCAACCTAAACATTTAAAACCAGCTGCAGCGTGGTTGTGCTGCTGCACACACAAGGGACCAGTCTGGTCCTGGCCAGCACTCACTAGAGCTGCCCTATCCCTATACAGGGGACTCTGTTACAGGCAGCTTGTTCTGCCCGCCCTAGTGCAGAGGTGGCCCTGGGGTGCCGTGCTCTGGGTTGTTGCAAGAGCTGCTCCATCTTTTTCCCAGCCAGGCTTACCACAGGCTGGAAACATAAGTGGGTCCCTGCTGGGGACATTATTTAGCTCCGCACAAAACTGCAGGCAGCACTGTGCTTTCAAAGAGCAAGAGGCCTGTAGTGCCAGGGCTTGTTCCTGCTTTGGGTTTGTGCCCATCCTTGTGACCCTGTTGTCCTGTTCAGCTCCTGCCTTATTACCCTTCAGTAGCCTCCAAAGCTGCTTTCACAGATTCCTCTCCTGGGGCAGGAGACAGCTCCTCAATAATCCTGTCAAAGGCTGTTCCATGTCCTTTCCCCTATGCTTGGAAGTCGTTTCCCTAAAACACCTGCAAAATCCCTGTGCAATTTCCTTGTTTCCTTCCCTCAAGCTTTCCTTTGCAGTGATGGCTGCAGAGACTTGGCAGCAGACACTGTTCTTTCTGTCTTCAGTTCTTTGTTCTCTGGCTTTGCCTCTTCCCTTGTCCTTTGGCTGTGGGCAGGAGGGTTTTGTCCCCTGCTGGTGCTGCACTGCTGGCACACAAAGCCACGGGGACTGATCACAGTGAGGTGGGGTCATTTGTCCATCTCTCCAGCAGCCCGCGCCTCTCCATTGTGGCATCCTCCAAGCAACGGCCACTGTGCACACCACAAGGAGCACAGCACGCAGCAGGCTCCTGGGAAGCATGCCAGAGTCAGCCTGCGCTGAGAGCAGCACGGAGCGTCCCGGGCGCTGGCTGCTTGCTGTCGGCCCCAGCACTCAGGGGATGGCTCACACATGAGCAGCATCATGTTTCAGGAAAGTACTCCTCTGTGCTCCAGGGGTCTAGCACTCCTCATGCTTTCCCAAAGGCTTTAGCTGGCCATCCAAGCCAGGTGTCCAGGTTTTGAAGGGATATTGCAGGAGTGGCTATGGAACTTGCTATTGGAACAGTACGGGTGGGTTGACATGTGGTGTGAGGCTACCAGTGAAACTCCCTTACCATGTCATTCCTGAACCATCTTCTTCCAACCCAGCCTCAGTGCACACAGCTCCCTTTCTACCTGTTTTCAGCAGCAAAGTCTCTGATGCCTCTGCAAGTCAGAGGGAAAGCCATTCATGCTGCAAGAGTCTGTGAGCCATGGCTGAGTTCCTGGCAGCAGGGCAGGGCTCGTGCCCACACTACTCCCCACTCCTCCTTTTGCAACATGCATTCTCCTGCAGCAGCTGGGGCCCTCCTCCCAGGTTCCAGCCCTCAACCCCCTCCACAAAGAAAAGACTGCACAAACAATAGCTCCTTTTTTTCCTTTTTTTCTTTTGTACACAAATATATACAGGGTATTATACACATCTCTACACAGACAGTGCCACTCAGAACACACAGCTCTCTGTGGGCAGGGCCCCGACAGCCACAGAGGCAGCCCCAGAGCATGGCTGTACCTACAGAGACCATAGCATCCCAGCCCACCTGCTGGACCAGGAGCAAGGGCAGTAGGTGGGTGCAAGAATAGGGAAGCAGGATCAACAACCCCCCTGCCCCAGCCTGCGAGTGGACCGGGAACTCTCAGTTCTCATGCTCGTTTCATTCCTGGCCACTACCTGGAGGGGATGGGCCACTCTCACCATGCCCCTTCACACCCATGTGTGCTCCAGCCCCAGCTGAGCCCTGGAAGCTGGCGTGGCCTGCCCTTTCCATGCACTGAAGACCCACATCTCTTCTGTTCCATCCACCCTTTTCTCCAGGCCTGGAATTCCTATAGAGGTCTTGTACAGGAAAGGCAGCTATGTCCTCCCTGGAGCAGCCCCGCACCTGCTCTCTGTGGGTCTGGCTCCCTTCCTGTAGTTGGAGGCACAGGGGAGAAAAGCCGTGAGATGTGACCATCCTTCCTGGCAGCGGAGGTGGGCAGGGCTGGCACTTCACTTGTTCTGGTTGATTAAAGTGCTTGGAGCTCCAGGGCCAGCACAGGTGATTGAAAAGGTAAATGACTGTCCCCTTTCACCCGGCCCCTCAGGTCCTGGAGGGCACAGCCCCAGGGAGCTGGTGCAGCACCCACAGATGACAGGCAAAGGGAGGGTGATAGTGTCTGCAATGAGCACCAAACAGGATGGCGGCAGGGTTTGAGGGAAATAAATATAGCTAAATAGCAGAGGGATTTATTATTTTCCTTTACATTTTACACAGGGGGAAGGAATTGAGGGCAACTGATAGTGACCAGAAACCTCCTCACAAAGTGTCTTTAAACAGGGTCAGTCCTTCTTCCATGTGCCAGGGGCTCCAGTCTACCTCTCCCACCCATCCTGTTCCCTGCCTGCCTCTGGGACAGCTATCAACAGGGAGGGGGCAAGGGCAAGAGGTAGGAGAGGAACAACCCCCCTTTCAGGCTGGGTGGTGGCAGGGGAGCCTACACCAGTCAGGGCAGGTGAAGAAAGTCAGCATAGCCCCACGAGGCTTTTGTGCTCCTGAAGATGGTGGTCTTGGTTGGAGATGGCTCCTAGGGGCTGCTCTCCCAGGGGTCCCACCCTCTCTGACCACCTCAGTTGGGGGAAGACCCTGCAGCAGCTCAGGGAAGGAAGCCCATGGGGCCTCATTGTAACCAGGCAGTGCTGATCTTGCAGGGTGTTGAGGGCCTGTAGCCTGAGACCCTTTCTCCCCTCTCCCTAGCACCCAGGAGACCCCCACACAGCCCCCCACCCCCAAGCCCAACCCTGCTGTGCAGACACAGGGCAGAAAAGGGGGGGCTGCAGTACCACATGGGGGTCAGGTTGATTTTTTGAAAGGGGAGTAAAATGTGCAAAGAAAAATGCCACTTTAAATGATGCTGCAGACCCCTGCCTGTGCCCCTGGGGGAGGAGGGAACAGGACCTAGGGGAGAGGCTGCCTGCGCCTCCTCCTGCTCATGAGAAATGCCCTCAGCACCCCTGCAAGGGCCTGTCTAGCTCATGCCAACCCAGTACCCCTTCCCCGGCGTGATGCCACCCTTGACCATGAACCAGGCTGTCACCATCACCATCTCTGTGGTGAGGGGGAAGCCTGTCACCACCCCTGGGCCTGGGATGCTGCACACAACTGGATGCTGGAAGCAGTTGAGAAAGGGCACATGCAGGCCCAGGGAGAAGGTGCAACTAAAGCTAACCCCACCCTCGGTGGGGTTTCCAACAGACTGAAGTTTTTCGTTTATCACCTTCCTGTAAATCTAATAAATTATTAGTGTTTCTCATCAGCAAGACAGGGGATACACTTGCCTGCTCAGAAGATCCCAAATATTCCCCTTATGCCCCTTCCCACAAGGCACCCAGCTTTCCTCCTCCCTGCAGGTCCAGGGCAGCACCACGGGGTTATGGTCCCCCTCCTCCCCAGCCTCTGGGAGTCTGGGGTCCAGGGATGCATTGAAGAAGGTAGCTAGTAAAGAGCATGCCTGCCGAGCAGCCGGGCTGGCGCAGGGGTGGAGGGGCAGGGAGATGGAGAGCTTGCAGCAGGGCCTCTGCCCTCACAGAAGGCAGCGGCCCTGGGGGTGGGAGGGCGAGGGCAATAGCCAGCACCCTCAGGTGCCTCTTCCCAGGTCTCTGTGCACACAGCCTGCCCTGCTCCTGGGCCTGCTTCCCCTCCCGCCCTTTGAGGTCCCTACTGGTGGATCTCATTCTCTATCAGACTGTCCTCACACGACTGGAAATCTGTGTCATTCATGCCATCTGCGTTGATGAGCTCCTCATCCTGCGATCCCTGCTCCTCCGACTCTGTTGCTTCGCCCTCCGGCGAGGAGTCCTGCAGCACTTGGGCGATGTACTTCTGTCAGGGCCAGCCATGGGGCAGGGAGAGAGCAGAAACACATGTGAGTCTAGGGAACTCCTCCAGGAAGCAGAGCACAGCACACTAAGCACCATGCATGAGGCTGAGCACGGGAATATGCTGGGAGTGCAAAGAAGCATCCAGACTCCATGAAATATACCAGGAAAGGTGTAAGAGTGGGGCTTGGCCCTGGAACACTGGATGTGTTTCCAACGCCAGCATTCTGGGACAGGGCACCTGGGCTGGGAAAGAATGTGACTTCTCAGGCTCTTTGGAGCCCATGTGAACTGGAAGACACTCCCTTTTTTGCCAGTAGATGTGTCCTTGAAGCTCTGCCTGCCTCTTACAGGGATTCTCCTTTTGGCAAAATGTTGCTGCTCTTAGGTGTCTGGAGACTAGAAAGAAGCCTGGATTACATGTGCACACCCCAGCCCTGCTCTCCCGAGGAAGCAGGAGGCTCTGCTTTACCCCATCTCTGCAGCCCTGCGTAGATCCCTACTACAACAACCTTGTGGAAGGAAGCAGTTGGAGTGAGCTGGTAGAGCAAGGTGAAGTTCTGAAAACCGACTCTGGGAGTCTCAGAATGTTGGACAGGGGAGAGGAGTCCCCAAAGCACTTCCATAGCCTTCAAGGCAATGTCCACAGAGACCCCCTTTGTGTTGGCACTAGGACAAGCCCGGTGGGTGACAGCCTCTGCTGGCGTGCAAGCGTGCAAAGATGCAGAATGAGAAGGGAGACTGACCCGGCTGGATTCACTGTCCCAGCCGAAAGAGAGACGGAAAGTAAATGCACAGCATCTGAGGAGCAGCGGGAAAGAGGTGCGTGTGTGGGGGTTACACTTCATCACCCAGAGCAGGTGGGGGGCGCAGTGCCCAACAGTTGCCTCCCACCCTCACTGGGAGGATCCAGGTGCTGACTCAGAAAAATGAGAAGTGAGGAGTGAGGTACTCATACAGGGAGTTACCTCCCCCTTTTAAAACTCAGATAAGGAGTGTGCCAGGGCACAGAGGTGGGGATAGTGACTCACAGCTGATTTGGGAGCCGGCAGATTTGTGACAGGTCTCCCATTCTGCCTGTTGTCCATGGCATCGACTTCTGTGTGGTCAATCTAGAGAGAAAAGGAGTAATTGAGACTGCCAGGGCAACATACTTGCTGTCCCACTTCAGGCAGCAGAGACAGCCTCAGGACTATCCCCTCTGTGAAATCAGAGTTGACAAGCTCTGCTGAAGAACAGGTTGGGACCTTCCAGAGCCCCTGCTGTCTTGTGGTTGAGCTGTGCTACAAAGGAGAAGAGTCCTGCACCCAGCCATTCTGCCTCACCTTGTAGTTGTGAGCGCTGAGGTATTTGAAGTGCCCAAAGCAGACGTGACACAGGCAGATCACAATGGTGATCACGAGGACCACAAAGGTGAACATGGATGTAGGGGCCAGGAACCCTGGGGCAAAGGAAAACCAAAGTGACAGTGTCAAAAGGACCGTGACCATGCTCTGTGGCTGGAGGCTGCCAGGATCAGAGCCTGGCCAGGGAAGCGGCTCAGCAGGAGCCTAAGGACTGGTGTGCCAGCCCAGCACTCACCTGTGCGCACTGTGGAGAAGAAGAGAAGCCAGAAGAGGCAGAGGATGGGGGCTGCCACCACCTGATTCACAGCTCCTGAATGGATCTTCTTGTCCAGCTTGGCAGGCAGGTAAGCATAATACAGGTTGTATCGGTCCACCAGGTGCTTAAGCAGCATGTACATGAGCCCTGGGAGAAGGGGAAGAAAGCCAGACAAGTAGGGGCATCAGCCTCTTTGCTAGACTGAGAGGGAATATCTCCCCTCCATCTCTGGCACAAGGTGGCAGTGGGATATTGCCTACCAAAAGGGACGATGATGGGGCAGGTGATGCTGTATGTCATGACTACAGTGAAGACGCACATCATCCAGGCATAAGCAGCCCCAAACTGGAACTCGTAGGCCTGGTGCTGCAGGAGGGAATGGAGACCCATCAGCAGGAGTACCGTGAGAGCCGAGTGGGTATGTGCAACACACCCAGCTCTACACACAGCACTGGGCGAGCCCCGCGGGGGGCCCACTGCAGCACTGCCCTCCTTGGGCGCAGGCCACACCCCGTCCCTCAGCCCCGCTACATACTCGTTTGACGTTCCTCCGCTCGGCCGCCGAGCGGGCCAGGCAGAGGCGTATCATGTACATGAGCAAACCAGGGATGCGCAGCAGGTCCATGGCATTCCCGATGAAGGCAGAGGCAATAACATAGTTGACAAAGAAAGCCCCATTGTCTGGCAGGAACACACACCTGGGGAGATGCAGCAAGAGCGAGGCTGCAAAGGGTGCTCCTTCCTTGCAGGGCAGCAGCTGGGAGCCCCCATAACCTTTGGATGCTGACAAGAACCACCCCCCATTGTAAACAAAGCCTTTCTGCTCAACTCCACTTACTCAAATCGCACGGCAGCTTCGGCAAGGAATTTTTTGTCAAACAACCAGCGGAAAAATACATCCAAGCTGTGGGGGAAGAAGGCAAGAAGGAAAGATGAACCATCAGAAGCAGAGACAGACAGAAATGCACATGGCAAATATATAGAAGCTGCTCTAGAAGGATCGAAAGCTCTGACCATAGACTGCTTTACTCCCATAGGCTGATGGAGTGTGTCACCAGAAATTATGTAAACTGGACACTGGAAAAAATAAAACAACAAAATAATGCAACACTCAAAAAGGGATGGAAAGCTTCCCATTCATGTGTGTTCTTATCCCTTTACCCTGAGCCTATCAATATTTTTCCTCTCTCCTCTGTTTGGGAGCAATATCCATGTAAGGAACTGACTGACTCTACAGAAGAAATTGGTTAGGTACAAGGTACCTTCCAACAAGAGATTTAAAAAATCCATTAGAAGAAAAAAATCCCATCTTCCTCAGTTTTGATCTTTTCATCTAAAACCATCCAATCCTCTGGCACTGGTGGAGTACAGAACTCAACACGCAACAGCAGGGGGATCGACTCCTCAGAAGGAAGCACAGCTGGTTTTGTGGTCAAAATGCGAATCTTCTGAGAGCATTCACCTATCCAAGATGCAAGTTTACATGCAACAAGGCTTTTTTTAATCTGTGTTACAGTCCTGTAGTCACCCAGTGGGATGAAGGACTATTCTTCTGCCACTATCAGAGGGTTTGTTTATTCTCAGGAGCTGCCTGACATCACCACTGTGGGGCTGTATCTCAAATATGGAATTTAGTGCGATCTTTAAGATTCCTGACCCCACAATATGTAAAGAATGAACTAGCACAGTTAGAGTTCCCTGTCCCCCACCCACTCCCCAGCTTTTTCTTCCTCACACTATTCCCCTGCTTGGCCCCTGTTCAGCGCTGGAGCCCACACCAATGGCTGGCAGGTGATGTGTCAGGGTTTCCCACAGGGCAATTCTATAAATGCTGCAGAAAGATTTGAGGCATAAACCCAAAGAGATGAACACTTCTGTACCCACACTATCCCACCCAGCCAAGCAGCGCAATCTATTCAGGTTCTGGCTTAAAGGGTGAATTTACTAGTTGTGTGCAAAATGGACTGCACACTGAGCACAGAGGTGGAGAATGCCTTCTTCACCAACAGATGTTGAGCAGACTTTTCACACGTACTCATCTACCATGCCAACTTTTGCTGCATTATTTGTAACAATGTGTCTGCAGATTGAGTCAATAAAGTCCTAAAGACCCAGTCATGTTTGGTCTGGCCTGTTCTCCCTCAACTAAAATTAAACACCAGTCTCTCAAGGGGATGGTGGCCAGGGCACCAGTGCAGTGAGGAAAGGATGTAAAAAGAAGAGAACAATCAGGGTGCACCTCAACTCTTTGTGCTCCACATCTCTGTACTTGCCTTCCTTGCCCACAATCCCTACCTGCTCAGGCCCAGCGATGGCAGCAGCAAGACCATGAAGATGAGGAAGGTGTAACACTTGTGCATGGTTGTCCTATTCTCTCCAGACCTGAGGACAGAGAGGCTGTTAATCTTTCACCCCACCAGCCACACAAGCTGTGCTCCCAATGGCTTTCCATCAGTAAGCACTTCCCAATATCTAATCTAAATCCCACCTTGTCTGTTCCTAGTACATTAATACATCTCCTTTCCCTCCAACATATTTGAAATCCATTATGGAGTCTCCATTCCTTTCCCCTTATCTCATGGGCTCTGCAATCATCTTTCTTGACCTGCAATCCAAGAGCTGGTGACCCCCTCCCCACTAGTCTCTGCAACACAGATCAGAAAACAAAGTTTACATTGCGTGTCCTGTGAGGAATGTGCCTCACAAGCAGCATGCTTCTAGTGCTCTGCACTTCAAGTTCCTTCCCTGTGACCAGAAGCCAGAGCAGCTAAAATAATTTTCCCTTGGAATTGCTGCATCTTACACATGGTACAGGCACACCACCCTTTCCTGCTCACCTGAGCCAAGACTTCCCTCACTACTACCATTTCTCATAGTGACCAGCCCCAACTCCTTCCAGCTTTCTTCTTGTAGGCCTGTCAAGCTCTGCTCAGACAACCATGCTGAACAACAGCTGAAGACTGGCAGAACAGCTGTCCACACTAGTCCGCAGGTGCCCAAGTGGTGCAGCGTAACACCATGCTTGGAGTAGAAGACATAAATTCAAGCAGAAAGATCTAACCCATAGGTTTATGTCAGTGAGAAGTGTCTAGCAGCCAATTAGCTCACTGAGAAGGTAAGAACAGGTGCTGGCTGCCCTTACCTGGTCCAGTGTGCTTCGAAGAAGGCAGAGTAATATACAATGGTGGGCAGAAGAGCAGAGAAGCACCACAGCAGCAGGGTGGGGAAGAACTGGGTGATGATTGGGTTCTGCAACAAGGCAGAGAAGAAATCACATGTTACATGATGCACCAGCTCTTGTACCAGTCACAGGTACAGCTGCTTTTGCTGATAGCAAGGCCCCAGTACTGTGACAGCCACAGCACCCTGCCCAGGCTCAGCACCTCCCTCACAGTCAGGCTGACAGGACCCAGGGAACAATGACAATCTCTCTCCCCATCCCCAGCCTTGCAGGGGGATGTTGTGCCTTGCGGTGGTTCCTATGTTACCCACCCTGCACCTGCCTCCAAAGTCCTTACATTGAGGTACTCCACAGGCTTGGTGACATTGAACTTGTCCATAGTGGTGATGATGATAGCAGGAGTGGTGAGAAAGAAGAGAAGGATGAAGAGGACCACATTAATCACAAAGCAGCGGATCCACCATATAAAGCCCCGGATGGAGAGGTGCTCCCTGGGAGGGAGAAAGAGTGCATCAGGATGGCTGCACAGGCTAGAATACCAGATGTGGGGCTTTGCATGCACACCACAACCCAGCCTGGTGAACAGCACTTGGGGTGCCAGCCCATGGCTTTCCCTCTCCCAGTCAGATCAGACCTCTAGCTCAGTCAGGCTGGGCTTCTTTGGCAAGATCAACTCACTCAAGTTACCAGAGGAGCAGATGAAGAGGGAGAAAGGGGGGGTGCACCCCTTTCCCACTGGCAGGGCCACTGAACCCTACAGAGCTGCTCACCAGTAGATGTTCTGCGGGTCAGGAGCATAACTGACAGTCCAGTTGGAGACATGGAGGGACTCGCTGCAGGAGGAGGCTCTGGGCTCCCCACGGCATGCACAGCCCTGGCACTTACAAGCGTTGAAATCTTTGAGGATTCTGGACAAGAGAAAGAGGGACATGCTGACACAAAAGGCTGGCAGGCACAAGCCGAGGGGATGCCTTAGTGCTGCTGTTCTTCTGATTTAAGGCAAAGGCTGGGACAAGTCACCTTCTTGGGGAGGGCAGGACCGTCTGTACTCACATGGCTGTGATGGTCTCGTTGTGGAAGGTGACAAAGGCCATCCCCAGAGGCTTTTCATTCACCTTCTCCTTCTCCCGCTTGTAGTCATCTTTGAGCTTCTCCTCCAGCTTGGTATAATACTCAATGGCCTCCACCTGAGCAGAAGGACAGAGGTCAGAGGAGAGAACATCTGGGGACCCAAGCTTCGGGACCTCCAACACCTCCAGCTCTCCCCTACCTCCTCACAGCCCCTGATGGCACAGCAGCACAGGTGCCCACAGGGCTTGGGGTTGATCATGGATGGGGTGTTGTCCTTGCTCTGCAGGTTGGTGAAGTAGATTCGTCCACGCTCAGCTTTCTTCCTGAAACATGAGAGTGGAAGAGAAGGAAGAAAGAGGGTGACTCATAAAAGCTCTGTGGCACCAGACTTCAGGGGGTATCAGCAACATCAACCCACCCTGCCTTTTCTCCCAAAATAGAGGTTACCTCTCTGCATCGAGGAACATCAGCCGGGCAACATCATAGCAGGGACGGGCCTCCAGGACAGTGCAATTGGCATAGGCCTCCCTGTGGATGAGAAGCATCAGTTCATCACAACTGGCACCAAAGATACCCCTCACGCAAACTCCAAGTGTTCAGGACTTCTCTCTGGCCCTGAGAAGAGTGTCCTGGGCTGTGATGCAAACCAAGAGTTTGCAGGGGAGCCTGCAGGCTCTGTCCCTTGCAGTGGACACAAAATACAGGGCAAATACTACGTCCTTTAGGCTTTGGCACAAGGACCCTTTCTGGACTTATGCCCTATAGCAGCTAGGAGCCTTTCTGACTCCACACCCCCCTCTGCCTTCATAGACTTGTAATCAGAAAGAGGCAGAAGGATGCCCAAAGGGTATAAAGCATTTATTTTCTACCCATGGTGCTTCTAAACATGGTACTGACAGTGAGGTTCTGACAGAAGAGGAATTTAATTTTCTTGGTAAACAAATATACTTTCTACAAGGACTGTAATCAGGGCAGCAGCACAACATCCCACAGTCACTGCTTGAGCACCTCCTGCCTGTATGTCATCTGTGAACTCAACTACAACTCAAGACATGCCCTGCCCATTGTTTACCACACTGACCCCCTATGGCTTTGCAAGAGATAGGTGGGCATATCCCAAGGCACAAAACAAAGGATACTTCAAATTCAGACAAATAGCAGAAAAATAAGAGTGAGAAGCCCAAAATAAAGGTATTCACCAATTTTGCCTAGCTCTCTGCTGTCAGTGTATTATTGCCATTCCAGATAACACTAGTACTACCCTAATAAAAACATTCCTGTTACGGAGCAGTCTTTAGGGACACAGTGAGACTTACTCAAAATGTTTCTTGATCTTCTCTGGCTCAGCATATTTTGAGATCCCATTGATGAATAGAGTTCGCTTAACCTGGAAAGAAGAGAGAAAGGAGAGGACAGTTAGGTGTGGATGGTGTAAAAGACCTGCTGCAGCAAGACCCCCTCCCAAGACCTGTGAAAATGATGAAAAATGATGGCCCCATCAATTCTAGCTACCATGGCTCTCCTCCTGTGTTTCTGCTACGTGTTGTCATCCTGCACCCAGATGCGCTGCAGACTGATAGGCTAGGGACTTACACCACAGGTGCTTGAACAGAAACACGGCTACCCTTCAGAAATGAAGAAGGCAAAGGCAGCTGGAACAACCCCTAAGGAAGAACGGGGTCCTTCCATATGTTTACCCAGTGCAGGCCTCTCCTGTTTCCCTACAGGCAATCATGGCAGTTGCTCTGGAGGTGATCTGCCTTTGGCCTGGCAGAATAAAAACAGCCAAATCATGACAGCGCTAAATTGCTGTGGAAATTGGGGTGCTCGCCTCCAAGGCTACCTGACTTGACCACAGGGCATGGGAAAATGTGCCTGGGAGAGTGGCCAGATCCTGCTCACCAAGTCATCCTCTTTGTAGCGCATCTTGGAAGTGTGCCGGCGCATGCTGTACACTGTCAGCAGCAGGTACAGGAAAGCAAAGGTGGTGTGCAGCCACAGCAGGTTATTCCTGTCACAAAGGAGGCCACAAAGGTCAGTGCAAGGTTGCTACTACAAGTCTGTGTATGGCTGGTCAGGCCCTGAAGGCACTGGGGCATTAGCATAGCACCCAGATGCCGTACAACTAAATTCCAGGAGCTCAGCCTGGAAATTGGAGCAGGGACAGTAGCCTCACAGCAAGGGCAGAAATACAGCCTAAAGGAGATGAGGCTCTGCAGCAAGTGAACATTTACAAAACACCCCTTGAGGGCCTCAATTACCCACCCCTGCCTACACATACCCAGACTTCAGGTTAGCGATAGTTGTCCTCCCAAAGCTGTAGGCATTGTTTTCTAGAGAGAAAGAGGCAGACACAAACACGTTCAGTTATACTGAGTGGGACAGAGCACCACTAGAGTGAGCTACAGCAAGAGTATCACCTGCTGAATACCTAAAAACCCAAGCTACACAGGATGACCCTGTGGATGCACTACACTCAAAGTGAGACAGCAGTTAGGGTTTGTCTGTGTTCATGCTGTCCTGCCCTCCACTGCTACCCAGTGGTCTGGAACATGGTGTTGAAAGCAGATGCCCCAGCCCAGCCAAAGGCTCCTCGTTCTCACCTAGCAGGTCCCCTGAGAAGTTGACAGGTAACACGATGCCCACGGAAAGCACACCCACAACCACGAGCAGCCCAATGATGTGCCTCTGGAAGGACAGGTAGTGCACTGCATCAACCCCGCACTTGTCCCGGATCTCATCATCCCTGCCAGGGAGAGAAAAGCTGTCAGGCAATTTTCTGCACTTCCTCAAGCGCAGGAGAAAAGTACAGAGCTGCAGCTGCCCTCCTGATCTGAACATACATAGCACCCCTTGTTCTGCCCCACAGAGCTGTAGCCAGACTCTGGATTTGGAAGCCCAGCATTCAGTCCTGAAGCAGCCTGGGCAGAAACCTGCCTGTGCAATGATTACCTGCCTGTGCCCTGCTCTCTGTCCCCCAGGAGAGGCAACTGGACATCTTATACCCTTCAGGTGGGCCTTGCCTTCCCTGCTAAGATACAGATAGTGATGCTTTCCCACAGCATTCTCAACAGAAGTGCTTGGGAGACTGCTCCTGTGCATCATCAAGCTGAGGGTGTCTCCCTGCATCCGCCAGTGCCCTCCTCATAGCCATCCCTGGGACAGCAGAACCCCTAGCAAGAGTGCCAGGGAGATTAGTATCTTTGCAGAGCAGTGGACAGTGTTTCTGAGATGGGACTGTGTGGGGCAGCCAGGGGCCTGGGTTCTCTCTGTCACAGACTCATTTTGTGAGTCACTTATTTTGTCACTTGCTTATTTTGGCTTTAGGACTCCTCATGTAGTCCTGTCTTTGCTTGTTCTCTCCACAGGGCAAATTTCACTTGTGCTTTTCAGAGAGGGGGCTGCAGCAAAGGCAATGACTTCATGAAGCTGTATTGCACTGGGTGTCCCAACAACCCTGTACTGCCCTTCCTTCCCCACGTGGGTCCTCCATGCAGGTCTTGGGGCACTTACTTTATCCTGAAGATGGCTGTCAGCCAGGAGCAGAAACCCTATGCAAAAAGAAAACAGGACAGTTTCACAACACTCTGTGTTCCTTTATCCCAGCTCCCTCTCTCAAAGGTTTCAGGGATTAGGCTGGTATCCTTGCACATCCACATATGTGGCTCAGGGGAGACAGACACAAGCACCAGATGTGCAGAGCCACAAATGGGCCAAGGTGAAGGGGGTGACAATGCTACTCCATGGAGCACAACACAGGTTGGATTCTGCTGTGTGGCTCTCCCCTACCTACTGGCAGCTCAACCTTCCAGGCAACCCATAGGCTCCTGGCTCATATGGAAGCTCTCCAAAGCATGGCAGACCCAGAAAACTCAGCATACAGGTACTTTAGCCATCATGCTGGACAAGAGAATCTCTGTAAGGACCTGAATGTAGGCTGGGCCAAGGCACTGCTCCTCAAAGGACACCTGGGTGAGCTTGACCTCTCCATCCATCACACCCATTATCCTCCCCTTGAGCGAGGAAAAACCCAGTAGAGGTAGACTGCAATGTGAGGAAGAGCTGGCAAGTAAGCATTGTTTGTAACGCTGAGATTATAGGCTGGACAGATGTCTGTTAAGCCACAGTGATGTAGAGCCTATTTATTTAGGCACATGTCTAAGAGCTGCATAGTTCCTTGAGCTCTACACTGCACTCACATGCTACAAGATGTGGGATTTAAGGCCCAGGAATAGGCAAAAGTGTTTCTTCTGCAGAGCCCTTGGTTCAGCCAAGCTGTGGGTTCCTGGCCCCGCAAAGCCAAAGCATTTGACTCCTGTGGCTACTCACATTGTCCCTCTGGTCGAAGTCCACGGAGCTGGAGACGGAGGTGAGGCGCTCGTAGCGGTCATGGTTGTCAGAATGCAGGGCGGAGGCTACGCTAAAATGACAAGTGGGAGGTGAGGGAGAAGGTTAGAAGATGCCAAGAGGCAGCCTGGCCAGGAACCAAGAGCACCCAGGAGACAAGATGTTAATTCAGGTCAGTTTGCATCCGGTGAGGTGAAGAGAGGTAAGATCAGAGGTAGCAGTATAGAGAGAACCCTCTTCCGATGGCATGCTGAGCCTGGCAAAGCCCATGGGCTTAGCCCATGGATGCTACTTGTTTGGCACCTTCTGAAAGGCACCCAATACTATGTGACAGACCCTGCAAGGAGAGGCTGGCAGAGGCTGCCACAGAGGAGAGGTGAGGTCTGTTTAGCACAGGGTTTAGATAGCAGAAAGGAAGAGAGAACTGGAGGCTGCCACAGCCCCTCTGGCTCTGGCATAGTTGGAGAGGCACTGGGAGCGGCTTCTGTCCTCGGGAGGAGGACCTTGCTCGTCTTCAGGAAGAGGAAGGAAGGAGTCTGGTGGGATGCATCCTGCTACACCAGTCCTCCCCACCCTTAATTCTTCAGTGCAGGAGGAAGAATGCCAGGCTCAGTGCAACCTGCTTCTCAGCCTCAGCTGAGCCTCCAGCCTGGAAATCCCTTGAGCAGGAACAGGACAGACAGCTACAAGTGAATGTCTCCATGGTAAAGGACAGGAAAGCAAAAGCGGTGAATATCATGAAACCACTTTACTCCAGTCAGAGGCAGGGACCTAGATGAAGAACCTGCAGCAGAAGCATCCAAGGCTGACAATAGCCCCCACTATAAATAGAGGCAGAGAGCAGCTGGAAAAGGAAGTAAGAAAATGGTCCAGAGACCTAAATTAAATAGCACTTGCAAGATGACAACAGCAGGCTGGGATCTTGTAGGTGCAAAAAGAGATGTGACTGATCTGAAGGCTAGAAACAAAGGGAATAAAACGAATGAAAATATGGTCTGCCTGTAGTCAGTACAGGCTCAAGGAGGGTAAGACAGGCAAGAACACAGAGAAACCACTGCTGAGAGACAAATGCTAGAGAGGAGGTGGATGACACTACGGGAAGGAGAACAAGCAGAGATCCTCATGGGCATTCTGAAGGTAAGTGGATGAGACACATGGCCTCTCTCAGAGCAGAGCAGCACCTGCTGAGTCCTCAGTTCCTAGCTGGAAGTAACAGAGACAGTGGAAAGGAGATTAGCTGAAGGTCAGGGGACTGCAGCAGCGCAGATTAGACAGTGGTGTGCAGCCTTGCCTCTGTGCAGCCCAAAACTCTGGTCTGCTGGAGGGACAGAGACAGCTGTGACCCAGCTCTCAGACCTTCAGCTCTTTATAATCACAGAGGCCTTGCAGCTGGGCACAGGAAGCGAGGGTGAATTTCTGCTGAAGACAAATTTCTGCCCTGAGAAAAGCCCAGCATGATGACACCATGAGCTTTTGGATAACCAGGACAACTCAGCTCTGTGCAGGGGGATGCAGTGATGATAATCAGGATGACCTGAAGTGTTTAGAAGACAGAGGACACAAAACCTTGCCTCAGATGGAAAGCTGAACAGGGAGCTCCATCAGCTCTGGACCTGCACCTGGATGGAGACTTTTAAAAGCAAAGCACTGATACCGCAAGTGGGTGAAAGCAAGATTGCCCCAAATCACAAGATTAAGGTGGGAGCCTGCATGATGCAAGTTTGGTGCAGACCTTGCCAGGGAAGGAAAAGGACAGAGTCTGGGTCACAGCTAGCATCAGGCCGAAGGAATCACAGGCTCCAAGAGGGCAGGCCAGGCATGCCATGGAAAGGGCTTGCTGGGGTGTGAAGCTGGAGGTGACTGCACAGGTGGCAAGCCCCACAGGGCTCTGTGATCACTTCCCTCCTACGCAGAGATGGAAGAGGGTTGCTATGACCTCCCAGTGCAGACTGAGTTGCTAACTGAGACTGCTGATGGCTCCTGCAAGCTCTGACAAGCGGCAGGACAAGGGCACAAGGTTCTCAGGGAAAGGGAACACATCAGAGGAGGATGTCCTCTCCCACAAAGAACAATGTTGTACATTCAGGGGCTGGGAGCACCAGGTAACATATACATGTTCCTAAACCACCACCTGTCATGACACTCCTCGGCAGAGAACGGCTGGGGACGGGAATGTGCCATTAGCCTTGAAGGAGAACATACAGAATGAGACTTCCTCACTGAGTTTGGGAGGGTTTTGGAGGCTTCTGGCTGCTAATACTGTCCCAGCTCATGCAGTAGTTTTAGGGGTGGTATGTGTGGTGTTTGGAACAGATAGCTCCAGCAAGCTCAAATGAAAAACAGGAGCAGGAAGAAGTCTCTGGAGAGAGACAAGCACTTGTGAAAATAGATGAAGTGGCCTCCTAAAAAATCCTCATAGCATGATGGCTCTACTACCTCTGCCTTACTCCCCCCACAAGATGTTAGCAGTGAAAAGTTGCCAGACACACCTGAAGCAGGGCCAACCACTAGTGAAGCAGTCAAGCATGAGTGAGAGGTCCCCTCTGTGCCATGTACCACAGCGACCACCAGTTCTGTTTGAACAACTTCAACTGCTCTGCTCCTGAGGGCAAGGATCAGCTGCAAAACCAGGCACATTCTTGTATCCTCTTTAAGGCAGTAGCAGGCCCCTGCTATGCAAGTGGGAAAAAGAGGCTGCAGCTTGCTGCCTTGGCCTCAGACACAAATCAGTGCAGCTGAAGTGACCATGGCAGGCTGTGCACTGCCAGCTCATCATCCCCTCTGCAGCACATACCACCCAGTCAGCAAGGCTGTTTTTTTCTCAGGCACAAAAGCAGCAAGAAAGAGGTAAGAACAGGGAGGACAGTCCATGGTAGGGCTTAATGGGCACCACAAGTCCAAGGTGATGAGGGATGCTTCCAGCAGCCCTGAGGCAAAAGGTTTCTGCCACAGGAGAAGAGAGAAAAAAATCAAGGGTGTTGCCTTGCTGGGTGTGGGTTTAGGTAGCAAGGGACAAGGGCGAAAGGTTGCCCTGGTCCCAGCAGCCTCATGGGAGAAAAAAGAAAGACAGTACTCTTACCAGATCCTCTGTGCATCTGCCTACCCTTGCAGATGGCAAGACAACAGCTCTTGTGGCAACCTGGCACAAGAAGGACCAGGCAAAGTAGCCTCCCTTGCACCTGAGTGACCTGAGTGTACTGTGGGCTCAGGCAAGCAGGTTTGTTTATTCCATCAGAGGGCAGGATTGCTGGACACAAGCAGATAGAGCAGACCATGTGATACAGCACCCTCTGTCTTGGTCAGGACTGAGAGCTCCCTGGCACTGCTGCTCCCAAGGAACATTTAAGGGCTACTAGGGGAAAATCAGGGTGTGTTCAGCTGTGGTAGTGGATGACACAAAGGGGAGGGAAAGAGCACAAATCCACTGAGAGACAAAAATTCATGCCCAAACTCCCAGCCATTTATATTAGTTCATTAGCAAGATAGCTGCAAGAAAAAAGGAGAGACAGGTTGTGAGCAAGGAAGAGAGAAGAAATGAGACCCTGAAAAAACAACATACTATTCCCGCTCCTCTCTTTCCGTCTCCCAGCGTCGGCGCCTGGGGACACAGAAACAGAAAGGGAGAGGTTACAACCACAGGAGTAGGTGCTGAGTTCTCCTCTTCTGCAGGGAACTATGCATCCAACATGGCTCCCCATCATCCTGAAGAAGAGAAACCTGCCAATGGTCAGGCTGGAGAAGAACCTCCTTCCAAGCCCAGCAACGCCTCAAGTCACAGCAATCTGGCATACCCACTGGTCCAGGGGCAGAATGCTTTGCTGCCAGCTGAAGGCTTCACTGGGAAGGTGACCTGGCTCCACATCATGGATGTTGCAGGGAGCTCCTGAGTGACAGGGTCAGGTAGGAGAGACTGCAGGGACTGCCTCGCTGCCATCTGAGCTCCCCTTCCATGTATCTCCTCCCCACACAGGCAACAAACACACATGCACACCCCTCCTGAAAATCTCATCCTATCCCACAGATAAGCCAAGTAGCATGGACTCCTCCCTGTGACCACATTCCTGTTGATCCACAGCTTGATTCACAGCCACCCTGTCCCTCTCCCTGTGCTTATCAGCTCTCCCTCTCCAAACAGCTGGCACCCATCTATCTTTCTGTCTACAGCCACTGCTTGCACTCCCTTGCACCCAAGGTGCTCAAGCACCTCAGAGAAAATCCAGCCCTCTCTCCTCACAGGAGGCCAGAGCAGTGCAGCCCCCTGTAGCTTCCTGCCAGCACCTGGATCCAGACTGCTTAACCCTGCTGCCCTCTCCCCATTGAGGTCTCCTGTGATTATTCCTTTCTCCTTGTTTCCTTTCCACTACCTCTGTACAGCTGATTTCCCCAGTCAGACCAGGAAAATTCCTGGTTCAATGCTGGATCAAAACAACTCTTTCTACTGTTGTGCAGGGAATGCTCCCTCTGCTGTGGAGCTTCCATCCCCAATGGGCCTCGGCTTTTGCTGACAGACAGAGTAGCCCACAAATGCATTGGGCAGGAAGGATCCACACCCAGACCAACTCACCAACACTTGGGATGAGAGCTAAGCTTGCACCAGCACAGCAGTAGCACACCTGGAGTAGTAGCATACTACTGTCAAGTGCTCTTAACAAGAACTGCATCCAGCAGAGTCACAAAGACACCTTCAGAGGCTTAATAAAGTCTTTACTGTGGCAGCCTTCACCCTTCCTGTGACCTCTTATTCCTCTCCTCCCTCCATCTGCTGTTCCTCTGTAAGGACCTGCACATCTCTGTCACTGGAGGGACCATGAAGTGATATGGAGCCAACAGGGACCAAGCCATGTTTTGGGAGAAGGATGCTGTAACAAAAAAGCCAGTAAGTGGGGATTTCTTCCTATTCCTGGAGCTCAGGGGATGCAATCGGCACATTTGCCTCTTCTCTTCAGCTGCTAAAGCACACAAAATGGGATTTATCCCTTCCGCCTCAAAGCAAAGAAGGGCACTTCTCATATCTTATTCCCTTGCCACTCTCCCGTGCTTACCTGTCAGCATCAGTCACCAGGGCCAGGCGTCCATAGTCCCAAGCAACTTTACGCAAAATTGAAAAGACAAACAACAGTGCCTGAAAGAGACCAAAAGGGAAGCTGTGAGAAAAGACATTGTCCAACTCTGTCCTTGTCCTCTGCATGCAGAGCCACAGGAACAACGAGGGTAGGAGGGGACAGGGTCCTCAGTTAAGAGCACACAGACCACAGGAGAGCACAAGTTCCCCAGGACTGTTAAATCAGACTATCCACGGGAGGCAGAGGTCCAGGATTGCAACACACAGTAGCTAAGGTAATCCCACAGGACCGAATAGCCCTGAGGTTCCTGGAAGTCAAAATTACAACTATATCATTTGTGGTCTCACAGCTTCTAAGGAGGAATGTGCAAAGCCATTGAGTGGATAAAGCTGCAGTGACTTTGCAACGTAAATGGGAGTTTTGGGATGCAGGACTGACGCAACATCACTTCATCCTTATGGCTGCAACACCTTTCCATGGGGCTCAGTGTGGTGGTATTGGAGCTAAGTCAATAGTGGCTAAGCCCACAGCATCTAGGAGACATGATCAGGGCCAGAATGTCAGCCAGCAGCAAAGTCAGGGATAGCACTTGTGGCCCTCAACCCTAATCATCTGATCACAGTCCTCGTTTCATGGTTAATTAGGGGAGCAGGTGTCAAAGCAATAGCCGGTAGACTTACGAGAAAGCACATAAAGTCGAGGGCTAGAACGGTGGGCACCCCACCGAAGGGCAGCCCCTGCAGCACAGTGCTGCGGATGCGGGCACTGTAGCAGTAGTCCTTGGTAGTGCTGTTGTTGTTGTTGCATGTGGGAGTTTTGCAGGGGGACCCTACTGAGCCCAGCGTGGCGATGACGTAGGGAAGCATCTCTACAGCTTCATCGTCTTCCCTGGGGAAAGGAGAGAAAGAGCTGGTTAGACACATGTAGTTTGATGACAACATAGCCCTGTTGGAGCTGGGGGCCAACCTTGCCTGCCAGCTCAGGCTTCTCTGTGCTACAGGGTTCTTCTGGGACCAGTGTCCAGAGAGAAGGTCATCTGAGAAACCTGCTGAATTCAGTGGTGCCAGAGGAACCCATATGCTTCAAGCAGCTATGGTCCCACCATGGAATCCCAGAACTCCCTTCCTTGTCTGTCTGTCTCACAGACTACTTTTCTGCCTGAGAACACGGTTTCTCAGCTCCCCCTCCTCAGCAGGAAAAAGTGAAAGGGTGGAGTGGATGGGGCATGAAGTCACGTCTGGATGACAGAAACAAACTGCTGTAGGACAGTTGCTGCATCATGATCCCACAATTTCCTCTGCCTGGCTGCATAAAGCCATTAGCTTTATTAGGCTGAATCATCACCCTCTCTTCACTGCAGGCCTCAGCCTCCAGCTCCCTGGGCACCCATCAAGGGCTGGTCACACCCCCTGCTTGTTTTCTCCCCTTCCTCTGACTTGGAGGCCATTTAGATACAAGCACACAGGGTAGAAAGGAGGTGTAGGCTCTACTATTTAGCTGGTCAAATATTTTACTTATTTCAGTGCCTTCCCCAAACTGTTCCAAGATCCACAGTGGCATGCAGGTCAGCATCACTCCTTGGATATGGGGAGGTCCTCCTGTGCAGAGCAGCTCCATAAGAAACAGAGATGATTATGGCAGCAATGGATAAATGTGAACTGAATAACTCAGAGAAAGACACGCTGACAGCAGAAACACAGCCACTTTTCAGAACAGGGCTGAGAAAATCCCATCAGTTGTAGAAGGAACAGTGATAACAGGAAGATAACAGGCTTTTGATCCCAAAACCATTCCTCTTAATCCAGCATCCACAAACCACCCCAATCCCTCACTACTACCATGAACCACACAGAAAGGCTGGATAGCACAGTACTACTTCTGGGCAATTCCTGGGTTTATTTTTTCCCCAGAAATGCCATCGCCTGCCCAGAGAATGAGAAAGCTGCCACCACCACTGTCCTTCAAGCTCTGCATTGTTTGGTGACATTAGCAGAGGGGATGCAGGGCTCTGACTTCCTGCCCACGTGTATAATCCTGGCCATCTCCTGCCTGGCTGCAGAGATTTATCAGCATCACAGCACACCAGCTGGATAATGACCACAAAACGATTTGCTGCGGTGACCTAGAGAGCTCTGCTTCAAAGTGATTGCGCTCTGCTCAGCTCCAACGGGTGCATAGCTACAAACCAGATGAAGCACCGATGACAAAGGGCAGCCCGAGAAGCAAAAGCCCAGCTGGGGACAGGCAGTGAGAGGGGGTCAGCCAAATTGGAAAAGCCACAAAGCAGCTTGTTAAGACATAAGTCACAGGTATTAGAGGTGGAGGAGGGCTGCCTAGAGCAGAACAAGGGAGCAAAAAAGCAGGATAAAAACAAGCCAAGACGTGAAATCACAGTTGGGAATAAATTGGGAAGACAAGATAACTCATCCTGGCTATATTAACTAGAGACTCGGAAGCTCTAAGGGAGTGATGGGAAAAAATGATGGGATGAGAGACTCAAAGGAATGGAATATCACACACTTTGGAGCATGAATTGTTACACCCCTCTGTAAGCACAATCTAGATGAATTGAATGAAAAAAGAAGTCTCTCTCAATCCTCTTTTTGGGAACCTTGGAAACTTTTAGCAATGAGTTTCAGATTTTGAAGAAAGACTACTGTAAGACCACAGCCTTGAGCTCTCCTTGTATAGTGAAAAAAAGGAAAAGAAGAAAAGCATTTGCTTTTTCTAGACCTATTCTTAGTTCACTACTAAATGCTGTTCCCTTCCCTGGACACAAGATGTCTTCTAGCTCTACCCACTCACCCACACATCCCCTAACACATTCTCTCTTCTGACCCTATAGAAAGGTGACCACAACCACATACAACATCTGGGTAGGGAAATGACCTTGACTGCCAGAACAGCACCCTGATGCTCTCAGCATCTCTCCTCACAGTACTTCTCACGTGGCTGAGCACAATTTACTTCTCTGACAGCATCTTTGCATGTTGAGGAAAAGCATCTCTCTCATCAGCCTGCAATCCCCCTGCCCTGGGGAGCCAAGGTAAATTAGAAGCCGGCCATGTTCCAGAGCAAATCACTCCTTCCAATACACCTGCTTGCTGCATGCTTCTCATCTCCTAACACCACTTCACTGTACACGGTATCTCACTTTGGAGTCATTTCCTCTTAACAAATCTGAATGACTCCAGGGTATTGGCAGATTTTAGACACACATTACCTTTTCTGGTAATAGCAAAGGATCTCATCCCTCTGCTATTGTCACATTAAAATTGCTAGTTCACTCCTTGACTTTGTGAAACCTCAGCCAATTTTTGAGCCAAAACTCTACATCTCCTCCAGTAAGAAGTTTTCTTAACAGTTTTCTGTCAGAAATTTCAGAGGTTTTCTGAGCATCCAAGCAAGTTACACAAGTTTGCCAGATGCTGTTATTTTACCACAGTATTGAAAGACTTGCAACAGATCAGAAAACTATGACTTTCCTTTGCAGACACCAAACTATTTATCTCATTCTTGCATGTTTTATAGCCCCATTTTTCCAGTTGTCTTTCTTAAAAGAAATGAGGCTCATATGCTCACATTGCCCACAACCCTCTCTAAACATTATACAAACCATTACATGCTGAAGACAAATTCTGCAGGCCTGAACGTAATTTAAGAGAGACAGGTCCCAGAGACACTTTTTCCCTGAAGCCTAGAGGATAGACTGGATATAAACCCTCCTTGCCTCTTCACTAACCCAGCCAGAACACCCAGCAATGGAAAAGATGTGGCATATGCCCAAGGTTTACACTGCCTTTTCATGAGCTGAGTCGGGAAGCACAGAAGCAGTCCACACCATCCTTAGTTATGCAACCTCCCACCCAGCTGGTAAGCACAAAGAGCTCCCCATGGAGACAGAGGTGCTTCAGGTGTGTGGGAAGCTGGGAAAAGCTCACAGGAATGTTCAGAGCACTTGTGCCCTTCTAGTTCTCCCAGCTGCAAGAGTATCTGGCAGCAGGCTAGAGGTGACCTGCCATTGTATCACTTCAGGTCAGACCCACCAGGGTTCTTCTGGGGTTACAAAAACAATTAGGCAACGAATAAATGCTTTGGCAACCAACTCTGAAGTCTCCATCAACAGTGCCTACCTAGTATCCTTCAGCAAAGGCCTTTCCCAGGAGTCTTTCAGTTGAGCAGGAGACTGGCTGGTTTTCCCAGGCACAGTGCAACCCAAGGGCCTGGCAATAGCTCTTTCCTTGCATTTGGTTTGCACCTTGATCTCAGATGCTCACTCCAGGAGACTCTGCCCCCACCCTCAGCTAGACAGGGCACACTCCAGTGTGTCCTGTGCTGCAAGGTGCAGGGCTGCCCCTGGAGGGAGCTGATATTGGGCACAGCGTTTCAGTCAAAGCACAGGCAGGGAGGAAAGGTGGTGCTTGCAGCACACACAGTCTTATGGTACAGAAGCACAGTTCTCAATTATGAAAGGAAATCCCTTCCAGCAGCGTGGGAGGGAGAAGGGGATTTTTCCAGCAACACCTGCTCTCCCCGACTCAAATACACACTGAAGGCAGAGGTGGCTTTGCAAAGCTTTCTGTTATGATCCCAGTGTCTCCCTCTAGGGAAAGACCCTGCATGTTTCCTTACACCTTATGCTGCCACCACCGGTTAAAGGAGCATCCCTGACCACACAAACTGTGCTGCACCGGAACATGGTTAAAGATGCCTTTCCTGGTCCCTCCTTCCCCTTAAAGGCAGTAGGTCAGGGCAAGCTTGGTTCAGCCTGGGCTGAGATGCTAACATCAGCATGCGCTCCTGAGCATCAAGAGACAACGTGCAGGGAGCTGGTGGGAAGTTACTGTAAGGCTGGAGTGGTGGGAAGCAGCTCAAGGTATCCAAGCCCTTTCCTGAGCACATGCATGGCTTGTCACCACAGAATATAGTGGGGCCAAAGACGCAGTAAGAGCAGGACATCAAACCAGGTTCTATACAAGCCCCAGAGGGTTCCCCTCCTGCTCTCTGCATAATTAATGCTGACTTCCTCAAAACAGCAAGGACAGACTTGCCAAAAGGCATTTTTCACTCTTATTCAGCAATACCGGACTCCATCCCCTTCTCTACTAACAGTAGAAAGAGGAAGAGAGGAAGCTTCTCCCATCCACAGCGAAGCCTGTTCCCTGCCCCACAGTATTCCCTACATTCCCCAGCAGGACCAGCATGTCCATAGTGTCCCATGTTTTCACCAACACATGTCAAAGGCAAAGGCATACAGCTTCCTACCGGAAGTCTCTAAAGCACATTTCACCTGGTGCTGCAGCCCCAGGTTCTGCCTGTTAAGCCCTGTGCAAACACAGCCCTGAGAACTGCTGTTCTTGAGAGCTTGGTGGCTTCAGCAGGGCAGGGCAAGACTTCTTCCTCCTTGTCTTTCTCCCTGGCCTGCAGGTGGGCACCCAAATGAGGACCCAAACAGCAGCCAAGGAAGCCTCCACACTCCCATCCATCCATTGCAAAGAGAAAAAAAACAGGCAGAATGAGGCTGGGAAGGCAAAGATTACATGCCTTGGTCCCTCACTGCTATGACTCTGGCTGCAAAGCGTGCATAAGGATACCTAAGGAGTCATCCCACAGTCTAGCAGGGGCTGACATGCAGCAGAGGTTGGAGGGGCTCTTGCAGGCAGGGGATTGGGAGGTGCCTGCTGAGGAGGCAGCCTGTCCTGCACTGAACTCTGCTGCAGCACTGTAAGGCTAGGGCAGACAACAGAAACAGCACTGCAGGTCTTCCCAAACAGAGCATTTCCCATTCTCACCAGCTCACCCTGAAGTCTCTGCCCCTCATACTCAGCACTCACGTCCTCTGCCAAATCCCCAGCACCAAGGGGGGGAAAGAAAAAAGAGGAAGCACTGTGCTGGGACTCAGGCAGGAGTGACGCAGGAGCTGCACAGCCTTGGCTAACCAGGAGACAGATGCACTGACACAGGCAAGTGTCTGTGTTCTTCCAGCCACACCACTGATGTCAGCCAGACATGAGGAGGTGACCTGAGAAACGCTTGCAGAAAAACAGAAATCAATAAAGTGGATGCTTGAGCTCACAGACAGAACGACGTAAGCACACAAGTACATTCACTTGTTTTCTCACCAGTAAATGTTAATAACTCCATCTGTAATTAGAACAGTGAGATTGTGCTCTAGTACAGACACATTTGTTTATGGCAATGTGACAGTCTCACAGCAGGCTGGAGGTGCAGAGACAGGCAACCGGAAACCTGCAGGTCTGGGGCTAGAATACCAAATTTCCAGATTTAAAATAAAGCAACCTTGTTAAATCTCTGGGGAATGGCATTCAAGGAGGTGAGGTGTGCTTTGGTTCTCAGACAGGGAGGGTGCTGTGGACATGGCCCGTACCTTTTAGACCTGCTCCTCTGGGGTCCTCTTGGTGTCCCAGGTACCACAGGTAGCCCACACTGTGACCCCAGGTACCTGAGCCCAGAGGATGTACCACCCTGAGCATCTGCCTGCCGGGGCACTACAGACCTGCCTGCATGGGGCATTTGGAGACTCTCAAGCAGCAGCTGACATCCAAGGTTGAGGGAGCCTTCTCAGCCCCTCAAACTGCCACCTAGGTTACCTGTACCTAAATGGTGAAATACAGCAGAGCTCTGAGCAAACTGCTTGCAGGCGCCATTAGACCACAGGAAGAACAGTCTGACTCTGGTAAGCAAGTACGGAATGACCTTAGGACAGATGGGGAGAAATGGGCTTACAAGTTAGCTCAAAGCCTTTCCCAGAGTACAGCAGTTAAACAGGGAAAATACCACTCTTGGTGCAGACACAGCAGTGGGAAAGGTGTCCTGCACCATGCCTCAGACCTGGCACAGAGCATTCAGGCTGCTGAGGGTTGGAGAAGTGCTGATGTGCTGGGTGCAGTGAGGAGGAACGTGATCTGCAGGCCAAGGGAAAAAAATATCAAGAAACAAATGTGCTACCGGTGCATTTCCAACAAGCCTGGGCAAAGCACTGACAAGCATACAACAGGGACCAGTCCTGTATCAGCAGAAAGGAGGAGAGCCTGCCAAAGTCCTACATCTCTTTGTCTCCTTTCCATCTCCTCCAGTCAATATAAAGCTCCCTGCACACTTCACCTCTATGAACTAGCCAACTAGACAGCAGGCCTACAAAGCTTTGGTCTGGCAGGCTTGTCATCTTCAAAGCAAAAAAAACTAAGTTCACCTTTGCCCTGGGTCCGAAGTCCTCCCAATGGGCTTTGCACCAGCCCTCAAATATGTACCACTAAAGGGCATCGCACCTTCCTTTAGTGCACATCAGCTCCCAGTCCTGCTGTTGGCAGGTACTGCCACTGCAACAGCCAGCCCCAACCCCACACTGCTCGGAGCACCATTTTGTGGTGCCTTGCACACTGCTGACTGTCTACATCCCAATGCTCAGGAATCCTTGGTACCGCTCCCAGCACAATTGTAGGCACTGCGAACCACACAAGTAACCCTGAGCTGGGACAGTGCCTGGCACAGATGGTAGTAGACTGTAACAGTGGGGAGCATCTGGATCCTTGTAAAACCCAAGTTTGAGTTTCATGAAGGTCAGGAACCTGTTCACTTCACAACTATCTTTCAAAATCGCCCAGGAAAATCACAAAAGCCTTGCCTTTGAACATCAGCAAAATACTTCATGCTGCCTTCACCCACTGGAAACTCTCTATCTCGCCAAGTGATACGGAGTTAGCTCCAAACAGCTAGGTCTTTTATATGCCTCCTTTTTACAGGAACCCCCTCCAATCTGATGGTAGTGCTTTTGAGTCATATGGTGCCCTGAACATAATGTACTATGCCAAGAGGGGCTGTACCAGAGCTTGAAACCCAGTATGCTGTGGTTCATGCTCTTCACATCAGAGCTGGCTAATTTGTCCTCAGCATAAGGGCTCTTTGGTCTCTCTGGCTCTGCATTTTGCTCCCATGCTGCACAATCCACACTGCTTGTCTTCCTGTGTCAATTTTTGCATCCCTTTGACTGGGTGCTCCTGGGGAAGGGGTGTCTGTTCCTGCCTGGCCATCAGAAAAGGGCTAATGAGGACCCCTTCCCCTCCAAAGAAGTTTGCTGCAACAGTGACACCCACACAACACCATGATGCAGTTCTGCTGCAAAGGCAGCTCGACTACACCTGGCTATAAAGGAAAACACAGCCATGGTACCTGGCATTTCTGCACCATGAAGGAGAGGTCCACAGTCCCATCTTGTTTGCTTACTGACAAACATGGAGTCTCAATGCTACATGGCCACCCTCAGTGGCGACTCATAGGGACCTATTCATGTGTCCCAGTCCATGGCAAGGGACTCATCCTCTGCCATCAAGAGAAAGCCCAATCTATCAAACAGTTCCCCATATCAATCAGCTCTCTGCATGGCAGAATCACTGACACCCTGATTTACAGTAAATTTTGAGTGTTTCATTAGTTACCAAATCAAACACCTAAGTTACAAATATATCCATCTGTCACTTTCCCTTCAAGTGCCTGGGCTGTAAATCTCAGAAAGACATCAAGTTTATCTGCCAGCTTGTACTTTCTAAAGGAATACTGCCTACTATTTGGCTTTCCTTGTTTCCTGTAGGCATACACAAAGTGATCCAGTAAACACAATAAACTATTAGAGTGGCAAGACTGATGAGGTGCTGGACCTCCTGCGGTATATTCTCAGAGCAGTGGCCATATGGCAACCAAGTCATATGGTTGGGAACAAGTCCCAAATAACAGGGCTTCCTCACCTATCAACACCCCAGCAGTAGCAACTTCACCAATTCCCAGTAGGCTTTTAGCATAGACAAGGATGGAGACTTCACAATCTCACAACCCCAGTAGTTTTCAGCTTCTAGTTTATGGATTCCAGTGGCACAATGGCTGTTCTTCATGGGTTGCCTTCTTGATTATCTCCTGCATGTCTATTATCATCACTTACACTACCTGCATATGGCCTGCACTTCCCTTACAATCTATCCTGTGGGCCTGCCCCAGGCTAGCTCTCCTGTACTTCATTTTTTGTGTGAGAATGACTATTCATACAGGATCTTTACTGCACAAATATCACTTTGGTTTTCAAGCACTGTTAAGGAGAGCTGTTCAGGTGCATGACATCTGGCTTGACATAAACACAAACCAATCTCCCTGGTGATTTCATATTTACTCTGAATTTTTCCATGACTCCCCCATTTCTCAAGTGACTAAATACCATCTTGTCCCTTTTGCACAAGGGCGCATTTTTAGCAGGAGCTCTGCACTCTTGCAGCTCTCATTCCTTTTCCCTTTGTTTATCAGTAATCTCACCTCATCCTAAAGCTTCTGATCTTAATCCCCTCATGTATAGGGAAGTGCCACATATTTAACTTTCCTCAGCCCTCATATCTGTCTCCTGCCAGTGGCAGACTGGGTATTTTCATCTACACCCAGCTTTTCTTCTTGAGTGAAACGTATGTCTCTCATAAAATCAGGTTTTTATCTAGTCTCTCAAGCTCATATTGACTGTTTCCTCCTCCTCACTTCTGCATGACTGAAATCTTTACCTCCTTGGAGCAGAGTATTTAAAGACAGAAGAATTTTGTTCACTGGGCACAATTACAATCACTTGCTTATGAAGTAGGATCAGCACTTCCCACCAAGGAAAGTCCTTGGTGATGCAAGTCACCAAGTAATGGAAAGGAGCATTTCTCTGAGGAGTCCAAGCCAGTCCAAGAGCTTCACAGCTGGTTCCTCACCAGAAGCTGGCAGGACACCCTACTCCATCAGTCCTGAGAGCGTCCCTATCCCTTACTCTGCAGCATGACAGCTGCTTGAGCAGCCAGAGGTTACTAGGGGTAAGCTTCTCTCTTGCCTGGTGCTCCTGCCCTAAGCACTGACACCACCAAACTCGGCATGCACAGGATTGAGGCATTATCTCTCCTGGATGTTACTTCAGGAAAGCTCCTTGCCCCTTTCTACTGGGTGTAGAAGGCCAAGCTTTGGTAGGAAGGGGGGTGGCAGGGCAGTGAACGATTGCTATAGGAGTGGCCTCTGTGAGAAGCTGCCAGAAGCTACCTCCATATCCGGCAGAGTAAAGCTCTGGCATATCCAAAGCTGGTCAAGGCTGGGCCAATTGGAAATGGTGGTAACTCCTCTGTGATAACATTTGGGGGGAAAGGGGGGGGGAAAAGGGGGGGGAAAAGGGGGGGGAAAGGGGGGGGAAATGGGGGGGGATGGGGGGAAATGGAGGGGAAAAGGGGGGGGAAATGGGGGGGAAAGGGGGGGGAAATTGGGGGGAAAAGGGGGGGAAAAAGGGGGGGAAACGGGGGGGAAATGGAGGGGAAAAAGGGGGGGAAATGGGGGGAAAAAGGGGGGGAAAAGGGGGGGAAAAGGGGGGGAAAAGGGGGGGAAAAGGGGGGGAAAAGGGGGTTACATTGCAGTTGTAGTTGCAGCCAGAGAAAAGTGGGGTAAGAATACATGAGAGGAAAAAGTACGCAGACACCAAGGCCAGTGGAAAAGGAGAGAGAGGAGATGCTCCAGGCACCAGGGCTAGGCTTCCTCTGTAGCCTGTGGTGAAGACCATGCTGAAGCAACTGTGACTCTGCAGTCCATGGAGGACCATGGGGATGCAGAGATCCCCTTCCAGTCCATAGAGGTGACCCATGCTGGAGCAGGTGAATGCCTGAGAGGAGGCTATGAACCTGCAGGAGGTCTGTGGAGAAAGGAACCATGCTGGAGCAGCCTATCATTGAAGGATTGTACACCTGTGGAAGAGTGACCCATGCTGCAGCAGCTTGAGGGGGGCTGCTGCCCATAGGATAGACTCACATTGCAGCAGTTGGTGAAGAGCTGATGCTCATGAGATGGATTCATGCTGGAGAAGTTCACAGAGAACTGTCTCCTGTGGGAGGGACCTGACAGTGGATAAACGGAATGGCTCCTCCCTAAGCAGCAGGAGAAATAATAGGTGATGAACTGACCATAAACCCCCATTCCCAGTCTCCCTGCATTACTGGGATAGGAAATAGAGCTGGAGGGAAGGTGTTTTTAAGGTTTTATTTTACTTCTCATTATCCTGCTCCAATTTTGTTAGCAAGAAAATCAAGTAATGTCTCTAACTTGAGAATCTGTTTTGTCTGTGACGGTATTTGATGAGTGCTCTCTCCCACTCCTCAACTCGGGAACCCTTTGTTATAATCTCTCTCCCCTGCTCAGCTGTGGAGGGGAGTGAGAGAGGGGCTTTGGTGGGTTCCTGGCATTCAGCCAGTGTCAACTCACTACACCCTTCTTGAGCAATTGCTCCACAGGGACGTGTGCAAATTGAAACCACACATCAGCTCAAGAACAGTGGCAAAATGGGTCCATGTGCTTAGAGCTGCATCCCTGGAGATGGTGCTTAGTGGCAGACAGAAAAACTCTCCTTCACATACTGGTGAAGAAGCTTGGCACTAGGAGGGAAAGGCCCACCAGCCCGGCTCTCTCATCCAGCAGCAAACACCCCGAATGCAAACCAGGAAGCCTACAGGAAACCCCCTTCCCTCCTGGGCACTGAGGGACAAGCTGCCAGGGTACTTCATGAGCTTCCACAGGAGCAGCCTCAGTGTTACTCCCGAAACAGGAACATCTACTTCAAATCCTGGCACTGGCACCCTTCCTGTAACAGATAAAGGTTGATTCTTTTCCAAGGTCCTTAAGCAGACTGCAGCTTCAAGTGTTTACAATTTGCAGGCTGGGGATGTTCTCACCTTTTCCCACCTTCCTTGAAGCATTCCTAAGATAGTGCTTGCCTTGCAGAGTCAGTCTACAAAGGACCCACAGCACAGCCGAACACCAAAGGTCAAGGTAATCACAGCCCTGCAGCAAGCAAAATTGAGCTCCCTTTACGACTTCATGCTGAGTTGTAAAGAGATTTGGCAGCAACAGCAGGAGGAGGAAAAGTCTTCAACTGCTCCTCAACAACAGCAGATATCAGCACAGAGCTCTCACAGCAAGAGGTCCGGATGTGGCCAGCAAGCCAGGACAGTTATAGGAGACCATCTAGGAATTCACTTTCTGCATCTGCTGGGGAAATCTCGACAGAGTCAGAGTTCCAGCAACAGCAACACAGTCCAACCCATGGTAGCAGCACATTACACACAGATTTGGCATGGCACCCAGTACAACCAAGTGCAGTAGGGCAACCTTGACCACAAACATGTCCAAACTAGGATAACTGTGCCACTGGAAAAACCTTGAGGCCCTACAGCACACGGCTCCCCTTGTGCACTCTGTCCCAGCAGCTACTAAACTCCGGTAAGAGAGATAGATGCTATGAGAGACCAATTTTGAGCTCCTGCTGGGCTCTGAATAAATAACAAAGGTCACAGCAGAGGTATACGGACTTTAAACAGAGCATTGAGACTGTCCTTGCTCCAAAGCCCGAGAGATCTGTTGGCCCATCAGGACCCAGAGATGTCCCAATTCCTCTTCTACATGATATTTGCTCTGATGCTGCCAGAGAGATCTTAATCTGGAGACAGGTGCCCAATAACATTTACCTGATGGGAAAAATGAAGTTTGAACATCTATCTCTTCTTGAGTTTTCAGGGCAGCTCCGCCTGCTTTTGACTGCTGGGGCTGGGGTCTGCAGGCAAGAGCCACTGGCATGCACCAGGCTGGGCTCTCAGCCAGGCACTAGCACTTGAGAGATGCTGATTGGGCTCTTTTTTTCAATGGTTTTGCTCCACCCCATTGGGCTTGGCAACAGGAGCTGGGCCTGGCTTGGGAACACAGGGAACAAAGCGCCAATTAGGCGCTGGGCATTGAGATCCAGCAGAGACCAAGGAACACTGAAGTGGTACTTCAAGGTAAGCAGCCTGGCTCCCAGACCCGCTGATAAAAGTGTGAGAGATAAAAGCTGTTGTTTGGGCTTGGAGGAGGGCACTGAATTTTTGGTAAGACGTGCAGTGTGAGCCTCATGTCACCCAGGCTCTATCTCAATGTTAGGGCAAACAAAGAAACAGTACTTCAACTGGATGAAGCTGCTCTGAGTCACTGTTTATCCTCGGAGCACAGCTCCCCACAAGCAAATATCAAGCCTTTCAGAGTCCACTAAAAACTGCAGTCAAGTAACCTGGGTTCCTCTTGCCTGCAGCCCCAGCTCAAGCCAGGGTGCTCACATCTACTAAGACCATCAAAATCCTAACTTGGTGTGAAGGAAATGGCTTGGAGGTCACCTCAAAAAACAATGTGGAGCACTCCAAACACTGGACTAAGGCATTCCTGCCTTACTTCTCTGCTGGAGGTGAAGGCAGGAATGGTCCTCCAGCCCAGACAGACCAGTATTATACAGAAGGACTAAGACCAGACACCTGACAGCTCCCTCAGGCATACCAGCCAGGTGGTCACAGACTTTCCTGGGCTCTGCTGCTCCAGGCTGTGGTGCAAAAGGAAAACAGACATGGGTGCATTTCATGGGCTTCATTTTGGAGAACACCCAGGAGCAGCTAAGCATCATAGCCTGGAGCTGCTGTAAGGCAGCTTGCACACCTGGAGGCCACTTTCCAAAGAAAGCACTGCCCTAAAAAGAGTGCAAATCAGCGATGAACAGCCTGATGGAAGCTGTAGCAGTTAGCTCTGAAAGAGATGTGCTCAGAAGAGCTGCGCTATTCCCATCCCACCACATCTGCTGCCCTGCTAAGCCCATCCACCTCAATTCTTATTCTGGCCATATTTCCTGAGACCACCTTTCCCTCCTAAAGCCTTTCAATCTCTGTGCTTCCACAGATGACTTCTAATATCAAAACAAAACAGTGTGGTGGGTCCAGGCCCCAAACCTGAGGTGACACGTATCTCTGACCTCGTGTCTCCATCCTTGTGTGAAGTCTTGAAGTTTGATGGTCACCCCATACAACCCTAACCCTCTGCTGGACACAGTTACCAGCACACAGCACAGCAGTGCCAGGCTGCACTAAAACATGTCATGGGCTTCTACCAAGAAATCACATTCCTCCTGACTGTTCACCTTCTATGGAAGAGACATCTGGCTAGCTGGACTGATGTGAAGTGCAGCATCACAGAAGGGGGCAGGAGGATTCAGTGGGTATCTAGAGACAAAAATGGTGTTCTTTGCTGGTTCACAGGGGTGAACACGCTGCTCCATACCTCATTTCTGAATGGGAACAACACACCACATGCATTGCATGAAAAGAAACCATCCAAAGAAGTGGCTGAGGCATTTTCTTTATAGGCATGAAGTTTGCTTGGCCTTCCTAAACACATCATGAGAGCAGGAGGAAAACAACACAAATTAATTAGTAGGGTATGGCATTCTGAGCTAAATTACTAATTAATAACCCAGATGAGATTACCGCTTTGTATTTCTCCTAATGCAAATCTTTGGCAACTGGACAGGATAATGCTCATTAAGGTACTTCTTCAATGATCTTCATGCAAAAGAAATGACCCCTGCTCAGGAAAGCTCCCAAGTACATACTTATCTTGAAACACTTTTACTGAAGTCATCCTAAGTACATGGCTAAATTCAAGTGTTTACCCAAAAAGGGACGGGCTTGAGTGTGCGCTCTGCTTCAAGCACCAGATGTTTTCCAAGATCTTTCTCTGGACTCTGGCTGTGTGCAGCAGTTACCAACCTAGCCCACTTGGGTGCCTCAGGGTAGGGGCAGCAAAGACCAAGAAGCTTAAGTAGAATTTTTCTTTAATGATAACAGGTTCCTGCAGTACACTTCATAGCAACCCGTTAAATAAATGACCCTAGACCAGAAAGCTTTCTTCTCTTCCTGGGGAAATGGTTTTGGCAGGCTTGAAAGGCATGCCATTTCTCCCGATTCTGCTTCCAAATTTCGTTACTTCTGCTTCTCACTGCTTCTTCAAAAATACTGCTCTTCCTTCTCTGCAAAGGGATTGAAGATCCCTTGCTGACAGAAGACATCTCTTACCTGCCTCCACTTTCTCAAGCTAAAGTCTGTACACCTGTCATTTTTCCAAGCACACCTTTTCAATGTGACAGTTTCCACAGCTGATGTCTCTCTGGGTGGTCAGCATCTTTCTAAATGTATTGTGCCAAAACACCCCAGGCACAGATATGGCTAAAGCCAGAGGGAGAGTGGTACCGCAGCCTCCTTGCTCTGCAGCACAACTCCTTTGCACTCTTAGCCTGAGAGGCCAAAGGGTTCTCTTTCAGTCACGCTGTGGCCAAATATGCACATATCCCAGTACTCTGTCATCCTACCTTGTCCTCTCACTTCCCATTTCCTTCCGGCACAGCTGCGTCCCACGGGGCCCAAACTGTCCACATTCAGATGGGAGAGTATGGTTTGTTTTGTTTGTTTTAATATTTTAATTTTTAAAAAAGAAATTTAATAAACACAGTATTTTGATAAGCGTCAACTGTTACAAGGAGAACTTTAGTTTTCCCATTTATATCAACTAACATTAAAACATCCTAATTGTGCCATTTTTACATAGTAGGAAACACCCAAACCTCCTTACCAGACCTGCTGTGGATCATCAGCATCAGGGCTTGCCAGTGGGCTCTTGGCAAACGCAAACACACTATCAACACATCCTTTGTTACCTCGGCTGATGTTACAGGGTATCTGGAAAAGGTCTCCTGCACTGAAGCACTCAAACTCCCCCAGAGTAATCCCAAGCAGCTGTATGATCTAGAATTTCCTGCACCCTTACTGGGGCAGGCAACCTACAGATACCAACGGCAGAGACAAACTCCATTAATGCATAATGGTGCAGAGGCATCCTGACATTTGTTTTTTAGATTATGGCATGGAAAGACATGTGCTACACACTACAGATGAGGCAGGAGCCTCTCACAGCACATTTTGCTTTTTATCCCTGGATAAAGTGTAGCCACATCGCTGCATTTCACATGCCAATCACGCTGTTCTGGGATGCCTCTTTCAACACAGCCCTGTCAACTTTGAGGAGCAAGCCCAGTAAAGCCCTAGGCAGCATTAGGTTTACATGGCTTAAAACACAACCTGGACCAGACAACACTGCTTACCTGAGCAGCAGACCAAGCAAAGCCTCCTCCCCCAAACTGGAGAACTTACAGATTCAGTTTGCACCTTGCAATCCACCACCCTCCCTAGAGCTCCCAGGAAGCCTGCTGCTCCTTCCCCCAGTCACCCTGACATTTAGTATGGGGGAAGGCTGCAAAGTCAGCTGTCCCCTGCCTATGACCATCCAGGCGTGCCAACTTACAGCTCCTTGAATCACGGCCTCCTGAGGAGGGTACATCACATCTCCTCCCTACACTGCTGCTGCTTGGAACATACACCCCATGCCAGCCTCAAGAGGAGACAGTGCCCAGCCGCTCCCAGAACAAACCTGACAGCCACACTTAGTCCTCCAGAGCCTGAAAAAAGAAAGCAAAGGAGAGCAGGAGAGCAGCAACTCCTCCAGCCTCCTGTCCTGGGTGGCTAGCCTTGCTGCTGCTGTCGTTGTCCTGCCCACCTGTTTATACACAAGACTTGCCACAGTAATCCTGCCACAGCTCCATGAGTGAGGAGGCTGGAATTTCACAACTGGCACCCTTGCCCTCTGCTTATGCCACTTGACTGGCATCCCCAGCCAAAGTCTTCAAGGCTCCCCACATACAGAAATCAGGTCTCTCCCGAGGCTGTGGTGCCAGCCACAGCTGCTGGGGGCTGACACCCAGGTCTGGGTGGCACGGACATGTCCTGTCACAGCCAGTGCTGGGAGCTCTGGAATCAGCTCTGCCACGTGCATCTCTGCTGGGCTCCACCTCACGCACTCACACTGGGCGTGTGCATGTGACTCATTTACTGCAGCTCCTCAGAGATCCACAGCCCCAGCAGTGTTTTAGGGTCAACACTTGCTCTCCAAGTGGCACAGGGATGTGTGTGGGTGACTCCTCAGCAAAGAGAGATCCCTTGCTTGTTGCCTTCTACCTGGCAACCCAATGGGCACTGCAACGCATCCCAGGGCAGTTACCTGCTTATCTTAGAGGGTCACCCAAATGCTGGCTATCACCTTCTCCTCAGTCAGAGACCATCTCAACAGAAGGAAGCTGACAGCTACCAAGCTCTAAGTTTTACTCCACTGCTGCCAGCCAGCAATATAATGTAGACCCTACACGAAACATAAGTGTAGCCCAACATAGCCACTTGCATCTCACTCCTTCCTGAATACTATCTGCTTTCAAGTCTCCTATCTAATACCAATCAACACATCACAAATTCACAGAATCATTAATGTTAGGACAGACCTCTAAGATCATCAAGTCCAACTGCTAACCCAGCACTGCTGCGTCCACCACTAAATCATCTACCCAGCTGGCACATCCACATGTTTTTTGAATACTTCCATGGATGGAGATTCCACCATATCTCTGGACATCTCATTTCAATGCCTGAGCACGCTTTCAGTGAAGAAATTCTTCCTAATATCTGACTTAAACTTCCTCTGGTGCAATTTAAAGGCATGGCCCTAAGTCCTATCCCTTGTTAGGAGGGAGAAGACACTGTCCCCCATGTAGCTACAACCTCCTTTCAGACAGTTATATGCATCTCCCCTTTTCTCTAGGTTAAACATCCCCAGCTCCCTCAGCCACTCTTCGTTAGATTTCTGCTCAGGATCCTTCACCAGTTCCACTGCTCTTCTCTGGACATGCTCCAGCAGCTCAGCATCCTTGTAGTGAGAAGCCCAGCAGGGCTGGTAGAGATGGGAGGCTCTGGATAGTTTCTAGGGCCAGGTAAACAAAGCAGGAGCTCAAAAAGTATCCTCTCAGCCACACTCACAGCTGCCCCATGATGAGGGGTCCCCAATGCCCCTGCATGCCTGAGCTGCACTCACAGCTTCCAGGCCCAGGTCCCACTAAGCCTGCGCTCACCACAGAAAACTCCTCCCAATATAGCATCAGTAGCCTATTTATAACAGGATGTTTACTAACACCAAACACACTCTTGTTGGAAGTGGAGGACGAGATGAGTCAAGGGAGCATGAGCAAGGGAACTTTCTTGTCGTGGGAAGACAAGGGGATTGTGGGAGGGTTACTTAGGGATGGGTGCTGCAGCACTGGCTGATCACCTGCAGTTCCCTCACAATGCAAGGAGACTCAAGGGCACACTTATTTTTTCACATCAGACCCTTAAGCTCTGGGAACGTTTTCCTGTGAAAGTGTGAGATCAGATCCAGCACAAAGGAGTGTGCCAGCATCCCCTTGTAGCCTGCTCCAGGCTTGAGAAGCACCAAGTGCCAGCAGGTGTTGAAGCACCAATTTAAAATGAAGGCTCAGAAAACCTCCTGACAGTTCCTGGGATGCTCTTGCAGCAGCTCAATAAAGCACTGCTGGTTGCTACAGTGCTTTGACAGCGCTTCTTAAGGCAGTGCCCATCTCCAGGGGAACCACAACTCCTTCAGCCAGTGGGTGGGGAAGCAGCCCCCACTGCTCACCCTTGCCCAACTTGCTCTGGATGGTAATTGTTATTCCATTTGCTCAGTGCCCCTGGGAAGATTTACAGGGACATCTGACTGCTGAGGCACTAGTGATACCAGCCCTCAGCTATGGGCAGAGATGAGCATGACAAGGTTTGCTGTGGGTCTCAAAGAGGGGTAGCTGAAGGAAAGGGATTGCAACCCCAGCTCCTCAAGGCACCATCTCACACCTGGAACACTGTCCAAGAATACGCTCCTGAGCAAGAGAAGGCATGAAATGAGTGCCTTCTAGGGCTCCTTGAATATTGCAGACTTTCTCCCATGCCAAGCTATATCTTATCTTGGGTGGCTGGAAACAGACCCCATGTGATGTTATTGAACTGCACACCCATATGGTGGCAGATCAGACTCTTGAAGCCCCTCCAGGCAGAACAATCGGTGCCAGTCTCTGACTCTTTCTAGACCCACCACTGCATTTTCCATTTTTCCCTCCCAGCTGCGTCCAGCCACCTCCTGATGTCAGGCTCATTTTCAGAGCCTCACATTTTCCTCTCCATCTTTGAGAAAGTTATTGCTTTCCTGCCCTCAAATAGCCAACACCTCTTATACCCCACCAAACTCATAATGGACCTCCTGGCTCCCTTCCCCAGATTTGCCTTCTGTGCCACTGCACTTACCAGCCCCAAATGGGCTGACTAGAAAGCAGATTTACATTAAAAGGCTGGATCGATTTCTGAGTTTTTAACCCTTCCTAACAGGCAAGGGAGGGTTGGTGTCTGGGGCTCCACCAGAAAGCTTCAGCTGACTTTTGGTCCATGTTCAGCCAAGGCTTGGAGCCCAGAGGCACAACTGGAGTATGGGCCAACTGTCATACATAGAGCTCAGGAACTGCTGAACAACTGCATAACAGGTTTTGGCTGCAAGCCATCCACTCAGCTTACCCTTGTGTAGCATCTCCAGCATGGCTCAAAAGGGGTGCAGACTTCTGCACTCCATGCACTGCCAGAGGTGAAGGCACCAGCAACTTCGTCTATGCTTAAGATGATCCTCTGTCCCTTCATCCTCCTGGTTCACCCCCATATCCACTGCTGGGTCCCCACTCTATGCCAGCTTCCCACATGTAGCAGCTCCCGGCCATCCCCACCCCTGCCCATCTGCTCCACCCAGTACCCGCCCCCAGCACTAACTCACTCCCTGCTGCTCTCAACCACGCATCCAGCCTGCCCCTGGCATCCCCACCACACTGAGACACAGGGTGAGGTGCCAACACTCTGCTTTGGAGAGTATTAGCGAAGCAGCATGGACTCACAGCACAGGAGAACCTGGCTGTGCTCTGCACCCTGAACAGCTGCATAACTACAGGCCTGCTGCTGATGTGCCCCATGCCTCTGTTCAACAGAATCACATACAAGTCCTCCCAGGGAGATAACACAGATAATTTCCAGTCACTGGAAAGACAATCCACTTTCCAGATGATACATACTAGCAGCACACAAATACTTGTTACTGCCTGCACTCTCACCTACAGTCAGCTGAAATTCCTGTTGAGTCACCAGGAGTGAAGTTACAGATCTTGCAGTGATGGACCTCTGCTCTCATTGTTAAGGTCCAGGAGCAGTCACTGCCCTGCTGTCCCTTCTTCTGCTGTGGCTTGTGAATTTACCCCTCTCCTGGATGAGCAACTGTCTTGGAACTAGCCACAGGATTAAAACCAAAGATGTTTTTGGATGGTTTCCCAGCTGCTTGACAAAGTAACTGCAAGAACAAAAGCTTCACACTGCCCCTGCCAGCTTGGTCAGCTCCAAGCAGACAGAGAGATGCCCAGGTGGGCAGCAGTGCACCTTATGAAGATTTGTCACTGCTGGTTTAACTTTCCATCCAAGTTCAGTGCTTTGGCTGTCCAGGACCAGGCGTGCTCCCTGCCTCCCAAGGAGGATGAGGTGGCACCAAGCTGCCAGTTCAACATGAAAAAATGAAAAAGAAGAGAAAACATTTCCCATCCATCTCTAGGCTGAGTCATGGGACCCCATACCAGCCCCTGCACAGCCTCTCCTGTCTGCAGGCAGCATCCACTTTTATGTGGAGTGAGGCTGCTCTGTTCAGTGTCCCATTTGCCACTTCCCATCCACGGGATCTTCATTCTACACATCATGCAGCTATTAAGTGTCTCCTCCTGCTATCTGCCACCTGTCTCCAGTGTCACATTTTCTCCTTTAGTTCTCTCCTATCTGGAGAGGTAGGGTTCAAGTTTATGTTAGAGCAAGGCCAGTCCCCAGGCCTGTGGAAGATGTCAACAGAGATAGCACAAATGCCTGACCATTTTTCTTTTCCCCTGGCATTTACAGTCACCAGATTAGGAGAGAGGAAACCACATCTTGACTATTCTCTCTGGTATTTGCTTTGGTACCACAGTACAGGAAGGAACAAGAGGTTCCTCCCCCAGCACTGCAGACAGCAGCATGTAACCAGCAGGTTTTCCTCCTGGACCTTCTTTTGCCTACTCACTTACCAAGCAATGGGACAGCTGTCCATGTCCCGCCATCTCCAACACACATACTTTAAGAAGAACAGGCAGATAAAAAAACTCAACAAAACAATCCAAGAAACAAAATTCCCAACACCAAACCACCACTCTCCAGCCATATTTGAGTCCCAACCCCTCCTTGATCCTGAAATCCACCTGCCACAACACTCCTGCAGAGAAAGAGGGCATGAAAATGTACACCTATCTAAGTGGGAAGGCAGAGCAGGAATAACAAGGCAGCCAAGCCCTGGCACTGGGATAGGAGAGGGTGTTGGCCCAGAGCTCTGGAGTCTCCAGATCCAGCTCAGAAAGGAGTTGGTAGAAAGGGCAGGTTTCACAATCAGAAATGTTCCTTGCAAATCAAAAGATACTCAGAAATGCTGGAGTGGGCTTCTAGACAATTAGAGGATGATCAGGATGACTTTCAGGATGGAAACAACCAGAGGGAAGAGAGGGGAACAAAGGGAAGACCAGGTGGGCATCTTTGCCCCAGGCCAGACAGGTTCACCACCCTGCAGTAGTTTTTCAGGACTAGGCTGGGAGTTTCCAGCCCACACACCTATTCAGCCACAACACACAGCCCTACCTGTACCACTGCTTGGGAGAGTTAGAGTTTACTTTCACTGAACTTGTTTAAAGATTCCTTTTCTTGCTCCAAGAAATGCAGTGCAAATGACACGAGACAGAATATGTGTGCTGCTGTTCAAATAGCAGAGCCATCTCAGCCTACACCGTCCAAAACCTGCTTCGTTCTCCATTTACCAAAGAGACACTTCCACTCACTCCCATATATTCTGAAAAGAGGCTCAACTGCCCATCTCCTCTACTTAGATTGCCCCATGTCGTCTCTTTGCCAGATTTGCAATCTCCATCTAAAGATTCTATTTGATCTTTCACATCCAGCCACCCCCAGAGACATCTGCAAGCATAGCTGTGTCAGACACAGAGGCAGAGACCCAAGCAATCAACATGTCTCCACAGGCATAAGTCTGCTGATGGAGGTGCAGTTATACTGGCAAAACTGCTTCTCAGTGTTTTAAGGTGGTGGAATCAAAGCACACTTTAGAAGCAGGAACATTTTTTGCTAAAAAAATGTATCAGCACAGCAATCAAAACAGGCAGCCTTACACACTAAGCAGGACAGAAGCTGCAGGTGTTTTGGAGGAGACACCTAACACACCCCAGAGACACATCCCAGACCATGCTCAAATACTGCAACCACACCATGGTTTTAAACCTTTGCAAAGGTGCATCACTCACTCCATATCCACCAGAGGAAAGCTAAGCTATGGCTCCTACTCCACAAGACTCTCCTGGAGCAACTTCAGCTGTTCTGTAGCCCCGTGCCCCAGATGAAAACACAAAGGCTTGCTGGCTTATTCCCTACAAACCAGAGCTCTGCTCTCATCAACTAGAACAAAGCCTTAAAGAAAACAAAATAAAGAAGTGAAATGTAGGGGGTTTTCCCTCCTTTTCGCTTAAATCGCATCAAAGCATTTGCCTTCCTGACTTGAAACCATAGTCAGGAGCTATCTACTAGCTTTGAAATTCCCCTCCTACCCCAGGTGGTAATAAAATATGAAGACAGAGAGCAAGAGATTCCAGGAGCACTATGCAGCAGGGATTTACAAGGGATACATCCTGTCAGGCACACTGGATCATTTTTATTTTTAACAGCATTACAGCGTTAGTGGGTGAAAGGGAAATTGTGGATGTAGCAAGATTTGAGTGAGCCATCTGCTGCGGTATCTCACCTTTCTCCCTTTCGAGGTTTGTTCACTGGACTAAGGAAGAAACATCATCTCACAGACTGAAAACAGGCATAATGACCCTAAATAAAATGGTAGCTCAAAGTGACAAAGTACTGGATTACAGACTGGCAGGAACTAGAGGCAAGGGTGATCTTTGGTTTCATTAATCATTTTCACTGGCTAGGGTGCTGAATTTGGAGAGGTGGTGGGTGCTGGCTGCTCTCAAGTACCTGTTTGGCAAAGCAGCTGAGCACCACAGGAGAATAGATGCTGTAAATCAGTCAGCAGCAGATGACAGGATGGGACGAGGAGAGGCAGGGAACAATTCCAGAGGCGCACGCACAGAGAACGGGTGTAGGTTTGTAAGGACATCACCCTACATAAGCTGGGGCCAGGCGAGTGCTCTGTTTTACTGGAGCTGTCTCCTCATAAGGTAGAGAAGTCTCAACAAAAGGCTTTAAATACTAAGGAGCAACAAGAAAACCCAGAGAACAGAGGTCCACTGAAAAAGTAAGAGGCAGAGACCTCCACTTGTACAAGAGGGGAAGGCAGAGCTGGCTACATGCCTCTGAAGGTGACTGCAGTCCTAGCACCTCACCACAGGTTTTTTGCCACTCTTCATAGCCTGGCATTTCTACTCTGCCAAGCTAACGATGCACAGTTGTAAGATATGTTATGCTTATTCAGGATAATCAAGCCTCACCTTCATCTTTTCCTTGATTAGATAAGCAGATTTATCTCCTTATGTTTCTCACCATAAATCCATCTCTTCAGACCTCAGACTAATACTGTAACTTTTCTGCATTCTCTTCAATTTTTCAGCAGCCTTTTCTGAGCACCAACACTGGATTTAGACTACTATAGTATTTTACTATCAATCTCCTCAGCATCATCCACAGCAGTAGAGTCTCATTCTTAGGGCTCCTCATTGCTGCCTTTCCAGATGTAAAATGTTTCATACAACTGCAAGGCTTGAAGGGGCCTTAACAGTCGTTCTATCAAGATTCTTTACTTGAGGCACAGTCAGTTGCAAGTCACCCAAATCTACAGACTTTTAGCTAATTTCTTCCAAAACTAGCATATACACTCCAACTCTCCAAAAAGCTCTTCAAGATAGCCTCCATTTCTGCTTCACTATCCCAACTGATATTACAGGGAACCATGAAGTCTGAACTCCCTAAATACAGGTAAAGGGACTTCCTGCCCCATCTTCACCACAACTATAGTCCTCTAAAAACATACATTGCTGTACATTCTTAAAGACCATGAAGTTCCCTCCTCCATCTTTTTTTACTCAGGCTACACAGCCCTCCTCACAGTTCTTCTCATCCTTCCACCCACATGATATTTCTAAAGACCTTAATTTCTATTTCTCTGCTGGATAGTCTCTTGTTTGTGCACATTCTTCTCCAAGAGTTGCATCTATATCTGAGCCTGGCCCTTCAGCAACACCTCATTTCTGCTCAGGAGAGCACTAAATTGCTTTCTGCACTTCAGAGATGTCACTCACACAGCCTGGCACAAGGCTTTCCTTGTGTTTTTCTGCTCTCACAGAAGAGCACTAATCCTCAACCCCCAAATTCTGGCAATACCAATATCCTCCCCTGCCTGCCTAGCTAGGGTCTCTTTATCAAATAGAAACGCTTTTGAACACAGCTTTGCCATTAGCTGAGGGTCCACATGGGGCATGCTGCCTGTCTCCTACCCCTTCCTCATTTGTTTACATGGCTTACTCTTGGGTCACCGACACAGGCTGACTTAAGATCTATTATGACAGTTGCCCCCGTTCAGCTAAGAGGCAGGGTGTTGACCAACTTGATGCACCACGTTCCAGACAAATGGATGCCGGTGATTTTTAACTGGTATATGCTCCCACCCCCTAACAGAATAAACACTAGCTGTTTATTCTAGCTTATTAAGATAGGCTAGATGTAGTCCCACTCTTTCCCCCTGTATTTCACTGGACTGTTCCTTCACCAGATGTTTTCTCTGATGGTTGCTCCCTATGCAAAAGTTGCCTTAGTCTGCAAGTACTTTCAGGGAAGTTTTCTAAGGCTTTGCCTGTATGGCCACATCTAATTTACCAAAATAGTCTTGTCACCTGTTCTGATTTGTGCTTGGATTTCCTTTTTAAAATTAACTCATCACCCTGATCTTCTTTGTAAGGTGAAGACAAAGCTCTTACTGTCACATTTTATTTGTTCCTCTTTTCCACGCCTGCAGGAGCGAAGTCCTTCTATCCAAGAGCTGCATCAGCTCCTTCTGCCCTAGCTGGGAGTTCACATCAAGCTCCACATCCACCGCAAACCCAGTCCCTTCCACCCAGATTTATAACTTTATGACTAATGCCAACTCAAGCTGCCTGTTCTGTGTTGTGAGTAATAGCGAGTCCTTGGGCAGCAACCGCAGCTCAGCGGACACACAACAATCATTCATTTCCACGTCTATGCCTCAAGCATGGAGTTAGAGCCCAGGAAAACCAAACCACCCACTTGAGTATGCAGACATCCTCAAGGTATCAGCTTCACCAGCATTACCTGAGAGCCTCCAAAACTCAACGGCTTCACACAAATTGAGTAGGCCATAAGCACAGGGAGATGAAGAATGAATCCCTTTTAAGATCTTCCTCGGGACCCAAAGGCACTAAGTTTTTGCCTGAAGATCACAAGTATCCTGAGGCAATCTTCAGAGACCCTTCCCAGTCCATGTCATTGCCAGGTGCTCTCTGCCCTCCAGCACAAAATATCAGATGTGATAATTACTTCAAGTAGAAGACAAGGCCTGCTGCCCCATGTGAGTTTCGTCTAAGTACAAGATCATGCCAAGATTGTCTCTGACTTTCAAAGTCTACTAAAGGCCACTGTTTATCTGGCAAAAGCAGGGCCAGGCTAGCACACAACTCTCCCACCAAATGTGTTCTTGTGCGAAATTGCACTTGTAAGAACAACACTCTCCCCCTGACCCATGCCAGCAACACATCAGGAGGCAGGTGGATGATTTAAGGGTGCCCATCAGAACAGTTCTTCCATGCAGGTCAACAGGAGAAAGCACACCACCACCCCACAGGCAACACCACATGCGGACAGAGCCAGAGGTCACATCACTGGTGGCAGCTAGCTGTCTGCAGAGTGATACTCTGCACTAAGCAGGGAATAGAAACCTGCACAGAAACCTGAGAGAGCATTGCTTGGGAAGGGGCGTCAAAGCAAGCAACTTATCTGCACAAGAAACTACAGGGGTGTAGAGGCCATAAGCACACCCAGGGAAGGGATATGGGTAGCTCTGGAGACATACAGTCCTTCCAGGGAGTGAGGAACAGGACACACAGGAAAGGTCTGCAGCAGCCACTCTTCCAGACAGAGAAAGGCAAGGAGGTTTTTCAGCTTGCTGCTCAGAGGTAGCATGGCTGTGGTGCTTCAGAAAAGCAGTAGCAGAACACACTGAAAACAGGCAGCATAAATTCCGCCCCTGACTGCAGTCTCCCGTTCTGATACAATGTGTCACCTTTCTAATACACAGTTCTTTATGAGATCCAGCCCTTTCTTTGATGCAACAGCACAAACAGCCAACAGAAAGGAGCATCTTCAAAATCTTGCTTTAAGCCACACCTGTACTACCAACAGCTGATTTTTCTAGGGAAATACAGTGTGCATAAAAGAAGAGCTCTCTCTCTTCCCAGCACAACAACCATGTGGGCAGAGGCTGCTGGCATCAACAGTTAGACCAAAGCACATTAAGAACAGGAGACCTTGCTCAGATGTAGTGGGCCATGCCAGCAGGATGCCTATCTTGCCCGTATAAACTGTGTGGCCACTCCAAGAGTTTGGCCTGACAAGAGCATTGGAATACCAGGAAACTGTTTCCATTCCCCAACCTGTCTTTAAGAAGGAGTAAAGGAAGGGAGGTGAAAGCAGAAGAGGGAGAATGACAGGCAGGCAATTTCAACATGCAAGAGCCAGGGAGAGAACAGAAGCCTTTCCAGAAATGCTTAGCAAGGAATAGGTAGCATGCAACCATAACCTGTAAAAAGGGCAGTGAGCACTGTGCAGAGAAACACGGAGGAAAGGGTTCTGCATCTCTCATAGCAAGCCAGCCTCAGGCTTCCTGCAGCTAATCTGTATTTGGAGCAGAGGGCAGACACCCAGCTCCATGCTGGAAGGACATGAAGTAAGAAGGCAGTGCCAACCACAGGCCTCCAGGCTCAGAGAAAAGCCATTTTATACCACAAGCCTTTGCTCTACAAGCTTGGCAGCGACTTCATGAATCTCACCCTCTCCTGTTGCAGAATGTGTGCATACATATGCAATTCTTTCTCATTCCTTGACTTTAATTTTTCTCCTTTTAACCAACTTTCTAGGCAATGGATCAAGGCCTGTCCCCCAGCTCACTACCCTGGATAAGCTGGAATGCTTCTGACAGATGAAGGCTGCAGGCAGAGAGATGCCTCCTGAAAAGGCCATGCCCAAGGCAGGCCCTGCACACACCAGCTTGCCCTGAGGATAGGAAGGTGAGGAGTCCTTCCCAGCAGGGGTCTGAACTGTACAGGGCACAGGAAAGAGGATGACTGCAGTTCCAGGCAGCAGGCACTCCCACACTGAATACAGAGCTACCTTCAGACAGGGACCTGTCCTACAGTGCAGTCCTTTGGAGCTAGAGCATCAGGACCTGCAAGATCAAAGCGGCAGAGGGACACAGGGACCCCCACCTCTATCTATTCCTGGAAACCTGCATTTCAGTTTCCAGCTCAGCCTGCAAGCAGGGTTGAGGCTCCCCAGGCTCATTTCCAGAAGCCAGGATGAAGAACAGACAGCTGTATTGAGATCAGACATAGCCAAACCTTCCTCTGACTCATTTGGTATCTCAGAGGCCATAGCCCATTCAAGCCTCTGTCACTCCCTGTCCCCCCTCCCCAAAACCTCCTGAGCCATCAGGAAAGACCTGAGACCCTGCAGAGCCAGTTCAGGCAGTAGGAAATCTGCCCCTTTGCTTTGAGGCTCCAAGCAGGGCCTCTGCCTCCTTGTATGAGAGGCAGTGTGGAGAAGAGGCAGCAGGCTGGCACACCGGCCATTTGCTGCAGGAGCTGCCCGATGATGGGGGTGGGGGTGTGCATCTGCAGGGCTTCACACTGTGGGTACCCAGCAAGCTCTCAGCGGCAGGAGAGGAGCAGCCTAAGGGACTGTCACCAAGAATTGCTTGATTCCCACCCTCTGGAAAGCAGCTAGATTAAAAAAAGCCTTTATGGTCCTGTCATTCAAGGACATGGAGGCAAATTCCATTTTCCAAACATTCCCATCATCTTGTCTCATCTGTGCATCACAAAAAGCCCCGGGGAAGATCCAGTCCCAGCCTTCAGCAAGCCTTATCATCCTTGCCCATCCCTACCCACGGCAGAGCTCTCAGATGCTTTGATATGCAAATCAGCCACAGGATCCATAACCAGCGCTGTCTGCAATTAACAGCGCACACGGAGTGTCCTACAGCCAGGGCCTCCTCCCTCCCCAGGCACCACACGGCTGCGCAGGCTTCACGTCAGATGACAAAGGTCCCGACTGTCTTCGGTGGGGGCAGGAGGTGCTGCCTGCAGTCCTTGGATTTTCAGCACACAGTCTTGCCCTGGCCAGCAGGATGGAGACGGGGCACTCAGAGAAGGGATGCAGGCTGGGGCTGCACCGCGGTGTGGATGGGCGGCTGCCGGCAAGATGCTGTGGGGCTCCCAGCAAACTGAGGCTCACTCTAAGTGTCATTAGCAACAGACAAAGAACTGGGCCTGGGCATTGCTCAGGCTTTTATTGCAAACCTCAACCTACCTGGGATTTCCTGAAGTTGTAGTTCCCAGAATGAAGAGATTTTATGAAGATTTTTTTTCCCATGTAAACAATATAAAAGCCCCTCCAAGCAAGTTCCTAGCTCATTTTATTATTGCAGAAAGCCGAAAAATATAACCAAGGATATTTTAAAGCCCAGAAAGAAAAAAAAACAAACAACCAAACAACAAACCCCACACAAACTAGGAGCACAGCACACAAGACTTTTCTTTTCTTGGCTCAACTCATGGCTTCAGAAAAATTCAGGGTAGTTGCACTGCACTCTGGTCAAAGAACAAGAAAATGGAGCATTGCAAAGCCTCGTGGCGATGCCTTCTTGACATGAAAGATGACACTCTCAAAAAATACACTAGCTTCAGTTCCTTCCAAGGTTACCCAAAGCAGGAACAGACAAAAATAGAGTAAACTTAGTGTAACAAAACATACTTATGAATCAAACCAGAGCCTCTTCCCAACCCCCTCAAAGGCATCTTCTTTGATGTTTATTTTGCTCTTATGGTATCCAGGTGAAGATTGCAGAATGGACTTCTCTCCCCATAAAGATAGCGTATTCCTGCTACTAAAATGCTCAAGATGAGAAAGGTCTTCCTGGGTAGATACCAGCTAATTGCAGCCATCATTAGAAGTAATGCTTTGCTATTTCTGGTTGAATGGAGTCCTCCTGGAGTCAGTTACGAGCTGAGTGGTTAGCTCTGCGCTCCCTCAGATGCATTAAGAGTAATAAAAGCTATTAGTGACTGTAGAGTGCGATTGTTTGGAAGGGAGGTGCACTGGTCCCTGCCATGCACTTGCAAAGGCTCTGTCCCACACTCAGGTGCGGCACCGGCAGCACCACCCAAAAGGCACCCGAGCCATGCAACCCTTCAGTAGCTTTGTGACCCCTGCTAATGGGATGCTCCTGCCCCACAGCCCATGGCCTTGCATGTATACTTCCTCCAGGGAATGACACCACAGAGCAGGATGCTTTCACAGTAACAGACAAATCCAGTAGAGAGGGAATGTACTAGGACTAGCTTCTAATATCAAGAGGAGCAAAGGAGGGAGGTGCCCAGAACCTCAAATTCCCAGAACACCTGCTCTCCATCCAGCTGAGATCTACCAAACCTGCTGAGAACACCGGGCTGACTGCAGCCACATTGCAGATTTTTGGCGTGATGCCCCCTCCAGCAGGTAGCTACATGAAGGGTGCACTCTACGGCAGGAGGAAAAAACATGGTTTGCTGATGTGGAGGAGCTGGCGACTGAGACAAGAGCAAAAAGCTTGGCTATCCAGCCACGACATGAGCCATATCCGATAGCCCTTTGTCAAGTATTTCTCAGGGGAGGAGAAACGGTAATATCGGAAACCTGCCCGCTACTCCCACCACCCTTAGAACATCCCTCCTGCCTCCCTGCTGCTCTCCCGCACAGCGCTGCCTGCAGGAGCGGTGGGGGGCGGGCAGGCAGCTCTCCGCGCCCGAACACGCACAAAAGCGTCGACCGCAGAGGAGAGGGGCGCGCCGCGGGCAGGGGCCCCCCGAGATGTACGAGTCCCGTTACCCGGCAGCAGCCGAGGCGAGAGACGACAGAGGACAGCCGCTCTGGGGGACAGAAGGAAACCCCGGGCGGCCTTGAGGCGGCCCGGGCCTCTCCTCGGGCGCCGCTCCGGGCGCGCCCCCCGCCCCGCTCCGCCCCAAGATGGCAGCGGCGCCCCCGGCCCCGGCCGCCCCCACCGCGGGCTCGGCGCAACGGCCGCGCCCGGCCCGACTCGGCCCGGCCCGGCCTGTCCTCAGCGCGGCCTGAGGCACCACCGCGGACCCCCCCGCCCCCATCCCCGCCTGCAAAACCCCTCTGAGTCTAGAGCAGCAGCGGCGGCCGCCGAGCCCCGCCGTGCCCCAGCTCCCGCCCGCTTACCGCCGGCTCCTTACCCCGTGTCAAGCGCGGACGGGCTCCCCCCGGGCCGGGCCGGGCCGGGCCGGGCGCTGCGGTACCGCGCTGCTCTCCGCCGCCCTCGGCAGCGAGCGGCGACCGCTGGGCTCGGCTGAGTTCGGCTCGGTTCGGCTGCGCTCGGCGGGGGGCGGGGCCCGGCTGTGGGCGGGGCGCGCAGCCGCCGGCTCTGCACAGTGGCGGGGGCGGGGCCGCGGCGCCGCGCGTGCGCACGGGGGCTGCGCCGGGCGGTAGGGCGCGCACGCTCCACGCGGAGGTGCGCGGTGGGGCCTGGGGGGCGACGGGACGGGACGGGACGGGACGGGACGGGACGGGACGGGACGGGACGGGACGGGACGGGGGTGGGAGTGCGAGTGCGAGTGCAGCGCAGCGCAGCGCAGCGCAGCGCAGCGCAGTGCAGTGTAGTGTAGCGTAGCGTAGCGCAGCGCAGCTCGGTACCGCAGCGCCCAGCAGGCCCGGTAGAGGGCCTTGCCCCGCCGCCCAGCCAGCCTGCTGCCGGTGTGCTGGCTTTTTCACGGGGCTGGCTGGCTCCAGGCCCTCACACGGCGCTGTGGCCAAGCGGTTCGGGGCGCAGACGGCCCCTCTCAGCCCCCGGGCGTTGGAGTTGTGCGGCTGCCGTGCTCGCCTGTGGCCCCCGGTCCTGGCCGAGCCCTCCTTGCCCCGGGTCCCGGCCCGGCCGCCCGTGCCGTGGAGGGAGCCGCTTGCAGGTGCCCCTGGTGCCCTGTGCGCAGGGCTTGGAACGCGTCAGCCCTGAGCATGGGCTGCTGCTCTGGAGGGACGGAGAAACGCTGTCCCCGAAGATGCGCTCAGGAGTTGGAGTGGCGCTGGAGTGGCACGCAGCGCGGCAGTGGGTGGTGACATCGCACGAAAGCGGCTGGGGCTGGAGCCTGTGTGTGGCTTGCACGCTGTGCTCCCACTGAACTGCAGTCCGTGCCTCCGCAGTGGGGCCTGGGGAAGAGCAAAAACACTCTCCAGAAATTTCTGCATGTTCAGAGAGTTTCTTTGCTTAGAATTCGTGTGGGGCTGCGATGCTGGGGTTAGGCTTTTGTGGGTATGAGTAGTCATGAAGCAAAGTTAGACCGAAATTCCTGTGTCCTGACAAGTGTGGCATTTATTCATGTGTGTCATGGGGACTCGGGAAGTGTGGGCACTAGTCTGTGCTCTCCTGGTAATTCTTCAAAAATCTCTTTTGGAGGTCCAGTGAGTAAGGGCGGGGGGGGGGGGGGCAGTTGGGGGAAAAGACAGTATGACATATTTCTTAAAGGCATGAATAACTTCATCTTTGTAGTAAAAACAGGTGGGCAGGCCAGCCTTTTTAACAGCAGGACACAGATGCTCATCTGAGCTCTGTTGGCTTCTCTGGTTCTAGAGCTCTCCAGGCTTGCCTGAGAGCATTTTGTTTGGAAGGAGAGAGACTGAGTTAAGGGAAGTTTCTGAGCAAGAAATGAGGCTAATACCACCAAAGCTGCAGGTAGCTCTGTGCTGCCCTGTGATGTGAGCATACCTTTGTCTCCAGGTCATGTTTCTCTTAAGCCCAAATTCTGACAGCATTAGGCATCCTTTTCTGGTACAGCTTTATCAAGAAGACCTAGAATGACTATCGTATTTTGTTCTGTGAATAGCTAGCCTAGGTCAGTTGTTCCTGACTTTTTTTCATGCTCGAGACATAGCTATACACCTTCTCTTCCTTCTTGTTTGTACTCTCCTTGCCACAGCTCCCCCGTGGTTACTACTGTCAGGGTTATGATTGCACCTTACTGGTTTGGGGCCTGGCTACCCAGGTCGGGGCTGGGAACCAAATCTGGTCTTGTGGCTTTCCACCATTGTTCTGCTTCAGACCTCAATACTTCTAAAACCAGGAAAGAGACGTTTAAGAGGTGATAGCAGTGTAAAATTTCAGAGAATTGCCCGCATTATTGTATTCACATGTAGTTCCCAAAAGGCAGAGACAGGGGAGGGACCTTTCTTGGCTTCGCCTCAAATGCCACAGGCCCACCAGAGAGAACTTCTGGGGCTAATCCAGTACCTGCTTTACTGCTCATTTCCTTTTACTTCACATAGATAGTTGTCCTCTCTGTAGCTTAATTTCCTGCTGGTACACTGGGAATAACCCCTCCCTATTTTAGTACAGTATTGTGAGTATGAATATATAGAATGATTTTAGATGTTTGGATATTAGAACAATAAGTATTATAAGTACTTTAGAGTTCTGACTTCTGGATACTTAAAATGTCAAAAGTAAGTTTTATTTTAAAGGTATGCAGCTCTTTTGTTATCTGCCATTCCTGATGGTGGTCTGGAAAATGAAGTTAGTGTGTTTTCCTTGAAAATTCTTAACAGATATACCTGTAATGAGTCTCTGTTGGTAACTTGGATCAGTAAATATCCTGATTAATAGCTAATCCTATTCATAAACAGATTTAAAAAAAGACTTAATTCCTCTTTGTGGATGCTGGCCTTTTTGTCTGTCATTAATGTAAAACCAATTATGCCTTGGTAATGAATATCTTGTGTATTTTTAACACATGCAACCCATAATCACATTGTTTCCTTTATGAGGAGGCCTGTGAATGGATTGAGTCCCGTAGTTCACAGCTGGCTCCTGCAGCTCACTGTGGCAGACCTATAAATAGACCTGCAGTGGCAGAGTAGGGATTTAGGCATTTGCGTTGTGTACTGTCTTGGGTTTATTTCCTGTGTTTTAATGACTGATGACAGATGCAGTTCCAATCTTTATGGTGCCTGGAGCATGTCTGGTTTGATCTTTTAAAAGAATAAAGGTGATGTTGGTCCCCACTGTTTGACTGTGCAGATCAGGTCACTGCTATAAAAGTGAAGAGTATTTTTACCTGGTGTTTTTTGCCTTTGACAGCAGGTTTTGGGTAGTTGGCCTCACCATTTGCTTTGCAAGATCCATTGGTTTTCCGTGGGGGCTGTCTGTGTGAATGAGTTAGGAAAGAAGGAAAGGAATAGCTGAATGATTATGGAATTACAGATCTTGGGAATACAGGGAGGAGGGGTTAGTTCCAAAACTTGTGATTGAAAGGAAAGTAGTACTGGATTGCCAGTTAACAGCATTCTTTAAAATTACATTTACTCTAGGATGCACGCAAGGTGCCTTGACTGTTTTTTAGGGTGTACACCACTGGTAAGAACTTGGTCAGAGCTGTTGCACCGGCTTCTGGAGTGTTCAGATGCAGACCTTTTCAGCTTTACAGCTCCCATGGCTGTATTAGTAGAGCAGATTCATGCAGACCATTCTTGGGAAGCACACCAGTGTTTTTGCTGAAATGACAAGAGATTCTTTTCTTGTCAAAATCTCCTGTTGTTTCTTTGAGATACTGTCACCACATAAGTCTGGGTTAGCAGGGGAAGAAGTCCCAGTCTTGTGTTGTGCCACATTCCATTGCAGCAGTGTTCATGCGCCTTCAGGTTGAGCTGGATCAAGAAGCTGAAAACTGTGAGTGATTTACATAAGTGCTAAAGCCAGCATAAGGGAAGTGATGGAAGTGTGTGTTGGGGAGACACAGGGCTTCCTTTCTTGTGCTGTGTGCTCTGATATTCATTCAAAGTGAGTATGTAATCCTGTCTTCCTTGTCTGGCACATGTCTGGCTCTGTATCAGTTCCCTAAGGTAGTCTGCTCATGTTTGCATGCATTTGATGAAAATACTGTACATGTATCTTTTGTGTTTTCCAATTTTATTAGCTGGGATGAAACTCTCCAGAACTTCTCCATTCAAAAGCCACTCAAGATTGCAGTAAATATAAGTTGGTTCTTTAATATCAAGGAAAACCACTGAAGGTGATAGCTAGAGCACTTGAAAATGCTGCAGTGGGTAAATAATTTCCAGACCTTTATAACTGGTGAAGAGTTTCTTTGTTGAGCAGTGTTGGAATTTTATGTCGGTCTTTTGCATTGGATGGAGTAAGGCTGAAGGGCCCTTGAGAAGAGTATTTGCAGTAGCAGGATATTGCATGCTCAAAAGTAATTCAGTGAAGTAGAAATAGGGTCATTTTAGTGAATATTGGATTAAAAATTTCCTCACCCTTTCCTGAATGTTACTTTGAGTTCTTGTCTGAGGTCTGTGATAACTTTTAACAGGTATGTGGAGAGAGGCAAAGTTGTCACTGTGACTGTGATTTTCATGAAATGGAGCCACTATTAAAAATTAGGGACAGCAGGGTAGAAACAGCAAGAGTTTCCTCTGCATGGTTCTTTATTGCTGCTGTGTCAATATTATATCAACAGTTGTCTTTGTGCTAGGTGTCTCATTTTAGGATAGTGTCTGTTTAAATACTGCTCTTGCCTAGCATGAAAAACTTGGAAATTAATCCTGCTTAAGCAGGAGATTGGACTAGATGACCTCCAAAGGTCCCTTCAAAGGTAAATACTTGGTCAGGAGTGTATTAGTGACGAAGTACTAAGCGAGTGGTTGTCTTTCGCTTGTCCAGGGTATTTTGGAGTGCACTCCTGCCTGTATCAGTTGGACAGTACCGATGGCAGACTTCTGGGAATTCCTACAAATTTTCCTGTGCTTGAAGGTTATGGGGTTACTCTTCCCATAAACTTGTGAGCACTGAAACCTGGTGACCTGGAGAGAGCCAGAAGCAAACTTGGATCATATGCATTCCTGTGCCTAAGTGCGGCTTCCACTGAGTCTTTTTAAGTTGGTGTGAGGCAAGTGTGCTGGGAAGGAGAAAAGTGCTGGGGGCACTGGGCTGAGGGCTGTCATCGATTTATAGCAGCTCTTCAATTTTGGCACCAGCTCGGAGTGTTTGTGTGGCAGCACCAAGTGTGGGCAGAGTGAATGGTTTCTGTGCCCTTCAAAGTTTACTTGTTTGGTGATTAGCAACTCCACAGGGGGAAACTGAGGTCAGGAGAAATGAAGTTCACAGCCATAGAGGGATCAAACTGGGGCTGGGGCTGGTTGAGGAGCACCTGGAGACAGACCCAGACTGGAAAGGAAAGGAAACTGGCATGTTACAATAGCTGAAGTTGTGATTCACTCTGAACACACTTGCACCCTTGAATGCTGTTCTTCATGCCATAGATGCATTCTTCCATTCTCCCCACTCTGAACCCTCCTGCTAATGGGAAGCATCCCCCGTTTACTCAGTTGCTAACAGGATGCTTCATACCAAATAATCAATCATGCCAAAATTTCTTAGCTTGTGACACCTCTTAATGTGCTGAGGAATAATTCTTAGCTAAGAAGGGGGTACTGAGTCATCTGGAAAAATAAACAGTCCTTGGACACTTAATGCTGTTGATGCTTCCGCTAGTAGTTTTGTAACTTCAAACCTTCGCTGCTGCCACGGGGTAGAAACAAACAGTGACTTCTCCAAGGAGGGAGGAGTGAGTTCAGAGTTGAGGCAGCACTTTAGCACAGTTTAAATGTGCTTTAAGCACATCTGGCTATGCTGGTCCTGATGCTGCTGTCCCTTTGACAGCAGGCAGGGCCTGCACCTGTGCCTGCCTTGTCATGAGCCTACAGACCTGTTGGTCTTACGTTGTGGTGAGGATGAGCAGACACACCTTCTCCAGCCACCAAGGCTACCATGCCTGCTAGGAAATAGAGGTAGGGGTGACAATGAGGTCCATGAAAGACAACAGTGAGGCCAACTTGCTGCTGCTTGTTTGAGTTTTGTAGAGGGATCCAAAGGCTCCTTGTAATTCTGGAGGAAGTAGGAGCATTATTACCCACCGAGTCTGAATTTCACATGGGGAGACAGCACACTCATGTGCAGAACAGGACACAGGCAGATGATGGGCTTAAAGCAAGTCAGCATAGTTGAACTTGCTTAGAAACCTGAGCAGCAGCAAGGCCAGGTATTGGACCTTGACTGCCAGCAGCACTGTAAATGCAACAGGGCCCTGCTGTCATTAGGATCACAAGCTAGGTAAGGAGGTGGCATAAACACAGCCTTTTTGGAGTCTCATTTCAGAGAGAAGACAGTGTTGGCACACCCTTGACTCACTTGATGATTGTCTACCCCAGAGAAAAGTTTGGTTTTTTTAGTTTGGTTGGTTTTTTATAAACAAATATAGGCTTTGGCTATTGCTGTTCTCTTCCAAACTTGCCCATATGACAGAGTTGTTTTTCCACCTGTGCTTTGCTCAGGTAACACCACTCAAAATTGTTGTATTGCACGTGTCCTGTTGCTCATTGTGCTCTCAGTTAATGCTGTGTAGAACAACTGCAAACCCGAAAACTTACATATGTCCCCAAGTAAGCAAGCACATTGGAGAAAAAAAGTAATAAAAGAGAGAGTGAAGTTTTAGGCTGGACTTGGTTATAATAAGAGCTGTGGCATTGTCTGTTGGAAGGCTCTGTGGGTATTTTTTTCTCCCTAGAGAAGTTAACTCAGCTTTGTTTTAAAAATAAAAGTTTAAAAAATGGCTTTACAATATATTACTATAGTTTGGCCCAAAACTCATCAGAACTGTCAGAGAGATGATGTCAATGGATTTTTAGTGTTTGCTTTAGAAAGGAGAGAAGCAGAGCATGTGTTGGTTACACTGCCAAGGTCACAGCAAGCAGTGTCACATGGTAGTAGCTGCAGTCAGGTGGAAAGTCTTAGCTGTACCTGAGCTGTCCCAAAAGAGGACTGGCTCTAGGTCCATGTTGTTTCCTCCCTTGTCTTGGATCTGCTGGCATAACCACCTGGGTCATCGCTCCCTTAATGATGTTTGGAAAAGTGATCAGCATTCAGATAAGCCTTTGTGACTGCACAGGCAAGCTGGTCCCCATCAGTGTGACAGAATGAGGTTAGGGAGCTGCCATAGATGTAGGCAGGGAAGAGGGTGTGGCTCTCAGTCAGAGGTTACCCTTGTAACCCAGGCTGCTGCAGTCAGGGTGGTGTACAGTGTACAGCAGCATTGAGCCAGCACTGTAAAGTTACAGGGAACTCCTTTCTTTCTCTGGGCAGACTGAACAGGGCAAGACTGGCAGCAGTGTAACTGTGGTCTATAAACAGGCTTCTTAACACACCTTTGTATGCTAAGAGAGTGTGTGCTCTCACCAATGGAGCTCTGGCTTGTTTCTTGTCTGGAAAATTGTTTCCTGAAGCTGTGATACAGCTGCCAGTCTGTAGATTTTTTGGCCTTTTACTTGGTTTTGTAGGTAACCTTGGTAGCTTTTACAAGTGGCCATGATGGCTTTTACTGTGCACCACAGCCTCTAAATCAGTTCACATCTGAAATTCTCAAACCTGCTTCTTGTTACATCATTCACAATGCACGCAGAAGGGCCCTTACCTCTGTGTATGGGAAACTGCAATGCAGTGATACTGAATCCAGCTTTGTAGTATATGTGTCTGAATTACATTGCCTCCTGAGTTCAAGCAGGGGTTATAGATCTGCTTGTAGTGTGCTGCAGATGCTGCTACCACTCTGTGTCCTGTGGATTGCAGCATCTGAATAGTTGCTGAGGCCCTAGTGTGTGACTCACGTAAAGGAAAGAAAGCAAACCAAATCCTGTCCATTTTCCAGAGTTAATAATTCTTTTGTTTCTTATGCAGACTTGGTTACCAAATGGCTCTCTTGAATAGACGACTTGGTTTACCTTTAACCCATCTAACCAGTGCCGTGATCCAACGACAGTTCAGGTAACTTTCAAATTCTGCTTTTGCTTTCTTCAGAATGTTTCATGATTGAATGAGATGCTGTTAAACAGATCAAAAATAAGATACAGCATTTGCAATTCAAAAGGGTAATTAAAGAAGAAATTAAAAAGGAAAAAAGAAAAAAAAAAGGAAAAAAAATTAAAAAAAGAAAAGTTAAAAATGAAACCTCACAGTTGTCCTTTTATAGGTTGAAAAGTGATCCCAGACACTCCATTTACAGGTTCCTGGCAGTCTGAACTCTGCATTTTCATGTGTGTGTAAGGAGGCTTTTAGGCCTTTGAAAGCAATACACGAGTCTGCAAGTAGAAGTTAAAAGTGTCTGTGTTTCTCATGCAAGTGCAAAAAAGCCAACAGTGAGCCCCTGCTGATGCAGAACCAATTACAATGCTTAAAGTTATTCAAGAGTTTAAGTTACTTAGAATAAAAATAATCTGAAAAAATACTTTCTCATATTTTACAGTGTCTATTTAGTTATTTTTCTTTTGTTTCAGGCTCTAGCCATTTCAAGTTTTAGATTTGTGGACTTCACATTTTACAGTGCCTTGCACTGACTTTAGCACTTAATCCCACAGTACACTCTGCCAATTTGGGGAATCTCTATAACTCTTTGAAGAGTCCGGGCTTCAGTTTGAAGGATGAGAATAGTTCATTCTCAGGACTGTCGTCTAAGAGGGGATTAAAACAATGCTCAGGGCTAGGTTTTGTGATAGCCCTGGGAGCTATCCAGAAGAGGCATCCAGGTCTTCCTGCCTTTATCTGTATGTGGGCTGCATGAGAGCTTTGGCCAATATACATTTAAAGCATATGTAATTGACAATGAGAGGGAGGTGAAGTCTAGTCCATAAAGATGAGCAGGACTTCAAAAATCATAATGGGGAGACCTTTTCTTTGTGGGGTGTTGCAAGATTGTGGCAGAAATGAAGGAAAAAAAGGGAAAGAAAAAGTTCTCCCAGTGCAGTTATTCTTGTCTAGTGATTTCTGGACAGTCAAATTTATATCTGTTTGCTACTGCTGTGTTGTACACTTGGTCCCACAGAGTTTCTCCCTGCTTCTTTAAGTGACAACACTTACCTTTTTCAGCCTCCTCCCTTCTGCCTTTCCTGTTGTGTGGCTACAGATGGTGGGCAGAGGAGAGAGTGTGGTGTACTGCAGTTCCTGCCAGAGGATGGGATGGGATGGGAGAGGGTGGCTGCTTGCAGAGATTAGTGGCTTCTAAGAGAAAAAGGAAAACTAAAGTGGGCCTCTACTGTGGGAAACAGATCTTGAAAGGCAGTGCTTGACCTCTGGACCAGTTGGACTAATGCATACTGACTCCACTGGCCTTCCTTCACCATGTATAAAAATATCTGCTTCAGCTGATGTCCATCCATACCACATTTGGTGTGCATGCTCAGTTTTTAGGCAGCTTTGCAAATACGGGCCCTTCCTCTTCTAAAAGGGCTGATGGTCCCTATTTACACACTTCTGAAAAACAAGATGAATGGTTAGATTACTTCCATATGCTGTCACTGAGTAGTTCAGCTGGCAGCAGGCTGGCATTCCAGCTGCTCTGGCCAGAATGTTTCTAGTATCTCACTGCAAGGCAGCTGTATAGGAGCAGAAAGGATCTTCCTGCTTTTCCAGTGGTCTGTGTTTGTGTGTCCTTTGAAGACAAGCAACAAATCACTTGAGCTTAAGCTCACTGAGTAAAAGAATAATGGTTTCTGTAAGGAAGTATGTTCCTGCTGTTCCCAAGTATATTCAGAGTCAGACCTAACAACTTAGTATTGTGCAGTTCATTTATGTTGTTTCTTACTCCTGCAAAGCAAGCATACAGAAGAGATTGTGTCTCTCTGGATTCCTTCCACATGGGGAAGGTGGTGATCTCTTAGATTCTAGTTGGGAATAGCTTAGCACAGTCACAGCAGGACCTCAGAGGTCTTACTGAGAGCAAAAAAACTGTGAGACATAAACTGTGGTCATAAAAATCCTTGGTGCTGGGGACTGTGTACAAGATCGAAACAGTTTGACTTGAGTCTTAGCTTCTGCAGGCTGTTTTAAACAGAAGTGACCACTTTTTTTTTGCTTGTAGATTGAAGCTGGGTCATCTGCAGTTGCTAAAAAGCCCATGATATGCAAGCCACTCTTCAAGCCATCTTTCAGTTGTGTTTTGGAGCCGAAAGGTCATTTTATATTTGACATTTAGTAAAGAGTGTGCAAAGCCCAAAGCAGCATCTGGCTGTCAAAGAGCACATTGAATGCAGTCAATGTGTCACCCATACAGTATATATTTGTTGCTGGCACCTTCTGAGCGGCTTGTGTAACGACAAGATTCTGTGCTGGGTTTGCCTCTGCTCCGCAGGGATTACTGAGATCTGTCTCTCATTCTCTCCTGTCTTTTGGTAGCATCACCGGAGCGTGCCGAGCAATACAGAAACTGACCCGCGTGCGAGTGGTGGACAACAGCACCTTGGGGAACACGCCGTACCACCGGCCACCAAAATGCATCCACGTGTATAACAAGACTGGAGTGGGCAAAGTCGGAGATAAGATCCTTCTGGCTATCAAGGGAGAAAAGAAGAAGGCTTTAATTGTAGGGCACAAGATGCCTGGCCCCAACATGACGCCTAGATTTGATTCCAACAATGTCGTACTCATAGAAGATAATGGAAATCCAGTAGGGACTAGAATAAAAACACCAATACCCTATACACTGCGAAGAAGAGAAGGCGAGTTCTCCAAAGTATTGGCCATTGCCCGCAACTTTGTATGAGTGCTGAGAGAGGTCTTCAGCGATCCTTTTATATCATTTCATACAGTAGCTGTTCCTTGAGCCTATTCCAGAAACTGGTGAAACATGAATAAGCTGATGTTCATCAAGAATCTCTCCTGCCTTTTAAGGATTTCAGGCAATTAATTTAAATATTGAAATAGTTTCTTTTTCTCCAAAAGAAGGCTGGTTTATTTCACGAAACACCTGCAGTATGTTTGGGAAACGGTCCTTCACCCTTACTCCTCCTGTGGTGTTAATCTGGTTTGTCATCATTAAAAAGAGAACATGAAAATCCTTGTCCTGTGTTGCTTATGCTCTCTTTTCCCTATTTCTGCCTTTCCCAGTTCCCCAGGAGCAAGACTCAATCCCTGGCCCAGTGATACTGGGAGTCTACAAAGTGGATTCACAAGTAATAGAGTAGGAGAGATTCATAATGAACTATGGGTGCTTCGGGCTCATTCAATAAAAAGACTACTTTCTGTCTTTGCCTAAGAGCAGTATTTAGGAACAGCTAGAACAAGGAGGACATGGTGCCTGCAGCATCAGTAGTGTGTGTCTGAACAGGGCGTACCAGAGACAGGGAAGCAGAAGTAGGAAAGGGAGCTGAAGGCAGAGTCAAAGGGTGAGCTGAGGTGCAGCCTGTGCTCTCCACCTGACCAACCACTGAAAACTTGTTCTCAGATTAGTGAAAGGGCTGGGTTCAGGTTGAAAGGTCCACAAAAAGAAGCTCCCTTTTGGTCTGCTTTTTGGGGACCATTGTCAGACATCATTTTTGGTAGGCTATTGGTGAGATTGGCTGTTCCCCAGTTTCCTAAGTTTAGGCACAGCAGTGGGCAGATGCTACTCTGTTGCTTCCAGGACTGGTTGAGATCCAGGAGCCAAAGAGCTGCTTATCTATGGAGCTGAGCAGAGAGACATGGTGCTTTATGGCTGGTGAAGGGACATCAGTGCAGAGCATTCCTAGACATAGCAGTGTTGGGGAAGAGGGTGTAGGGGATGCAGTCAGGAGGAGTTAGGCCAGTTTGTCACAGGTCTTGTGACAGTCTGGCCTAACTGATGGCTGGCTGCTCCTTGCCCTTCTGCCTCCTCTTCCTGTTATGCTGGGAAAGCTTCTTACTTTGGCTCTGCATTGCCTCAGTCGAAGATCTAAAGAATGCAGTGCTGAGCTATTGCACACTCCAGTTACTCCTTGCAGATGTATCTGCTCCATTGTCCCTACTGTGAAATCCACATTGTCCCTGGAAAAAGGAAGCCCTGGATCCCCTCAAACTCCATTACTCCAGGTAACACACAAAAGATTATACTATAGGTTTAATTTCAATATTAACCTTTAAGTAATGGCACTGTCCCACTAAGTAAAACTTCCTGTAAACTCAGGTTCTGTGGGAAAGTAGGATCATCTGCTGCTGCCAGCGTGTTCCTTGTTTGCTGTTGTCCATGGGCTGGGGAATGTTGGGTGTGCTGCTCCAAGTCCTCTGCGCCCCATGGGCATTTCCTTTATGCTCTGGGCTTGCCGCCTCCGTAGGTGTCTGCCCAATGGCACAGCAGCAGAGTAGATGCTCGCCTGGTTGCAGTCAGTGTTTCCAGTCAATCTGCAGTCAACTTCCAGGAGGAACTCTGTGTGCTAGGACATGTTTATGCTGTTTTCCTAAGTGGGACAGTGAGCCAAGTCTGCATGGCAGTCACAGTGATAGGTGTGACTGGCCTCCCTCCCTCGGCTGGGGTTTGCCTGAGGTGCCACAAGGGCATGGCTCAGCCTGACATCTCAGACATTGCCAATCGCCCTTTTTTTCATGGTTAGATTTGTTTCTGGATCATATTTGGGGTAAAAAAAAATGCTTTTATGCATTTTTAGGGAAAGAGTTTATGTCATCAGTTGCTCTGTGATCTTGCTTTAGAAAACTTTCTGCAACTTTTGAAACTTCTCCAACCATGATAAACATATAAACAAATACTTTCATAATTTTTAATAGCTCATAAGTGAGTTGAAAGGTCTGTCCCAGCCTTCCTGCAAGACAGAAGGAGCTCAGCCTTCCTTAATGTAAATGCTTTTGAGAACAGAAGAGGATGATGCCTTCCACTGACACAGTGCTGGAGAACAGAATTTGAAATAGCACTTGTATGGGGTATTTTGTTTCTGTGCACAGTCTGTGGGTAGAGCTAAAGTGGGGTTCACCCCAGCTGAATACCTCATTCCTGCCTAGCCTGGTTTATAATTTGTCTGAAGGGACACTTTACTGTGAGATTTTTGCTTGGCAACAACTCCGGCCTCAAAGCGTCAACCAGCAGGACCTGGGCGCCTGCAAACAATCATTGTTTTTCTTGTCCTGACCATAGGGGCTATGAATCTCTCATGGGATGCCAGACCCTGCTGTTTGGATATTAAACATTTCACATAATATTTGCTAATAACTTTCCGGCATTTTGCTGAGGAAGAGGTCATGGGGAGAGGGCACGAGAGGAAGCTGGCAAGACAATGCAGCATACTTGAGATTAAAATGTGAAGTGATGCTTTAGTTCTAAGTAAACTGATACATGTGGAACTAAATCCTTAATCTCAGAGCTTAATAAGCAGACATACAGACAGCTAAGCTAAGCATATCCCATAGTGTGTCTCCTGCAGTTTTTACCTGTCTTCCCTGATGAGGAACATAGTCTCAGCAGAAATCCCTTGCCTTTGTTGACAGCTCTGTGCTTGGCAAATTCCAGGTGCTGCCTGTAGCATTATCTCTCCGAGGGGAAAGGGTCAGGCTTGTGGATGGGCCCATAGCCTCCTGCTGCCTCCCATCCCACTGATGTGGGCCCTGCCATGGCTGCAGGATGGTCAGCCCCTGCTGCTCTGGCTGCAGAGCCTGTGCAGGCAGGGGCAGATGGATGGGGCCTTGCTCAGGCTGATGTGGGTTCTCCAGGCTCTCCATCTTTTCCTTTGAGCAGACCCTACTCAAGGATCCTCATTTGCAGGTTCTCTCTTTTGTTTCTGCACAGGGAATAATACCTCCTTGCTCTCAACTTTCAGGCTGCACTCTGCTCTTTTCCATAGCCTTCTGAGCAGTGAGTCAGTGCTGTCCTGGAGCAGCTACTGGGTTTCCTGGGATCTGGCTTGGGGCATCCTTCTTTGGAGTTCACTGAGGCTTAAGTCTATCAAATGGGAGGTTTTTCCTTTTGCATCCATTCTACTAGGAAAGCAGATGTGATTTCATCTCTGTGTAGCAGTTCTTCCTGCAGGTCATTTTCTTGAAGGATGGCTACAGGCAGGTAGAATGATTCCCTCAGAGGAGGAAAGAAAAACCAAAATGCTTCCTATCTTGGCTGCTGCCAGGTCATTCTCTCCTCTGGTCCCTGTTTATTATTCTGCTATTAACATGATCCTCTATCATAAATGAAAAAAATTCCCAGCATGACACATGCTTAGGAAGAGTTCTCCCATCTCCTGTGCAGCTTCTGGAGGAGCTGTCACCTACTGCAAAGGGAAGGGGAAGCCAAAGGCAGAGTCCTGGGGTCTTCTTCCCTCATTGCAAATGTGCCTCCCCCATTCAGTTCCAGCTGGGTCCTTGGGTTCGTGTACATTCCTGTGCATTTGGATATAGGATTTGCATCAGCTGAAGCTCCCAAGAGAGTGCCCATTTGCTGGTGATGGTGGGGACTTCGTGCCCAGACATTCTTCCAAGGGAGTTGGGGAAGAGGTATCTTTTTTTAGGGCGTTCTTCACGGGTACAGAGGGATGGCCTTTGGGAAGATGCTTGCCCATGAAAGACATGTGATGAGGCTGGGGTCTGGAAAAAGACAGGCAAGCACTGGGGATTTACTGGCCGTGAGAAGAGGTGTCCCTGAAAGGAAACGGGCGAGACAGATTATCGTGGAAGGATGCAGCAGGGAGCTGATGTCTTCCATCTGCTTGGAGACTGAGGCTGGGAGGCAGGCGGCCCCGTCTCGTGGCCCTGTGCCAGCAGGGTGGATGGACCCAGAGCCGGGGGAGGCAGCTGGTGACTTTGGGGGCTGAGAGGAGGGGGAGAGAGCTGAAACCTCGGCCGAACTGAGGGTGATGCAGCCGGAGACGGGACGCCTGGCTCGGCTGGCAGGGCGGTGAGCTGCACATCCCCGAGCGGGAGGCTAGATGGCAATGTGGGCGCGACGGAGTGCCCGGCAGCCTGCCCCTAAGCCTGACCCACCACACAGAATGTCCCTCGGCCAGCACGTCCCCGGCCGCCGGCCCGCAGCAGCGCAGCGCAGCCCCGGCCGGCCGCGGGAAGCTCTGCGGGGACCAGCCTGGGCTGCTCCCTCGGGAAAAGCCCCGGGGAGAGCCAGGGAACTCTGACTGCGTCGGAACCCCGTCTCCACGGAAGGTTGCTGGGCAACCAGGGGCGTCAGGGTCTAGGAGGATCACTGCGAAGATCGGTCTGCAAAGCAGCGTTGTCACTCCCCTGGGGCTGGTAGCTGGTGAAGAAGAGGAGGGACAGCAGCGGGATGCTGCTCGTGGATTGCAGAGGGCTGCAAAACAGGAGTCACGGGTGGGCAGCAGGGAGGCACAGCCTGGCTCTCTTGTGAAGCCCTGAGCTGGGCCACTCTCCTGATGCAAAACAGCCCCTCAGAATGCATTGCCACTCCTTGCCAGGGTCTTTCATCTAAAGGCAGATGCCAAATCCTCTACCCTGAGGGAAAGGCATGCCGAGCCTCAGGTTTGCAGGCTGAGCAGCATTTTCCACCCAGCCGCACACAGAAGCAGTGGCAGGACCCTGCTGAGCCCTTCTGATGAGGCAAGAGAGGGCTGTCATTTTTTTTTAAGTGTCTGCATCTCATCTGAAGGTGGCTGTGCTGTTTAGGATTGACATGACCCAGGAAGAGCAACGAGGACAGGGAAACAGCTGGACGCTGGTTTATGTCCTGCAGCTACTGTTCCAGATAGGCAAGGCCAGGGGAAGCGTGTCCATGAAGGAAACTCAATGGGCTGGACACTTGTACTGGGAAATGCAGAGGAGCTAGAGGGTGCAAAGAGTTGGGAGGGAGGGAAAGGGATGGGGTTGGCACCACTGCCAGGGCAGAGGCCCAAGGTTGAAGCTTGCGTGGTTGCTGCCCAAAGGGCTCTTCCCTGAGCACGTTAGCACTAACTACAGCCTTGCCAACTTATTTTCTGAGTAGCTTCTGCTGTTTAACTGCGTAAGAAGTAGGGTGGTGAATGACACTGAATCTAGTCTGAATGCTGTTGCAGTGGTGGAGCTTCAAGTGAGTACGCCAGGCCGGTCAGCTTATCTCAGAACCTGTCAGGGGTAGGGGATGGAAATTTTCCTAGGCCTGTCACAGATGCACCACTAACAAGAAAATAGAATTGGAAAGCACAGGAGTGTCTAGCCTGGAAAGAAGAAAGATTAATGAGGGCTCGTGACAGAAGGATAAAAAAGAAGGATGTGGAGAAAACACATCAGGCACATCCATTCACCCTCTCTGAGAGTGCAGTAGAGGCTGTATTCAATCAAACAGGCTGTCGGAGGAAATAAAAATATCTTTTCTTCATTTTTCCTTTTACCCAAAACACAAGATACCTCATGAAATTCATTGCTCCAGGGCTTCACTGCTTAACAGAGCTCAAAATGAACCTGGGTTCTCACCCCCATGCTGGCTACAGTGAATGTACTCAGTGTGAATAGTACATACACCCTCCCCAGAAGACTGGGAAGTGATGTGCCCAGTTATTGTGGCATGGACGCCAAAGACAGGCTGTCCCTTGGTCCTTGGAAATACGACCTCGCTTTGCATGTGTCTGAAGGCTGTAAATCCCACGAACCAAAAGCAGTTTCTTAAAAATAAACATGCAAGCCCCAAGGTACAACATGGCCTAAGGCAGAGCCTGTGAAGGACACCCAGGGTCTTTTGGTACAAGGCTGTATCCCACATCCTGCTCACTCTCTAGCTCAAATGAGCTGCTCTTCATAGCTATGGCTACAGGTGTGGAGTGTGAGAGGTACTGGTGAGTATTCCTCAGGGCCAAGGCCAAGACATAGACAAAAGTGTCTTCCTCTGATGATGCTCAGTTGCGATTATGGCACCCCAATGTTGTTTCCCATATTAGATGCATCTCTTGGGATTAAAGGATTTGTTGCTCTAGCTTGTAAGACTGGATGCTGACTCTGGATGAGGTAAATCTTCCTCACATTTCTGGGGCAATATGATGCAGTGATTGGAAGGCATAATGGCCCATTCTTGGCTCCAAAATGAGTAATGTTTTGTGGATTGGGAGAGCAGCAGTCAAGCATGCGGGGTGGCATGTACTGCTGGGGGGCATGTTTCACCCACTGCATTCAGGGGATGGGAAGAGCTCAGGTTTTCCCTGGTGTCCTGGTCCTGCCAAGCCTGGTCCTGCTCACTCCAACAGGCACCACATGTTGGGATGGGGCAGAGAGAGGTACAGTGGGGTGAGCGATGCCCAGTCCACTCTGATGGCCCAGTTGCAGTTCCCTGGCGATACTGACAACAGCAGACTACTCTAGGTTCACCAGGGATGGCAAAACCTGAACAGGCCAGAATGTGCTTTTTACTCTTGTGCTTCAGGCCATCCTGAAGAGAGCCCTGCTGAGCGCCCTCAGGTGCTGTTTTGTCCTGACTTTTCACACTTTGCCCTGAGCATCTACCTGGGATGCACGGGAGGCTTGGGAAGGTGGTACCCATCTCCAGTGCAGGAGGGCCTACTACTTCCGCAGGACAAGCTTTTGGGGTTTTATATTTGTGCTTGACTGGAGCAAAGACAGTGGTTGTGTGCTGCCCAGTCACCTGAGCTTTACTTTTAATCACATTTACTTTCCTCTTCAGAACAAGGCTCAAGATTCCCTGTGTGTGTCTGGAGAAGGGTAGGAAAGGCTCCAGTCCACTGGTGGCAGAAAACTCTTTGCTTGGAGAAGTAGAAAGTGAGGAGAGGAGGTGGTAGGATGGTAGATGTTATCTTTGCCCTTGTTACCTGAGCCTGATGCTTGGCTCTTGGATATTCTTCCAGAGGCTCTAGACATCTCCAGGAAGCCTCCAATTCGTGTTTCACAATGCTCACATCTGTAAAGAGCTGGTTTAACTGGCTTCACAAGTCTGACACTTTGCCTTGGCTCTGCGTTGTGGAGGACAGGAATAGGTTCCCAGCAGTGGGGTGGGCTGAGGACATGGGGACCTCCAGGGCATCAAATGCAGCCCTGCAGAGGCAGTTGCCTCATGAAGGCTTGACAGCTTAGGCAGTGAAACCTGGGGAAGAGGGAAGCTGGAGTGTCCTCCTGCCTGCAGGGGAGGATCTCCAAACACCCATCAGGCTCTGTGGGGCGGGATCCACCCTTCCCCTACTCCCTGTACTCCCTTTGCTGCTGGTGTCTCCACTTTGCCTGCCTGCCTTGCTTGCAGGAAAACTCAAGGGCAAAACACTGCCAATGCAGAGTGATGGCTGGCAGGCAGTACCTCGTGTTTCTATAGGAAGCTGAACAAACCCTAAGACTTTTAAGAATGGAGGAATGCAACATTAATGGGCTGCCCTGTGCAAATTTTGGGCCACCTGAGGCTGAGCTCAACTACTTTCTACAACCTCCAGCTACTCCTTTGTGGGTGGCTGAAGGGTGGGGAAGATCCCTGAGAAATCCTTGGCAGATGGCACCACAGGGCAGAGAGAGGAACTGTAGGGAGAGGGGTTCAAGTTCAGAGCAAAGGGCTGCATAACCTGGGAGGCATATGATGAGGTTTTAGAGCAAGTATTCTATGTTGCTCTGATGCTGTGCAAAGGCTGAATGCTTTTGAGACACAAAGGGACTACCACCCCAAGGGACTCCAGAGTTGGTGCGCCAGCTCTGTGTTTCCTGCACTTCAGCAGCCAGGCTTTTACTTACTGTGGAGACAAAAGCTCCCACATGAATTCTGCTTTTTCCTACATGGACTAAGGGGGGTAGACAGGGGCTGTTTATCATGTCTAGGGATTATAGTTACCTTGTTTATGGTAGGGATGTTATTGTAACCCTTTAAACGACGCTATGCAGAACTAGACCAACAATTTGTGTGGACCTTGGAGTATGTCTGAAGTACAGGAATGCTAAGAGAGGTGCAGACTAAACCCAGGCTGCATTCATGGCTCCAAAATTTGCCATTTTGTTATGGGGTGGTCAGTGGATTTCAGCATGCAAGGGAGACTGGTGTTTGCCTTTCTTTCCCCATCCCACTCCTTACCCTAGTTGCTGTCTTGTGCCCATCCCATTCAAATCAGGCCCACACACTGGTGGTACAAGCCCATATGATTACCCAGTCCTTCCTGTACATGCCTCTTACCTCTGATTTCACCAGGTGGGCCTCAAGCCCACCCTATTCTTTCCCCCTCCAAATCACCTGTATTTAAGGGGCCATTCAGACAATAAGCCAAGTCTGATGGTTCCTACGCCCTCGTCTTGAGATGCACCAGATTTTGAGACAATCTGAGGAAGGGGTTACATCACAGAGCATATACTAATGCATATACTTTAGCCATGGGCTCTCTGGTCCCAGAGAAGGCAGCAGGAGTGCTGTGCTGCTGTTGTGTCCCCACCAGTGTTGCAGACCCACAGCAAGGCTCCCAGGTCGTAGCTGACTCAGTTTCATACACCTGGCACTGAATGTGAGGAGTGGATAACTTAGCTAGGGCGGACAATCTCCTCAGCCTGGAGGCTGTTTATTGACCTGTGAGATCAAGCGCTTACCTGGTGGTGTAATGCAGCAGCACCTCACTGGCAACACAGCCCCCTAGCCCTGCCCAAGTACTGCCCAAGTACAGGCACTGTTCACTGGTCTGTCTTTTTAATTAAGAGAATTCAGGAGTTTGAATGGGCTTTAGGCTGACTTTCTACCGAGTCTCAGCCTGGCTTGGGGCCTCATAGGTGCTGGGATCTGCTGGGGCTGTGGCAGCCTGTGGCTCAGCTGCGTTGAGACATCAAACCTGAGCCGAAAGCCCCTGGTGCCATGCAGAAGGGTTAACAGTCTGCTTGCTCCCTCTGTGCTTCAGAGAGCTTTGTTCATTGGAGTATTAAATTCCACAGCTGTAAATAATCTGCAGCAGGAGAGATTATCAAGGCCTTGGGAAGAAGCAGCTTTTATTAATAAGATCAGTTCTCCCTGCGAAGCATCACGTAGCCGCTCTCCACCCTTTCCTCGCTGTCTCACCAGGCATTGCCAAGGTACAGTGGCATAATTTCCCCACCTCCATCCTATGCCACCCATCCTCCTGCCATGCTCCCTCTGTCTTGCTGTTGTTGATCAGTAAATATGGCTCTTCACAGCAACCAGCAGGGCAGGCTAGAAATGCTCCCCACGTTACTTGAGATGTAATTGTGGTTTGACATGGCCAGGCTGCTGCTAGCTGAGGTGGGAAGGTGGTGGGACACATCCTTGCTGGGACAAGAGTGTGCTGCTTCTCGCCATCATGGCACCTGCCTCTGTGACAAACTGGAAGCTGCTCCACATCTGACTCCTCCAGGGTTATGGCTGTGGGCAGGTGCAGCATGCAGGGCCTGGATGTGATTTTCCATGGCTGTCCCAGGAGCAGAAAACAGACCTAGTGGGTGTTTGAATGGAAAAACATTCCTGGTAATTTAGAATCGTGTGGTTTACTGTCTGGGAGCTTTTCCCAGAGCATCCTTTGTGAAGGCAGGAATATGCCCAGGGTGGACTAGGCTCTAGCTAGAAAGCCAACATAAGAGAGGCATTTCAGGATGGACACCAGGGCTTGGTCCTCTTTCAAGCCTCCCAGTCCCAGGGGATTCCTCACTTCTCTGTGAGAAAGAATCCCCTTGCTTGATTCTTCCTCAAACCCTACTCCCCCTCACAAGTAGTTTCTAGTCTTAACACTCACAGCAGTGATGGATCCTCTCTGCCACCAGAGCTGAGAACACAGCAGCTGAGTTTCCAGCAGGACATCAGGCCTTGTGGTAATTCCCACCTACATGAGGAGTCTTTGGCTGTGGTGGCTCCCCACTACGCTGCACTAATACTCCTGGTGCAGGACCCTGCAGAGCTTTTCGATTTCTAGCACAGCTAGAGAGTGAACATGAGGTCCCTGTACACCTATACATCTGTAAGCAGTGCACAGACATCCTCCTTTTCTGCTGGGAAAGGGATTGGTATTCGGGGAGCAGCAAATGCTTTGCGTTTGGGGGAGGGCATACCCCAGTTTGCACCAGGCCTTCAGGACACTGTTAAGCATTGCCAAGAGCACCAGCCCCATAGTAAGGCGTCTGAGAACTGAGCTCACTCTGCCACTTCCCACTTTCCTGGCGAGGCTGCTGAGTTCAGAGCTAACCCTGACAAGGCACATCTTCCTCCCCACCCCCATCACTCACCCAGCTCACTTCTCCTCCCTATATTCCCAAAGAAGTCCGTATCCCGCTAACCAAAGCATCACTTTTAATTAAAATGGTTCCCCTGCGATGCACCATCTGAATGTCTCCAGTTATTCCTGCTGGGGTCCAGCCAGAGGGATGTGCGGGGGCAGAGGATCAGGTCAAAATCTCTCCAAACTGCAGCCAGAGAAAGTCAGAGCAGAGAAAGCAGCCGATGGCTTCACTGCCCCACTGCCAATGAGCTCTCAGCAAGGGGGAACTCTGCCCGAGAAGGCTTGGGAATGCCTTTCTCCCTGCAGGGGCCTGCGGAACTGTGGATGCCCTGGAGAGGCCAGGAATGGATGCCGTGAGCAGGGATCACCAGCTCCCTGGGCATGGCTGATGTTCCTGCAGGAGAATCAAGCGGGCAGCCATGGGCCATGCTTGGTGGGGTTTGGAGGACTCCCTCCAAGGCCCTGAGAGGAGTAAGGGTGGGACCTCCACTGGGGTTTGTGAAATGGAGAAGGGAGACAGGTCAGTAAGAGTGTACAAAGGATTCCCTCCTAAATGGAGACCAGCTTTTCTATCAAGGTTGCAGAGCTTCATTTGGGTTACCTAGGAGATCATCTGGAGCAAGGGCATCCTGCTCCAAGGTGGCTCAGCTCTCAAAACACCTTTACCTCCCCCTGCCCCCAGTGTACTGGCACCTTTTCCAAGGATGAGAAAAGAGGAGGCAGCTAAGGATCAGTAACTCCCCTGGAGCACCACTTGGAGCCATTCCGCTTCCCTCAGAAGGGTGAGCGTGAGCTCCACCCACAGCTGTTTGTAGGAGTTTCCCTGGGCTGGGGTCCTGCAGTGGCATAGCTGCTGCTGGTGCCTCAGATATGCTGCAGGCTTAGCTCTGAGCAACGGGAATTGCCAGGGTGTGGCACTCTTGCACGAGTGTGTCCCCATCCCGACCTGGGTGGGACACGTGCCACACACGGCCACTGTGACCCTCACACCTCAGATGTGGATACAACAAGCGGGCACCTTTTGGGGTTGGTGGCATGCAAGTAACTATGTTTTACTCCAGCCCCTGCAGAGACCCCAACCCTTGTGCTTTGGAAAGTAGAAATTAATCCTTCTGGCAGGAGGTGAGTAAAGCCAGGGAGGAGCAGGGAAAAGGCCTTGCTGTGCAGTAGGGAGGACTCTCTGAGGGGCTTGAAACCCATATGGATGTTCTTACGAACCTCCCATCTGTTGGGGCGTTATTATAGCAGCCCCTGCGGTCACATGCTGCCACAGAGCAAGAGGTCTTGTGCACTCATATGAACCTGTGGCATCAGCTAGCAGTAAATTGAAATTCTTTTCCTCCTGGGCATGCTGGGCTGAATCCATGGGCACTTACGGGAACTGCTGGTACACGTGTGCGCTGCTTTATTAAAGTATGTAGCATTTCATCCCTGCTTGGCGGGTGGCAGGAGTCAGGCATGTGCCCGGTCTGTGGTTTCTCCCTGCTCCTGTCAGCTTTGCTCTGCTAAGAGACCCAGTGTTCCCCCATCCATACTGCATCTCCATCCCCGTCCCCTCCACGCCGCTCCGCGTCCCTGCAAGGCGGGCGGCGGCCACAGGGTGTCAGGCGGGCGCCGGGCTGCCGCCCCACGGAACCGGGCTGCGGGACCGCTGCCGGCCGCCCGTGGGACCCGCGATCCCGGCGGGCCCGGGGAGCACGCCTCGGAAAACCGCAAACGAGGGGCAGCGTTTGTGTCACCGACACCCCTGAGCGCGCCTCTCTCCAGGGAGAGGATGGCTTCTCCTCCTTTTCCCACGTAGGGAGGGAGATAGGTTTTCCAGGTGCGGTGTGAGTTTTGCCTGGTCTTTCAGAGGAGGGAGAGGAAAGCCGGTGGTCTCCCGTCAGGAGCACCCCAGGTGAGATGAGCTGTGTTGGGCCTCAGCGTCTGGCTGTGGAATGCAAAGGAAGGCTGCCCGATGAAGGAACAAAGGGCCTTGGATAGCAGCACTAGCGAGCAGGGAGTGTTGGCAAACACGGCTGCCATTGCTTAGGGAAGAAAGCGGCTGAGCCAGGGGTGTGGGGAGACACTAAGCTCAAGGGGCCGTGGGTTCCCAGCAGAAAAAGGGGATCAGGAGGTTCGTGGTGCTGAATCTCCTTTGGCAGGCACCTGCTGGACCTTGAATCGAGCTCAGTTGTGCTTCTCCCAGCTCTCTGCTTTGTGGCTGCACTGAGCGTGGTGGGGGGGAACCCATTTTTCACACTGCATTTCGTGGTGGAGGCGGGGGAGCTGGTGCGGAGAGAGAACAGGCTGGGGAGGATGCATCAGTGAGTGACGTGTGATGCTGGAGCGAGCAGTGGCCCAGCCTCGCTCAGGTGCAGTTCTCCGTGCTGCGCCTCACGTACAGAGTCGCTGTCTATCCTCCAGCTATTTACCACCAGCTCATTTTGCAAACTCTGCACTCACAAGATTTTTTTTCCCTCTCTCCCTCCCTACTTCCCTCCCTCTCTCTCTCTGTTCCCTGTAGAGATGCTCAGTGTTCCTCATTCAGCTTCAAGTGCAAGGTCTTCCACCTGCACAGGCATTCCACATGCTGACCTGCATGCAGGTTCTGTTGGGTCTGTCCAAATTCACCCTCTTCCCTTTCTCCCACTCCATCGAGGCTTTAGGCCTGGTGGGGGAACTCTGGTCAAGAAAGCGGGAGGCTGGTGTGAGCTGAAATGCTGCCAGGAGGGACACCTGGCCAGAGAGCCTGCTGCTCCTGTTCACACATCCATGAGCCTGGAGGTCCGGCCCCTGCTGCCGGAAAGGAAAGGAAAGGAAAGGAAAGGAAAGGAAAGGAAAGGAAAGGAAAGGAAAGGAAAGGAAAGGAAAGGAAAGGAAAGGAAAGGAAAGGAAAGGAAAGGAAAGGAAAGGAAAGGAAAGGAAAGGAAAGGAAAGGAAAGGAAAGGAAAGGAAAGGAAAGGAAAGGAAAGGAAAGGAAAGGAAAGGAAAGGAAAGGAAAGGAAAGGAAAGGAAAGGAAAGGAAAGGAAAGGAAAGGAAAGGAAGGAAAGGAAAGGAAAGGAAAGGAAAGGAAAGGAAAGGAAAGGAAAGGAAAGGAAAGGAAAGGAAAGGAAAGGAAAAACCCCTGATGGGGCAAGGCACAGGAGATTATTCCTGTGGGCGCTGGTAAGGGATGTGGAATAAGACCCAACCTGGGATTGCCTCATTGTGTGCTGAGGAGGGAGAATGCTACAAGGAGAGGGCGGTGGGAGTCTCAGCCCTCCCCAGTGGGAATTGGAAAGGGATTGCCGAGGAAAAGGGGCTGCCCCTCAGTGTCTCTTCCTAGAGGGGGTTGCTTGGCCCTGGGAGGGTTTCTTCCCGAGCAGGGACTATGGCTGACAATTTAACTCACCCTTCTCCTGGCGAGTATGTGCTAGTTTAATCTCTTTTTTTGAAACCTAAGGCCCATGACTTGTCTCAGGCTTTTATCTCCTCTATCTCGCCCGTGCTGAGAGAGCGCTTTGTGGTTTTAAGGAGGTGCTTGAAATCACGAGCTGGGGGTTTCCCTAAGGGTGGGAAACCAGACAGCATAGGTAGGAGACTGCTGTCTCCTGATCTCCAGTAGGTTGGCGGCAGTGGGGCTGACCGCTCAGCGCTTGGCGGTGCTCACCCCGACGGTGGCGAGGAGACCACCCCAAACACAGCTGGGGCACACCTGAGGCTGGGCCGAGGGGCTGGACGGAGACACCCCAACTTGGTGTTAAGGGCAAGGAGAGGATTGCCGTTCTGCCCCGTGGGAAGCGTCGTGTTGGCTTTGGGGACGCTGCTGGGGCGGGGGCTGGCGGTGGGGCCGGGACCGGCGGTCGGGGGGGCGGCTGGGAGCCGGGGGGCAGCGGGGCTGGGCCGGGGGCTGCCCGCCGGCAGAGCGGAGCGGCGGGCCGGCCGCCGCACGCTACGGTAGGTGGCAGTGCCGCCCGATTTTATGAATGGAGGAGGAGGAGGGGAGGCAGATGGATGCGGGGAGGTGGTGATGGAGAAGCGGGGAGGGCGGAGAGGAGGGGGAATTTTCTGGCTGCGCTCCGGCCTCCACCTCCGTCCCCCTCGCCCCTGCGCCAGGCACCCTCCCCCCGCTATTAGCATAGGCCTGCCCGGTTTACATGTCGGGCTGCACGTTGCCGCGGCCGGATCCAGCAGCCAGCAGCGCTGGCAGCCGCCCCGAGTCAGCTGCTTCCCCGCGAGGAGCGGCGGGAGCCGAGCGGGGCGGGCGGCGGGAGGCGCCCGCGGGCACCGCCGTTAAGGTGTCCTCAAGGAGATGGGCCCGGCACCGCCGGCCCCCGGTACCGCTGGCCCTCGGTACCGCCACCTCCCGATACCGCCACCTCCCGGTACCGCCGGACCCCGGCACCGCCGCCCCCGCCCCGGCTCCCCGCGCCCCGGCGGCCCCGAGCTGAGCCCGCCTCGGGGCGAGCGGGGCCTCACAGGTTTTACGCCGGACTGCCACCGTGACTGCCAGCGTGGGCCATCGCTGCTCTCCACGAGCCCCCCGGTGCCCTTTTGGCAGTCCCAGGGTGGGGGGGCTGGGAGCAGGCCGGGCTTTGGTGGGCACAGCCTCCTCAACACCTCCTTGCTCCCTGCTGCCCCTTTTCACGCCCGGCCTTACAGGGCAGTGCCGGGGCATCCTCTTCTGCAGCTTCTTTGTGCCCTGGGGCATGTTCACAGCCGTACATCCTGCACTCCAATGACCCCGCTACTTGCATCAGAGATCCCCTTTGGTGGGGAAAGCCGAGAGAAGAAGCTGAGTAAACTCCCTGATATTTGCTGGCAGAGGCAGGAAGTGAGGTCTGCTTGGTGCTTTGATATAAAGAAAGGAAAAGCCCCTTTTTTTGTTTGTTTGTTTCCGGGGCCTCCGAGGCTCACCTGGGACTATATGTGTTGGTCGTTTCCAGCTGGATCTGGGATTTCCCACTATAGGGACTAGGCAATAGCTTCACTGGCACAGCTGTGGGACGGGTGACTGAGCAGAAGAATTGACTGTGCACAGCCCCACAGCTTCCCTCTACCCCCGGGGCGGGTGTGGATGATGCCTGCCATGCGCCACGAACCAGCCCTTGCTTTTCCCAGGAGGTAGTGAGCTGGGGCAATCCCTTTTTCCCTATCCACCCTGCCTGTTCTGCCACATGGGAAATAAATTTTCAGAGGCAGCTTTGTCTGCCTGTGTCGGTGAGGTTTCCTTCTGGGGAGCATTGGAGCTGCAGAACTACTCAGGGGGAGCTCTGGATGAGATCCTGAGAGAGGTGCTTCTCCAGGAGAGAAGGTCTAACATGGCTTTTCCAAACAGCACACTGACCCAGTTCCTGCTGGGGGCACCTACCCATGTGCCACCCCCATGCCATGATGCAGGAGCAGGACTGTCCTGCAGTCTGGGCCAGGGACCCTGCACAGAAAGTGCCAGCACAGTGCTTGCAGCGGCTGGGCCTCATTTTTCAGCAGCACCCACATTACTTAGGGGATGGACAAGGATGCTGCTGCGGCACTGACCCCTTCAACATGGCCAGCTGTGCTCCAGGAGTGGTGTCATGCAGATCTGGTGGTGCCTTTGGAACTGTTTGGGCACCAGTTCAGGCACATTGTTCCTGCTCTAGCCTGGATAATCCTACCTGTCTGACCTAAATCCCAGAGTGGTTTCAGCAGGACATAGGGCTTTTCATCACCCCCTGCCTGAACCAGTTAGGTAGGATTGCTGTGTGCTGGGAGGTGTTTACTCTAAAGAAGTCTGTGCTTCAGTGGCATCCTGGATCCTGTGTGATCCTTCATCCAGAGGGCAGACAAAAGGAGAACTCTCCATCCAGTGGAGTGAAGTGCCCCTGGGGCTGCAAGGGGATGCAGGAGGAGGACAGGAGAGCCTGTAGTGACACAGAGGCTTTCATATTGTGGTGGGCAGGAAGTCCCTGCCTGGTTTTGCACTTTGCATCACCTCCAAGCCACTGGCACCACAGGCCTTGATGGGGCTCAAGCCCAGGGAGGATAAAGGCACACCTTGCCACCCCATGTTGGCCTGGCTCGAGGAAAGAACAGCATCTAAACTCTAGGTGAAGCATGGAACAGAGCCCAGCTGCTCAGCTGGGCCTGCAGTTTCTCACCTCCACCCTGTGACCAGCCTTAGTTCTCACTGCTTGGCTGCCAGGAACTCAAACGGTGCCTTGCTTGGACAAGCTGTCAATCCAGGGATTTTTGTTTTCATATTAAACCAGCTAAGTATTCAGAATCAGTTCCAGCTACCACCACGGGGAAAGCTACTCCAAGATACATAAATCGCTGCCAAACCTGCCTGTGCTACCTCTGAGGCAGCAGTGCCGCTGCTCTGTGGTGTTGCTGGGAGTGGGCGTGTGGCAGGGCTCCGACCCACAGTCCAGCACTCACAGTGTCCTGCTGAGCTCATGGGGAGAGGATCTCTCTGCAGACCTGCCAGCCAGCACACAGGGAGCTTGCCCTGATACCATTTTGCTCAGGGGCATCTAAATGCGTGCCCAGACCTCTGTCCTCAGAGGCGGCTGGAAAGGAGGGGATAATGCCTGCCTGCAGGCTCAGGTGGAGGACAGCAGGATAGGGGAGCTGGTGTGCCACCCACCGTCCTGTGCTCAGGTCCCTGTGGATGTGGCAGAGACCCACTCCGCATCCATGCATGGGGCAGGATGAGACCTTACCCTGCAGGACAGCCACACTCAGGCCATTCCCTATGTGCCTGGCACTTTGTCTCTCTGGGTTTTCCCCATGTGGTTTGCGGGACCTGGAGCTTGTTGGCCTGCTGGGCACACCACACAGCATGTCCCTTTTCCAGGGTGAGCTCGTCTGGCTCTCCCAGTCCTGTTTTGGGAAGCAGGGATCAGGGGAGTACGTCCTGCCGGGCACGTAGGCCATCCTTGGGTAATGACTCTGAGTGTTTTGCCGTCTGATGTAATGAACTAATTAGGAATTTGCTGTCACCACAGCTGGACTCACCTGGCTTGTATGCTACAGCCGGGTGATTCTCACTCCGTGTGACAGTCCTCCAGCCTCTCGGGGCACCAGGAATAGCAGTGAGGGGATCACATGGCCACTCTGGCTGTCCTCCCCTGCACTGTGACAGCCTTCTGGCAGCCACGCGTGCGAGCGTCATGAGGTGGCTTCAGTGGCTGTGGAGGAACGTGCTCCTCCTCACCAGCCCCTGTGGGACAGGCAGGTGACGTGTCTCCTGATGTGCCAGCAGCACTCGTGGCTGGGATGCAGCCCTGGCAGCAGTGGTCATGGCACCCCTCCTCTCGGGGATTCAACAAAGGTAGCCAAGGGCTGTGAGGTGACCAAATGCCTTTGGAAATTTCTCCTTGGTGCTTTGCAAGGATCCTCGTGCCAGGCAAAGAGCTGAGCAGGGCAGACCTGTGCTCCTTGCAGCAGGGAAGCATCCTGCTGCCTGTCCTGGCATGGCACTTTGCTTGTACTGCCCCTGTGGTGCCTGCAGCTGTGAGGTGGGGTAAACAACATACAAGAGCTCCACTTCCCAGGCAACACACAATACAGAGAACCCTTCAATGGTGATGAATGATTTTCATACCTGTCCAGGTGCACAGGTTGCATACTGGGCCTGATGCTAGCTCAGGGCACACCAGCATCACTGGGTTTCCCCCCAGGGAAACGCTGGAGAGAACCCACTCCCAGCATGTTCCAAGGGCCAGTGTTTGTGAGTGGACATGCTGAGAACCACCGTGGTGACCGTGAAGGTGGGGGGTCCTGGGGAAGGCATGCTGGGCATAAGCAGAAATCAGCCACAGCTGCTGGAAGAGCCTCGGAGAGGAAAAGCATTCAGCCCACGGAAAATGAATTAGTGTTGATGTTCACTGAACATTTGTTTAGATTAAGCAATATGGCTCCAAGTTTCTCAGCTGTGGGGAGCCAGTCACCACAGCACTTACTGGATGTTTTTTGGTGTTGCTGTTCATGGCACTGGCCAAGGGACTGAGTGGTGGTGGGGAGAGCAGGCCCCACCCCCGGAAGCCTCCTCCTCTGCACCACACCTTCTCTCCCTGGTTTCTCCTCAGCCAGAGAGCTGAGACAATGGTGGTTTTCTTTTCCAGAAGTGGATGCTCTGGGTGATGCCCTGTCCCAAAAGGCCAATGCGGCACTTGCAAGGAGGCTGTGAGGGGGCTTCTGATGCAAGGACCTCCTGAACTTTCCCGTGGGTGCTGGAGACATGGAGGTGACAGGCAGCCTTGCCCCAGCTTGGTTCCAGCCCTGCTGGGATGGGGACACTGGGGTCCCTGCAGTCATCAGGGCATTGACTGTTCTGCGAACCTCCAAGTGCAGAGTTTAGGAAAGGCTGTGTCTGGGGACTGTGAACTGCTCTCCACTGGCACCAACACCTCATAGCAGTTGTATGTGTGGCTCTGCCAGCTGGGGATGCAAAAATACCTCACAGGCATGGAATAAAATGTATTTATTTCTTAGAAATCTGTATGAATTGGAACCATCTCCCAACAAGAAGTGCTGAGTTTGGTTTCCCGATGTAAAGTGGCAGCTACAATGAAGAAAAAGACAAAAAAAGGCTGGACCACCCACTGTCAGGGGAGAGAGTGCCCTGGGCCCCCGGGGTGTTTGGAGGGGGAGCCATCTGGGCTCTAGGGTCTCTGCAGGTGGGACGCTTGCTGCCTGCAAATGTGGGGAAGCCTTCCTGCAGTCCTCCACAAACCCAAGAGAGCCACCTTAAGAGCTCTCCCTCCATAGGACCAAACGGGATCCGCCAGGCGTTTCATATACCATATTCTATAGCCAAGGAAGCCTTAACAAAGAGCCGTACGCTCTCACGTTTCGCTTCAGGCTTCTCCCTGCTGCAGCTGGAGCTGAGTTTTTAAAAATCTTTGTGTCATTATTTCGTTCCTCTTTTGATTCAGCCATCGAGGGACAAGGAGATGCCAAACGAAAAGAATGGGCATTTAAACAGAACTAGATTGAAGAGGCAGTGTGTGCGCTGAACAACAAGTCTTTTTACATTTCATATGATCTTATACATGGGCTCCATTCAGTATATTTCCCCTCTGTTTCATTTGAATGTACAGAATTAGCCATTCACATCCTCTGGAATTACGGCTCTTTTAACATTTCCATTCTGAGCTGCCTCCATATTTTGGGGGTTGGGAGTGTTATTAGCTCAGCTGAGGAAGCACAAGCTGAGGTCAGAGTTAGTCTTGAGGGCTGGAAATGAGCTTTTTCTTTTTTTGGAATCTGCAAGATTTGGTGCATGATGACTCTGGTGAGAAAAATATATGACTATACACAATAATGTGCATGTGCTAGGACATGCATGGGTCTGGTTTCAGTGGAAGGCGGTCTTTTTCACATTAATCCCAGTGAAGTTACTTCTTTAGACAGAAAAGTGGGCCACAGTTTTCAGATGTGGGGTGAGCTCCTGAGGTCGCACGCGTGGCCGTGTCCTTGTGCGTGGCTGCCGCCTCATTGTCTTTTTGAAAGACAAATATCAAACCCAAATATTTACTGTGCTATTTACTAAAGCTCCCTGGATACTGATACAAATTTAGAAGAGCTGGCCCAGAAAACTCATTCAAACTGAGTTGGAGTCACAAGAGGAAAAGCATGAGGGATGTGTACGTGCAGCTAATACTGCTGGAAAGCTCTGGACCTGGCACTGCTTCCCCAAGTAAGATTGGCACTGTACAGTGGCATTGGTGCATCCTGCAGCCTACGCTGCCTTTCCTGAGAGTCCTGCAGCATTCCTGTGGTGTTACTTACACACATCATCAGAAGGAAGAAGGCCAGCTTGGGAATGTTTCTTTTGTGAATCTACCTATTTTCTAGCTTTACTTGTCTTCTGGCACATCTAAGCCAGTGTCCTCTTTGTGGGCTTTCCCCCTTTCCCCAGCATTTACATACATAGGGTTTATTGCTGGGATGTCAAAGTGAGAACAATCTGCAGAGAAAAGAGAGAGGAACCCACCATCTCTCTGCCGGCTGCTTTGCAATGCCTGCATGTTGCAGAGAGATACTTCTCTTGGGGGACCCATAGGCTGTGGACTGAGTGGTCTGTAAGAACCACATCCTAGAAGGAAGTCTCTGCCTCCTCTGCCACTTTTTCTTTGCTGTATATTTACCTTTATCTATCTGCATCATCTTTTCCTCAGGCCACTTCATCTGGTTGTTGTGGAAATGAGGACAAGGTGGCAAACAACAAACATGGGCCCCCAACAGGGCAAATAAACCCACCAGGGTCGAGTGTGGCTCAGAAGGCAGCCGGGCTCCCATTTTCCCCGTCACCTGGCTTTCTGTAAGAGAAGGTTTAGCTGCTTCTCAAGGGGAGGAGCACAGACTTGGGGGCTGGAACATCATGAGCTGCACGGGGTTGTTGCCAGCTGACTTCACTTTAATACACAGCATCTGCTAGAGAGGGTTCACCTGAGCTAGGCACAAATCCCAAGTCCCCAGTCGACCACCCCTGAACCAGTCAGACACAACCAGGTTGCAGGCTTTCCCGGAGATCCCTTCAATCACAGCCCTCTGCCTTAATTTAACCTGGTTATTTATACCTTTTCCTGTGTGTGTTTAATTATAGCAAAACCTGGCAATACCGCTGTGCTTAACGGTCTGCTGGCATTTCCATTATGAACCCAGACTGGAAGGGATTATATAGCCTGAGTGTTTGAACTGAGCCTCAGACAGAGACTTGGCATAGACTTGCAACCCAAATACAGAGATTTTCAATTGGCTAATGGCAGTTTTAAAAAGAGAACATTTTTCACATGCTTAGGCCCTTCCATTTACTTAAGCTGCCTTCCTCTGTTTTAAACTCAGCAAGCAAGGAGTCTTAATTCAGCCTGTTACAGCAGTGACTCATGTTCATTGCACAGTGATGCCATAACCAGCCAAGGCAAGGCCTTCTGCCTTAAGAGGAATTACACACAGAGAGAGATGACTGGGGAAAGTCAGTTCTTTCACTCACCGGAGTCACACCATCTGTGCATCCTGACTGCAGTTGCCATGGCCAGCATGAGTTGTCTGACCACATCCCAGGCTCTGCACTGGAGATACCTAATGTCACCAAGATGTTCTGGACTCGATGAGCAGCCAGTAGCACTTACAAGGCACCAGTTGTTTAATCCTTAAGTAGACGAATCAAACAGGATAGCTTGATCAAGTCCTAAAAATGCTTTTTCTTCCTATCGGCTCTATGGGGAATCAGGGGTAATAGCCTCAGACGCCAGTGTCAACAGCGGGGGTAGTCTGGTGGGACAAGAGTCACACTTGCTGGGAATCTAGAGGAGCTCCCAGGGTGGGATATGATCCATCCATCTATCTCCTCAAGATTTTTCTCTAACAGCATGGAAGGTAGAGCAAGAGCAGACAAAGAAGCATGTCTTCTTTTAATGCATGGGAGTCATTGACACTGAAGGACCAAATGATTTACCCATAGTCTCCCAGTAGGTCAAAGAGCTTTCCCTGGGAGCAAACCTAGATCCGCACTGCACACTGATGCCTCTGCAGGGCCTCTCCTCCTTCTGTATGCATTAAGTAAGCAAGTTGATATAATGAGCAAGAGAATATCATGTTTTGTGAAGAGTTATAAGTCAAGTTGGCCAGACACCAGCAAAGAAAACTGGCTAGTGAATGAAGAGAAGCTTCTAGCAAAGACCATGCATTACAAACAGCCTTTCTCTCCAGAAAGTTTGCTTTTGACCTTTGTGGAAGGTATTGTGTGCCTGTGTCCAGTGGAGAGATGGTCAGTCCATTGCTGTTTCCAATCTCTTGCCTGTTGGAGCCTGAGTTGAAGGATGTGATTACCAAACCCCGTACTCATCTGGAGGAGAAGCATCAAGGCTACTGCATTTGCCGCTTGTACCTAGAAGGATGCTATGCAAGGTCCCCTGGCTGCTCCTTCCCTGGAGCTGGGGCTGCACTTCGTTCCCCATCTCAGGAGTACTGGTGTTGGGTGAGTTCACCCAGGCTGTGCTAGGCAGCAGCAGCCCCTGACCTGGGAAGGGCTGGTGGAGGCTGGACAGAGGAGACAGCTCTGTTCCCACCAGGGCTGTCACCATGGGAACTTTAGGGACAGAGGCCATTTACGGCTGGTTGTAAACCCTGACTCTGACAGCAAAGCCTTTCTTTGCCTTTTCCTCTGGACTTGGCCCTGACTGTCTCAGAGAAAGTAGGCTCAAATTCTACCTCCGGCTGGCTCTGCACACACATCCCCTGGCAATGAGTGCTGGCCCGCTGCGTGGGAGCTGCTCGAGCTCAGCGAAGTGTCCTGGCTGTCTCTCCCAGAGAAAGTGGAGCAGACGCCTGAGGTTGCTGAGCATCACAGGTCTGACAGGCCTGCAGACACCTGTGGATATGCAGGGGGAGAGAAATGGTGGGTTAGCAGTGCCAGTGTCCCTTGGAGGAGCTCTCAGATCAATTTGTGAGGCAAACGATTTCTGCTAAAGTTTAGCTCCCCTCGGCAGATTCCCAGCTTTGGGGCTGGAAAGGCTAATCTTTTGGCTTGCCCAAAACTGAAAGTGTTGTGGTGAAAAGATGGAGAAACAGCTGGCAGGAGCCAGCCTGTGGAGGAGAAGCTGAAGGCAGAAAGACTTCAGCAGCCAAATCTCATCTGGTTCTTCTTCTGATGCCAAATGAAAGCCACTTGGGTTGTGCAGTTCCTGAGGGCTACCCCAGTTTGGATGACTGCCCAGCCACCTTCTACAGAGACAGGGGTTAAAATACAGACCTGGTATTGATGCTGCTCTTCTCCTGGGAGCTACGGTCCAGGTAGCTCATGATCTCTTGTCCAGGCTCAGCACCCTAGCTGGACCACTGATCCCATTGTGTGCCACAATGCCCTGCTAACAAAATGTGGTGGCATGACCATGGTGCTGGATGGGAGTCTCCATGGCAGGGTAGTGTCTGGCAGGGCAGGACTTGGGGACCAGGAGGCAGCCCTTGTCCTTCCTGGTGAAGGCCTGGGGGAAGGAGGGCACTTTGCCAGGCTGCTTAGCTTTCAGGAGTTCAGTTTTGTGTTAAAAAGTAAAAAATCCCTGCAGAATACAGAACCCACTGTTACAGCAGAATAAAAAACTCAATACTCAATACTTAATTATAATTTGGACTCAATGATCCTTTTGGGTCCCTTCTTACTCAGGATATTCTAATACAAAGAGAAACCCCCAAGAGATACTTTCCAGCCACTCTGTACAGAAAGCCTTTCAGGGGAGAGCTGCCCACAGATGCTCCTGTTCCCAATGGCCCTCGCATGCACAAATACTCTCCACCTCAGGTTTCCCCACAGCCTGAGGTCCAGCTCTGCCCATCGGGCCTGCCAGGACCTGTGACCCCATCTGCATAGGAAGACATCTCCTGGCAAAATGATGCACTTGGAATATCATGGACCACTGCTTTCTCCATTCTTCTGCTTCATGCGCCCTGATTTCCATGGCCAATGAGTCACTGGCTGGCACCCTGGCTGGAAGATGGATGAGCCACCCCCAGGCTGACACAGCCTGAGCACAGATTTTCTGCTCTTATCTAGGTATGAGACCAGGAAGAGGAGATGTGCTTCCTAAGAAAAAGTGACTGGATTTGTTCTGGGCTTCCTGTGGGATTCTGGGGGGGGAAATGAAAAGACTGCTGCTTTATGAGGGTAAGTGCTGCCTTTATTTTTTTTTTTTTAAGTGTGTGGTGCTTCTGCTTTTTTTTTTTTTTTTTTTTTTTTTTTTAAGGAAGTGGTTGGAAATTTTTCCTCCTTAAGGGAAAAACAAAGCAAAAGCAGAGACTGGTAGTGTTGACTGCTCATCCATGGAGAACAGTGGTTCCATGAAAAACTGAAGTCTGTTTGCACTGGTTCCTAGAGCTAATGAAGTATGACTGTGAAGGGGGCTCCTAATGCTAATGCAAAGCAAGGCTCAGAAGCTTCAAATGTTTTCTTGGATGGTCTCCAAACCTTCTGCCCTCCTTTGGGCTACAGCTGAGGTTGGAGACCTCAGAGCTGTGAAGACATCAGTGCAGCTGCTCCCAAGCAAAACCAGAGTGATCACAATGAAAATAAATAAATAGTTCTATTCTGAGTCTTAGACACATTGCAGTGTTTCATTTGCACCACAGCATGCAGGATGTGTCCCTCCCTGTTTGGGGACAGTGTTCTGATTTACAGTCTATTACTTTCTGATGAATTCCCTCCTCTGTCTTCTGAGAGGGGAGCCTGCACACCTCTAGTATACTCTCATGCTTAAAGGTTGGTTTCCACTAGCTGGGCATGATGGTGCAGGACTGATTCACCCCTTACCAGCATGAGCATTCACACTGTATTTCCATGACTTTCAGCTACCTCTTCCATCTCTCGTGTTAAAGAAACCTTTTTGCAGGTGCAGTCTTGTCCTGACATTCCTAAAGTGAGCTCTTATGTTCCCTGCACACCTTTTGGCTGTCACCTCTGCCTGCAATGCTGTCCAAGACCTCTTGGTTTAACTGACTGCTTGCCTCATTTATTGCTGGTAATACTCAGCAGCTGGCTGTCCCCTCCTCCTGCCCTTCTCCTTGTTTTTTCTGGTTCTTGGGATACCCCAGCTTTCTCCAGGGCTTGCAGGATCCTCTGCATAATTGTGCTGTGCTCTCAGCTGGTTGCATTTCTTCATTCTGAGTCCTCACGGAGGTTCACCTTCCTTTTCCCTCTTAGATTCAGTCCAGTTTCCCTTCAGTCAAATTCCCATCCCAAATCCTCCCAGCAGTTCCTGGGTTTGTCTCTTGGTCCAGTTGCCCACCTGCCTGTGCATGCATTGCTCATTCTGCCCAAGCAGGATGGGGTGTGTGAGGTGGCAGGAGCTGCCTAGTCTCAGGGATAGACTGGACTTGTGATTTGGAGTGCAGTGATCCATAGCTTTGCTTATCTAGAAATCCTGCTCAGCCCCTGGCTGGAACGCATCCTGAAAGGGGAAAAGTTTCAGGGAATTCGGCCGGTAAGCTCTATAAGACTGCCTTAAGGGAGCACATGTGAAACGGAATATTTCAAAGACTTGGCTAAGTTTGGCTGCAGCAAAGGGTGCATCTGGACTAAACCAAAGGCCTTCCCTGCTTCTCCTTTTGCCAAACTTCAAGTCTGCATGCCAAAAACATGCAGCTTGAAGAGCTCTTCAAAGAAAAGGTCATCAGATTTCTCTGTAACAAAAGCAAGAGAAACCAAAGCATTTCCCCTTACAATGTTCTTGGAAGTAGATGAATCATTTTGGCTGAAATTATATATTTTATAACTATATTTGCTTAGATAGTTCAGCATTAGGCAGCTAACCAGCAAGACGAAGTTCAACCCAAACATTTTAGCATGTCCTAGTTTAAACCAGCTGAATAACAGTGCTTGGCATGGGAAGAGTGGCTGCAGGTCCACAGTGCTGGGAAGAAAGAGGCTTACCTGCAATGCCTGTCCCTTGTGTCACTGCTTTCACAGATCTGTTGGAATGGTGATAATGTTTGGTCGGGGTGAAGGAAACTAAAACTTTCATCCTTTCTTGCCTTCACTTTCTTTCTCCTCCAAACCAGAATGGCACTGCCCCATCTTCAACTTGTGAGTGGTATGCCCTGGTTTGGAGATGGCACTTGGAGACAGTATGATTTCTTAGGCACAGTAGAGTTAGTCAACTTATACCAGTGCTTTCCAGCTACTTCAAACTTACACCTCATGGCAGCTCTGAATGGTGATGTATCCTGCAACACATCCTGCATCAGCAGGAGGCTGTATGATCCTTAGCCCAGGGCAAGGAGGGGAGGGAAGGATGGAGCCAGGCATCACAGACCAACACGTGCTGGGAAGTGCAGATGTGCAAGAGGAAGTGGCTGAAGATGGGAGCTCCGGGCGCAGGCAGGGCTGGGCAAGGCTGTACCACTGCTCAGGGCTGTACAGTATCCTCTCCCATTTTTCTGCAGCATGATGAAATGGTGCTTTACCAACTTCTCTTCTGGTGGTCTGTGGTGTGCCTGTGTTCTGTCAAGCCGGGGAGTCAGCATCCCAAACAGAAGTGACGCTGCCAAGAACTGAGAGGAACTTGTACTGCAAGGAAACCAGCACTAGGATATACAGCTGGATGTGCCATAGAAAATGGCAGAGGGCTGCACTGCAGCAATGGAGGTGTTGCTGAGGATGGTAGAAGGCTTAAGTCTTTGTTTAGCTGCTGAAACACTGTGCACTGACAGGTGGGCGCACATGCTGCATCAGCTCAGGGCCCTTTTCCCTCCTCTCTCCTGCACCACTGCTGTGCCCTGGCTCAGGCCACTGCTGTCACAGAAGACAAGGAAGGCAAGAAGCTGAGCCTGTTGTGGCAGTGCAGGCAGGGCTGGTATGCCCTTTGCAAAGGTGCTGTGTGTCCTCAGAGGTGCTGGTTTTGCTCTGCTGACAGTTTCCCATGAGCATTCTTTTTCCTCTCTGGGAGACTAAATAGCCTCTGAGCAAGGAGAATCTGGCAGTCATCCCAGCCCTGCTGTGTCACTGGGGTGTTTGGGGAGGGGAGAGAATAGCCCAAGAAGTGGAGAGCAGGAACTAACTCATGGTGCAGCTGCAATTTTCACAACACCCTCCTTAGTCTCACCTCTGCCATGGGAAGGGCTCTCCACGTCTCTTGGGTGCTCACTGAGGAGCAAATAGCACTTTCCTTTCTGCCCATCTGCTGAGTCTGTGGCATCTCTCTCCCATTTAAGTATTTCTTGCCACTGGTGATATGGATGCTTTTGACCAATGAATAAGAAAGAAGGGACATGTCAGGGCCTGGAAAAGGAAATAAATATTTAGACTCAGATCCACAGAAGATAACATGGTGCTTTGCATCTGGCTGCCACCAAGATGTGATGAGCAGCTTCTGAGATCAGGAGAGTTTGCCCATTCTTTGCTTGGGTGGCTTGTGGGTGCTCAGCACTGTGGTATCTCCTGCCAGCCTTGGTCATCTACTGGAGTTTCTCAGTTCGAAGCTGATGGAGGGCAGGGATGTGAGTCATCGGCCTCTGCTGGCCTTCTTCCACGCTCTCCATTTGGTGCTGCTTTGTGTGTGTGAGAGCGTGCTCCCCTCTCCCAGCTGTGCGTGCCTGCCTGCCAGCACGCCACTGATCCAATCTGCAGCTGTGCTGGTTTTCTCCTCTCTTCTAGCTCTGAGAGTCTTGTTCAAGGATTATGGGGAAAGAAGGAGGAGGAAGAAGGGGAGGGAGAGAAAATGAAAAATAAATTAATAAACCAACACCGGGAGAGATGCCTAGTAGCAGTTGGTGTTCTGCCCAAGGGCAGCATGGTGTGGCATCATCCCCACTGTGCCTTCACCACCAGCAAGCAGAAGATGTTGCCTCCCTACACCTTCCTGGAAGATGAGCTGCGGTCCCTGTTGGAAGTCTTTGTGCATTGCTGGGGGCCTGCTAGCTCCTGTGGGCACCATGTTGATTTCCAAGAAAAAAACCAAGCCACTGTCTCATGGCTTTGCACCCAGTTATGCTGGGGCTGCTTCCAAGCTCTGCATGTGGTGAGGGGGGTCACCCATGCTGCAGGGAGACAGACTGGACCTTCCTCAATAAGGCACCATCAGCTCTTGATCATGGTGTACATTCGATAAAGCACAGTGGTGAACTCAGAGTTGGACAGCCCCTCCAGCGGGAGCTGGCTGGCAGCTGCAGAGCTAGGACACACTGCCTCACGACCTGACAGCCTTCTTCACTGCAGAAGGTGCCCAGGAAGTCTTCAGCTGTGACAGTTTGCAGGGGAACCATAAGACATCACAATGGGGAGAGTCCCACATGTCAGGAGGTGTTTGGAGGTAAGTTCTGCTCTTTGCAAAAGGTTGGGGAGAGCTTTGAGGTGGACTGCCCAGGATCCTGATTGCTGTGGTATCCTCTAGACACCATAATTGTCAGTAGGTCTTGGGAGGCAGGAGGTGAACTGAGTGATGTTTTTGAGGACTCCAGTGGCATCCTCCTCTCTCCAGTGGGGTGCTGGAGACTTGTGTGTGTCAATCTGAAGCTTTCCTCCACATATCACAGAAGGCTTGAAGGCTTTGCTAAATGATCTGTACCCCAGTGCATCCCACAAAAATCTGCAATGGGTCTTGGCACTGGTCACATGGGGTCTTCTGAGGATGAGCAGGACTGTGGGAAAAGTGATGGACCAGCCAAAATGGTATGGGTTGTGCTACACACTGTCTTGCTTCCCCGTGTTTTATGGTTGATGAATTTGAAAGACTCCACAGCCATCAAAATATTGTCCTCCCCTCCAGAACCTTCATTGTAGCAGCTTTTTTAAATGGGCCATTTGGATTTCCCAATACTTGTCCATGTTAATCCTGTCTTTTCCCAGGAAACAGCAATGGCCTAAAGGTTGATTCTGCTTTATCTGGCATGGATGCAGATCTGTGGATTATAAGGGTTCCCCACCTGTGCAAATGAGATTAGGCAAGGCCCCTGTGACATGGGTCAAATTGGGACAGAGTAGTGGCTTCCCAGAGAGGGGCTGGGAGGGCTGTAAGTTCCTTAGCAGCTGTGATCCTGCAGATATGAGGGGGGAAGGCACTCAGTGGGGTCTGGGCTGGTGTTCAGGCAGCCTGGAGCAGAACCAGGCTGACTTTACAGATCACATCTGAGGTGTTCACTGCAGGCAGCAGAAGGTATTTTCCCAGCCTTTCTGGCGGTCTCTTTTCACAGCTGGAGAAATGATTTGGACGTGAGTCTCCCAATGTCACGCCCATGTGCTCAGCAGCTTGGACATGAGAGCAGTGAGGCCACAGCAAACACCTCTCTGCTATTCACTGAGGTGCCCAGGGCAGAGTGGGAAGGGCTTCTTGTGCCCTGGTCCCCAAGTAAGGCCCTGCCTTCAACCTGACCTTGTTCATCTTGCACACCATGGACTTTCCCTGGCTTGCAAAGCCCAGGAGTGATTGTGGCAGACCTCTGATCAGGGTCTTTGCCTCCTGATCCAAGTGCATGAGGAAATGTGGTGCCACCCCTCAGCTCAAGGCTCTCCTTGCCCCAGTGAGGCTAGAACAAGGAGTGTGCCCCACTCTGGTGGTGCGGGCAGGCAAGGAGGGGTGGCTTTTGCAGCATGTCTAGCTGTGCTGTGGGACAGGGTGAGGAGCATGGACCTTGTGGCAGCAACCCAGAAACAAGTGTGTGGATGAAGAAGGGGTAGCTGCTGTGTTGGTGGCGATGGTGAAAGTGAGGGAGGAATGGCTGGAGAGAAGGGACCCCCCATCTTCTGAGGTGCTCAGCACCTCACAGCATAAGCCTCAGAATTCCAGGGGGACTTCAGCTGCTTTCAGATGCTGCATCCTCTGCCATCATCCCGCAAGCAGCAATCTGGGTGTGACTCAGATAGGGACCTTGGGCATGAGCATCCTTCCCGCTCTCCTGCCCCAGCAGAAATGGCTGCCAGCTGGGATGAAGCATGGGGACAGCAGCTCCCAGAGGAGGCTGGGCAGGGCAGGAGGCCCAGGGAGGGGACAGAGCACAGCAACAGGCAGCTGCTGTGGCAGGCTGGCAGCGCCCTGGTGGGTGCAGAGGCCAGAGGGACGGTCACGAGAAGTGAGTGGGGGGGACATGGTAGCCTTACTCCCATCCACCACACTGTTCAGAGGGACGCAGGGGGCTTGGGAAATTTGTCCTCACCTCCCCTGGCCCCTGTTTTGAGCGGTGGGAAAATGCACACTGTACCATACGGGGAGAGGGGGTCAGAGCTGGCAGCCCAGCTCAAGCAGCCGGACTGGATGCTGGAAAAGGAGCCGGTGTCCCGCAGCCCCGGCGCTGGGAGTGGGAGCGGGACCTCCGGGCGGCCTTCCCGAGCGGAGCAGCGCTGGAGCGGGGCGGCCGCACCCCGCCTGGGGCAGCGGGGTCCCCGGGAGCCCCGGGCCCTGCCAAGGTGTCCCTGCAGCACGGCCACGGCCGGCATGGCCCCGCCACCCGCGTCCCGCGTGGGTGTGGGAGGCACCTTCCTCCCGGCTGCAGCTCGGCCGGCAGCCCCTCCTCCCCACCTGGGAAACAGGCTCCCTTCTCTTCCCGGCCGCTGTGCAGACACACGGCTCTGCACGTAGCAAATGGAGGCGATTTCCTCCTTAGCGGCACCACATGGAAAGTATTGAGCTGTCTGTGGTTTAGTTTCTTTTTTTCTTCTTTTCTTTCTTTCTTTCTTTTTTTTTTTTTTTTTTTTTTTCTTTTCCCCTTCTCTCTCTTTTTTTTTTTTTTTCTTTTTCTTTTTTTTTTTTTTTTTTTTTTTTTTTTCTTTTTTTTTCCCTTCCCTTGCCTGACATGGTCTCTGTGTGCTGTCGGCTGAGGTATTAGATCTCCCACTCTCCTCTGATTGCTCATATACATCTGCTCCTGGTCACCCTGCACAGTGCTGAATGTCAGGAAATTACTGAATCCCACAGTGAGCACAGCTGTGGGCTGGCCTGGCAGAGGCGGCGAGTAAGGGAGCTGGGAGAAGGGGAGCTGGGGCAGTGGTAGGGATGTTGAGAAGCAGGCGGGGAAGAAGGCTTTTGGGAGCCATGGCATGGCTCAGATCTCTTGTGCCGCTTCTCTCCCAGGGGTAGACCTGCGGGGGTCCCCTGGTGCCTTGCACTCTAGTCTGGTTGGGGTCGGTTTGTTCACAAAGGGGATGCAGGGGTACTTATTCTTTCTCTTTCCCACTGGTTTATTATTTCCCAGCTACCAAGGAGGGTGAAAACACCAGAGAGACCCTGGAGAAGAGCCCTTTGCCCATCCTGCTTGGGACTTGGGGCTGGCAACAAATATGCTGTGTTTTGGTTGTGTGAGATGCCCATCAGCCAGCAGGACTGGGATGGCCAAGGAAACCTTGTACTGACTGGAAATAAGTCTCTTTAAATAACCAAAGCTTGTCATAGACTGCCCTGGCAGTGAAAACAAAATGCTGGGGACGTAGACAGGAGACGTGTTGTAGGTCTGAAACTAAGAGCAGCAACCAGCATCAGTGCTTGTACATACTGCATTATGAGGATTTCTGCTGTCATCATTGCTCCCACAGACTGCCATCCTGTGAATTCTGTGACTGGCTGCAGCACCAGGGAAGGGAGAACTGAGGCAACCACAGCACCAACCATGCTGCCCATCAGTCAAGGCAGGGGGAGGCAGCACAGGGCAGGAATTGTGCAGGACAGCATTGGTGGAAGAGCCCAGGGGCTCTTTTTTGGGCAAGGGATGACTTTTCTCTAGGAAAGGACAGCAGCTAGGCAGGTATAGAATATATATAGACACCTCTGAGCTAGTGATGCCAATAGTTAGTCACCACAAGGACATGGTCCAGGCTCCATGCTGGGGGTAAATGACTCATATTGAAGTCTGTGGGACCAGAGCTTTGTTGCTTTTGGCACTCAAGCCAGCTGGATTTAATGCTAGATTGGGTTCATCCTTCAGGACTGATAGAAAGTCCTTTGCAGCATGCTACACCATTTGCAAGGACAGCACATATGGTCTCTGGGACAAACATTCTATGAGCCCAAGAGCCATCCTCCTCATCAGTACCCTGCTGTGTGTTTGAGGGAGATGCCAGAGGAGTCAAGAAATTTGCAGTAAATTCTTACCGGGAATTTTTGCACCGGGCAGCTCACCAGCTTGCTGCAGTCCCTGTGCTTGTCTCTGTGCCTTGTATTGCAAACCATCAGGGCTGCCTGCTGTGGCTCTGCTGAGTACACAGACAGATGTCACTGGAGGCCCAGGGATGTGTGGTGAGCAGGGTGTTTTAAAACACATTCTCAAGTTGAGTACCTGGGCTGCTGCTGTATTTTATTGGCCAGCGTGTCAAGCAGCTCCCCCATTTCTGTTCATCTGAGCTGGGCAGTTGGAGATAATCCCTTCCCCTGGGAGATTGCTGCTGGTTTCTCTTGCAGAAGCCCCTGGTACGTGAGGGCCAGAGCAGTGTTTCAGGAGAGGAGATGGTGGCCCTTTTCTCCACTTACCTGGCTGGGGTTTATCCTCTACACCATTTCCTTCCTCTTACTTAAGAGGCCACCTGACTCATGTTTGAACCCTTTTCCTGCTGCTGCTTCCAGAGCTCAGGAATTGCTGTGTCTGTGCAGACCTTGTAGCGTGACATACCTTGGAGCACACTCCCTGTCCTACCACAAGCTTCCTTCTCTGGAAGCTGGTTACAAACTTTCTCTCTTCCTTGGATTATTTTACATCCAAACTTGGTCTTTTGTCTCCCCAAATTTTAACACTGTCCAAATTCTCTTTAAAATCAGAGCCCTCCTCTTCTGCAAGCTGCAGTCCCGGTGTGGCCAGTGCTTGCAGAAGTTTGTAGGGCATGCAGAGCAGGAGGGCTTTCAGAAAGCTGTGGGGCTCTTTAGACATTGGGGACACATTACATTCTCCTTGTTTTGGTACCCCTTATTGGAGTGCTAGGAGGGAGAACACAGGGTGCTATCTGCTGAACAAGCTTACAAGCTTGTCTGCATCTTCCTTGCAAGCCAAAGGGATTTTGCTCTTGATGCATATGGGGAATATTTGGGCAGTGGTACAGGGTTTTCTTTGTTGCCAGCTCTTCAGTAACATCCCTGGCTGGATCAGCCTTAGACTGGCTGATGCAAACAACACCAATAGAGTCAGCTCTTGGTGGCCAATGGTGGAGGAGGAGACTGTGGGGTGACAGGAGATGCAGCCCATCAGGAGCCAAGGGAGGGCCCAGGAGATGGGGCTGGAGGAACCCTGCAGTGCAGTAGGACGGGGTTGTCTCACCCCGCACCACTTCCATTTTTGGAGGAGTATAGTTCTGTTAGCTCGGGCAGCCAGTTCTGCTGTGAGCTCAGGGATGTACTGAAGTGGGACTAAAGACTTTGGAAGGAGAAATCTTCCCTCAGTGTGGCCCTGGCAGTCAGGGCAGAGCAAACACATACCTGTTTCCATGCATCCCTGTACCTCAGGGTGCAACTGCAGGCCTTGCCCAATGCCTGACACGTACTGACACATCTTGGTGTTTGGTGTCTCTCCTTGCTTTATTCTTCTTCTGAGAAGAGCTGATCTGGGTCCTCTCTCCCCTGCATCGGCTGCCAAGAGCCCGCTGTCACCCAGGCTCTCCAAAAATACCATCCCTCTTCTGGAAGCTATGCAGCACTGCTCCAGCACCACATTATCCCCCAGTTCTGCTTGTCCCGTTAGTCAGTGACTTGCATCCCAGACGGTCACCTGCAAGGAGCTGGCACCAGGGTGCAGGTGAAAGGCACAAGTGGACTGCTGCCAGCCTCCGGCCTGGCTTGCCCCACAGCTCTGCCCTGGCTGCCAGGCTCAGGAGGGAGCAGCCAGGGTGTGGAGATGGAGCATGCTGCCTGGGATTCTTAGGCAAGCTTTAGCCAGAGCCCTGCTCCTGTATGTGCAGCCTGGCACTGCGACAGCAAGTGAGCCTCCCTGAGAGGCAGGGATAAATGAGAGGTGGTGATAAATGAGCCTGGGTAATTAATTCACACTCCTGATACATGTTTGCTCTCTGAAATGTGTGTGTTGGCATGATCCCGGGCAGGGCTTGGCCTGGCATCCAGTAGACATCCCCCTCTATCTTAGTACATGAAACCTGTTAATTGTATCTATCTCAAGTCCTGAACTCAGGATGGAGATTTCACATCAAACAGCAGCACTCATAAAGTGGATCTGAGCAGGGCACTGAGCTCGGCTCTGAGGTTGTGAGGAGGAATAAGAGACCGCCCAGACTCTGATTGCATCCCAGGCTCTTTGGAAACACCCTCCTCGCCCAGCTGGGGCAAGCAGGGTCTGCAGAAGGTTGTCAAACTCAGCGTTTAGCAGGCTGTGCAGGGAAGGTTTCCCACTCTGATGATCTCAGCTAAAGGATGTCCCACCCCTGCCTGCAGCAGTTGGGAAAAAGTGGCCACCTGAAGCTTGGAAACATGTTACATCTGCAGTGGTTTGAAACTGGGAGCAAGTAATCTCTGTAAAATCCTTATCTGGAAATCAAGCGGGAGGCTCATCCTGAAATATGTATGCTGCTCTGTGTGTAGCATGGACACGAGGGTGTTACATAGGATGTTGCTCCTGTGGGAGCCGGCTGCCCCGCACCAAGAGTGTCCCAAGGCTTCCTGCCTGTCCTGCACATGCGCTGCAGACAACTCGTTAATTTCTATTCCACAGCCCAATCGCTTCTTTTTCTGAAACAATTACTTAAAAGTTTCTTTGCAGCCCTCCAGGCATCCCACCCTCTTGCTGGCTTCCATTTCCAAAGCTCTCTCCAGCTTGCATCCACAGAACTTTGCCACTAGCCTCCCTTCAGGGAAGCCTCATAGCTGGGGCCCAGAGTGGGGATATATGGAAAGACCAGGGTTTTTTTCTTACGTTATACATCAGACCTATACCTTGAGAGAAAAATGAGAGAAGTCCCTAAAAGAAGCATGGGAGAAAATTTGGGCAGTGCCTTGTTCCCAGGGGAAAACAGGACTGTTGTTAGAAAGAGCCACATCCTAGAGACCCTCTTGGGGCTGCTTTTGGATGAGGGGCTTCAAAGCAACAAGCCAGGTCAGCAAGTACATCCTTTCTTCTCTGCTGGAGCAATCCTCTCTTGGTGACATAGGTAATAATAAAAGGCCTTTTTTGCCTTTGGTATCTTGGGGGCCACACCTTGTGTTTGGAGTGTAGCAGCTGAATTTTGACCAAATACTCCTTGTGCAAGCAGAGCTCCTGGGGTGCTGCTGGGTCCTGCTGAGACACAAAACTATAAAAGATGGCTCCTTCCAAGGATGTACTTCTCCCAGAGCAGGCAGCCAAGCAACAACCCTGGCACCAGCCACCAGGGATATGGGGAAGACCAGGAAATTGTGCGAGGCAGGTTCACAGCTGGGAAAAAGCAAGTGGCTGATCCCTGTCTATGATCCCCAGCACCACACTGGAAAAAGAGACCTGGAGAAAATGGAGAAAATGTGTGGGAAGCTTGTCCTGGACACAAGCAGGTGTGAAGTGAAGAAGCACACAGGCGCTTGTTGGGAAAGCAGGCCAGCAGGCAGAACTCATCTCCTGGCAGGGCTGGCAGAGTGGAGGCAGGACCTACTCCCTCCCAAGACTTTAAGAAATTGTGGAGGGACCATGCAGTTGTTGGAAGTGGTGGTGCTATGTGTGGTGTGTGGGAAGGGAGACTGGTGTCCAGCAAAACTATAACTAGTCGCTATCATGGGATGTCCCACAGGACATCCATCTCTGTCTTATAAACTCATAAATCACCTCTCAGCCTGAATCACTGCAGCAGCACAGCAATATTCCGCACAGCTTTGTCTCTTCCTTACCTCAACGTGGGCCGCTCCCTTCCCCCAGCCGCCCTTCCCACACTCACCGAAGGCAAACCCAGGCCTTTAATTCCAGTCACAAATTCTGGAAATGATTAGTGGGCTGTCATCACTCAGGCCCACCGGATATTTGGCACAGGGTATTTCCGTCGCCGGTAATTGATGGTGTGCAGGGCTGCCGGGCTCTGCGGCGGGCAGGGGAGAGCACAGTGGCAGCCGGGTGTAGTGTTTCCCCCCGCCTGCCTCGCTCACGGCTCGGCTGGGAAAACTGCTGGACCAAGAACAGGGCAGTGAATAAATTCATTCATGGCTAAAGGTAAGGGGACAGGGCAGAAAGGTTCCCCAAAGACTTGGGCCTATCCTGTCTAGGAAAAGAAATGAAAAGCAGAGTGGCTGGGACACGGGGGCGACGCTGGGGCAGCCCCGTCACTGATGCGCAGAACTGCACTCTGTGAAACTGCTGTTGCATCCCTCAAGGGGCCTGGGAACTCAGTGGCCCACTCATACAGGGTGCCCAGAGGCAGCTGCCAGCTCCAGCCTGATGGAGAGGATGCTGATCATCATCACACCCGCAGCCACTCGGCAGCCTTTGTTCCCTGCTCTGCCTGCCCCTTTCCCAGGGCGCTCTCTGGCTCCCGGGAGCTGCCCGTTTGCCAGCTGCCTAGCGAGAGCTGCTATCTGCCCCGTGTGAATGTCTTGCATCCCTCCAGCAGACTCCCAGCCTTCCGCTGAAACGTCTCATTGTGCAGCTGGCCGGGCTACGTGAGCCTAGCTACGTGGAGCTTTGAAGTTAACTCTTCCTTTTGAGTCAACGCTGCTGTGTGGTGTAATTGTAAAATTTCCCTTCACTGGCTAACCTCCTGATGTTAACAAAAGCTCCCTGCTATGTGAACAGGCCAGATGCTGCAGGATGCTGTCTGCAGGCTCACGTACACTCCTTGTGCCACAGGAGGTGCTGGACTTGCACCTGCGGGCTCCCTTAACCAGGGAGAGGGGTTGGAGCCACGTGGCCCACAGATGGGGCAGAGTCACTGGTTCCCTCATCCTTTTGTCAGTGACCCCAGTGTGTCTCCCTTCCTTTCAGATTACTTGGCCCTGCAGAAATCCTGGCTGAAATGGTTTTAAATCTGGTAGTAATTATCTTAAGAAGAAGGGGTGGGGTTCCAGATGATTTGGGAATAAAGGCAGAAGGATAGTACCTGTTTTTAAAGGAGTGAAGGAAATGGAATCACAGGACTTCAGAACTTTCAGGCTGCCTTCAGCAACAGCAAAGGCCCCTGAGCCCTCTATTTGTAAGGCTGACCAAGAGAGCAAGGTGAGAAGTAAGAGTGAACATGGGTTTGGCAACAGCCTAATTTCCTTCTACAGCAGGGTTGGAGGACATGAGCAAGATGTGTCCTGGCTCTAATGCTGAGGATTACTTGCATGATCAACCTGGTTGTTTATTTCAAAGATGTATATTTCATTCCACAGAATCACGGAATATTAAGGGGTTGAAATGGCCTAAAGATCATCTAATCCCAACACACCCTGCCATGGGCAGGGGCACCTCTTGCTAGACCAGGTTGCTCAAGGCCTTACCCAACCTGGCTTTGAGCACTGCCAGGCTTGGGGCATCCACGGCCTCCCTGGGCAATCTGTTCCAGTGTCTCGCCACCCTCACAGTAAAGAATTTCTTCATAATATCTAACCTAAATTCCCTCTCTTTCAGTTTGTAGCCATTACTTGTCCTGTACTACAGTTCCTGATGAAGAGTCCCTGTTCAGTTTTCCTGTAGGCCCCCTTCAGATACTCCCATAAGTAAGTTCCCATAAGGTCTCCATGCAACCTTCTCTTCACCAAGCTGAACAGCCCCAAGTTCCTCCTCCTGTCTTTGTTGGGAAGGCGCTCTGGTCCTCTTATCAACTTTATGGCCCACATCTAGACTGGCTCCAGCAGGTCCGTGTCCTTCCTGGGTTTTGGGGACCCCAGAGCTGATGTAGCACTGCAGGTGGGCTCTCACCAGAGCAGACCAGTGGAGCAGAATTTCCCTCCCTTGCTCTGCTGGCCACTCTGCTTTTGATGCAGCCCAGGATTCCATTAGCCTTCTGGGCTGTGAGCACACTGTGCTGGCTCCTGTTGAGTTTTTTGCTGACATTGATTTGCCATGTGGTGTTTGCAGGCCCTTTGGAACTAAGGATGGGAGTTCAGGCAGGTTGTGACACTGGTGAAATGGATATAAACAGGATGCAATTCATAAGGGCAAATGCAAGCCACACACAGCAGGATAATTTGCTGTATGCATATACAAGGGGGCAACAAGGACTTCAGAAAAGGACATGGATGTCATTGAGGTGATGGGTGTCATTACTGAGTGACTTGATGACACACAGATGTGAAGAAAAACAAAGGTTGCTGCTAGGCTATATAAACAAAAGTGCCACAAACATCAGGCATGCTGCAATCATTCCACTTTCTGAAGTATTAGGAAAGCTTCATACTTTCTGGATGCATTCAGTTTAGGCAATATAGTTCAAGAAAAGCTTACACCTATCAGAGTCCATGAAAGATGATCAGCAGCCTAGTAACCATGACCTATGAATGAAGTTTCAAAGAACTTAATTTGTTTAGTCTGCTTATGAGAGGAGGAAAGGGAAAACGTGACAACCTTCAGGTTCATAAAAGATGTCCAAAAAAGAAACCAAACAAGTTGTTTTTCATCTTCAAGAGGTTAGACAAGGTTAGACGGAAAAAAAATTCAGTTCCTTAAGGGCTCTTGTTCTCTTAAGACAGAGTGCTTTGCGGAGGCCGCACAATCACAGAATGGGTCAGGTTGGAAAAGACCACAGTGGATCACCTGGCCCAACCTCGCTGCTCACGCAGGGTCATCCTAGAGCACATGGCACAGGATTGTGTCCAGACAGTTCTTCAATATCTCCAGTGAGGGAGGCTCCACAACCTCTCTGTTGTAATCTGTTTCAGTGCTAGGTCACCCACACAGTGAAGAAGCTTTTCCCCATAATCAGGTGGAACTTCCTGTGCATCAGTCCTATTGCTTGGCAGCACTGAGCAGATCCTGGAAATATCCTCTTGGAATCCTCCCTTCAAATACTTACAGACATTAATGAGGTTCCCTCTCAGTTGTCTTTTCTTGAGACTGAGCAGGCCCAGCTCCCCGAGCCTTTCCTTGTAAGAGAGATGCTCCAATCCCTTAATCATCTTTTTTTACCCTCCGCTGAATCCACTCCAGGAGCTCCATGTCTCTCCTGTCCTGAGGAGCCCAGAACTGGACACAGCACTCCAAGTGCACCTCACCAGGGCTGAGCAGAGGGGCAGGATCACCTTCCCTGACCTGCTGGCAATGCTTTTCCTAATGCACACCAGGATTCCATTTGCCTTCTTATCCACAAGGACACACTGCTGGCTCATGGACACACCTTTGTTGTGCACCAGGACCCCCAGGTCCTTGTCACAGAGCTGCTCCTCAGCAGGTCAGCCCCCAGCCTGTGCTGGTATCTGGGGTTGTTCTTCCCCAGGTGCAGGACCCTGTCTTTGGCCCAGTTGAATTTCAGACAGTTCCATCTGCCCATCTCTCCAAGCTGTCAAGGTCCTTTTGAAGGGCTGCACAGCCCTCTGGGGTATCAGCCACTCCTCCCAGTTCTGTGTCATCAGTGAACTCACTGAGGAGGCACCTGCTGCTTCATTCAAGACAAGTTAAACAATCCTGGGCCCAGTACTGAACCTTGGGGGACACCACTGGTGACAGGCCTCCAAACAGATGCTCCAACTCCCAATGGCACAATCTCCTTCTTGAGAAATTCCCCAAACCAAGATGCTACAAATATTTGTCAGGCCTGTTTGGATAGTGGTATCTGTCCTTGGAAGAGATACAGCTTGATGGTGTCTCAGGTGTCCTGTTTTAGATCATGCACCATTACATGGTAAGGCACTCCTGGTCTTTGCAGGCTGACAAGGGCATAACAGTGATTCTCTCCACTGCCATATTTTCTAGACACCACACTATATTCTCTGTTTCAAAAAGTGGATAGCCTTGCAGGATACATGGCACAACACCAGGAAGCCTAAATGAAGCTTAACCTGCTGTTCAGACAGACCTGTCCTTGAGCTGACAGAGGATGGCAGGCTGCTATCTCTTCCTCATGGGAAATGCAATGGTTTAGTTGCACTGTGGAGGCTTCTAAATTTGCAGTCAACCAGAAAGGCTTATTACATCATTCCTGTGTACAAGAATCAGATGGGAAGACTTCTTGAATATGTCCCTCATTTGGTGCTGGGTAGATAACAAGAGAAGATCTAGAGAGGAGGTGGAGGAAGCCTACTCTTTGTGTTGGCTTGAACTTTAGTTAAACCACTGATGGAAGGTAAGTTGCAAATATGGAGTAAACAACAGTCTTTGAATGAGGTTTCATGACAGCAAGAGAAGGGGGCTCAGTCTCCACTAGAGTTCACAGCAGCCCTTTGGGATGAGAGCACAATGAAGCGCTCAGTCCTCCAGGGATTCAGTGTGAAGGGGAACCCACAAGGAGTCCTTCAGAGCCATGCCAGACTTCTGCAAAAGGCTGTCCACAGCAGACCTGAGCTACCTTCCTTTTCACACAGACTTGTTGCCATTATTTGCATGGGGAATCCTCTTCTGTCTGTGCTGGTTCAGCCTGGTGCTGAAGTGTGCAAACTGCTCCTTCGCAGTTCAATTGTGCAAACTGCTCCATCCTGCCACACCTCAAACTGAAATGCTCTGTAAGTAAAAGCTGGCTCAAGCAGTGGGTGCCTCTGCTAGAGGGTGAGCATGTTCACAGAGGCTGATGGAGTCTGCATAGAAAAACTAGACCCTAAAACTCACTGACACAGAAAAGCCAACCCACCATACATTAGTGTAATGGAGGCATATTTGCTATGATCAAGCTGACCATTCTCTGGATTACAGCTCTGAGATGAGAGAGGCCACTGTGGTATAAACATCTGTCAAGAGCAGATGAGATCTGCAGCAGCGACATTCCCCACAGGTTTATATGATTTTCAAGGACCTGAGGTCAATGATCTGTTTTCTGCTTCTCAGTGATTTCACAGAAAAGCGACGTCAGTGGTCTCATGACCCGTTAATAAATAATTCCTCCAAACTCCTTGGCTGAATCACCCTTGTGTAATGTGCAGGATGAAATCAAGGGGAATAGTTTCCTCCAAGATGTTATATTGCAGTTCAAGAGGATTTGATAAGGCCATCCTGCAGAGATTACAAAATCCCGTGTGCTTGGAAGGGAGGAGAAGGGAGTCACAGTGCATAGTACAAATTAGATCTTGGAAAGCACCTTCTCTGGATGTCCTGCTTAGCCAACATGAAAATTCCCCAGTACTTGCTTCAATTCTGCTGGATGAAGAGATACACATCCATTCAACCTTCAGAAGTTACGACTGGCCCTCCAGACATTCCCAGATTTTGTTGGAAACCAAGTAGACTGTGTCTACACTGTTGATTTCAACCAGCCATCACAGCATTGCTACTTGAGGGCATGAAGCAGGGAAACAGTCACATTAGCCAAACATCTCATAACACCTCATTTTTGTATCTGGCAAATTCATTCTAGGGGGCTGAGCTTGGAGGAGTACCACAACATCCTCCCCTCCCTGTCTGACTGTGGTGATCAGGAGACTGAGTCATCCATTTTTCATGTAAGCTCCCCGTCGTTCCAAGGGAAAGGCTTTGCTTCCGGCATCCCTTGGCATGTGGGTTTCCATTCATCTGTGGATGTCCAGGCAACATGCCATCCCCACGACAAAATGGCTGCTGCTTCGTTCCTCTACTATTAGTTAATCCCTTAGGATTTTGCTAAATTTCTCCAAGTCTTTTGGACAGTCTGAGTAGAGAGGACTCAGCGTCTGGCGGTTTTGCACTGTGTTCAAGGCAGAAAAGCTGCCTGTCCTTTTCCCTTGATTCCTGCAAGTCCTGCCCAGGGCAGGACTGAATCAGATGATTTGCTGCTCCATATTTTCAGGCAGCAAAGGTGTATCTGTTGCCATGACTTGTCAATGGGCTCTGTTAGCAGGAGTAAAAGGTTAGGTAACACAATATCCCCTTTTGCCTCCTGATTGGGGGAATATTAGATGAATAAATATCCCAAGGCACGCCAGCCAAATCAGGGCCTTCTGATATGGAGAAGTCAACCAAAGCAGAGTGGGTGGTCATCAAGTGTTCCCCTTGCTCTGGGGAGCACATAACACATCACTTTATGGTGAGATCTGCTGATGTTCTCCTTGGTGTGGACAAAACTCCCCTGTTTCGCAGAAGGTGGTAAACAAGGCCTGGACCTCATCCCTTGGCTCCAGGGCATACAGTTGTAAAGCTCCTCTGATCAGTGTGGGAGGAAGGCCTCCACCCTCCTTATTGCTGCCCAGTAATGATCCCCAGCTGTAAGCCTCTCCCTTCCATGCCTGGAAACCCAGGCTGGCCTTAAGGGTGGAGCACAGGCTGTTTAACCCATTCCCTGGACAAATGGACGGATGGCTGGCTGGCTGGCTGGGTGCTCCCCAGCTGCTGCTGATGCACTGGGAACCCCTCTTTGCTGGACTGAGTGACTGGCTGGGTTGCCAGAAGGGCGCTGAAAGGCTGGGGGTACAGAGGTGTATGGGTTCATGGGCCAGGGTGAATAATGATGGTTTTGCTTGCTCCCTGCTTGAATATGTCCCAGGGACCAACATCTTCCCTGGACTGATGACTCCTCAGGCACAGTATGGCCTCTGCAGTATGGCTGGGAGGTGTGCTGCTTGGCAGGAGGATGGGTTCTCCCCAACACCTTCTTCACAGGGCTGTTCCCAGCAGCTCCTGCCAGCACCATGGGGCTGGGGGTGTCTGTCTGACAGACGTGCTGGTCTGTGGATTACTACAGGGTGCTCTCTTCTTCCACAGCCTGGCATTCCAGCAGCACCTGGGACTTTGACTCCATTTCTTAAGCAGCTTTTGTCCCTTGGAGAAGGTCGGCAGCAAGGAGCCATCTCTGACTGGCTCTTCTGTGCAGACTCAGGCGAGTGGCCAGCCACTGGTGTGATGCCTACGTAGCACCGGACCACGGAGATGGGGCGCAGGATTCCGGAGGTGACAGGGCTGAAGCGCGAGAGCGGAGCGGCGCTGGATGGTGAGAGGCTTTCTCTGCTCATACAGCTAATAGACTAATTAGCAAGGAGCTCGAAACTTGGCTGTGTTTGTTGTCAAATGCAGGCCCCTTTCCAAGTGGTGTTAACAGCCTTCCCTTTTCACTCTGCGCACATTGTACAGCCAGGGCTTTTCTGCTGCTTTACAGAGAATTCTTCTTTTAGTAATGGATATAGGCTGAATGGCTGTTGCAGCTATAGGTGACACCAGGGTCAGGAGCGAGGGGTGGCAGGGAGGGGGCAGGAAGAGGGCAGGGTCCTGGGGCTGGGAGAGCAGTGGGAGGCTGGGAGAGGGGATGGAGTGAGCACTGGCCCAGCCGTGCGTGTCGTAACATGCAGCTGGGCTGGAGACAGCATGGAGCTGAGGGGACACTGCAGGCTGCCAGGATGGGTCGAGATACCTAGCCAGCTGAGCTTCCCCGGGACCTGTGATGGAAGGGAGGGATGTCTATAGGTGAGAGAGGAGCGCATGGGCAAAGGTGTGCTTCCAAGGTAAAGGTATTACTCCTTGTATAGCCCCTTGTGCCATATGTCCACTTCTAATTAAGATGCATTTAAATTGTTTAAACGATTCCTTTGATAAACACTCCTCTTTCACACAAGAGACAAAAAGTTCACAGAGGCGAGAGGCTGCCGGCACTGGCAGGACGCTGGCAGCATGCGGCCGAGGGGCGGGCAAGCTTCCCCTCCACCCTGCTGCCAATGCAAATCTCCCAGCGCAGCTGAGCCGAGACCGGGGGAAACCGGGAGGGTTTCCGCCAGGTTCCCACAAGCACGGGAGCCGAGGCTGTGCCTGCAATCACGTCTGCCCGCAGGCAGCGGTCTTTGTAGGCGCCCCGGCTAATGGTTATTCACTGCCGGCCGGAGCAGGGACGCCCGCCTGTTCCATCCGGACACCTGGCATTTCAGTTCACTCCAGTGTCCCGAATGATGTGCGTCTGACTCTCCAAATTCAGCTCCTCCTTAGGAGTGTTGTCCCTTGGTTCTACCTGGTGGGCCTGAGACCGAGGTGGCTGGGGGCTCCTGGGGCTGCTCTGTGCCCCCAGACCATTGCTTTTGCAGGGAAGGCAAGAGAGGGAGATCAGGGCTTTGCAGGATTTTGCCTGTAACCCCAGCTGGAGGCTGGGTAGATGCCTGCACCCCTGGCTATCCCTCAGTGCTCTGCAGTGCCTGAAACAGGCTGTAATTCATACCTTCACCACACACTCAAATAGTGCCCCAGCGAAAGCGAGGTGAGCACCTGCCAGCCTCATACAAATATTATCTGGGTGTCACGGCAAATATTAGGCACAGGGCCTGGAGTGTGCCCAGCCTTCCCCTGAGCTCCAAGAAGACTGCTTGCCTGCGGCAGGCCTGGCTTTCCCACAGACATTTGCACTGACATGGCACTGCTGCTGCTGTTTTCTTTGGATTGAGGCCAGCTGCTTATGGCAAAGCGGCTGAAGCAGCATGGACAGCAGGTAGCACAGAGCTGGGCTGGAGGGAGTGCCCTGCCAATGCTATGGCTTACTTCCCTGGCATAGCATGACATAAGTTGCCCAAAACCTCAAATGTAGGATGGTGGTTTAGACAGAGTCACTACTTTGTGACAGAAGTCATGACTGAAAGAGTTTGACATATCCACACTCATTCATGGGATGCTTGGAGCCAGAAAAGGCTTCTAAAAGCTTGTCTCCTTCTGCTGCCAGAGATCCAGGAGAAATTAACCCCCTTTAACAGGAGCTAGGGGTCCTAATACCAAACCAAGTATTTGAGCTCTCTTACATCCTTGCCACTTACTGCCAGACGTTTGCCTCTGTAAAATCTCTTTGAAGATCATGCAATCAATACTCCATGCCAACCCAAATTTAGCCAGCATATGGCTGCCTGGGAGCTGGTGACTGTGTGGAGTGTGCCACCACATCATGCTGGCTGCGCTCATCTTCCCCAGCTGAGCCACTGACCCAGCTGCAACGTGGCCAGAGACACTTCTGAGATGGCTGTGCAGACTGCTGGGGTGCTGAGCACTGGCACGGACAAGCTCAGGATCTCTGTTTGGGCCTCAGGGCCAAAATTTTCCATGAGCATCAGCTTCTAGCCTGGAAAATAAGTTTGGCAACACAGTCAGGTTTCCAGCTGAGAAGAATGAATGATCTCACCACCAACTAGACTATTTCCAGAGTGACATTTCCCTAATGGAGTGCTCCAGTGCTAAGCTCCTCTGAAGCAGCACTGGTGGCACATGGTGGGGCCAGGCGGTTTCCCCATGTGCCAGCTCATCATTTCCTTTGGTTATCCCCCATGTGTTAGGGATTTCAGTGCAGACACCTGGCTGTATTTGCATTTCCAGCTTCTTTCTATATTTCCCTTTCTGGGTCTGGATGTCTCTAGTAGTTTTCTGAATTGGTATTTCCCACCCTTTCATCTCCCTTCTAAGATATGTTTTAAATTGGCACATCTGTTAATTTGTTGCTTGTTTGGGATCCAGGCCTATCGGTTGGGCAGCCGTGGAGACAGTCTCTGTTTCAGATAGTTCTCAGTTTAAACAACCCCTGTAATTCCCTTTGAACAACCTCTTCCCTTCTGGTCCTTTCAGTTTATCCCTTAACTTGACTTCTCCTCTCTGCCCCTTTCCTTATCTGACCACACCACTTTCTACACTTTTCATACCTGCTTTCTACTCATCCCACCTTCCCACCTGCTATTTCTTGACCCCTCTTCTTCCTCTTCCCCAGTGACCTGCTTGCTTCCCTCATGGCAGAGAGGTTGCCTCATCACCCCAGCACTGTGCCTGGTGGTCTGAAATAAAGTCCAACATGCTTATGTTGGACCCTGCCAGGCCTTGGCCAAGAGGCCAAGATGCCTTTCCATGAGAAGAGCAGAACTGAACAACCACTCATTTGGAGAGCTCTCTAGAGCTGGTTTGGACTTGGGAGCTTGGACCTTGTTTGCACATCTATCCATCTTAGCTGCTGTGCTTGGGCTACCTGGATCAAAGGCTCACTCCTCCTCACTGAGCACTGCAAAGGCAGTTTACAGGATGCAGTGAATTAAGGATGTGCTTAGATCTGCCTCATTTGCCTCTGTTGAAGGGAATGTGGTGGCAGCCCATCGCCATTTTAGCTTTTTCCAGTTTTATATACACATAGCTACTCATCTGCTTCAAGAAACCTGGGTTATTATTTTGCACCCCCTATTTTGCCATGACTAGAAGTATTAATTATAAATCTGTTGTGTACATGATGTGTTAGGTGGCAGTCAGGCATGCGTCAGGGCAGGGGTGAGGGGCAGGGGCAGAGCCAGGGCCTCGGGGCTGGGCTAAAGGGCCTTAGTGAGACATGAAGTTGAAAAGTGCTGCCTTCGTGCAGCAGTTGTTACATGTCAGGCCTGCTTACACACTTAATGGTCTTAAATGCTTTTGCTCCCTGATAGCCAGAGGCTGGATAGTAGCCTTCTACAGTGAGTAACTGAGAAATGAATAAAATGTTTACAAGTACGATTGATGTGAGCTCAAAAGCTGGTGTTCCTGCCTACCCATCACATTTGCCTCTCCTGGCCCACAGTCTTTTTGTGTTTCCCTTGCAAAGAGCCAGGGCTCTGAGACAATGCCCACTGGGCTGGTCTGCAAGTGACACCCAGCAAGGGAGGTAACTTGCTGCCCAGGAGCATCTCAGTACCCTGAAAAGGCACCAGCTGCCTCCAAGCCCATATGCTACTGCCTCTCCTTGGGTGTGCTGCAGGATGAATATCTTTCTCAGAGGATCTCAGCTGCTGAAACCCATCCCCTCAGAGGAGCAGTTGTTTGGGTTGGATGTCCCAAAAGTGTGCAGGTGGAGATGTGAATGGCAGAGAAACACAGCTGACAGACGCCGGCCGCAGAGTCCTTACCCACCGGAACTGCTGAAGGCTCGATCCTTGCATAGCTACACTGTTGCCACCTCCCTGGACAGCAGAAGTGCTACGTGCTCTCCAGGACGTAGGGACTTCTTGGTTGTGGTGTTGGTATATTCTTAGTCCTGCCGAGAGTGAGTTTGAGTAATCAAGTCACTACGTGTCTGTTGTCCGGTGTGTGATGTTCCAGGGACTTTCCTACTCCAGCGGTGTCACCCACATGTGTGGAACTGTTACTGACAGCTGCTGACTCATGAGTGCAGCACACCAACAGTCTCCAAAATATCTGGAAACCTCATTCATTTTCAGGAGATGAGGAAAAGAAGGAGACTAACACTTAACTCCCAGTTGGCCTGTGACATAATGCACAGAGGTGCACATGAAGAAACCATGTCTTCTGAATTGCTCCACTGTGTCAGCCCCCTTCCCTTCCCTTCCCTTCCCTTCCCTTCCCTTCCCTTCCCTTCCCTTCCCTTCCCTTCCCTTCCCTTCCCTTCCCTTCCCTTCCCTTCCCTTCCCTTCCCTTCCCTTCCCTTCCCTTCCCTTCCCTTCCCTTCCCTTCCCTTCCCTTCCCTTCCCTTCCCTTCCCTTCCCTTCCCTTCCCTTCCCTTCCCTTCCCTTCCCTTCCCTTCCCTTCCCTTCCCTTCCCTTCCCTTCCCTTCCCTTCCCTTCCCTTCCCTTCCCTTCCCTTCCCTTCCCTTCCCTTCCCTTCCCTTCCCTTCCCTTCCCTTCCCTTCCCTTCCCTTCCCTTCCCTTCCCTTCCCTTCCCTTCCCTTCCCTTCCCTTCCCTTCCCTTCCCTTCCCTTCCCTTCCCTTCCCTTCCCTTCCCTTCCCTTCCCTTCCCTTGGAAATTGTGTGTGTGTGGGACATGAGTGTTGGGTGATTTGGGGAGGCATTTTTGTGGGGGGGGTACAAGTGAGACTGCCTTTTGCTCCTGAATTGGTGGTGAGAAGTGGGATCAGGGCAGGATGCTCCCAAAGAGGGGTGCAGGAGGTGGCCAGGACGCACGGGGTTGAGCGGAGAGAGGGAGCTTTGGTGCTCGGTGGGAGCTGTGCCAGGCTGGGAACTGCTCTGAAACTGCTGACACAAGCAGAAGGAGCAGCAGCAGCAGCAGCGTGATCCCCGGCACGGCACCGCGCACGGGCCAGCGGGAGGAGGCATGTGGCCTTGGGGCAGCGGAGGTCACAGTTTCTCCCTCTTAGGTCAAAACTGGCAAGCCGGCTGGTGAGATAGAAGCACACACCTGCCCGCTTGGAACCTTGTGAGCAGCGGGATGGCAGCGGCCGGGGATGTGTGCGGCGGCAGGCGCTGTCCTTGGGGCTGGCCGGGGACGAGCAGCCTGTCTCCCATCAGCTGCCCTGCTGCCCGGCAGTGCTGGGGCTGGTGCAGGGAGCCCTGGCTGGGGGCTGGGGACTGAGGGCTGGGAGCTGAGGTCTGGGGGCTGGGGGCTGAGGTCTGAGGTCTGAGGGCTGAGGGCTGGGGGCTGAGGTCTGGGGGCTGGGGGCTGAGGTCTGAGGTCTGAGGGCTGAGGGCTGGGGGCTGAGGGCAGGGCGGCTGCCAGCGCAGCCCGGGCGCTGGGCAGAGCCGAGCGTGTGCCCGGCCCCGCTCGCAGCAGCGCGCACGTTGCTGACCGCACGTACATGCCCGAGCCCAGAAGGGCCTGGCAGAGGCCGCGTGTCCCGGGCTGCCAGCCGCCCCTGCCGCGCTCCTTGTCTGCCTGCCAGCCAGTGCCCCATCGGCTTCCTCCCTCCCTCGCTCCGGCTTTCTTTTTGCTTTTTTTCCCACTCGCCCTGTTGCATAAGGAGAGGCGGAGGGCGCAGAAAGAGGCGATGCCAGCAGTGAATGGGAGGCAACAGGGGATGGGAGAAGGGCCGGGGCATCACTGCTTGGTCTGTTTGGAAAGAGATGGGTGCTCATCCCACCACCACAATCGCTTCCAGAGAAGTCACTTCCTTCCCTCCTTCTGCTCTTTGTTTCACGCCACAAAGGAGGAGCGGACGGTCCCTGTGCCAGGCAGGGAGCATGTCCCCCATGGGGGGCAGCGTGTTCCAGGCAGCTGCTGTGCCTACGACTGTGTCTTTGTCCCGGTTCCCGCTGCCCAAAGCAGAAGGGTTCTGCTGCCAGGTGGGGCTGAGACCCCTGGGCCTCTGCCAGCATGGACTAAGTCATTGCTTCCCCTCCTTCCCTGTGTCACATCAGGGTCTTGCTGTGACACATAGGGCTGGGTGGCCTGGCCCAGATTTTGGGACAGGTGCTGACCCATGGGGACACTGTACAAAACACAGTGGTGGCTGCTGCTGAGGAACTCTGTGACAGAAACACGATCAGATGAAGGGGCCTATATGCCGGGCCTATGTGTTGTTGACTCAAATTATGGGTGGAGGATTAAAAGGGCCCTTCTGGACATTAGTAGTGTGCAGAGGTTGCTTGCATTCGTGTTTGTTAATGTTTCCTCTGATGTCCAGGATGATGTCCTTCTCCCCAGTGTTCCTTCAAGTCCTTGTCTCTTTTACACCTTGCACCAAGTCCTTTTCTTCTAGCTTTTCCAACCTGAGTTCTTTGCACTGATATCTACCCCTGTACTGTGGTGACCCCAGAAAGGCAAAGTCACTACAGCAGGTTCTTGGCCAAAGTACTGTTCAAAACCCTCTGATGCATTTTTCTCCACCTCTCTTTTGTAGATGACACAGGGAAGAAGGCAACCAAGTGGACTCTGACTCAAGGTTTGAGGAGGATCTATGAGTTTTGCTTTCATTAACTTGCGAATCCTGCTTACAGCAACAGCACATTGACACTCTTTCTTTCTGCCTGCCTGCCTGCCTTCCATTTTTGCCTTCCATTTGTTTTCTTTCCAGAAACTCTGTCCTCTTGAGTTCTCTGGCTGGGAACAGTGAACTCATCCGTCATCCAGGCAGGCTCAGGTTCTCATGGTCCCTGCCCTAGACTTCCCAATCACCCTACTGTTCATAGTGAGTCTCCCCCTGTTACTAAGAGAAAAGGTCAAGGGTATGATGTTTTTCTTTGCACCCTCTCATGGTGAACGTGTCTTTCTGACTGTACCCCATGGCATCACCTTCACTCACCACAGGAATGTCTGCTCACATCCAACATGCCCACAGATGTCAGGGGGCAACTTGCCTCAGTGAGACCTCATGCCAGCAATACATGTTGTGCCAGCAGCCTCAGTGCACCAGTGGGACTCACTCCATAAGCATGTGCTCCCTGTGAAGCTTGCCCTGGCCACGCTTACAGTGCTGGCCCCCACAGCCAGCTACATGCTGCTGTCACCTCCCCTGGTGTGTGTCTGAAGGAGCTGCTTAGTGATCTTGCCCATTTTATTCCTGACTTGCTTAGAAATCAGAATCCCTGTTTTCCTAGACATACTGCCTTGTGCTGGCACAGCAGTCTTAGACACACTCCAGCACTTGTGGGTGCTGTTGGATATAGTTCTGTGTCCTCAGTGTGGAGGTGCATCTCCCTTCCCTCACCCATGTTTCTCCCTTGGACTTTGTCCCTTGATTCTTTACCCTGAGGATGTTTCCCCTGAGCTCTTTCCTGTTGGTCTGGCAGCAATTCCAGTCCCCTCTGACTACCTTGCCCATGGAGATGGTGACCAGTGAGGCCACAGGGCTCACTGGGTGGTGGATGCCACAGATCACAATGGGATCCACCTCATTTTCTCCTCAGCCTGGGCCAGTCTCTCATTTCAGAGAAGTCTGTCCCATTAATTGTCAGGCATGGAGAGTACAATTACATGTGCTTGTATAGCTTGAAGCTTTCTAACCAGCCCAAGTAAGTGGTTTTCACCTTTTCATCCAGTCACTTCCTGTAAGAAAAGACATCTGTTCTCTTTGAGTACAGATCTCACAAATGAGTACAAACCTCGCACATGCCAGCACTGGCTTTCTTCTGTCCTCATTCCTGGAGGAGAATCTCCTGGCCTGCATGTACCTTTGGCTCTCCAAAATCATATTTGAATGAAGAAAATCTTCCTTCAGCAGAAGGTTTGTGCTTTGCTAACAAAAGGAAACTCCTGAATTTGTTGATGTTCTTGGGAAACTTCTCCAAATCCTTTTCTCTGGTACTGCAGGAGCAGTGTGGACAGTGCTGATTTCTTTATGTGAGCCCAGCGTGTCTCAAGCCATGCTTGAGGCTGTGGGTCGGTAATGAGGCCAGTCATTTGTTTGGGCTCCTGTGGATAATTCTGTCAGGGCCAAGCACTCTGCCAGCGAGCTTCTTTTAAGGACTGATTTTTTACACAGTCAAGACTCAGACAGCCTATTATTAACCTCAGAGCCTGATGGCTTGCTTTGCATTCCCATTCCAGTCTGTGCTTTCCCTGATTCCAGCACCCAGCTACTGCACTTGCACGCACCCCTGTTGCCTCTCTGCACTTGCTTTGAGCCCTGTCTCACCAGACCACCTTCGCCAATGCTGCACCTCAGTGAAGCTTGTCATGTCCTTCACCCATCCATAGAGAAGAGGCCCTGTGAGGACAGTGTTGAGTTTTCAGTCATCCTGTCCCAATTACTTGTCCCATCAGTCCTGGGGAGTAGGGAAACATGGCCTTGCTCTTCTAGATGGGTGAAGAGACTCGGCCGCAGCAAGTGGAAAGCCAATAGCAGAGAAAAAAAACTTGAATAAAAAGCTCCAGCTCCTAACCTACCGACAGGCTTAGGTCAGGACAAATTCCACCAATCCTGAAGGAGAACAGTAGGCACAAGTGCGCATTTTGCCCATACCCAAGTAGTGGTTTCACCACTGACAGCAGGAAAGGATGAGGGGCTTTGCTAACAAGGACTCATAATGAGGCTGTGCCTGAGCTCAGACCTCCTGCTTGAAAAGTCCCTGGATGTGTGAGGAAGCAAACAGCAGTGACCATAGCGGGGCAAACCTCAGAGACCATGGGAGGTCCGAGGGTGCCAGGCAAAAGAAGGGCAAGACTTTGCCAGCATATCTCCGTGGAGAGGTGAAGCAGGCATCCAAATATAGCCCACCCTGCTGCCAAGAGCTGTGAGCCTTTGATAAACAGTTTAAAAATAACCTCAGTGGGAAAGACATTGCAGCTCCCTCCATCAGAACTGAATTTGTGTCCTGTTTGCATTTCCATGGCCCTGCCAGCTTGCCACGGAGCATGTGGCTCATGTGATGCCTACTGCCTGCAGATACTGACCCTGGCTGGGATGTGGGCAACCATGAGGGACTGGGAACATGCTTGGCTATATTTTGCTGCTGCAGCAAGGGTTTGTCCTGGCTGGAAGCAGGAGCAGGGAGGCAGTCTGGTGGGGATGTGCCTGGTCAAAGCTACAGGGTGCTTTTTGTGTTGCTGCTTCTCATCCTCCTGTTGACACGAGGGGATGGCAGAGAGGGGAAAGTGCAGGGTGGTCTGCCATAGGAAACTGGAGCCAGATGAGCCAAAGGCCAGCATGTCCTGGAGAACCCTTCCTAGGGAAGGGGGGTTTCAAGGACCCTCTGCTTTGTGTGCCCTCACCCAGCACTGGGATGTGGAGTAGGGACACATCCACATCTCCCAAGATAACAGTGCAGGCTGTAGCCAGATCACATTGGGATGCAGCCCCATTCCCACCTGGCTGCCCTGGGATAGCAGCACCTCTCTCTAGGGAAATTGAGATTTTGGGGGCTGAATCCCCTGGTGTGCTGCTTCTGAAGCGAGGGACCTCAAAGTTCTGGTCACCTGCACAGGAGCCCTGGCACACAGCAGAGCAGTAGGGCTCACTGCACTGAAATGTGCTCTTGGACACCAGGGTCGCAGTGCTGTATGAGAGGACAATATCCCCCTTACCCAAGGCCACCACACACCCTCCGCTGGGTTTGGGACACAGACCCTGCCCTGACTCCCCGCCCCAGCTCCCTGGCAAGGGCCCCTCCAGAGCACGGCCTGGAAGGAAAAAGATATGTACCGACAGAAAAATCTCCTACTTGGAAAGGTTATTGTATTGCTCTGGTGGGTGGAGGAGAGTGTGGTGCAGGTGGGGCAAGGCAGGGGCCGACAATCCTTGTGCAAACGTTGTCACTCCTGCGCAGTGATCCTTGGAGAGCCCTTGCCGTTCTGCTGCCAGCAGGCAGGAGGCAATTAAGGGCAATTAGGGTGGAAGCGGAGAAGGCGCCCCTTTAGCTGCCGCCAGAGCGGCCACTGGGAGCGCTGGCACGGCTCCACACTGTAAGGTTATTAGAGTTCTCCCCCATATTGTCCTTGGAAGAGATGCTTCGGAGCCGTCTGCTTGGAGCAGTGAGATGAAAGGGAGACACCCTTTGATGTGTTTGCCCGTTCACACAGTGCTTCTGTGGGGAATCAACCCGAGCACTTCTGCAGCACCTTCCAGCAGTGTAAATCACCCAGGAGGGTTACCCTGGTATCTGAGGTCTCCCAGGCAGAGCATGATCCCCCAGGGCACACATGTGGCCTCTGTCCCACACAGTGAATCCTTTTCCACTACACAAAATGCAGTAGGCAAAAGCAGAGAGCAGCAATGAGGACTGAGGATCTGGGGCAGGGAGCTAGCCCGTCTCCAGGAGGAGAGGAAGAGAGACACAGCTGACAGTAAGTGGCCCGACTGCTGCCATACATGGCTTGGTCCCAAGGCTGTTCCTGGATGCCCGAATGCTCCACCAGCTGGATACTGGTAATCTCAAAGCCCCCCTCTTATCTGCATGTACTGCCATAGCACATCAAACCATATGGAATGACCGTGGCTGAGCTTCTAATAGCCTTGTTGCCTATTTTGTCCCAACATTTGAAAAATGCCCTTCCTTGGCCATCCCTTCCTCCCCCCACAGCTCAGGCAGCTGAGGAACAGCAGAGACAGAAGATGGGGCAGCTCTGTGATGTGTCCTGAAGACGTCTACTAGGCTTGCAGGAGAGATCTTCCTTCCAGTCGCTGCTCTGCATGCCTGAGTACTCAGTGCCTCTGAGTCCTGCCAGCACAGAGATCCCACCACAGCACACAGTTTTCTAATATGTTGCCCACAGCACCTTTATTCCTTTCCCCATCTCCATTCTGCTTCTTGGACAGTCCCTCTTCCTCCTTAGTGGCCACACCTCCCCATCCTTATTTTCTCATACTTTACTGCTCCCAGTGTCACTGGGCCTGTCCTGTGTTACTCCCTGCATTATTTTCACTGCCAGAGGACTGCAGCAGGGGTGAAGGCGGAAGAAGAAATAGGTGCAGGTTTTACCACTGGGCATGGGGCTGTGGTGGGATGGGAGGAAGGTCCATGGCAACTCGCCATTTTCACAGAATCTCCATTTTTCCTGCATCCAGGAGCTACTGCTGGAGGAAAGCAGGAATTGTCTTGATGTGGAGGAAAGCAGGAATGCTGACAATGCCAGGTATCACTCTTTCTGTTGCAGACTCCAGGCATTATTGGTTTGGGCCCAGTTTTCCAAAGTTCTTTGCCAACTAAGTGCTGACCCTTTGGGCAGGTGCCTTGCTCTGCCACCGTCCCTCTTTGGCTCCTTGCATCTCCCAGCCAGCCAAGCCTGCTGTGCAAATTTGGCTGCTGTCGCCAATGCTGTGCACAGAGCACCGTGTGAACAGCAGGCTCTGAGCATGCTGCCTCACAGCCTCCAGAGCAAAGGTGGCCCCAGGGCACTTCCCATGGATTTTCCTGCCACCACCTCTCTGGAAGGAAGCAGTCAGGCTTGCTTTGAGCAGCTGCCTTGCAAATGCATCCTCTCTAGCACGCAGCTGCTCGACCCAGGACAAAGCTACCTGTGGCCTCAAGAAGTGAAACACAACGTCAAAAACCAAAAGTGCTGCACGCAGACAGAGCAAGTGAGGCTGTCCACCAGCTCCTGTGACAGCCACCTTTCTGCTTCTCAGTCTTTGTCAGGAACAGGAATGATCTCTACAGTTTCTTTTCCTGCCTGGTGCTGCCTTTGCATCTGCTGCAAAGCAGAAATTCAAGGAGATGGATGCAAACCTTGGTCTGCTTTGTGGAAATACTTCTAGAGTTTTCAGGTTAGGTAAAGGTCTTTCATTAACAAATTCTACCTGCTGACCCCAAAGCATGTGAGATCCTCTCAGATTTTTTTTTGCCAGCATTCCTCATACTTTTGTGTTGCTTCAAACAGGAAACAATGCTCTTGGAAAAGCTTCTAGCAGCTCCAGACCGGGTCCCTGGAAACTTGGTGAGCTGGTTGCAATGCAGAGCTCAGAAGTGCTCTTTCCACATGTGCTACCTCTTGGAAGCCAAGGAGGGATTCCCAGGGCCAGGAAGAGAGAGTGTATGCCACCATGTGGCAGCAGATCCCCAAGTGTGGAGCTTAGGAGAGCTTCAGGCAGGCCCAGCTCATTGCTGAGGCTGGAGGACAGCCAGGCCCTCACAGGCAGAACTTCAGTGAGGAGTTATGACCTTCTGTGCATGGACAGGGAGGTGCTGTACAGGAACCTTGTCCCATCCTCAAAGGCACTAGCCACCCCCTCCACGAAGGTAAGATTTATTCTGCAATTGAGCAGCCCTGGAATTTACCGTGGAAGACAATATTCATCTGAGAATTGTGTTCCAGCTCCAAAGACCCATAATTCACAGTGACAGCTTGCAGAGCTGAAAATAAACAAAGAACAAAGTCAAATCAAGTAGCTTTGGACAGAAACCACCCTGCCTCAAGGCAGAAGACAACTTCTAAGCAAGAGAGACAACTTCTGAGGAAGAAACTCGTTTGGAAGCACATTATCCCACTGTTGCAAAGTTTCTTGCCTTTCTGTCAGAAGCAACCAAAAACTGGCCTGCCAGAAATTTTTGGGTGTGATGGAGGCTTAATTAATCCAGGCTGTTCTTATCTTCTACATTTTCACTGGGAAAAAAAAAAAAAAAAAAAGTTCCTCGTCTTTCTGGCAATGAAGAGAGCCCTAAATATCTGAAGTTAATATAAAAAGGCACTGCATTGTTTGTTGTCTGAATTATGCCCCAATGAGGACTCTGAGCTGTCACTCATATCAACAGGCTCTTAACTTTAAACTCAGCAATGGCCACTCAAGCCTTAGCTTCCCTCACTATTGCATGCTGCCTGAGGATGTGTTTATCCCCTAGACTCTTAACTGCCCCCCTTGACAGCAAAATGCCTATTTCTGCCTCCTCAGCAGCTCTTCCAGGGTGTTCCACAGTAACTGCTATCCTGAATTCTATAAATACAGCACTGTCAGCCTAAAACACATTTGAGTATAGAAGGAGTAGCATGGGGACAGCTGCCTAGTTGGGTTATTTGGGTATTTCATTCTCTTAAGTGCTACATTGCAGTTTGAAGTTGGGAATGAAGCTACTGACAAGTCTAAGGTCTTTTCCCCTAGAGATCCAGGTAGTCCAAAGGACCCTGTTCCCAAAAAACTTGGAGTGAACTTATCCTGAGCATCTGGATTCATGCAAGCTACTGGTATATCAAGGTTTAGCTGACTTTGGTTGCTGGGCCCTGATCACCCCAGATGTTTTCCAAATTCTCGTATTCTTTTTCTTTTCAGAGAAAATGTGTCTAAGAGGCTAGACCATGCTGGCAGACCTCCAAGGCCATGTGCTGATTTGCTCTAGTGGAGACTCCAACCTGTTGTTGCTCTCTGGGAAAGCCAGATCTGTGTGTCCTTGAGAAGAGCACATAGAAGATCAGAGTGTGGACTGGGGAAAAATGGACCAGATCTACCCCTTCTGCTTTCCTTTGTGCTTGTGCAGGGTAGAGCAAAGCATCGACTCAGGAGGCAGGGTGAGCCTGTGGAAACCAGATGCAGCACAGAGGAGGAGGAGGAAAAGAAGGAGAAGGAAGGAAGGATATGGAGTCTTCAGTACCAGGATGGAAATGTGAGACACCAGCTTTCAAAGATCATCCAGTTGGGCTCACACTCCAGCTCACACTGACTGGAGAAATAGGTCTTCATATACAGCAACTAACAGTCAGAACAAATCAAAAAGCATTTAAAAATATTGTCCTGCCTGGCTGCTCCAGATGAATTTTGTAGTGAATCTGGAGGTGCATTTTTCCTGGAGTGCTGTGCTGCCATTGTGCTGCCCATGAGCTGCATGGGGTCAGGGCTTGGCACTATGGGTCACCAGAGACAGCCACCTTAATCAGCTTAAACCACAGCTTGACTCAGGCCTCAAACTGTGCCACCCATCCCAAGGGAAGGTCTCTGAAACAGAGAGTGACCGCCCTGAAAATTCCTCCTGTGGTCACTTTTGTAAAGTCCTGCTCAGCTCAGAGAGGGATAGGGAAAGAAGTTAGTGGCATTCTGTCTCTAAAAACCAGAATATTTCAGCTGTGATTCATTTTGTCTGGGGATTTGGCCTGTTTTGGTAATTTGTGGGAAGCCAATTCAGCAGAATTAGTAACCACCTTTGGGATGGAAGGTTGCTGTCTTCCAGCAGGGAGACATGGGGGATTTATTACCAACACAGACTGGGGCACAGCATCATTTCCTTCATAATGTCCTTGCAGATGTGCAGAGATGGGCCTCTTGTGTCTGTGAGGCTAGTCTGGTCGATATTTTCTTTTTGAAAGAGCAATAAACACCTTTGGACTGCCCCATGGAGGACTGAGTTGTAGCAGATTGTCCTCAATTTGCCTTCTGCTCCCACTGCCTGTTGTCTTTGCTCCTTTGTGATGCGTGTGAGGATGGATATGTCTGTCCCAAGAAATTGTCTGCAGTCATTTTACAGTCCCTTTGACATCTGACAGACCACTTGTGGCCCACAGACCACAGGCTGAGAAACACTGTATGGGCTGATGTCTACTGAGTTGCCTCCCAGAACTCAGGTTCTTTGAAACACATCAAAAGAAGCAATTTCTGTCCTGGAAAAGAGGTTGCCTTGGGCAGAGAAGCACGGGGGAGGCAAGAAGAGGGACACCCCAACCACCCAGCTGGACTGTCCTCCAGCCCAGGACCTGATACTCCCAGAGTTACTGTCTGAGGAGCCCAGGTGAAGATTTAGGGGGTCCCACTTGCAGCTGTGCTGTGAGATGAGAGGGGGATGCTGGCAAAGGGCAGGCAGGTTACGAGGCGCAGTGTGGGCCTGTGGTGGGAGGGAGCAGAGCGGGAGGAGGGAGCTCTTGCCAGCCCCACCACACTCCAGCAATCAAAGCCCAGCCTCTGTAATTAATACTATTTAGCTCAGGTTAGTAGCAGAGGAAAATGTCTCTTGTCAGCCTGGCTTTGCCTACTGGCCCTGATTTAGCAACATGAAAGCATTTTTTCTGATTAACTGTTCACTGAAGGAGATAAAAGAGATGACCATGAAATGTTTTCTTTAATGTGATGAATGTAAAGGGACTGGTAGAGCTGGAAAGGGTGAGAGTAGAGAAGAGAAAATGCTCCGACAGCAGATGGGGCTGGGTGGGAAAAGCATGTAGGGCAGAGCTGGGGGGCTGGGATGGAGGGGCTGTGAGGCAGGGGCAGAACTGGGGGTGTCCAGGACAAGGCTGGCAGGGGCCCTGGGATGGGAAGGAGTGGATAACCAGAATGGAGGCAGTAGTAACTGAAACATTTCTGCAAAGAGAACTATGGTAGCAACTGTGATTGTTATAGATGTATATATAGATAGATATGTATATATGCATGAGGTTTTTTAAGGCTTTTATGAAGTTGCACTCTGAATGCCAAATTTCACTGCTCATCTCTACTACTAAGCTAAAAAAAATGTTGGTAGCTAGGAAACAAAGTGAAGTAGTAAAGCTCGATTTCTAACATGATGTGATTAGGATATTTTGGGGAACAGTGATGTTGCTCCTACTTTGTAAAACCATAGCAGGGGGTTGAAAAGCTATATTTAAAAGCTAAACACAGTTTCCTACCATTCCTTAAAAGAGGTTTCACTGTCATGTAGTCCAAACTGGCTTTTGATGGCTTTCAGTGTGCTTTTTAACTGTGCATTGTTGACAGCTTACATTTTAAGCTTTTCTCAAGATGGACAATGAAGTTAGTCTGACCCACTTAAGATTAGTTTCTGATTTCTGTGTGTTGGATGGGAATGGGTGGGTACTTGCCAGAACATAAAAAATACGAATTTGGAAGAGAGAGGGAGAAAATCCAAAGAGTATCCCCAGTCAAGTTAGCGTTTGCAGTTGTTTGCAGAAAAATATTTTGCCCTTATATTTTTATGTATTTCAGGATAGAAAGGGAGAGTGTGTAAAATAAGATGATTTCAATTGAGAGGTTCTTATTGAAAGGTAATTGTGCACAAGGTAGAGGATGAAAGTCCTTATAGATAAGTCACAAAAACTTACGTCTTGTACAAGCTGATTGTGCTAAAGATGTAACCTTACAGGCAAGTCAGCAATCATTATCTTCCCAGGATGTGCAGTGAGAAGCTCAGACATGCACAAAGGCATCATCCCTGTTCGACATTAGCTTGGCTGGTCCGTAAGCAGATCAGATGTCCTCACACCAAGCTCCTCTTTTGAGTCAGCCCAACTCCTCTTCCAGAGGTCAGAGGAGACACAGGAAAGGTCTCTGAGCAGGCAATGGAAACACTGAAAGGGACATGAGGCTTGAATGCAGATAAGAGGAGTGAAAACTAATTGATCTGAAAAAGCACTGTCATTATGGGGTATAAAATAATGACTGGGAAGTCCCTTTTATTTACTGAGAGGCAATAATAGCAGAGGGCGGCTGATAACACTGTGAGGGTGACATTTTAGGGCTCTTTAATCTAGGAGAGAGAGGCATAACAAGCAACAGGGGTTGCAGTTTCAAGCCTGGCAGATGTAAATAAGAAATGAGGCACGTTGCACAGGGGGTGCTGGCACACATTGAAACAGAGTATGTGTGGAGGTTGTGTGGGGCTCACCATCTCTTAATGGCTTGGTGTCCACACAGGCTGATTTTCTGGGAGATAAAAACAGGTTACTGAGCTCAACTGCAGTGATGGCTGAAATTCAGTGGCAAAGCATAATCAGGCTGAGAATTCCTGCCTTTTCTTCATTCAGGCAGAGACTTGAGTAAAAAATATCCCTAAACCAGGACAAATACCATACTCAACCAAGCACCTAATCCACAGAGACTGTCCCAAGGTGGTGGTGAGTACAGTCAGCTTCTTAAGGGGCTGTGATGTTTGCATGGCCCAGAAGAGTGTGCATCCCTTTATTGCCTGGGGGAAAGCAGGATTAGTCAGTGTGGAAGCAGCTGCAGGCAATGGTCCCTGAGTGGAGGCCTGAGGCCAGGAGGAGTCATTGTGGTGTCTGCAGGAATGTGTCACTGCCACACACATCGACCTGGGACAGCCACTCTGAGAGCCCTACTGGACGACCCCTCCTGTCCCTGACAACCTGCCTTCATGAGAAGACAAAATGCTTGAGCCTCTGCACCCCATATGTGCTTCCACCAGCTTGTGCCAGGTCTGCTCAGAGTCACCATCCCCACTCCTTGGGAAGCCTTTTCGGGAAGGCTCTATAGACATTTCAGGACAATCCTCTGCATCCTTTCTTTCCCCTGCTCAGAAATGTTTCCCAGGCTCATCCGTAGCATCAGTGCCAGTTCCCCTTGGACCTTTCAGGATCCCCTTGTGTTGTGTGCCCCTAGGACAGAGCGCTTCATGGGCTCCCCTGTCTAATCCTGCCTCCTGTTCCCAAAATCTCCATTTCTGTGAAATATCCTAAACCACCTGTGGGCTCAGCTAATGTGCTGTGACCCATCCTGCTAATCTGCAAGCAGCTGCCCAGGCTGCCAGCACATCCCAAGGTTTTGGGGTAAGGGAAGTCCATGCCAAAAGCCCTACCTTGCCTCTGGCATGCAGAGTGGGTCAAGTAATGCACAGGAGTAAAAAAAACCCCACCTGCCAGCGATGACTAAGTAATAATGTTTTCCCAGAAAGTGGCAAATCTCTCAGCCTGAAGTCCATCATTGTAAATAATTTTTGTTTTAAAAGCAAAAAAACAAATTGGTGGAAGTCTCCCAGCAGCAGTTGCTGGCTCCATGTGAAACCCAGCCTCACAGCCCATGGTTTGCTGTTGTCTGTTTATTCTATCTGCTATTTATAGCTGGTCAAACCTTTCCATCTTGCCTCATGTTTCCTACTTGCTCTGTCTTAATAATTAATGTATTTACTGTTGGTATTTTAATAAAACAAACAAAAAATTGAATGAAAAATATTGCCTGTGACCAGGGTGCTGCTGGCTTGAGGTGTTTGGGAGGACACAGGCCAGCTGGGGAAGCCTGTGCTGTAATGGATGTTGGAGAAATGCTGAGATGGGAAAAGAGGTGGTGTACATCTAAAGCGTGGGTCAGAGCTCAAGTATGGCAGGACTGGGTCTGCCTGGTGTGAACTGCAGTGTTTTCACTGGCTTTGTCTGGACCACCCCTCATTTTGTGCCAGCTGTGGCTGTTGTCCCTGGCCCCAGCTGTGGCAGCAGCCCCTGTTGCAGCTGTGGCAAGTGGGCCCCTGGCTAGAAGGCATGACAGACATGGGAAAACAATCATTGTGTCAGTCCAAGGGGAAGCTGTTTAACAGAGACTGGCTGGCTGTGGTCGTGGAGAGGTTTGGCTGGGACACGGGTGCTGCAGGTGATGGCAGGCCGGTGGCTGTGGCTGTTTGGTGAAGTAGAGGGTGACTCCACAGCTGAAACCACTCTGGAAACCTGTGACAGAGGAGCATCCGGAAATCTTTGGGATAGGTGACGCCAGCCAACATGGAATAAATGAATTGAACAAGTAGTGTACAAAAAAACCCCATCCATGTGCCACCGAGCCTCACTTCATCATCCACACTTTTGCAGATATCCTTTGTACTGCTGCTACACGAGCCATGACTGCAGCCACCTCGCTGTGTCAGCTTCACATTTTTCTGCTATAGGCTCGTATTTCCTTCTTATGTGCAAGTTTAAGCACTGCTTTATAGCCTCAAGCAGACACCAACCATGTGCCTCTCCCTTGCTTAAGTTCATTTTACCTGCCAGCACAGCACAAGATTCTGTAAAGTATGGCTATAACTGAGCTCCTGCTTTGTGAGTTGGTGTTTTGGTCTGCATCGTGAACTATGTAGGCCTCATTGGCCTTAAAATCCCAAGAATTATCACCCATGCTGATACTGTCTTTCTAAAAAGGGCAGTTTCTTTCATTTCATATTGGGTCATTTGGGCAGTAAGCTCTAAACCTGACACTTGCTTCTCATTCTCGAGTAGTTTATGATAAACACCTCTGGATTTTTGAACAAATGGGATTTGCACACCTCTGTGGAGGGAGTGTAGCCCACCTAGTTGTTGCATAAGTTGATATTTTCTCATTTAGAGAAGATGATATTGCAATTTACTGCTCAGCAGAAGACAAGTATACAGCGTAAAATATCTCTGATCCCCCAAGATATCTCTGTTCTCCCTAGGAATCTCCTTGGAGAGTGGAGAGAGCCTTTTGCTGTGAAACTGTGAAAGTGGTGCATGCCTCTGCTCCCAGAAAAAATCCTAGGCAGCTAAGTGGATTAGGTATAAAATGTAGCTAGAGAAAGCCTGGGGAATTTTCCTTTTTTAAGTAGTTGTCTACCCAGGGTGCAAATTCTGAACCCTCTAAAAAGGCCAGTTGTGATCACAAATGTTTATAAAAATAAGTTCAAGGTGTGTTTTGTTAATCTTAGGAGGTCTGCACTAAATTAATTTATTACATATTTTTACGCTGGATAATTTTCAAGCTTTTTTTTTTAACAGGGCTGCTAATAGGATGGGACTGAACTGCTAGCAGTCTCAGGCACTGTCCAGTGATTCACCAAAGCATTTTACTTGTACTAAAGCTGATATTTGTATGATATTCAGCATGCCAGACTGGAACATTCAATATTTGGGACTTGGATTCCTCCCAGACAGAAAGGCGCTTAGGAAAGGCTTCAGCCTATCTCTGGGCTCCTTCCTTTAACAAAAATCTGATTAAGTTAATTATGTTTTTTGAGAAAAAAAAAAAAAAGGAAAAAAAAACCATATGAGATGTTGATGGAAAGAAATAGAAAAAGCTTTCTGAGCAAAAGGCTTGAAACAATGGATTCCTGCCATCTTAGCTGTTTCACCTTTCCTACTGGCTCAGCTGTGATTTACATTTCTATTGATGAAACAGTGATCCTGATGTGAAACAGCTCTGCAAATAAGCAGAGCAAAACCCATGTATCTTTTCTTGATACTCCAGCTCAGTATTTTAGTGGAATGAAAAAGTGAAGAAAAAGATTTTTTGTAATTGATATTTTCTTTGGAAACTGGGAAATGGGACTATTTCTTCAGAATTGCCTTGGCAGATACTGTAGAGCACAGACCGGATGCTCCAAAAGGGTAGGCTCTTTCTGCAGAACACTACCCCACATTCCAGCTTTCTCACCTAAGCAATTTTTTTTAATGCCAAATACCTTTTCTGACAAGATTTATAGGGGTCTTAAAGAATCTTATCAAAAATCAGACTGGATAAAGGTCTAATGGCCCTTCCTTCATCTGGTACAGAGGGGAGTTAATAGCATAATGATGCGAGAATGTTTAACAGTTCATATGATTGCACAAATGTTTCTTTTATTCCTAGAAATGAGACTCAAAAAGGGGTTTATGAGTTTGACAGATTGCCTCATTCTACACTGTCAGTTGCTCGTTTCACTTCAATGATACACAGCTGCAACATGTTTGATGTGCCTGTGAACCCAAATCAAAGCAGTGAACATCTTCCTAAATATTTCTGTGACAAAACCTGTTCAACAGACTAAATTATCTACAGAAGGAGTCCTACAGGAAGCACCTGCACTTTGGTATTTAGTTCAGCATTGTGTTACCTAATGCTGCTGACCTGTTCTGTGATCTTGAAAAAAAAAGCTTTTTTATTTGTTTCCTCTCAGATCCCATCACTCTTTTGTCTCCTTATATGCTGAGTGCTTCATAGTGGAATCTGTCTCATCCCCTTTGTTTGTGTGAGGCTCTGTGTGGCTCAGTCAAAGCCCATAGAGAGTGATGTTGTATGAATAGTGCTTGTCACCTGGGCAGAGCAGTGGAGAGGTCTGTCTGATTTGTCCCCTTGTCTGTTGTGGCACAGGACCATTTTATGGCGTTGTGAAAGTTGCTGATGTGAATGAAGAGATCAGACCTCACCTTGGGATGCTGCTGCAGTTCCTGGTTGCTGACACAATAATGCAGAAATGGAGATAAATTTCCCGCTGATGACTGGACTAGATGCAATATAAAGCAGCTTGAAGGAAGATATGTTCAATTCCAGCTTCAAAGAAGCAAGAGGTGTTTTTGTTGGAAGAGGACCACAGCATGGTCTTTTGTAAAGGTGCAGGTACTGTTCTGAGGCATGAGCTCCAGTAAGCAAAGTTAAATCTCTAGGGAGCAGCAGAGCTAAGGAAGCCTTAGCTTCCAATGGCTGCATTGCAGTGCTAGAACCTCCTATGCTTCCCATTCTTACAGTACCCTCCAGTCCACTTCAAATCCTCTACCAGGCTGTGTAGCAAACAGCAAAGGCTGGACATGGTGCCTGGACACCAGCCTCACCAGGGACCCTTCGATGCCTGATGGGGAGCCTGTCAGGGGTGCCACCCCCATGTGTGTGCCTGCAGCACATCAGCAAGAGCACTTTCCAAGTACAAGTACTGCTCTGAAGAGACAATGTCTTGGACTGACACAATGTGCACCGAAGGCAAGCAGTTCATCAGAAGAGAGAGGAGGGAGTTTCATACCAAGATGTTCAGAGCTGTAAATGAAAGAAGAGCATATGAAAAAGGAAGACATTTTTCTGTAGCTTGGATCAGTCTGAGCTGTTAAGACTCTAGTTTATACAGCACTTCAGTCCTGGAGTATTTAGGCTTTTTATGTAACCAAGCTACCTGGCTTTGGGCTGTTGTTTGCATAGGGCTTCTTACAGCTGCTAGACCAAAACATTGGTGGCTTGTAGTATTTCTTTGAAAGTTTAATGAGGATAAAGGCCATACGAAGGTAATGAGATAAAAATCTCATGACATCTGTTTGCACTTTTAAAAATTGCATGAAAACTGAAAGCATGCAAATAAGCTCAGCATTTGATGAGTGGTGAGCAGTCTTCTCTCTGCTTGTGTCCGCCTGGAGCTGCTAATGACTAGACAGGCTGTAACTGCAGCTAAGAGAAAGCCACAAGAAAACAGCACTTGATTAATAAAGCAAAATGCCAGCTTTCAGTATTGCTGGAGTCCCCAGACAGGTGGGGTATGACAGTCTTGAGCAGTCCTGAGAACCGCTGATTCCACCAAGCTGGCTCAACACAAAGGCCATAGTGACTCTGGAGCAGACAATCTTTTGCCTTTCTTTCAAATCACTCTGACACTATCTAACCCTCTTGCCACACCCTGAAGGTCCAGGTGTTATTCCAGACATGACAGCCAGGTCATCCCTGGACTGGTAGTTGGTGGAATCAGACAATCAAATGCAGGATGCTCCAGGTTTCTCTACAGGTTCTGCAGACATTTAAGCATGGGAGATCATGGTGGGTGTAGGAGCCAAAGTCTGAAACTGTGCTTGCAGCACTAGAGAATAAAAGAAAGGGGACCACTGGAAATACACACATGGAATTGGTACCTCTTTCCATACTATATCCAACAATGGCCAGCACCAGGTTTCCTAGAAAAGATATCAGGGCTTGGAGGGCTCAGGTGTGGAGTAAGCATATCTCTGCTCTTCATCCTCTGTCATGGGTATACCTGCCAGCTAAGCAGCTCAGTCAAAGAGCGGGCAAAGACAGGTCCTGGAGCAGGATAGCTCACACTCCTCCTGACAAGTGGTCATTATTTGCAGTGTTTCTGAGTCTTGCTGACTGCCTTCAAAATTACAGAAGTTGGCCTGATGGTACAGGGATAACTGAAGTCAGACATTCCCCCCCCCCCCCCCCCTCCCTGAGAGGGAAACTCCCTAGGCCAACTCTCAGAAGCCAGCAACAAAATGAGAAGAAAAATTGCATAACTTACTGTTATTCTCAATGGCCCTGTGCCTTCTAGCTATACAGGCCCTTTCTGAGTACTGCAGAGTTTATGGCTGGTGTTAAAATATGTGTATTCCACTGGAATTCCCCATTCTTTAACTTTTTTTCCTCCATCACTTTTGTGCTTATAAGGGCAGAAGGCAGGTGTTCCCAGCTGTCTCTTTGAAGACCACTGGCACACTCATATTGATGACTCCCTTTCTCCTTCCTGAGGCAGTGCTCATCCTGGAATGCTCAGGGTCTTGCCATTATCATTGCGTTATCTCCCGTGGGGGTGGGTGATCAGACCTGTAGCTCATAGCATCTGATACAAAGGTGTTGGGACCTCAGCAGTGGTCCCACCATGACTCCAAGTGCCAGCCTCCTCCCTGAGCATTGCTGCATATAACCTAGAGCCCCATAATGACCGTGAGTCAGAGAAGGGCTCCACTATGCCGTTACTTGTTTTCGTCACTCTGACTTTCTCTTGTAAAAGGGATCCCTCTTCACTGAACCATTGAGGAATGACTCCCCAAGCTTTGTCAAGTCTTTTCTTATCCAGGAGGCATTTGCATGGCTTTTATCTCATTATACATCTTCCTTACCTCATTACACATCCTTCTGGTAATATTGTACATCTTCCTTTCTAGATCATTAAAGCAATCAGCACACGGCAGTGAAGAAGGGCTGCTGACCAGTGAGGGGGCCTTGCCAGGGAGGAATGTGGAATGAGGGGTAAGTATTATCAGGTTTGGGTGCAAGCACGTCAAGCTCCGGGATCAGGGAAATTTAGGAGTGTTGTATAACACAAGGCATCTCAAGATGCCAAAAATACAGACTTGTACAACAAGTGCAACAGTGCAGATTTGTAGAAAAGCCTAAATGATGAGTGGACAGAAATCCCAACAACCCCAGACAGTTCTACTTGATAGATCCACCAGCCTCTGCCTTTGACTTCAGGGCTTTACTAAGGGAGTTTGAAGAGCACACAGTATCCCATTAATTCTTCCTGCAAACATCTTCTTGAGTTAGCCGACTCTTCTCCTTAGGTCAGTCTAGCAAAGAAAATCTTTTCCTGACTTGAGGACATAACATAGCAGCTCTTGGATTCTGTGTCAGGACAGTATCCATGGGAAGGGAGAGCCTAAGAGAGGTTCTGTTAGAACCCAGTACTAAGAAAATGCATGATAAAATGAGGGGACAGCTGTCACGCACTTTCTCTGAAGTAAATGCAAGCAGTTCTCTGCTCTGAGTTCTCTAAGAACTCAGAAGCAAAATTGGGCAAGGCTTAGTGGTACAAATGTGACTGTAGTCACAAAATACTCTCTCTTTTCTTTGAGATACAAACTCACTAACCTCTGTGGGATGGGGTGGAGGGGGGGGACAACACTGGAAATGAGAGCAAGAATTGCACAACACACTGTTATAGAAACCAGGCTTGACTCCCAGCCAGTGTAAATTTAAATTAAGTACTATACTGGATCAGATCAAAAGTCCACCTAGTTCCTTCCCCTAACTTTGACAGCAACTGAAGTATAAAAACTGGGCACTGACAGAGGGATCTTTTTCCTTCTGCACCCTTTCAGCACCTGACAGCTTGCACTGCAGACACATCCAGAGATGGAGGTTTGGCTAGACCACTGTATTTGACCATGAGAGGTTTCTTATCATCTATTGTGGTTTTTGAGCCACTGAGATGGTTGTTTTCCACAATATCCTTCAGCAATGAGTTCCATGGGGTGGTTATGTCCCATGTGAAAGGGGATAACTGAGTGAATAGGAGGCCAAATGAACGTTTGCTGCCTGAACCCTTACCCGCCCCAGGCCTTTTCTCAACATACGCAGAATTAAAAACTATGAACCTTTCAATCACTGAAAAAAAATACGAAGAAATCCCTCAGCTGTACCACACAGAAAAAATGGGAAAGTCCAAGTTCAAAATGGGTTGTTGGTCATTCCACAAGAGTAACATCTTCATGGGAATTTTGCTAACTAAATTGAATTGTGATGCTGCAAAAATGTTGTGCAAATAATATTGCTGTGATACATATGTTGCAAGTTATTACCAAGCCATAAAGGAGCCGGGAAAGAAGAAACTGAAACATAAAATGCTCTGTGACGCCAGAACACCTTCTGGTGAGTATCAGTTTGCAAACCGCAATGTAAGTTTATGCCCACAATTTAATTGACCTCCTGAAAGCAAAGGTAAACAGGGATAGAAGGGCAGGCGTCTGCGGTTCTCTCTTTCCCCCAGAGAAATTCATTCTCCATCAAGCTCTGCCCTATTTCACTGGAATTTTCTCAGCCCCTGAGCAATAGAAAACAATACCTAAGAAACAACTCTTAACTTAGGTGTGCAGGGAAGGAGGCCTGTGAGACACGTCAGCAGTTTTCAGGACAGATACACAGCTCCAAAATCTGACAAGGAAACCTGAGACCCACCACCAAAACCACACAGCCCAAAACAAGAAGTTGGCCTAAGAAGGCAGTGTGTTCTGAAAGACTGCACTGCTGTGGTGGGAAGTGTGTCAACCAAACACCAAGTGGTCATGGCTGAGGAAAAAAACCCATTTTATCTCTCTTCCCAAAACTTGCAATCAAACGTCAAACCCTTTGCTTTGGCAGAATTAACTCATTTCTTTTCTTTAAATACAGTCTTGCAGCAGAAGAGCATTCAAACAAACTGAGGAGGCACGAGTGAGGCAAATTGTTTTGCTTGAGGGCTGCCGCAGGAGAGCTAAGTGGGTTGCTTGCACCTCATGGTAGGACCCTTGGGACTAAGGATGCTTAGTTTTCCCTTCATTAGAGGCTGGTGGTGTGAAATTCTGCTCTTCTGGGGAGAAATCTCCTCCCGAAGCCATTTCCTACTGCCTTTGTGGCACATACTGATTATCTGCTGTGTAAGCTGTGCCATATATTGGTACCACAATTGTACAGCCCCTGCTCCTTCATCTGGTTTAATCTATTTAATCTGTTAGCACCTGGGTGTAGAGTCAGAGCAATGGCATTAAGTGTGGGAAGAAAGGCAAGGGCTAGGATTAAGCTGCCCTCCAGCAGTAGATGCTAAATAAAGAAAAGCCATCACCAAGAAGGCTGTCTCAGCCCCAGTGCCTGTTCCAGCTCAGCCTCTCCTGTACACAGACCCTGTCTCTGCCACAGTGAACATTTGTGTACAAGGAACCAGTCAATGGAAAGGGAAGTAGGGCTGCTCACATGTACTAAGGGCTGGAGAGCTGTCTGGAGAGCTGCAGACCTTTTTGCTGCCTCTTTCCTGGGGCATGGACTCCATGAAGGCCACTGGACATTAACCTCTAACTCTGAGGCTCTTGCAGGCAGGGATGCTATTGTTCCTGCTGCTGCCAAGCTCTCAGACCTCAGAAACTTCTCTGCAATACTCTCCAGGCTGCAGCATGAGGGGAAAGGGGCAAGTGGAGGAGGGGAGCTTGGGGATGCATGATTCCCATGGTAGCAGAGACACTTTGTGACCTCGAATAGGCTATGCCATGGGGAGTGAAGGGGATGCGTTTCAAGCTCAGTCAAACCAACAGGCAGACACAGTGTGTAGAGACCCACCATCAGCTTCCTAAATGAAAACTGTCAGCAGGCTTGGGCCACCCAGTATAACAAGGGAGATGTGCTCAATACAAGTACCTCCCTGTCATTTTGAACTCACTGTGTGCTGCAACATCAAGGCCACCACACAGCTGGGCTTTGGTACAGGACAACATAACTCAGCTCTCCAGGAGCTCTCCAAACCTCACATCTGCTTTGGGAGAGGAAGTGAGCCTTGGCCACACTCCCTCACAGGGAAATTAGGCAGGGAGAAGAAATACAGCAAGCCTGAAGAGAGAGAGAGGAGTGGGGCTGGTGTGAGCCAGGGCTTCACCAGAGCTCATTTTCCCTCCTGGAATAAGGATTGGGAAAGGGATGTGCTCTATCCCCTGGCCCTGCACTTTCCCATTTTGCATCCCAGACAGCATTAAGGATGGCAGAATGGGCTGTGCCTGCTTATCAGTGGGGTCACATCAGTCGCCGGCACAGCGGAGCCAGCAGCAAGTGTGAGAGAAGCCAGATGGTTGTAGAGGTGTCAGTCTGGCTGTGCTCTGTTTGTACACGTATCACATTCACATTTACATACATCTCCACCCACACAGAACTGAAATGGAACCAAGATAATTTGGAATAACAAAGTGGGATTTCTCTCTGACAAATCCAGTCTTGAGATTCACCCTGTGGATAATCCCTGTATAAACCTCCCACCCTTTCAATTACCCTTTCCCCATCCCATTGCACCCTTGTAACTCCTCTGCTTGCCAGCACTGAGGTAGCTCAGTAGTGCATCCTATTCTCCCACACAGGAACACTGGACCAGTTTGGTACTCTCAGGAAGCTTAGCCTGCAGCAGGTGCTGCTCAGAGGCTGGTGAATAAGAGCCCAGGGAGAGCCTGGGAGGAGCTGCCAGCTGCAGCCTCACTCCATTAACATGACATGTGCCAAGAGTTTCAGAGCTGATCAGTGCCAGAAGGCAACTTCCTGATGCAATCAAGATAGAGGTAAATTCAGACACATCTTGCCATTCTTCTGGGCCATGTGTTGCTTATTAAAAGTCAGACTGTATATTTAGGATCAAGGATAGCAACACATACTTCGGTGGCAGAGAACATTTCTATGTGTCCTTGTGACATTGATGGTTGGACCTATAGAACAATAGTTGTGGCTATCAGTGAGTGAGAGGTTTCCCTTGGACTCTTTTAGCTTATGCTGCACACCTGGTCCCATTTAAAAGTTTATTAAATTCAGAGAGGCAGGACTGTCTCACAGGTCAGGAGCTGTAATGGAGCTCAGGAGTTTTCAGTTTTGCACTTGAATCAGCTGGATTCAAAGCATGATGTTGGGAAAGCCACCTGACTTGTGGCTCCATTCACATCATGCAGGCCAGGGAGTGCTGAGCCTCCAGTGGGACCCTGCCTGAGCAATAAATCTTTGAGTAGGGGACTGACTGCAGTTTCAAGTACAGACCACACAAAGTCTCTAGTCTCTCTTCCCCTTAAGACAGCTGTGATACAAAAGGTCAGTCCTTAGAGGATTTTTTTCCCGTCTGTGAATTAAATTTTAACTGGGCATCATTTTCTCTGCAGCCGATGAGCATTTCTGTAGGAAGTTTTGTGATTCCAGCAAGTGAATAGAGTTCATGCTCTGACAGCAATTAAATGATAAATCCACTTTTGGGTTGAGGAGACAACATGTGTTCTAGGGTGGTCCATCAAACACACAAACAGCACCATGCAAATGAAAAGACAGCTCAAACAAAGGATTTCACAATGAGACTCTTACAGCTAAGGCACTTGGGATCATTGAATCTGGATCTAGTTCCCAGCCACAGCTTTGCAGCATGAGCTGAGGCTTTCAGCTTCCTCTTCTCTATGAAAGGAACAGCATTCTATCTCTTCTATATGGGAAGGCTACATAAAAATGTGAAGCTATCTAACAGCCTGGATGAGCCTCCAGCAGAAGGAGCCACAGTCGACTGTCCTGATGGTTGCCTGACTAAAATCCCTTCTCTCAATCCTGTGAAATTTCAAGAAAGCAAAAAACCCAAAGGCAAATAATCTGTTTAAAATGTACCATAAATTAATCAGGAGTTCTTCTCTGTAAAGTGAATATTTGGTGTATATTTCTTTGTATTTCCCTCCTAGCTTTCTCTTTTATAATTTAAAGAAATTCAGAAAAATGCTAAAGGTATGTTTCAACACCAGTTCGCTCAGGTTTGTGATCAAGTAACTCTTTCTCTCCTTCAGCTGTGACAGGAAGCTGATTGCTGAGAATTGCTAAAAGAGCGGATTAGCGCCTGCTGAACGTGTCCAGATCCTAGGGCTGATAAAAAGCCAGGCAGTGCCCCTGACAGCTCCCCCCAGCCCTCTCTGGTGGCCACCCAGATGTTTTCCCATTCCAGCCCCCAGATTTACAATCTGTCATGGCTCACAGCTGTGAGCTGGACTCAAAGAGGGCTGGTGCTCTGTGGTTGGAAAGACTAGACCTTGTTTCTGTGGGCTGCACCTTGCTTTCCAAAAAACTGCGAGTGTTCAGAAGAGTGAACAAACCCATGCAGTAAAGATTTCAAATGGATGGGTCTCAAATCAGTGGATCTACCCTAAGCAAGCAAACAGCAAGGGCACCAAGAGTCTCTCAGATGTTTCAGAGAATTCTCACTATCGTTTGGAAGGTCAGCATGGCCAGTTGTTTTGCAGCTGCTCTAAACATTTCATCTCTACCACCAGTGAAGATTTGCTACATCACCCTTTGGTCATTGGGAGGAACAATCTTTCATCAGCTCACTCCTCAGCCCTGGGACCATTCTCCAGAGTCCTCTTTTAATGCTGGTTCTTCAACACTAAAAAGTCAGACTACTGCCTGCTAATGGCTGCCAGTTTACAGGACTGATCTGAGACCTGCAGTAGTGCTCCACTGATTTCATGGCATGTTGATGGCTCTTAAAATGCCAGAAAATGGGTGCAAACACTGTTCCATATATATATATATATATATATATATATATATATATATATGCTTCCCAGCTGGTTATATTCAAGCATGGCATATCAGCTTCCCCAAGGAATCTCTAGAAAACAAGGAGACCCCTAAGCACCATGTTCATGTGGCTTTTCAAAGGACAGTTAGTGTATTCTTGCCCTTGTTGCCCAAGCCTCTCCCTGTTTATCTCCTGAAGGCTGGGAGATGTGCTGCCAGGCACTCAGCCTGGAACAGCAGCATGGGGGTGCAATACAGCCCTGCTTCAGCAGCATGCCAAGCTCTAGACTCACTGCCTGGGGAAAGGATGATCTTCTGTAGTTATTCTCTTCCTCTCCACCAAAATGCTGGGAGATGCTTTAGCTCTTCTGCATTTTTATCCTTCACACGAAGAAAATGAGCCACTAATGAGAACCATTTGACTTGTGAGTTCTCACTGCTCCTTGATAGCAAGGTCCCTAAAACTACTCCACTAGCACAGAGACACAGAAAGTGCTGGTTGTATAGATGCTGCTCCTGAGATCCAAAAGCTTTGGGCTTCACAGCCAGTGCAAATTTCTGCTTTTCCTCTGGTCCAGGCACAGAGGCTATTGACCACTTCTGCATGGAGATGCTCCTGGGACTCTCTGGAACAATTTTGTATACCAGAAGTCTTTGCCAACTCCTAAATTCATTAAGTTTTTCTTCCACTACCTCGAGCTCCAGAGTATCTCTCCAGAGCATCTCTCATTTCTATCTTTCTCTCCTGAGCAGAGATTCCTAAAATTCCTTAAATTAAGATGTCAGTTCAGAAATTGCAACAATCAAATTACCTTTACCATGTTGGTGGTGTTGGTGACTCCTAAGATGGGTGAATGCTGGAGCCACTTGTTCTGAGCTGAACAATTTGGGGATGTGATGGCATGATTTGGACACTACAGTGCCAAAGCAGGAACTGTGCATGAAGTCAGATGTTTGCAGTGAATAAGAACATGAGAACTGGGCGTGTTGCACAAACCATGGATAGCTCCAGGTCCAAGGAGCTGGAGAAGCTTGGAGGAGCTTGGAGCCCTGCCTGATAGGGATGAGGGAGGCTTCGTGAGCAGCATCAAACACTGTTTTCAAAGAAGGGGCTGCATAAACACACTTCTTGGCACTTGGTCAGTGAACAAATAAATTTCTTTTTCTTCCCAAGAATGTGATCAGGGTGGGATCTTGGAGCCTGATCTTTGAATAGTGCTGATGGGGAAGGCCATGCTGAATTCCTTCTCTGCTTTGCAGGGCCAAAGGCTGGGCAGAGTCCCCTCTGTGCGGGGCTTCAGTGCCTGAGGATAGTCTTCCAGTTGCTTCTGTGGGGAGCCAACACAAAGATGTGGCAACATTCAGGATAAAGACCCTTTGCTCCGGTCATTCCCAGGAGTTTCTGGGAAGAGCATCAGGCCTGACAGATGCTCTGTCAGGGGCCTGAGACCACTCTTCACAATCTTACCAAAGGTCTTCATCAGAGAGAAGGATGCAGGCTCAAATTATTTCTTCAACATGCCAGGAAATACTGCACATACTGCAGGGAGGCCTCTCTGGGCAGCAGGTAAACCATTTTGACTCTGGACACAGGCAAAATGAGAACTTCTAAGATCTTGTGCTGCCCTAGCAAAGCCCTACTTTCCAAGAGTTCAGAGCATCCTCTTTTCTGGTAGCCTTCCTGCAGTCAAAACTTTTGGTACCATTGACAACTAGGGTTTTTACTTAATGAGTAACAATTGTAGGCCCAGTGAGGATTATTGAGTTAACCGCTTTGGAAATGTACAACAAGTGACTAATAATAATAGGAGTGGCACAAATATTTCACAATAAGCAGTCTGTCAGATTCAGTCTTCTCATTTTTTTTCCTCAAACAGCAGTCACTATGAAGTTGCGTTCTTCTTGCATTCTTGCATTTATTTGTTGATTTAATCAATGAAAACATCTGGTCATCTCTTTTCCTGTGACTTGACAGCAAATATTTGAAATTCAGTGTGTGTTAGAGGGGGTGGCTCCTCACATGTAAAGGGTGTTGCTGATCCCAGAGCAGTTGAGCAAGTATATTCTCTGAGAGGCAAATTACTGCAAAAATAATTCTATTTCACCTATGTTGTGCAGGGGACTGAAATGTGATGGCTAGAAGTATCTTGAGAAGTAAAATACTGCTCAAATTTCTCATGGAAGTGAAATAGTATCATACTCCCAAAAGCCCAAGTACTATGAGCACCAAACAACAAACCTTGACTTCTGCCTGGTCACCTGTGTTCTCCAAGGGACAGGGCAGTTCTGCAAGTATATTCCGTCCCAGGATCTTTATTTTCACCTGTTGTTCAACTTGAATTGTTCCTAGTGCATGGTGCTATATGAGGGCTGACTTTTATGAGATCATCCTGAGCATTCTGGTTGTAACAATAGCTGCATCTCCAAGGAAGCTGGGATCAGCACTGCATAGCTGTGTCCAGCTGGAGAAATACCTTGCCTGCCTTCCCTGATGTGAAGCCATATGTTGCTGTGGTGATGCTGGGATGTCATTATTGTTTGAACAGCAATGCACTCAAAGTCATAAGGAGAGGATTAGGATGACTTTGTGGCCAGATCAGGCAGAGCAACTGCTGTCTTCAATTTCAGCAGCAGAGAACAGAGCACATTTATGGGTATGTGGTCATTGCTTTCTTTGGAAAAGCTCTTCTCATCCTTGCTTATCTCCCCATGCCAATGCTACCTGTGCCCTGGCAAGAGGCCCTGTCCCAGAGCAAAGGCCAGCAGGTGACACCCCTTCTCTTGTTGACCTGGCAGGAGAGCAGCAAACTGAGCCCTGCCAAGAGCAAGGAGGAGACAGGGAGTAGGTACTGGTACCAATTAGCAGCCTGGACGGGGTTATTACAGGACAAGCTCTGTTTAACTTAACTGCTAACAGGCTAGCTCTGTCATTTGGAAGAAATCACAGGCAAACAGACTTAATGGGGGCCCAGAGGAGTGGGGGCAGGGAGCACTGTGGCTTCCCCTCCTCTTTTGAGCAGTGTATTTTGTAAAATACAAATGTAATTGTCGCTTGAAGCACGTGTACAGCCAGATGGGAAGGAGGGCGGGAGGCTCACTGATCAGCTCAAATCCACAGAGCAATCTGCATCCTGAAGATCATGGCTTTGCACATCTGTTTCACAGGTTCTTTTTGTCATCAGAAGATAATAGGAAGGCTTTCCTGCACTCCTGCCTGGCTCAGAGTGCTCAAAGTGCCAGACCTCCACCCAGGGGAAAGCCTCTGTACCTTTCCTTCTCCTGCAAGCCTGGCACTGCCACAGGCTGTGCCCAGCAGCTCCTCTGGCAACCCCCCTGACCTGCTTCTGACCCCCCAATGCAGTGCTGGCAGCTTGAAGCAGCCAAGCCTGATGCTTGCTCTGATTTGAGGCATGACATGTTCTGACTGGGACTTCTAGTTGTCATGCAGAAGCTACATGCAGCTGGAACTACTGTCTGAAGATTTCACCAACTGAGATGAATTCTCTCCCAAATGACAGAGGGAAAGATCTGACAGAGCACTGTCTTTTCCTCAAGCACAGGACTCTGGCTCATTCCAAGTACAGTCCAGAGGTCCACTGAGATTCCTGCAGAGGCCAGGTGGCTCTGATGGGATCCTTGAGCCCAAACATCTTTTCTGGATTGGAAACACTGGTAGTGTCTGGTTTTATGAGGAAAGAAATACCACTGGTATGTTAAATGGATGGTTGGGTGAGGTTCTGGAAAACTGATGTCTGTTAGTTCAGTAGGATTGCTCACTGTGTCAGGATTGTACTGGCTTAGATCAGGGAACTTTTTAAGGATGAAGAACAGCCTCTGCTTTCCTAAATTCTGTGTTTTGACCTCTGGGAAGGTGGGCATGAAGGAAGAAAGCAAGTTACATAGTGTAGTGTGTAATTTGCACATACTACCTATGAGTTCTAAATCACAGAAAAATTTTCCCTGCCCCTCCTGCCCAAACTGGAGCAGCTTTTCAATCCATGGCATCTCATGACAGCATCATGTGTGGAGGAAAAAAGTGAGAGATGGGTGAGCAAGAAAGCCCTTTCCTGATAGGAGGCAGCAGGGGCAACCTGCCACTAGGCAATCAAACCCTGTAAGCAGCAAACCTTGCCTTCTACACTCTGAGATTGTATCCTTGAAAGATCAGGGTTCCTGATTTCTCCTCATTTCAACATTTAGCAGGAGCAAGGCACCGCTGCTCCCCACAGAGGGCAAGATGCCACCAATAAACTGCATGCTCATAGTAACTCAGTATGGAACTACAGTGCAGAATGTGGCCCTTCAAAGATTGCTAACTCTCTCCTTATTCTGCTGGGCTTCTATTTCTAAGCAAACACTTTACATGAGTATTTTTTTTCCAGTGTCAGAGAGATATTTCTTGAGGAAGATCTGACAAGAGATAAGGGTTAATGTGATGCATTAATTTAGTAAAGATTAAGAATTTGCAATTGAATAACATTATAGCAATGGAGAGAAAAGGGCTTTGGCAGCGTTGGAAGAAGGGCATAGCAGGGACTGTGGGGCAGGAGTAAGTAGGGTAGGGCTGTGGGGCCAGGACTAGGCTAGTGGAGAGGTAGCAAGGTAGGTCCAAAGGCAACAGTAAAGCTGTAAAGTTCCTGATGGCACCAGTATTGCAAACCATGGCTCACAGTGCTATATCAAACGCATCTCCAGAAGCAAAGCACTGGCTGTGTTAACAGAGCACACATGGCCTTCTCCTGAGCAGCATCCTGTTGCATGGTGTGGCCTTTTAAAATGTGCCAAACAGATTGAGTACAAGCAGCACACACATAATAAATGTGACACAATAATAAAAAAAGAGCAACAATACTGCACTCCCCAAAAATGCTGGAAATGCCACAGAATTCATTGAAGATGGCCCAACTCCCCCTTAACCTCTATGCCAGGGACTATTGTTTCTAATGTTAGTAATGCCTGGTAATAAACTGTGGCATAACTCCAGGTCTCTGTAGGTCAGGGATAATGGGATCAGACTGAAGCAATGTAATCAGTAGCAGAGCTCAGCTTGGATTGCCAGGCTTTCTCTTTTTGACAGTGCATACCACTGCTGGAAAAAAAGAAGCCACCAAAGATAGGCATATAGCAGGTAAGTGCTTCCTCCTGCAGCCATTCCTTGAGTTGCTCAAGTTCAGAGCATCCTGGAAGAAATGAGGTAGCAAAAGACCCTGAGGAGTTTCACAGGCTTTGGCCCTGCACCAGGAGTAGCACTGCCTCATAGAGGTTGGGTCAGTGAAGCTTACTTGGCTAAGCAAACACTGGCAGACCATGCTGAGGTGGAGGGGGAGAGCTTGTGCCTGCCAATCTGTGTGAATAATGGCCATGAGGTAAAGCACATGGAGCCACTGGACAGGATGGCACTTCTTTTTTCCATCCTTCTGTGATGTGCCGACACCCCACACCCCTCTCAGATACATCTTTCCTGTCTGGACATGGGAGCCTGGAAGAACTGCTGACTGAAATGGGATGGAACCAAATACCTCACTCAGCGCAGATACCATATTTTAAACGAGCCACTGATATAACACTCTGATATCGATATGATACAGAGTGGCCCTCCGTGCCAACAGTTTCTGCTCCTCGCCATGGCAAAACTAGCCCTTGCACCAGGACTTCCTTACTTTGTGTGTGCCTCTACACATCCCTCTGGGAGTGGGCCGGGAGGGGGAGGAAGGAGTTAAAAAAGCCAATGCGGCCCTAACGACCCATCTGCCACCTCATCTCGTGTGACAAGAATCATGCAATGGCGGGGGTTGGGAGGGCAGGGAGCAGCTCCCTTTCTCCCCTGTTAGCTGAACCTCTGATTATCATTTCTGTGCAGCCGAGGAGGTGGCAAGCCATTGTGTGTCAGCTGGCAGAGCTGCTGAAAGGGGGCTTCTCCCTGTCTTAAAGGAGAAAGCCTTCCTAAACCCTCCCTTTCATAAAGAAGAAATTGCCCTCCTCCCAAGGAGCTTAGCCAACAGGAAAAGGCCCTCAAAAAGCTTCAACCATCGGAGCTCCAGCCCTGGGGCACTGGGCTGCTGTCTTTGACAGGGATGCCCCCCAGCAGGGAGCGGGGAGCCTGGGTTCCCAGCCTTCCTGGGGAGGCTGGTGACCAGCAGGGCCAATTAGCACCACCCTCAGCATCAGGTTTTGTGTGATAGAGGCACTTGGCCATGAGGAACTGGTCGAAGCTCCTCACCTCATTTCACACAGCCAACAGCAATCAGATGGTAATAACCATGGGTCACTAGAAGGTGACCTCGAGGTGAAAGGCTCCATATCCCATTACTGGCTTACTTAGCTATCAGCCTAGCATGTCTTTCTAGTGCTTTGAATCAGAGAATGGTATTCAAGCTCTTTGAGAAAGTTCCTGCTGGATGGTGTTTAGCATTGTGCATTTCCCAGCAGACATGCAGGAATGGTAATTAAAATCCTCCATGACTACCATGTACTGGGACCTTGCCATTAGCATTGTGTGACATTCTTGTCTGAGCTGTGTGTACTTACAGCAGACACCAGCTCTGAGTTTTGTCCTGCTTTATTGTGTGTGTGTGCTCATCTCATGTTAGCCATTAAACTTCCCATTAGCATCTGCTGGTATTCTGCAGCAGGCAGAGAGGCCCTGAATGGTAAGTTGCATCCCTGCTCTGATCTCCATCAGATCTAAACAGATTGTATCCCACAGCACCAGCAATTTAGTCAGCTCATTTATCCCACTCAGGGATCATTTAATTCTTTTTGGTCATTTGTGTCATCTTCTTTTTCCATCATAATTGTTTAGCTGGGGGAGAGCTGGATGAAAATGGCTAAGGCCCTTGTTTCTGAAGCAATTCCCATCACAGGATACATTTCCCCAAGTCGTGTGATATGCTGGCAGTTCCTTTGCCCTAGTTGCCTGCCCACTGTGTGTCTGCATCCCTGCCTGAGTTACAGTTTTGGGCCTGATCAGGAAATTAAGGTTTTTTTCACTTATCTGCCTTCCTCAACAACTGAGTCACATTGTCTCTTCTGGTAAGCACAACCTCTCCATGGCATTAGCAACAACTCTGGTGCAACCACCATGCTCTACTAGCCATGAAGCAGATAGGCTTGTAGGGAGAACCAGTTTCTTTTGATACAGTGACATGTTATGAGAAAACTGGGAAAACTTACAGGCACAAAACCTCCTTTTCAATTTCAAAGGACAAACAGCAAACTCCTAGAAAGGACTGGCTGAGAACAACTGTTTTGAATTTAGTTTGAATTTGGTAATCAACTGGACAGTTTGAAGAAAAGGTGGTTAGCACCTGTAAAAAGTTGAGGGATGAGAAGTAGTGAGAATTAAGAAATACTGTGTAATAAAATAGTGCATTTATGGAGTTGATGAGCTTTGCTATCCAGAAGTATTGTGGATTCTAGCACCCAGCTTCTTCTTTGAGGGCATTTTATGAACCTCCCCGAGGATCAGGTTGAGAAGTCAGTGGTGAAAAGGCAATTTCTGTGGAGAAAGCCAGTTACGTGCTTATGTACCTCCACCAGCTGCCATCAATAATCTGTCCGGGGCTGTACTGCTTGCTCAGCAGCACCCACAGTTCCCAGGCGGATGTCTGTTGCAGTGGGAAAACATACTACATACTGCTGGCTGGGAAATGGGCTGTACACATAAATGCACACATGTATGTTCATCTGCATCTGTGTCCAAACCCCAAACAGTAGCTGCTTTCCATATGCAAGGAACCTTTCAAGCATCTAGCATTTCTCACTTTTCCTGGCTCTTCCACAGCTGCTCCTGGAGACAAGTGCTCTGGACACACTGAGGAGAGGGCAGCAATATTTTTTTTACTGCAGCATGGCAACCTAAACAAAATGTGGTACTAAGGGTTTCCAAAACAGAGGCGCATTGGGATGTAGTACATCATAACTTTCTGGGGTGATCTGGCTCCTTTTTGAAGAGTAGGAGGAGTAAGAAAGGAGAGTAGATTTAGGCAACAGTAAGGAGCAACCCTGGAGGGATTTTCTACATGGCCACTTATGGAGCTCTTGACCTTTGTCTTTTACCTCTTCTTTTTGTCTATCAGGGAGTGTACCTCCAAAATAATCCTGAATGAGGTGGCTCTGAGACCTGGTGTCTCACATGTTAAACCTTTCTTTCCTGTGAAGAGGAGCCTCTAGATCCTAAAACACTACAGTGTCACAGGAGTTCACCAGGAAAGGATGCAGGCCACTGATCCCTTCATTTGAAGAGACATGTGAATGGGCAGCATGACCCACACTGTTCTTCTGTGCAGGATGTGCTGTCAGTCCAGACTCCATCATTCCCTTCTCTGGCTTGCTCAGATGGTTTGAAAGTGTGCAATGAGAACTATCAGAGCAGTCTCTTAAGTTTCTGCTTTACTGGGAATCACCTGAGCTTCTTTAATAAGGATATTCTTCCTAGTGATTCAAGGCTGAGACATCATGAACTGGCAGAGAAGATTTTGAAGTTGCTGCAGGGTACTGTGTAGAGTACTGTGACAAAGGGAAGCACAGCTTGCTCCTGCAATTATAGATTCATGACTCACATAATAATTTAGGCTACAAGGCACTTCTAGAGGTCATCTGGTCCAAGCCTTTGCTCAAAGCATGGCAAATCTTTATGTTAGATCCACTTTCAGAGCTAGATCTAGTTGCTCAGGGCTTTGTCCAATTGAAGATCTCCAGGGCTGCACATTACACAATCTCTGGACAGCATGTTCCCATGTTTGACCACCCTCATTGTGAAAAAATATTTCCTAATATGTAATTATATTTTCTCTTGCTACAACTTGTTCTGTTGCTTCTTGTTCTTCTGCTGTACACCTTCAGAAAAGTCTAAATTTTCTATATTATTTCTAATTAGGTATTTGAAGAGATAATGCCTGGGAACAGAAAGGCACTTTTGGCCTCTTTCAATGCGAAGAGGAGCCAAGAAGAAGCAATATTAGAGTATTCAACCTTGAAACCTTTTCATGCTGCTCAGAGATGCACCTGCCACTGAGATCAGAACAAGCCAAATGATTATGTTACAGACCACTAAAAATTATTCTCAGGAAACTGGTATGATCTGATATATCCTGGAGGATTGAGTTACAGAATTAACTCTTGGACAGTCCGATGCCTTTCCTGGTCTGTGCATAAGAGAAGCCAAGGTGGAGAGGAAAGGCAGCTCTGGGGAAATCAGTGACAGAGGATGGGAGAAGGTGATAAAGAAAAGGATCAGACATCAGTGTCTTTTAAACACTACTCTTCTGAACAGGTATTCCTGTGCTGGATGGGCAGCCTATCCATGCTTTTGGGAGTGCCACCATACACAAGCTGAATGGTTTCTCTCCTGCAGGACATATGGCCATTTTGCCCAGTGGTGACTGAATATTTTACAGTGCTGTTTACCCGGGAGTTCTGCAGATTCCCAGGGTAGCTCTGAAGAAGCTGAGAGATGGGGCCAAAGTGTCTTGTCACATCTGGAGCTTGTTTGAGCAACACAGAAGTGGACAAGTTTGTCAAAGCTAGAAAGATTATTGTGTGGTAGCATGTGCCTTTTCATAGTGGCGACTTTCCTCCAGCCATAAAAGTTTCACAAGGAACCAGAAATGAAGGAGGCAGCCTAAGGGGGACTGTGATCCTTCCAAGTAGCCCAGGTGATCTGTGTTATGTAGTTAAGGGCTGGCATTGCATCAAGGGGGCTCACTTCTTGACTGGTGTAAATCAGCACAGCCTCCTTGGAGGCTCTGGAACTGTGCTGGTTTATCCTAACTGAGAAAGGGGCCCATGATATCCAGGCTCAGACTACATGATGCAGGTTTGTCCTCTGTACCTGAAAGATGTATCCTAGGAGTCTAGGACAATATGGATTACACTAAGGAATTTCTAGCTGGTGAGTGGAGGAGGCCACCTAAATTAAATACAAATCCTGTATGTCCTGCCTAAAAATCAGTAGCACTATAGCTGGGCACTGCCAGGCTCACTGCCCTGGGAGAGCAGTAGCTACCTGAACTCTGGCTAGGCTAGGGAGCCAAGCAACAGAACTTGATGGGAAGAAAAAGTATCCTGTTTCTTGGGAGGCTTTTCTCACAGGATTGTGGCCTGTTACAAGGAAGAAAAGCTACTATGTAAAAATAACAGTAGTGTCCAAAAAATCTTGAATTCAGCTCACTTTACACAAAATGTGGGGCACATAAACCCTTGGCTTTACTTTATACTCAGTGAAGAGAGATGAACACCCAGAGAAATAGTCAGGTCAACTAATGTCTGTCTTGTGTTTTGTAGAGGTGTGTGTTTGTCCCTGTGACTACAGGGAGGGCAGAAGGTGCTTACAAGAACTCTGTATCCCAGGCATAGTATTCCAATAAAATCCCATGGGAGGAGCACTCCCTAGTAGAGGTCAGCTGGCATGACAATGCCTGAGTTTTGGAGGAAGGCCATAGCTCCAGCCTCCATGTCAGAGTGAGGGAGACCAGACAGTAATGAACAGATCATGACTGTAAAATTAGGATGGAGTGGATGCTCCTGACATAGTGTGTTGGAATATTGGCAAAATCTCAAGGAAAAATTAGAATGGAAAGAAAAGTTAGAGAAAAGGACCATGAGAATAAGCAGAAGACTAGAGCAAGCACTGGTAAACGTTTGGACTAGAACAATGGCTGGAACATGGGTGGACTATAGAAGAGTTTATGCCAAACTCTGACTTGCAAACAAAATTCATGTTAGGATTTGACCCTGCTGATTGTCATGGGTGCTGCTGAGTTTACAGTTTTCCTAACTGAGGAAGGAACATGTAGAGATGAGAGCAGTAGGGTCAGGGGTGCCTTTGCACTTCTGGTTTGGCAGATTTTCCTCTCTGAGGACTTTTCTGAGCCTCTGGGAAAGTCCATTGTTGCTACATGCTCATTTACTGTAGTTTTCCTTCTAATTTTCATTCATGCTCAGAAGGGTGCAAAACTTGCAGTCAATCAGAGGGACTTTGACAGTGGAGTTTGTCAAAGATAATTAAAGCCTGGAATCGCCTACATGTTTATTTTTATTTTTTGAAATATGCTGGGATGAGTCCAGTTTGTATATCAGGAATAATTTCTATTGCTTTTCTTCACTTGAATGGCACCAGTTTCCCCCCCCCCCCCTCAGATTTTTCCATTTGCTGCAAAATATTTTAGGAGAGATAATTTCTTTCCTTTCCATGCCATTTGCTCTCTCAGGTTTGCCAGCTACATTTTAAACATGTTATTTTATTGAAACACCTTTGCATTAAATAGGAACGTTCAAAGCCTGTTCTCAGGTGCTGTTAACACACTCCTGCTTTGGGGCAGTCAGCAGTGTCAGCAGCATATTTTCAAGCAGCTCCCAATGTTCACACTGAGCTCTCTTGCACAGGTGTGGTGCAAAAGCCTGGTACAGATGCACTACAGTAGCATGTGGCAAGCCACAGCACTTGACATTAGCAGAGTGGCCCAACAGTTTACCCTGTGACTGCAAACCCACCTCTGGAAAAAACGTGGCGGGGTGAAACAGAGACTGGTCAGGGCAGAGAAATTCAGTGGTGATGGTAGAAAGGTTAAGTTAGGGGAGGGGAGACTGGACGAGGTGAAGACTTATGGAGTACTTAAAGGAAGGTAAGAGAACACGTGACAGCCTGGTATGGCAACTGTACAACAAAAATGATAAAGTGGGAGGGAACAGACTGACAAACAGGTCAGGAGATGTGGGAGATCCTTCACTGGTTTCAAGAAGGAATGTCTTGGTGAAAGTGAAAGAGAATAAAAGACGTGAAAAGAAGTGAAAGAAGAAGGAAAAGGAGGATGAAAGAAGAAAGAAAGAAGAGGTTCAGTGTTGCAAAGGCCTGGGGCAGATCCACTGGGGGAGAAGAGGGAGATATATAAGTAAGAAGGGAAGGAAAAGTGAACAAGAGATCGATGAGCTGTTGTCCACAATAAGCTGTTGTCCACAGTGCAGTCATAGCTATGGCTGCAGTGAACCATGGGTGCATGCAGGGCAGTATTATATTGCTGGTACTGCCGTGTAAGTAGTACCACACCATTATTCATGGTGTGGCTGTGGCAGCAAGGGGTGCTAGCAGTCCTGGAGACAGGCCAATTAGCTTTATAAGCTGAAGAAATCATTTTGGGAAGAGAACCAGAGCTGCTCAGGGAGGCATCAACAGAACACAACCACAAGCAGAGATTTTTTCTGCTCAGAGTGGATGAAAGACAGGTCTTTGTTCCCCTCTTTTGTCTCCCATGGGCCCTGTCCTTTCTAACTGGCAGCTACTTTTTCCCCAGTGCAGGACCAGTATCTGCACTACCAGTATCCACCTGGGGCACCTTTGCCTTCAAGGGCTTTCAGGTGGTCCATGAATAACAGTTCTTTCCCTACAGTGACCAGAGGCTTCAGCACTTGTGGAGCAAAGGGGTTGGAATAACTTCTCCCTCCTCAATGAAAATTAAATGCAAGAGCCCTCCATCCTCTCCCTACAAGCAAAGTCCAGGCCTATTAACCGGGATGAAGGGATGGGGGGCTATAAAGCTGGGGAGAAACATATCTTTGTGTCTGCTTGCAACTTTGTAAAAGGCAATGTTACCATGGTAATGGGTGATCTTTACTGAGAAGGGGAGTGAGCTACAGTCTTAGCGTGAGGAGAAGGGGGGAGCGATGCTAAAGGGAGGCAGCCCAAAAATCTCATGGGAAGGGAGAGAAGGGAGTGTGGTGCAGCGCAGGGAGGTGGCGTTCAGAGAGCAACCCTTGGCAAAGCGGCTGTGACAGCAAGCCTGGCATCCGGCATGGGTACCCCACAATGCGGGCTCTCCATTGAGCTGCTACAAGATGGGCACCTTTAGACTGAGCCCACATATTTCCACTGAGGTCACCACCCCTGTCAGAAGAGAAGGCACCGCAATTGGCCCGCGAGGCCTCCTGCTTGACTGACAGCCCTCACCTGGATGCGCCCCTTCTGCTCTCCCCCCTCCCCACCCCAAGAGTTTCGGTGTCTCAGCAGAAGCCCTGTTGCCCAGCCCAAAGTGACCACACTGCGTGGTCACCGGAGACTGGGCGGCTGGCAGTGCTGGCCGGCTGCCTGGTTCGGAGCCAGAGAGCTGCTCCAGCCCCACGAGAGAGCCACCACTGACAACCCGGTACGGCATGGGAAAGGTCTCCTCCCCATTTCTCACATGATGCGGATGGGAGAGGAGTTTCCTCGGTCTCCTGTTTTTTGCGAGGGGAGGGGCTGAGTAGCCAGAGCTGTGCGTGCCTGAAAACAGTCAGACGATTGTGCGGGAGGGTGGGGAGGAGAGGGAACAAAGAGCCAGGGCTGACTGAGCGGCACCACCAGCCATCGCAGAGCAACACTCAGCCTTCTCTCCACCGCTGCCCCTGCAGCCCGGGGCGCGCCATGTCCTTTCCATTCCAGGCCACCGCTTGCCCCAGCGCCTCTGCCCTGAGCATTCATGCGGCCCCGCAGGCTGGGCAGACACGGGCAGGGTTACACAGAGCGCCGGGGCCCGCAGCTCTGACCCAGGCCGCGGAGGGCGCGCCGGTGCCTGGCGGCGGCGGCGCGGTGCCCGGCCTGAGGGGCCGCGCTGAGCCCGGCCGCGGCCCGGCTCCAGGCCGGTCTGGGGGCCGTGCCCTCACGGAGCCCGCACGGAGCCCCTGCGGCCGGCAGGTGGCAGGACAGCCCCGCGCCTCGCCTCGGCCCGCTCCCTGCCGAGCTTCCCGGGCGGGGAAAAGCCTTTGTGTTCCCCACCCCGGCAAAGAGCAGCGCCTGCCCCCGGCAGCCGGAGGGGCGGCGGAGAGGGGGCTCCCGCTCCCGGAGGACGCCGGTTTCCCACGGGGGAGCGGGGCTGCGGCTGCTGCTCGGCCCTATCCGCAGCTGCCGTAGGGTGTGATGGGCGTTTTTATTATTATTATTAATGGCAGCTCGTTCGCGCTGAGGTTATATTACAGCCCCATTGTGCGAGGCTCTGCACAAGGCGGTCAGAGACAGTCTGTACCCGGGAACAGGCAGTCGGAACAGAGAAAGGCGGCGCAGAGGGCGGGCAGGAAGAAACGCCACTCAGGGAGGGGAAGCATTTTTTACCCTGGCTCATCCAACAGGCCAGGGGCAGAAAATGGGGTTTGTAGGCTGCCACGGGCCCTCTCATCCTTTGGACCTCGCAGTCCTCTTGTGCAAGTGGAATAAATAACCTGTGGCTGTCTGGTTTTTGGTAGTTCAGCATTTGTAAAGTGCTGACCGTTTACCCCTTGGTTAAAGCTAAACCTGCCTTCTCTTTCTCTAGCTATTTAACAGAGGTACGGGCAGCTGGGAGCCCATGCCAGCGTGCTGGGTGCTGTGAAGGTAATTATTAATCCCGGGGCTGCTGGCCGGCCCTGCTCCCTGCCCTGCTGGCATCAAGGGATCGCTGCCCACCTGCCTGCCGGGGCTGGCCCTCCGAGGCCGGGCTCTGCTCGGGCCGGGGCGGGCAGCCCCACAGGCGGCGGGCGGCTCACGAGGTTGCCTGCCAGGGGGAGAGGAGGACCACTCCAGGCAGCTGAACTTTTCACTCCGGTTTACGGATTCCCAGAGATGCGTGAGAGAGGGGAGGGGATAGGAAGCAAGATTTGTAGGGGGACCAGCCTGGGCTTTTTCAATTCAGCTGCAGAGTTAGTTAACAAAGTTGCAGGTTCTCAGTCTCTTTTTCGCTTTCTTGCCAGCTTTTTATTTTTTTTTCCCCCTCCTCCTTCCTCAATATAAATACCCTGGGGCGGTTTCTTTTCTTTTTGGTATGAATGTGATGATCTTTCAGGGCTGTGATTGGCTCCGCGGCTTGTCATCGGGGACACACCTCCTGGCGTGGGGCCACCGCCTCCCCCTCTTGTGAAAGCTTCTCCTTGTAACAAGTGAGCGTAATTACATCAGTTACTCACTAGAGCACAGACCTGCTTTAAATTTTGGCCTCTTGGAGCCAGCGAGAAGCTGAAGGACTAGAAAATGCAGTTTCAAAGGCCTGTAATACTATGGACTGTACAAGTCACGCTGTGCTCTTCCCTTCCCAGGAATTAAGGCTCCCAGCCACACGTGCAGAGGAATGAATATCTGTACCGGTCATAGAAATGGCTACCTGTTAGGAGAACAGAGCTGCCACACCTGAGAAGGATTTCTGCTTTGCCAAAGCCTGACCCACTAAAAAAGATCACATCAGGTCCCTTTTGAATTGAGATTTAGCGTAAATTAATCAGAAAATGCCACACTTTCAGGGGCACAAAGAAGGAAGAGAGCTCAGGGTAAGAGCTGCATGAGCTGTAGGTGATCCCTAAAAAAGACCAGAGCCAACCAAACAAAGGCATCTGTGTGCCAAAAGAAAATGCATTTCCCCCAGCAGCAAGATACTACAAGACAAGGCCAGACCTGGTGGGGGTAGAAAGTGACCCTAAAGAGCAACATTCCTGTCCAGGTGGATGTTGCAGCAAGAGGCTGATGCATTTCTGGCAGATCAGGAGAGAAGCGTGCAGTGCTCTTGTGAGCTTGTTCCAGAAAGGGCTGAGTGCTGTGGTGGGAGCATCTTTGCTGTGCTCCAGGCACCTAGATCCTCTGTGAGGGTAAATAGGTGTAGCATGAAAGAAGCCAGTGCCCTTGCAGCCAAACACCTCTTCCATGCTGGCGTGGCAGAGGTTGGCTGATAAGAAGGAAAGTTTCTGCACAGGAAAGAAAGGAAGCAGTGCTCTAAGTGAAAGAGAGGACTCGCATCTTCTCCCCTTCTTTCCTGTAGGGATGTGACCCTGACGTGTGGCACTGATGCTGCTGCAGCTCAGTGAGTTGGAAGGATGCAGATGAGGTATAGGAGAATGTAAACCATCCATCTGGCTGGGAGGCCTGAATCCTCCCAGATTTTTGCAGGGTGTCAGAACTCGTATTCTGTCGTGGGACAGACCCAGGCCTTTTCAAAATGTATCTTGCAAAAATTATGCAAGGAGAGACATTTGCCCTCCCTGTCCCCTCCAGCTATTCTCTAGCATGCAGGTGTTTGCTCAGAGCAGATCCAGCCCTGCTTCTGGACCAGGCAGAACAAAACTTGAACTAACTCTCACATTGTTTGTCCAGCAGACTGAATATGATTGTAGCCTTTTATCCCTGTCTGTCTCTTTCAACTCTCTGCCCTCCATGAAAATAAAAAAAATCTGCTTTCTATCCTGCATTAGAGAAACTTCTTCCTGAAAATGTAATGAAAACTGATGTGCCCCTATGAAAAATGTGGATTTTGATGATTCAGCATTTTCCCATGGAAGATAAAGCTCCTTTGTTCCTCTGACCAGTTCCCAGCAAATGGCTCAAAGGCATGTGTTTCATGTTTCCTCCCAGGAACATGTTCCTGAAGCTGCTGAGAAGCTTCCTAGGTCATGGCCCACTCACTAGGTATCATTGGATCAGACATTCTAAAAAATAGGAAAGAGCTCCTCTCTGTTCTTACAGACCTGAAAACATGAAAAATAGTATTCCTGTTTTCTGTGGTATCAAGTGTTCTCTTATCATGTGAGCTTCAGTGGGACCTGGGTGCTGCCTGATTTTGGGAAGAGCTCTCAGTACCAGTGGCTCTGCCCCATCACTGAGCGGAAGTTGCAGAAAGGAGGAGCAATGTATCACAGGAGCCAAAGAGGAGGCATGAAAAGGGACAGCAGGCTTCCACTTCTGAAGGATAAATACTTGAGATTTGGGTACTTGAAACAAAGAATACCTTACTGAGATGGGAGAGCTGCAGGGTACCAAACATCTTTCAAGAGATGCCTGTCTAAACACTGTCCTCTGTGTCCCAATTCCCTGGTCCTTGGCGTAAAGTATGAAGCTGGATTTCAGGCACAAGAGGAGCAGGCAGAACAGAAAGAGAATGGTACTGGGACAGATGTGTCAGCAGGCCACAGGCACTTCCATGTTCCCAGACGTCATATCTGACTCCGTGCTGACCTCCAGCCCAGAGTGAATATGACAGAATCCCAAAGGACATTTGATCATTCCCGTTGCCTGTATGCAACTGCCAAGCCACCTTTCTTTTCAGGTGGATCAAGCTTTTATCCTTGCCTCTATTACGATGCCTAACATTCCCTGTAAGAAAGCATTGTAGTGAAATTCCTTACATAGACTGAAATGCAGAGATGGCAAGAACAAAATAATAATGCTAGCCATAATAATAAATAACAGCCCCATTTGCTTTAATCTGCAGCTCACAAAACAACAGCCCAGTCCAAATTCTCATATGCTGTGGAGATAAAGAGTGTGATTTACTCCGTCAGCCATGGAGAACAGACACACCACAAGACAGTTATCTCCGGCCATAAACAAACCTGGAGTGGCTTTGCCTTTTAACAGGCTCCCTTCTTCTCTCCTGTGGAGTGCTACTTTTCTGCCTTATGTAACCCTCTGGGACACTCCACTGACCTATTTTGTTTTAATAAAGTTGAGCAGTTTGAGCTATGGACCCTTCACTTTTCTGATGCTGTTGCCACTTCACAGGGCTCGCTTTCTTGCCCTGCTCTGCAAGGTTCCATAGGCAGTATCTCGGGAGAAGCTAAATAAACAGCTTCCAAGTTCCGACACTACCCATATGTGTCAAACTTCCTTTTGAATGTTAGCCTTGGAGGTGAGAAGGAAAAACTGAGTTGACTAGGAAAATGCATAACCTTTCAGAAACAGTTTTTTATTACCTTCCTTATCACGCCTTTAAGGTCATAAAGATTATGCCAAAGAAGCTATTAAGTTTTCCAGGATTGCAAAATATTTTATCAATGGCAGAGATGAAGCATGCCGTTCCACTTTTCAATTTTTTTGCTTTTTATTTCCTTTTATGTTTGGGGATTTGATCTTAATCTTCTCTCCATACCTTTTTGTTTCCGTCCTGATTGGAGGCATGGTTAATTGTTTCTTGTAGCCAGAAGCCTGCACTGAATTGCAAACAGAGGACCTCTCAGGCAAATAAAAAAAAAAAAAAAAAAAAAAAGAAAATAAAAAAAAAAAAAAGAGAGAGAGAGCACGAACCTGGAAACTAAAAATGTGAGCACCTTGATTTCTTAACAGACTAAGCTTCAGCTTTTCTCTGTGTCATGGCTCCTGAGAGGTACATAAAATTTCTGAACAGCAATGACTGACAGCAGTGTTCCAGCAGTGACAGCAAACTGCCTTCTCTATTCAAGTTAATTTAGGAGCTAGATGTATCTTTCCATCTAAAATCATCTGTGAAAACTTGACACCAGAACATCTCTAGCAGTTGAATACCGGAGTCTGGGCTGAAAGGGCTGCACACTGGTCTCCACCAGGTTACACTAGGGATGAAATAAGGATCAAATGCCATATGATGCCGTCTGAGATTCTGTTTCTCACACGCCATGGTGAGGAGCAGATTAGTGTCCTGATCATAATGCATCCCCTCCAAATTCCTCACTGGAGAAGGATATCCAGAGCTTTGGAGAAATGCTGAAAAGAGGCTCAGGAGAGGCCCAGTTCTTCACACTGAACTGGAAAATGTTACGAGTGGATTGCAAAGCTCTACTGAATATTGAGTTAATCCAAGATTTACATGCCATAAGCCTCCAGAAACTAAGCTGTGGTGGGCTTTAGTTAAAGCAGTGTTAGCTAACCTTTCAAGAAACACTGCTTTTCCTCCCTGTGCAGCCTTTCTGATAGGCCTTGTTTTCCTGTAGGAACAGGTCCTCAGCTGGCATAACACAGATTCATCTTAGTGAAACTGGAGGTTAGGACCATCTGACCCCGAAACAATTCCTCTTAATGGTGACATGTTTGTTGCCACCAGGCAAGGTGACAGAGTCAGTGCTGATGATGGAGGAGTAGCAGACAGGCTACTGGCTCAAATATTGTCCGTTTGGATCTCCCATGGCATTTAGTACAAAGAGAGTCAGAAGCCGGAAGATGAGACACTTCAGTGATGTTGGCATGAAGAAGAAGAGGCAAGTCTTGCTCAAGCTGAGTTAGAGGGGAAAAAACTTTTATCTAAGTACCCAGTATAAATCACAAACAGATACTGCTTGGTTGAGACAATTCTGAAAGAAGACAGTAGCCAATTAAGTAATGCCAACTGGCAATAAATGAGAAGAGTATTACAGTTTTTTAGGACAGCAGGTGTCAGCCTTTTTCACAGTGTCCCGCAGGGAGGGTCTGCCCCTTTCCCACATGATTAGACTACTTTCCTAGGGTGGACAGAGAGGCCAGGGGTGCAGGATCTTCAAGGTGGTGTTTCAGGTGCCTTTCCAATCCAAGCAGGCATACCAGCATCGATTTTATGCTCTGTTCATGTTGTTTAGGGTCTTCCTCCAGACTCACAACCAATATGGAAAGACTTCCTTTGTGATTGTAACAGGAAAAACAGGCTGGGTGGAAGAGGATAAAAAGACCAAGTGGACATGACTGCTCTGACAGCTCTGTCTGGGGGATGCTTGTAATTTCCAGGTGGAAACTTTGTCTCTGAGACAGTGATTTGTGGTGCTGAAGCCACCCACAGTCTCCTAATGGTAACTTAAGGTAGACTGGTCATTGTGTAGGAAGTTTCATCCTATTCTTAACATCCATTGGAGATGACTTATGATAACAATGGCAGACTTTCAACAATTCTAAGAATTATAAGTTTAATATATTTTCCCTTTTTTGAAATAGGGCTATTTAAATGTGGAACAATGGCCATCTGTATTTGGATGCTCAGTATATTTGATAAAAAGTATCTTTGTCTTGATTATTTTTTTAAATATCGAGTTACACATGCTTCCTGCCAAAACGTTTCAGAAAGTTGAACCAAAACACTGTCTAAGCACCTGGAACCAAAGCATAATAAGTGATAAATCCACTTTTGAGACCAACTGCTCTTCCATGAGTAGGAGATGACTATTTGTTCCATTTCAGTTTATTCAGCAACTTAAATTCAGTGACTTGCTTGTTCAAATTTAAAAAACTTAATGAAGTCTGAAAAAACCCCAGACAATCTTATTTTCCTCTTCTGACCTGTGAGGAAAATGAGGATAAGAAAACATGATCCAGTAGATCTACAGTGTTAGGGTATATGGTATCCTGGAACAACCTGTTTAACCCACTAGCCACTGATACAACTTCTTTTGTTTAATATTAATTTTTATTTTGTTTTTTGCAATTAAGGTGGTTTATATAAATAATAAACAAAGAATTCAATATAAATGTTTTTAGAGATTTTTTAATGGATTCAAATTCACTCCAATTGCAGCCTGATATGAATCAATTCTAAAGATAAACAGTCATCCTATAACAAATTAAAAATACATAATGCACTGCTTCCCAGCATAGAAAACTGTAATAATCAAGATCTAATAAAAACATCTAAAGCTGTAAATAAATATGTGTAGATAAAACTGTCTGCTGGTAACAGTAATTTAGTAGATAGACTGTATGTGGTTTTAAGACAATAGAGTCTTTCTGGTTACAGCCTGATGACTATCAACCTTTCTTTATGGAAAATAATTAAAAGGATAAATGGAAAAGAAGGTTTTATTTAATATTTAAAAATAAGCTCTCCTGTTTACTAATTTAAATGGGTGATTTAATCTGTTCACTCAAGCTCAGATTTTTCAGTTTTTGTCCAGTTTCCTGGTAGTTACTGAATGGGTGGGGTTTTATGCACTCAGTGTTTCAATTTCAGGCTGTTCTCTGTGAAGTTGAAGCCAAGCGTCCCTGAACTCCATCAGGTTTCCCCACCAGTTTTCCAGGAGTTTGGGACCAGCTTTTAGCTGTCTGGATCTGTAACTACTCAGTTGCTAAAAATCAACCCCTCATGCAATTCCTCACAGATAGCTTCTGTCGCTGCCTGACATGTTCCACTCCACAGCAGAGGAGTGAAGAAAAAATGATCATGATAACACATGCTAACAGTTTTTATTATTCCTGCCTGTGCTGTGCCTCTATTTTACCCTCATGCCTGTTTACCAGATCTTTCCCATCTCAAAAGTGACTTTAGACTGTCAGCAAAGCCTTTGTCAGTACCTGTGATGAGGCAAAAAGCAACAGCCATGAAGCAGGTGAACCCAAACAGAAGTCGTGATTTGAAAAGTAAAGGCAGAGTGAGCGCATGTAGTCTGAGGCTGGATGATAATGTGAAACTGTGAAAATGGTGGAATCGTTTCATTGAAGAATAAGAAGAAAGAAAGAAGATAATTTATTGCAATAAAAACAGAAGTGTCAGTCACTTGCTAGGAGCTTTTCTTCTGCTTCCCCATCCTTAATTTCTGTCCCATCCTTTTCTTCTGGGTGCCACAGGAATTTAGAACTCCTCCTGCCTTCAGAGCCCAGCGCAGAGCTGTGCTGTACAGGGGTTGCTGAACCATCTCTGCACACAGCTGCAGTCTCTCTCCTTGTGTGAAGTCTCTCAGTCCCCAGTGTGCATCACAGAGCACTGTGCCACCCAGGCACCTTCTAGGAGTAAGGCACAAGGTAAGTGGTAGCGTCAGACTCATGAGGCAAAGGCAGGCAGTGAGCAGAGCAACTTGGTGCTGTATCATATCTATTCTGAGCTGTTTCCATGTGCAGACAGTTCCCCTGGTGCAAGGTACACACTGCATATTTGCATCTCCTACCTATCTGCTGATCAGCCCATCTGTGTCATGAATCAGCTCCTCCATGAGGTAGAGGCCTCTAGAGAAACATGTGTGAGCTATTTAATGCATTTATTGCTGTGTGTTTAGTCTGTTTGTTAAATTAGTAACGGCAGAGTTCATATTCACTCCATCAGGGAAAACACCCTCCCATGTTCCTGGCAAACATGTGCAACCAAATGTCCAGCTAGGATCCAAAGTGACCCATACCTGTCATCCCTGAACCAGCTTCTGTTTTTCAGCCCTCCCCACCAGTTACAGTTCCTGTTCTTGAGCTCCTTCCTCTGACTATAGATGCCTATCAGCATAACTGGAATTCATGGCATGACCTTTGATTCCTTCTGTCCTCATGCCAGACTCCAGCAGGGCTCTGTTATCAGATACTAAAGTCTATTACAACATGAAGTGCATGCACAAATTTACCCAGGCGGGTACGCTGGCATCCTTGGCTGATAGTTTCACCTTTGCAGGGGAGCACTGGCATCTCTCAGCCTCCTTAGGGCCGCCAGAGCCTCTCTTTACATAAGGAAAATATGTTGGCATGAAAGGCAAACGATTACACATGCTTCTGCTATTTTCTCTTTCTGAGGGTAAATGCCTGTTCACATGCCATGATGTCATCTTTGACACCATGCACTGGTGGTGTGTCAGGCAAAGAAGGTGTTCTCATCTGCTCACAACCTGAACCTGCAGGGAGCCTTCAGCTCTGGGGTCCAAAGATCTGTCCTCATTATCCTCCTTCTAACTCAAGGCAGCAATATTTTCCCAAGTAGGGGCACAAATAAGGGATATGACTTGCCCAGCATCACCCTGTGAAGGCTATGGCAAAGCTGGGGACAGAAGCCAAGCCTCAAGACTAGCAGTGTTGTTCTGATGTGCTACAGGTGGTTTCATGACACATGCAAGTTCTTCAAAACAATCCTGTCTCCTGTGCAGACACCGGAGTCATCAGCAGGGCTGCTGCCTGAGCCCCTTTTACATCTCAGGGTATGACCCTTCTTGGCTTGATCTGTAGAAGAGCTCCAAGATTGGCAGTATGGGGAGGTAAGGGGCTGGTTGACCTCCTTCTGCCCTGGGTAGATTGTCAAAGTTTGGGTCCCATTCCAGGCCCAGTCTCTGCAGAGAGTCCCTGCACAGTCTGTAACCAGAGCAAATGTGGCAGAGGCAGCAGGACTCCTGCAGCACACTGTGATTGTGTGTATACAGCAAGATGTCTCTTCACCAACACTCAATGGCACACTGAGACTGCTCCCAGTCTGAGTACTTCCTGAGATGCCCCCTGGGACCATCTGAGCCACAAAATGAATTCTGATTTCTTCTGAGACCCCTGCTCAGTGCTCTTGGCTGGTTCCTCATGCTGCATTCCGCTTGCATGAGGGTCGAGCACATCATCATCCACCTTGGCTTGCCATCATTTCACTCATTGCTCTGAGTGAAAACTGCCTATCTGGTTGTTTTGGATACACTGTGCAAAATCTCCCTGCCTCTGCCTGGTCCTGCACATGCTGTCTTGTGGCACGTATTTTGGATTTGGGCACTCTAGCTGCAGGCAAACTCTGTTCTCCTTTGGCAGCATGCTGGGTTTGTCAGAGAGTATTAGGAAATGTTCCATGGTGGGTGGAAGTACACAGTGCATCTGAGGTGGTTGCTGTGGCTGTAGGAGGCAGCTCTGACCTGGCTCATGCAGCCTCTCCTGCTTGGGGGATTCTCTGTGCTGCTTGCAGCAGTGCTGCTGCAACTCACCCACTCACCCACACTGGCTCTGCAACTGCCACACCAGCTGCCAAACTGGAGTGTCCCAGCTGATCCAAGGGAATTTTAATTGAACCACCTTTGCCCACTGTGAGCAGGTGCCTGTTTGTCAAACCTTGGTGGTGTTAGCTGGCACCAGGAAATGCAGTGTATTCACATGCATACTCTCAGTGGGACTGCAGGAATGCTTCCTGCTAAATGACTACACATACGCCTTTGCACATAACACACCATTGAAGTCATCGTGGAAGCTGCTTCTCCCTTGCCCCAGTGTCTCTCAGCTCATCACGAAGCAGAAGTTTTGCATGTGAGAGGAATGGGATGTGGCAAACAGCAGGCTTAGCAAATTGAGCTTTGGAGAGGCAAGGTTTGATGCCAGGTCCACAGACATGGGGAGCTTGCTGTTAAACCTCCTCCCAGACAGACTCCAGGCAGTATGGCACGGGTCAAGAGACAGATTTGGTATTAGTCAGATTTTAGGCATCTTTGTGCAGTGCAGATTAAAACCAAACACCTAGAAGGGATGAGTCTTCAGTTTTTCCATGATGTGCTTTGGCCCTGTAACAGGCAGGCAGCTGCATTTGGAGCTAGCTTCAACCTGAGGTCTCCAGACACAGTCCTGCAAAAAGTACATCAAACAATGCTCTGCAGCAGCACAATGTGCTTGCTGTTGTTCTCACTCTGGTAGTGTGTGCTGTTCTCACACGCAGCTTCACACTCCCTGGTTATACATTAGCAACAACACATTCTTTAGCTGAAGTTTGAGTTGGATGTAGATTGAAGTCTGATACTACAAAGGTTGGGGAGAAAGAAAACATCACTCAGGGTCAAATATTTTCTGGTCTGGGGTTAGTAGGCAGAACATGTGACAAAGCACTAAGTGCTCTTATTGATGAGTATTTATTTGGTACCAGGAAAAGAGATACAGGCATAGGTAGACCAGGAAGTGGCTGCTTTGGTGTGGCTCAGCAGAGGTGATAAATTGGGGGCTGAATAAGCGAGGTCCTTCACTTTCAACTTCTATCAACACCCTTCAAATCTATGCTGTACCCAGAAAGCCCCAGTCATTCAGAAAGCCTGCATTTCTCTCCTGCGGTCACCGGGGCAAATCCATTGGGGTGTGTAGCACTATTGACTGGAGACAGGGAAGCTGGGACATTGCCTACAATAACCAGCTGTTCATACCAGCCATTCCTGCTCCAAAAGAAGAGTGCCACAACTGCATGTTTGAAAGCTGGCCTTTTGTCCAGCCCCTCTCTTTCCCTGCATGATCCACCTGAGTGGTACACATTGCAGAGTATTTTGCTGCTTGGAGAAAGGGCTTTAGCATGTGCTAGCTGTGAACAACCTTCCACAACTCCCGTGCCAACTTTTACTCATGACCTAGCCATTACTTGCATCCTGATAAAAATCATGTGTTTAATTCAGCTGGACCTGGGTTCAGTGTCATGCCTGAAAAAATGATTCCCCATTCGTGTGCAAAACCATCTTATCTCTGAGGATGAGAAGAAACCAAGAGTAGTATCATTGCTAATGTATCCCAAGATTGATGCAAACCCATCACCAAGGAAATTTGACTTTTAATAATTTAAAATTACATATGGGAAATGCAAGGTAGGAAGAGAGGAGGAGCAAGTAAAGCCAAAATAGATCCAGACAGAGAGCTATGTCTCTCTCACCAGCTGTGTTTGACCACTGACATCTTAGTCTGAATCTAAATCTTACTGTAGGAGGGATGAAGGGTGGATGGTGTCAGATCACTCTTTCTTATTACCTTGCAAGATCACAGTGCCAGTTTTACTAAAGCACGAGAGGATAGGTTATTGAACAGTATTAGCTATTACCCTCCCTTCCCCTTTTTCTCTCACTTTCATACTTTGTGGAGTAGCCATGCTGTGATTTGGGCCTGATATCTGTAGTCTGCTTGCAGCTTTCTTTTATGAGGATGCTTGTCTTGAGGAGGAAGGTGGAAGCAGAACTGGCCACTAAAAGGACTTTGCTGATGAATGCCTTTGGACATTCACCAGAGGTCTTTTTTTCTTTCATTTACTTTTTGTTTCATAGAACCCTTTTACTCTCCTGAATCCATCGCATGTGGAAGGAAGGACAGAAGGAGGGGCAGAGCTATACAGGAGGCTGTCCCAGCCTCCTGAACCTTGCAGACTAGAAATGAGGTATGGACCCCTTCTTGGTCTCTGCCTTTTTGATTGCCTGTGGATCACAAAGGCCATGGCACTTCCAGCACACTGATTTGATTTGCTGTGATCTTGGAGAGGGCTGCTCGAGAGACAGCAGTCGGTGGACTTTGTCCAAGGAGACTCGTGAAGCTTCGTCTGAGCCCCAGCCTGTTTAAGATAGTGAAGCTGAACTTGTCTCAGATGTAGCAGAAATTAAGAGATTTGCTAAAGGTCACAGAAAAAGTGCAACAGAAACAGGACCAAATGTAGGACCTTCACTGCAGGGAGAGACAATAGTTGGGCAGTCATTTCTAGGGAGGAGATGCCAAACATTGATACATAAATGTCCCTTGTGGGACATCCCCTTACAGAGTCTCTTGGCCAGCCCTGGAAAATTAGGGCAGGACAAGAACACTGCTATTGTCTTATTTATCAAACCAGCCAGAAACTGCACAGGCCAAATCTTGTCCTGCCTTGCTCAGGTAAGTTGGTGCAAATGTTGCTTGGGTGTAATAAGTGTTTCAGCTACCAGAGTTTAATGTCTTGGCCTAGCAGACCGGCAGGGAAAAGGATGCACATTTGGACAAACCTAATAACTCTGTCGTGGTGACAGTTCATTCAGATTGTCTTACAGGTACAAGTGGTTCATGTTCAGGGTTAGGCACAAGTCTTTCTGAAATCCACTACTTCCAAATCTTTAGTGCTAGCTCCCCTGTACAAAACTCAGTGTAAAATTACTCAACCACAGCAGCTGACATGCACAATTTTGCTGATGAAACAACAACAGTTTTTCCCAGTGCTTCCAGTTGTTTTGTCAGTGGGAGGTAAGATTTTAATAGCATTAACATGAATAAACAATGCTCTATGTCATTGGCATTTATTGGGCCTGCTTCCCTCCAAATTTTTGACATGACCTTTGATAAGAGAATGACTTGCTAGAATGACCATAGATTGCTAGGAGCTCCTGTGAGACAAACCCTTATCAAAGGCTGAGCACAGCCGTGACCAGCATGGAGTGCCAGTCCAAATTTACCCAAGCTGCTATGTTGGCATGAGTCCCTAAATTCTCAGCTTCATGGACTTTTATCTTCCTCTGTGAAATGAAGGCATCATGGACTCTCCTCTTAGCTGCCACTAGCCTGCTTGACACCACAGAAATATGCCCGAGTGTGAACATGCTCACCTTCCCAACCCATGCATCAAGCTCCCCTCCCCAAAAACCTCAGGGAAGATATGTTTAAAATATGTGTTTCCCAAGTGCAGCTCTGTTTACTTGTCAGTGATTATTCAAGGAGGTGTTTTTGGCCTCTCCTCTCCCATTCCTCAGTTCTCAACCTAACAAGGACTGTATTCTTGTCACGGTGTTTGTCAGGCAAGGAAAGGGAAGCAGCAATGGCTTCCCAGTGCCAGCTGGCACTGTGCCATGTGATTGTTGTAAAATAGGAATGTAATAATTGTAATAATATGATTCTTGCTCAGTTCAAACCTCTCCTGAGACAGTCTTTTTATTTGAGGATTGGAGAGAGAAGGATCTCTGTCTGGCTGTTTTCTCAGTCTGCCATTCCAGCTGTGTTTCCTTATCCTTCTAACCTTGCCTGTGGCAAGCCAGGTGCCTTTGTAAAGTTTGCACCCTGATGCTCATTGCAGCTGCAGGGAGAAGGCCCCCAAAATGTTCTCTGAGCACCAGGGTGGCTTCTGAATGCCTGATCTGCTTTTCACAATTCTGAGTGCTCTGTGGTGTCTGCACTGTGGACAGTTTCGTGTCTGCAAGAAGGCGCTGGAGCACCAGGACAGTGCGTATGAGTGGAGAGTAGTGGCTCAGCCCCAAGTGTTCCCCTCTAGCTTTCCTGCCTGTCTGGTTGTTAGGAAGTAGAAGAGAACTCAGTCATTAATAACCCTTGCAGTTTTTTGGCCTCCGTGCCGAGCCTGTCCATGAGAGACCAATTATAATTGTGCTGCGGCCAGAAACTTCAGCTAAATGGCCAACATTCTGGGATTCTAAGAAATTCAGTGGAAGAATTTCTTTGTGGAGAGAGAGAGGATGAGAAAAAAGAGGATTTTCTTGGACACATGGTAGTCAGTGAGCAGGGCCAGGATTTCATATAAAGAAGCCTGCTGTGGCTGGCCCTCTCTGTGGAGAGCCAGCAGGAGCCTGCATGTCTCTTCAGACCTTATGGGTCCAGCTTTCCCCACTGGGGATAAACGTCACCCTCCAGCCATCTCCGTAGGGCTCCACTGCTCTGCTCTTCCCACCACACACCTCTAGGGAATAGATCCCTTGGGAGAAAATGGGAAGAGCCTGGACTGATGCCAACACCTAGGACAAGGAAACTTCCTTGCCTCTTTTTTTGTTGCCTGAGTCATTTGGTCTCCAGGAGAGAGCAATCCTGTCCTGTCCTAGGCAAGTCTGCATTGCATGTTAGTGCCCATTTCACCCATAACAGAAATTATTTCATGAATGTGTGGGTGTTCTCACCACTCTAAGATCTAAAACCTGCATTTCCAAAGAAAAAATGCTGACTAAAATGATTATAAAATATATTAAAATAATGTGAAAGAGAAAAAAATATAAGTCTCTTTATCAAGGGATTTTCTCTGGGCACATGATAAGTTTGGAGAACAATCCAGGGAGAGAGTGTGTGAAAAAGGCTTTATGACATCTGAAGGTTTTAAGTGTGTAACTGTTTTCCAGGAGTTAATCCCACATCCAGGAGCACATTTTGCAGATGCACATTAGCAGTTTGTCATTATTCAGGTCCCTGTGCAGAAGGGAAGCAGTCTTCTGCCACAGTACATGTCACAATTTTTTTGCTGTGGAGTGATAGGTCAGGAGAAAATGTCCTGCATATTTAGAGAATCGGGGAAGGGGTGGAGGTGTGTTCTGTTCTCTGCCAGGGCACTGCAGTACTGACAGCATTTCCTTACCCAGCAGTTGCATATATAAATATGGAGGGTTTAGCAGGTGTTAAAACTTCTCTTTTCTTACCCATTGTTGGGCACTGGAACAGCCCCCAGGGAAGTGGTCACAGCACCAGCCTGACACAGTTCAAGAAGCATTTGGACAATGCTCTCAGGCACATGTGTGACTCTCAGGGATGGTCCTGTGCAGGGCCAGGGGTTGGACTTCAGTGATCCTCGTGGGTACCTTCCAACTTCCAAGAGCATACCCTGTCATTCTGTCATTCTGTGTGATTCAGTGTTGTATATACATACCCTCAAAAAGCTGGGAATGGCCAGAAGGCACACATCTGGGCTGGTGCTGGCCGTGTGAGTTTAGGATTGCAGTAATAACAGGAAAGGGCTGAACCTTGTGCCATAAACCCTCCTGGGAAAGTGTGTGTGGAGACGTGTCAGCTTTGGCCATTCTCTGAGGGGGCCACAACTACCCCTTGTCAGTTTTGACAAGGTACTTTTGGCTCCTTGTCAGGAGATTAAGAATAGGAACCTGCTAAGTGGTCCCAAAATGTCAGTGTTATTCCAGGCACAGGAGTAGCTGGAAAAAAATGTTGCTTTCCCTGTTGTTAGAAATGTCTCCTGTTCTAACCATTCACCAGTCACAGGACTAAAATGTGAGGAGTGACCATTTTAAGGTTGGTGGGACTAGAAAAAAATTAAAAGGCAAAGTTTAAAATAAAAAGCATATGGCTTCAAACATACTCAGGTCTCACTGTGTAGTGTAGTGTAGTGCACCCTACACTGAGACAAGATTTTTTTGAGAATCTGGTCATTTTGTCCACGGGTCATCACTAATAACATTTCCTGGGTAAGCCAGTGTGTTGTTGGATTATAAGAGTAGATACTAGACAGAGAATCTCATCTCTATAGTAATTCTATTCAAATAGTAGTAGTGTTAAAAATGCTGTGTTGTTGGTTCTGGAGCAAGAGTTCTTTGTAAAAGCAGCTTAGGAAGCTGATGTTTGTCACAGTCTGCTGCTCCTGCTTGCCTCAGCTTTTGTCATTCACTGTCTATAACTGAGAGGCACCTTTCAGTGCCTATTGTTATGTGGGTTCTTATTCACTGAGACTGTGGAGGAGGACATCAAACCCTGTGAACTCCTGTCAGATGGAGAAGAAACTGTTCTTCATACCCTGTTACAACAGGTGACACTAATGTGAAAAGACTGGATTTCTGGAGCGATGTGTTAATACTGAAGCAAAAGGGTGGGGATGGGTGTTGAGAGACAATCTAGAAGATTTATCAGAGCTGTTTCTTCTTGCTCTCCCTGATTGCTGCTTTGCTTAGTGTGAGTAGGCATTGGTATCCTTCCACACTTCTCCTTCAGTCTCTGCCTCGGGCATTTGTACCTAGATAAATCTAATCTCTACAAGCTTCATGCTCTTGGCCACAGTCCATGCTGGTGTCCACTCCTCTGTGATGATGGCCTGGATTATTTACAGTTGGGCGGAGTGGAGCTGTGCTCTCCAAGCCCCACAGCACAGTACCAAAATCACATAGTCATGGCAACCCTGAGAACAGAACTCAAACCCTAATCCCATTATAATGGCTCAATGTACTTTGCTCAAACTTTTAATAAGGTAACATGTACCTGAATAACTAGATTTCCTCCTCATGATCATGATCCTGCTTTTGGAGATGACTGGAGAACTATGATAACATAATCTGATTTGAATGGCCTCTGCAGGCACCACCTGGCAGCTATTGATATCAAGTTAGGAGAATGAAGATGAATGGTCCAGAGGAATATTAAATTACGCGGTTTCCTTCCCAAAGGTAATAGCCTGATGAATAACAAAGTTACTTTCCCCTTTTTTGCTGTCACCATCTTTGTTTCCAGGGATTTTTATTCAGTTATTTTCATTTTTCTATTCAGCACCTGTCTGGAGATGGATGGGCACTCCTGTTTCTGGAAGCCACTACTGCTGAATCAGAATCAGCTGGTTGTGTTGGAATACAGAGGTATTCCCAGAGGGAAACCTGTGCTGTGCAGAGCCTGACTTCACAAGACCCTGTGAGCAAGAGTGTCGAGACAAGCTCTCAACAGTCTGCCTTGTTCTGGATGTGCAACTGCTCCCCACCCCTAGCAGAGAGCTTCACCACAGAGATAAAGAAGAACTTTCTCCTGATAAGCAACATTTCTCATTCCACCCTCTGCAACTAAACACACGCTCAGCTTGACTAGGACTCCCCTCCCAATCCTGCAGCTTTTCCTCTGCTCTCCTCAATTGTCTTTATCCATCAGCATCCCAAGGGCATTGCTTACTTATAGTCTGCTTTAGGGGCAAGAGCATTTTCTTTCTCTGTGTCATCATGCAGGAGTGCACAGCTTTGGGAAGTGACAAGTAGTAGGTTCCTTCGTGGTCTTTTAAGCATTAGGTAGATATTTTGATGGTGTTCTGCTATTTAAGGTGGAATATTTACACCCTCTAGGATACACGAAAGAATTCACTAACAAGTGATAACTCACTACCCATAATCTTTCACTGAATTTCAATCTTTTCTCCAGAAGCAGTTTATGCCATTCTTTTCCCAGCATGTGAGATGTGGTGTTTCTTGCCCCTGTAAATGTTCTAGTCAACCATTATTTTCATTAGGAGTAGACAAATGGGGTTTTGAACACCAGTATAACTCTTCTTTACCAGTTTGATCCCACTTCTATTTTTTCTTCTCACTGGCTTCTAAACAAGCACTTTAGAATGTGTATTTCCTAGACAACTGTGTTATGGAAGGAGTCTGGTCTCCATACCTGCTAGCAGTAGTAATCCAGCTCTCAGCACTAAAGATAAGACAAGTAAACTGAAAATTTGAGTGAACCTAGTCCAAGAGCTCATGGAAAAGAATGGAAAAACTTCTAATTATTTCCATAGCAGGGAAGCAAGCTTCTACATGGACACAAAACAAAATCAAAAATCACTCTGTAACAGGCAGGACTTAAATACTTATGTTGACATAACACAAGTAGGGAAGAACAGAGTATACTGGGAAAGAAGTGGTCAATGATAAGAGAAAGAAGTTGTCCTTACTGGACGATGTTCTGGGAGCTGGGGTCATTTAAAACCATCTGAGCCCACAGACTACAGAGCAGATTGGGGGAACTATATATCTTTTACATATTGGGGGAACTTATCTATCTTACTGGAATGTGATGATAGAATGAAATGTAAACAATTTAGCCATCATCAATACAATCTGTTTGGTTCCATCAAAATCTCACCTAGGGCCACACACTTTGCTTCCTAAATTGTGACCATATTTAGCAGACATGCTAAATTAGCATTATTAGCAGTAATATGCTAAATTTTAGCAGACATGCTAAATTAGCATAAATTTAGCAGTATTAAACTTTTTTTATAAAACAAGTTGAGAAGCTCAAAAGTGCTTTTCTTTGCTGGCACTACACAAGCATAGGTGAAGAGAGACAGCCTCTGTCTTTGGGAATCTGTAAAGGTACAGGGGGGAGATAGGAAGTACAATTTTTCTATTGCTGCAGAAGTCCAGGCATGGAGGAGGACATGCATGCAATCAAAGACCGTTAATGGCAAAGCTCCGAGCTGGAGTCAAGTATGGTACTCTCCATTACCATTGCTTGGACTGTAAGTTCTTCTAGTCTCTTTGAAATTTCTTCATGGTACCTAGCTCTTCTGTAGGCACATCTTGAAACTGATGATAGTTATTGTTTATACACTTATTTTTCTGCATCTAGTGCTGGCCCTGATGGAAAGCAGTGTAAATTCTGAGTAGTCATCTTAACAAATATAAAGGTTGGTGCTCACATCTCACCCTGTGCATAGATTTCTAGAGAACACGCCACATGGATAATAAAATCACTGTTACTAGATGTAAGAAAAACTCCATTGAGACCCTGGTTCTGGCTCCAGGGTTGCCTACATGTCAAATTTTAAGTAGCTTGGACATTGTGGAGAAATCCCACCAGGGCCATTTCTCATTTTCCATCTCCTCAGAAGGAGAGTGGTCATTAGGCAATGCCAATGAAGGTTTTAGCCTTGATCAGGCACTGAGGAAGGAGACTCTCTGGTCACAGCCACAGTGGGTCAGGCCACCTCACTGGCTGCTTATGAAAGCCACTGTCAGAATTATAGATGGAAAATGCATCACAAGATCTGACTGTTACAGCCACAAGGACCACAGAGGCTGATCTTGTCACACCACTGGCAAAACGCAACACACAGAGCTATGCCTGGCCAGCTGGCAGCCCAGACATTTTGTTCTTCCCCAGTACTTATCAAACCCAGTACATTCTGGTAAATTAGACCACGTACTTTAGCAATTATCGCAGACTGGATGTAGAGTCCAAGTGATGACAAATTCACCGTTTTTCTCAGGAAATGATTTCAGTTATTTCTTTCCTGAAATCTTAAAAAAAACCAGCCACCCCTGCATCTTACTTTCAGCTTGAATATTATGGGTCCCATTTTCTGGATTGGACTTCATTAGGGTTTTGTTTGTGGGGTAATAGGCCTTCCTGCTCTTTGGTGCATTTTTCTTTAGTAGAACATCAAAATATCATAATGTCCCTAAGTTTCTTCAGGTAAATTATATGGTATCCTGAAGATTTTCTTATCCTAGATAGTATCTTAGAGATTGTATGTGATTTCTGTAGCTCATTTCTAAACCTTTCCAAGTCATTCTGCTTCCCTTTTGAATGTAGGCAAATGTTTTGTCAATGCCATGCCAGTAAGAAATGTTCTTTCTGCTAGTCCATATCTCCTAAATTATCTACCAGGAGGAATAGGTTAGTCTTTCATAATCTGAGAATCTAGTAAGAAGATACACAGAATCTCGGAGAAAGGATTTCACAATTGTTTTGTTTTGCAGATGGGGCACAATGACATGGAGAAGTACAGAATAAGGATTTGTGTGATTCTGGCTTGGCTGTTAAAACCCAAACTTTCCCAGCAACTGAGTAGCAGGAAATACCCTCAACCAACCTTTTGACCTCACTATTGCCTGATATTCATGTCTGATTTACGAGTATCTTGCCTTTCTGTTCCTTTTTCCCTACCTTTTCCCATCCCTGTGTTAATCCCTGGAAAGCTGGTCTCATCTCAAGCACACATTTACCTGTGTTGCCTTAGCCACGACAACTTATTCCACAATAGCACATGTCTTCCTAGATGATGTAATTTTGGCCAAGGGATCCATTCCACTTTCAGCATACTTCCTGCCAGTGCGACATGAAAACGCACTTTTCTGGCTCTCTATACCTCTTTCAGAGCTGTGAAGGCTCTTTTCTTATAATACATTGACCAGAGGCCTCCAGATGATGCAAAAATGCGAGTTCTCCACACCGTATGAATTTTGCATCAGTTGTCCTTAGTGTCTTTTTATTGTAGTGAGCGCAAAAGTCTGCTCTCATGAGAAGACAGATGTAGAATCCCAAACTCTGCCTATGCACCTGCTCCTTTAAGCAATCCTAGGGCCAGCCAGCTCTTCCACAGCTGGCTAGCAGATGGGGAAAGGTGAGAACAGACAGGCTGCTGTTCACGGTTTCTATGGCAGAGTAGTAGGATTGCATTAAGCTCCTCTTAACACATTATACAGAATCCTAAGTCTTTAGCTGAACCAGGACTACAATCCTCTTATGCGACTTTGCTGAAATTCCGTGAGTTACATGCACGCACGCACACACACCAGCACAGAGGAGCCTTCAGGAGCGGCTTACCCCTCGCAGGTGACAAATGACACCAGGCAAGTTTGTGCTGGAAAGCCCGTGAGCCATCAGTTACCCACAGACAGGAGATGACTTTTGGCTCCCCCAAGCCTAATACATGTTGTGATTGCCTTCTTTTTATTTACGGGTAACGGACTTTCTTGTTAAGGTTGGCTTGTTCTTTCTTGCTGGGGATTTTTGTGTGTTTGTTTTCTGTTTCCAGCATATTCATGTGAAGCCTTTACCTCCCCTGACCTCCAGCAACAAGGCAATAACTCGTGTTTGGGTTTGACAGTCTTTGAGAGATGTTTGCCATGAGTGAAACTCACCTCCATGCAGGACGCCAGGACAAAGTTAGGGAGTTGTTGGAAGGGTGGACATGACTGCCAACACTGCATGTGCACATGCAAGTAGGGGATATTCTGCCCTACTCAGAAATGGAGTTTCCCAGATCTCATTCCCAATGCAGTTGCAATGAACTGAGGTTTATAGCAGCCATCACGGTTCTCCCCCTTCACTGCAGTACTTCGATATTGTAAGTATTAATTGATTATTTATTTGGGTCAGGATTTTCAAAATTTACTTACTCACCTAGGGACTGGGCTGTCAATACTGGTTGAAAAAGAAAATTTAGGCTTGTTTAAGATATCTTACATTGACATTTCAGGCCAGATGGCCAAAAAAATCTATGGGAAGAAAGATGGGTCCTCTCCTTGGGAGCTGGCACCCTCTGCCACCTTGAGACCTATGCATCAGCAATGCAAGAGCTGAGCATGATGAACTAGAGAATACAAACACTGAGCTCTTGCTACTTGCCATCATTGGTGTATTTTTAATTTGTTTTGGCTTTCATGCTCACAGGTAGGATCTTCCTTCCTGTTCTCCACTTCATACAAGCTCTGGCCAGTGTCTGCATGCAGGACAATGTGAACAACCTTGTGTAGCAACTGAAACTGCAGAAGAAGCTGTTTGTGAGGCAGCTGGCTAGGGAAGGGGCAGATAGGTGGCACCTTGAGAGACAAATGCGGTCCTGAGGATTTCTGAGACTGGCCTCCAGGACTTCTCAGTGGTGGCTTTTGGTGCCAGTCCTGCAGCCATGTGTCCTGGTGCTCAGCAGAGTCTTTTGTTTAAGTCCTGTCAGCCAAGGGGACTCTGTGGCCCATGGGGACTGCGGCATTGCCAGTGCCCGTGGCCATGGGTGAGTTGTGGTTATCTACATTCTGAGGCCGTCTCCTGCAGGGCTATCATCCATCCCTCTTGCTAGAACTCTGTCAAGGCAGTCAAAGGCAAGTTGTCCTGTGAGACTCTAACTCAGGGAATTGCAGCTCTGTGCTGCTGAGGCATCCTTGGTACATCAAAGCTTTTATTTAAGTTTGCCAGCCGTGGGATATTTTGAATTTCTCTGGATGACTTTGGGATTGTGTCAGCGTCTCTGGATTTTTATCAACAGTAGGAGTGATTAAAAAAAATTAAAAAGGAATGGTGTGGTGCACTCATGATGGTGTTAACAGTAACCATCTCCAGGCAGGGTTATAGGGAATATTTTTAACATTTGTATCGCCTTCAAACAATCAATTTCATTTCTCCCCCCTGCTGAAGTGGAAGACTGGTGACCCTTGAGGCAGAGCATGCCCTTTTTCATCAAGTGGACTAAACACCAGCTCTGTCCCCCTGTGCTGCAGCTTGGGTTTCCAGCAGCCAGCACTATGCAAAGCACTGTCTCATGGATGGATGCAGACCTGTCACTGCCATCAGAGCTACTACTGCACTGCAAACAGCTCCAAGCCCTGCAGAAATACTCCACTGCACCCTTGCATTACCTTCAGCAGGGCTAGTTTTGTGTGTGCTGAGGTGGTGAGGTGGTGTTTCTATTGCATGGAGCCTGGGTGTGTGAAGCCTTGCCTTAATATCTCCTTCTCCAAACAGCTTTAAGATTGCTCCTACTCATGCTGCTGTGGTGGGTTCCATAATCTTGTCTGTGCAGCCTTGTCTTTCAGTTTGTGGCCTCACCAGCTGCTGACAGCAGTGAGAGGCTGATTGCAGCACTGCCTGGCTGCAGGCCAGTGTGTGCAGCCTTTGTGACCACCACTCCTGCTGACAACATCCCTTCCCCTGTCAGTCCATGTTGCCTCATGTGCAGCTCTGCTGCTGCCACACTGTCCAGATCTAGAACGTCTCCACTGTTCTTCCAGTCCTCTGCCCCACAGAGCTCCCTCATCTATCTTCCTGCCGAGATGCATTCAACCTCTCAGCTGGTCCAGAGCTTTTCCCAGCCAGGTTCCCCCAGTACATGTTTCCACTGACCTCAGTATCCCCTGGCTCTTGATTTATCCTACTGTGCAGAGGTGTTGCTAGGCCCTGTCTTTTAGAATCTCAACGGAGATGGTCAAAACCTCCATCAAGTTTTAGGAACAGATAGTCACCGAATTATGAAGGCTCTTTTCTGACTTATTTCAAACATAACGTCTATCAAACCTAGGTGTCTGCCGATATATTTTGTACGTACTGACCTATCTAGACCAGACAGCACTGTGCAGGGAAAGCTTTATCCATCAGAGGACTGCTAAATGCCTATGGTGCCCTTCTTCAAAGCAGTGCTCATGAACATTTGAGGACAATACTTTTAGGAAGGAAGTGCTCCACTGAAAGAAATACTACATGAAGTGGACTGTAAATGCAATTATAGAAGACTCTATACTGGTTTCAAGAAAGGGAAATACACTCTAGTCGTTGCTGTGGTGCTGCATTATGATTTATGATGCTCCCCTTTTCCTTCAGGTGACTGAAACCTGAAGAATGGTGATTTTCCAAAGATTGCCTGCTGAGTTGGTTTCAGAACCCAGCTATCAGCTCAAGGTCCAAAGCCATATTCTCTCTCTCAGAGATAGCATGCTCCACATGGGGACTGCAATCCTGGCATTGTACTTGTTCTAATTTTTACTTAAAGAGCAAATCAATTGGAACTAAGCTACTCATCCCTGTTTGAAGCCAGGCCAAGTCACAGTTGAGCACCATTTATGAAATAGTAACTGGAGCTCTGGAAACTGAATTACTATATTTATTCAGCCTGAGGTGAAGTCTGTCACCAGATAATTGCAAACGGGGAATGAATATATTCCAGTAAGGTCAGTTTCATCCCTTGCAAGCTCAGTTCATAGTTCCTGTTTGTTAACTGCAACTGAGCTGCACAGAGGCTTTGTGCTGGAGGATTTCTCTGAGAGATAGGATGAAACAGTGCCTAGCCCAAAGAATTTACAGGAGAGGATGTTTTTCTCGTGCAGGTTCGTAGCAGAGCCTTTTGTTTAAGCAAAAAATTTCCTGTATTTACTGTGCTTCTAATAGGAGACATTCAGATAAGAGTGTTTTCTAGGGGACGTGTGAGTCTGAAATAGAGGAGAAGGAGAAATCCTGTCATGGAGGAAGGAGCAACAACAGTGGGGAAACAGGGGCAAACAAAGAAAGTTTTGGGCAGAGAGCAGATGTGGCACGGTTTGGCAATGAATGGCTGGTGAGGCAGAGGGGAGTGGAAGGGGCTGACATGCAATACAATGAATAAAAAGTCAAGATCAAGCACGCTGTAGAAGTGTCTCTGGCAAAGATGTCTGCTTGTGCTGTTGGCTGCACACAGGCGTGATCTGCACGCTGCCTGTCCCAAATCTAGCAGCAGTTTCTCCTGAACTGGAACTATCTCCAGAGAGGCTGCCAAAACCGCTTTCCTGGACGCTGAGCAGAGATGCTGGTTGAGCTCCCATTAGAGAATTGGCCTGACTTCTGGGAACAGAGCCGCTCCAGTCACACCCCTTTCATGCTCACTGCTCCTGGAGTGACCAAACTATTGTTTGCAGAGCCTGAATTGCAGAGCTGAATGTGTGGAACTGAATCAAAATTCCCACACCCCAAGAGCTGAGTAGCAAATTTTCATATCTCAACTTGCTGGGGGTATGTGGTTGTCACCAAGCATGTGTGTGTATATGGTCTTGTTCACAGAAGCTTTCACAAGGTCGGCAGGGACTGAGGCGCTCCTCAAAACCTGCTTTCCATTGGACTGTGCATGCCAGTTGTCTGAACAGCTGAAAAGTCAAAAAGGGGGCTGCAAACAAAGAGCTAAGTGGTGCTCAATATAACAATGGAATGAGCTCCCTCCAGTCTCCTTTGCACATCAACACAGCTCGGGGCAGAAATGAAGACCAAGCACCTATAAATTAAGTCTATAGTCCAAAAATGTCTGAAGAGTGCCCTGCTGCCAAATGCAGGTGCTGACTGTGAATATTAGGGCTAAAGCTGCTGCTTTAGAATTTCTTGCATTGGAGTCTTTCCTATTGCCTCCCTTACAGTGCTACAGCAGGAGAGCTGCTTAGTGCAGCCCAATCTTTCAAATGTTGGTGCCTGAAAGTAGCTCCCAAAATCTGTGTGGAGCAGCCCTTTTCAGAAGCTCAGTGCAACTGGATGAATAATGTCAGATGTCCTCACAGCTATTAAAAATTAATTCCAGCTGCCTAGCTCTGGTTTTTGAAGCCAAATTTGAGGTGAGTAGGATGGAAAAGTTTGGTTTCACTTGTTAGCAAGTTCATCAGTTCATACCCAGTGGAGAAAAGGGACTAGCAAAATTTAGGACAGCTACAATAGAAGACAATAGAGACATAAAATTGGTCTGTTAGCAGATTTCCACCCATTTTTTTTGTGAGCCCATGAATAAATATCTCTTTGATGCCACTGTTTGTTTTTATTCTTCTTGAAAAGGGTCCTCCTATTATTTTTTACCTCATCCCTTGGCACTCCTTGTAATCCCTCTAATACATTCTTTTCATAAAGAAATCTAGTCTGAACAGAAGAAAGGTCATGCTTTTGGCCACACCTCTGTTACAGTGTGGGCTATGGCATGAGGTTATGTCTTGTGCCACTGACTGAATGGAAACAGGAATGGGACTGTGCTTCCTTTGTCCTTCAGATACGTCTTACTTGCAGGAATGGTGCGCAATAGGTTCTAAGGAATGCTTGTTTTTCTTAGTGAGTATTTGATATTGAGCTACTTTTTCTTCCTGTATCAATTTTGTACAATTCCTAGTTTATATGCACCTCCTTCCAGGGTGAAGGGGATATTTGGGAATGCTGAGCTTCATGGACCACTGGGCATTGCCTTATGACCTGAACAGACCCCAGGCACTGCTGAGTGGACAAACCTGGGTGATGGAAGCAGTAAGTCTGAGAGGAGACAGATTATGAGTGTGCAGGGCTGTATTCAGAGGAGTTCCACTCACAGCTCTTCCCATCAGAGGGAGCCTCTCGCTCGCTGTGTCTTTGGGAGCCACCTTTATCAACTAAAATCAGCTCAGGATCTTTGCCTGCAGATTCCAAAATAGTCCTGTCCTTGCCTCCCTCCTTCCAGCTCCCTCTCTTTAAGCAATACCTCCTCAGGGCTAGGGGGATGGCAGAGATCCCAAGGGAGTGGTGATGGCAGGGAAATCCCAGATATCTGCAGATGACCTGACCTGTTGTAGGGGAGGAATTTAAACGCCAGCCTTCCCATGAGAACTCAGGAGACATGAGGAGAAGGACCAGACCACTTCTTACAAGTCTCTTTGACATTCAAGAAAATGTTGCCCCAAGACCCTAGTTGGCTGGCTCTTACAAGATGCATCTTTGTGATGTTCTTCAGGCACAACTGCTCAACAGAAACACATTTGGCCTAAGTAGGAATAATGGAGCTTGTGTATCCCAGGCCTTTAACCCTTTCAGTTCCGGCTGGTCAATGTACCAACAGACACTGGCACTTGAACTCTGTCCTTACAGAGTTCCACTGGTAGAGAGGAGGTGTTCTCATGGCAGAGAACTCTTGTGGAGGGCCACAGTGGCATTGTGAGCTTGGTATTTTATGAATTATTCTCATGTGAACACAGTCCCAGAGGAGAAAATGACAGAAAATCAATTGAACAGATCAATACCTGTTCTGATGTATTTCCTGGTGACAGGCCAGATGGCCGATTGAAGGTAAACATAGTCTGAACAAAGTCTGGGCACAGCAAAATGTTCCAGATGGGAACCAGAAGTTCAGAGCTCATCAGAGCCATCTCCACACACACATTACAGGCACCAACCAAACACTAATAAATGATTTACAGGGCTGCTGTGCATTAGCCTCAGTTTTTGCTCCCCCCCCACCACTACTTCTGGATAATTTCACAAAAAAGGCAGATGATAGGGAATTGTGCATTTGGAGAAATTATTTAGGCATTTAGCTCTCTGTGAATTTCATACAATCTGAGAATTCTGTTTCCCCCTTCCTAAATGCCTCCCTCAGACCAGTCCTTTTAGATGGAGGTTGCTCAAAGGCAGACCCCTTTGGAGTCCATCCAAAGTCTTAAGCATCCAACTCTTTTCTGAAGTCCTATAGAGTAATGCAGCAACCCTCTTCTTTCTTCTGTGAATTGATATTTATCTTTGGAATCCTCAGTTTTTCATATGATGGTAAAGAGAGACAGGACCTAGGAATGGAAGTTTCTGCTTATGATGAAGAGCTGATACAAGAAAATTGCATGGGCTTATTGCCTTCTTCAGACCATCCTCCCACATTTCCACTTCCTCTTCATTTCCTCTATTCTTCAGCTGTGGGTAGTCTGGACATCCATCTGCCACTTCTGTCTCTTGGCCCATATGCCATGCCTGTAACACTACAGCACTGTAATATCAGGAATATTCTTTCTTTTTGGGGTGCTGCTCACTCTTTTGCACTCTGTCAGACTTGGAACAGGCTGAAGGGAAGGAAGCCTTAGTTTATTTTGTCAGGCTCCAGCCCTAGTTTTCAATGTGGTCTGAAATTGGTGGGAGGGACTCTTATATCCAGCTATGATCAGATACAGCCAAAGTAGGTGGAAGAATCTGGAGCTGAAATTTGTCTTGTTCTTTCCATTCAAAATAGGGTCTTCATAGCCTTTCTCTTGAACATGGGCATCTATAGTAAGAGAAGACCACTGGTCAGGTCTCCAGGAGCAAGAGAGGATGGCACCAGAGGGGACTGTGCCCTGACGTCTCTGCAGAGCACAGCAGCTCTGCACCAGACAGCTTCATTCTTGTTCTCTGACCTTCAGTTCCCCCTCTCAATAATTTTATTCATTATACAACACCAGGATTAGACAGTGCCTGCTGGTTGGCACGCTCTGATGGGCACTAATACCTGCTGGCACAGAAGCAGGCACATGCCAATACTCCTGTGTGCTAATGAAAAGGCACCATTTCCACTTCCATTTCAGCACACACAAGGTTTCCTGAGAGCCAGCATTGATCTTTGTGTTCAGGTGAACCTGTGCTGCCGTCAGTCCTGCCTTACAGCTCCAGGAGTCCTGCAGCTTAGGGCAATGACAGAGAGTGGGATGAGGGCAAACTGAATCCCTACAGAATTTTTGTGGGGCCAGAACTTGTCAGCACCATGTCACAAAAAAGAACTCCCAGTTCTAAGACCCAACAGCAAGACAACACCCCAAGAACACTGCACGTGACCTTACTGTCATCTAATCAGATTAGCAGGAACTCACTGTCTCATAGTGCTATTGGGCACATGAGCCAAGCAAGGTATTTTCCTAAGAAGTAGGTAGTATTTAAAATGGTCTCCAAATGTTGTGTTGGAATAATAACTATTTAAAGCATGTTAGACTTCCAAAAGAAAAATGTCCCTTGTTGCTTCTGATAAACTGATTTCAAGGCCATGGGGCTGAGAAGGAATTTGCCCTCAAGCTTGCTTAGTCCAGAACCAACCACTGCAGAGTATCTTGAAGTTTATCTTTGGAGGAACTGATAACAATCACATTTCGACTCAGAGTGGACAATGGAGCTATGGAGCCATTAGGCTGATTCAGATGTCTGCTATGACCAGAATGGACAACATCTGTCCACCTGATCCTAATAAACATTGTTTATGTTTCTGATCTGGATGTGATGTACAGGAATATAAAACCTTTGAAAAAGTGGGGTGCTAAGTGCAGAAATGGGCACGGCAGGTACTAGCATGGAGGGGTTCATATCCTGCAAGTGACAGATCTGATGTTGTATGGCAAACCAATTTAAAACAATGCTCCAAGACTACTGCACAGGCCTCGCTTTAACAAAAGCTCCTCTTCCTGCTGCTCACCTGAAGGTCATCCTATTGGAGAGACTCTGGGGATAACTGGACATTCCACTGCACATCCATTACTCACAAGTGTTATTCCAAGCTAGCTCCTCTTGCTTCGTCCTTCCTGAAGCACTTTTCTCTGCTACGTCCAGCCCAGTGCTGGTAGGTGGGGGCTGCAGCCATAGAAATTGAAGCCAGGCTATTTCATTTGATCAAAACCACTGAAACCCAGGTACAGAGAAGGAGAAAATATCCCATTTTCTGCTTGGAGTCTCAGTCACAGGACTCATATGTGAATAATAAGACTAGACAAATTAGATCCTAATTAATATCAGGCATATTCAATGGGCCTTGCAGCTGATGGATGTTTTTCCACTGAATCCATTGCCTTGTAGATTAGGACCCATGGACAGGGGATGCAAACAGAAACCAAAGTTGTAAAGAATGACAGAGACCTCCGCTTAGGGAAACAGCTGTTTTGCAGTACCATGTGCAAGGAAAAAGATGTTCCTTCAAGGGAGGGGGGTAAGGGAGATGCTGGAGCTGAGTCTTTGTCCTGCACTGTGGGGTGGGAGGATAAAACATGGGTTTTCGGGCAATTCCCACTGAGCAGGAGATGGCTCTGCAATGAGCTCCATTTCTTCCAGGGTCTGGACAAATTAATGAAAAGAAGATTGCAGGCTTGAAGAGCTGAAGGGCAATGGCTCTGTAACCAGCAGAGATCAGGGAGTTTATGGGCCCTATTCTCAGGAATCTGTTTCAAATGGAGAAGAATTTAGTCTCAGATCCTGGTGGCTCTCTAAGGGCACTACTTGACAGTCAAAAATACCTTTTTTTTCTCTCCCTCCCCATATTCCCTACTTTCTTCAAAGACTCCTGTCCTCTCTTGCTGCTCCCCCTGACAGGCCATGAGGCCAGCTGGGGCCCATGAGTGCAGTGCCAGGGGTCAGAGAGGCTGGTATGAGCTGGCTGCGGCGTGGATGAAACAGCACGTATGCACTGCTGTGCTGAGCCTCAGTTGCACAGCAACCCAGGGACACAGGCCTGGGTCCCAGCCAGCTGCTGGGGCCAGCCCTGCTGACACCTGGTCCTCAGCACCACTCCTAAGGCTGGATGGGAGTGAGCATCCCTGATTCAAGGAAAGACTCAGCTGACAGTGCCCAACGTGAGGCTTGGGGAGTGCCCAACGAATGCTCAAAGTTCTTGGCAGGCCAAAACAGGGTCTGCTGGGTTTATTTATTTGTTTTTGGTGGGGAGGAGGGGGATAGGAGAGAGAAGGTTATGATTTAAATATCTATCCTGTTGGCAACCAAAAAAAGTCAGTGGGGTGTTAAATTACTATTGACTTTGCAGGCCAGTCTTTGGGCCCCCCCTCACCGCCGAAGCTCAGCTCTCCCTGCGGTGTCTCTCACTCAGCTGCTGTATCTCAGTCAGGGCTGCTATAAAGGGAAAGCAAGCCTCACTGGCTGACACCGGAGACATTTTTATTCCCCCCCTGCCCCAGCTGATCCGGCTGGGCTCCAAGAGCTGGGCAGGATGGGGTGCCGAGCTCCCCCCAGCCCTCCCTCCCAGCAGACCTGCTGGCTGCCTGAATGTCCTTTTGATTCAAAGGTCTGCCCTTTGCGAAACCGCCTTGCTTCCCAGCGGGCTCTGCAGTGGGTGCTCCAGCTGGTGGAGAGTGCCAAGAGGGAGTAAAGTGGAGCACAGATGAGCTCTGGCCTTCTTTTGAATTTAGCCTGGCTTTGGATAATTTTCTTTGCCATGCCTCCTTAGCTTTTTGCCAGTACTAGAGGCCTTCACTATCAGGCTTCTTTTTGACTTTAAAAGGGTTCAAGGCTTTTAATCTCTTCCACCCTCCTTTCACAGATGTTTGGGTTGAGGTATCTGCTCAGCTGGGCCCTTTACGGGGGAAAACAAGATGAAAAGTCCTCTGCTACTGCCTGGTGTTGCCTTTCCTGGAACTCTCCAGCAGGGCTCTTTCCAACAGTTGCAGAACGCACAGGGGCCATGTAAAAAAGAATGTGGGCTCAGATATCACCCTTGACTGATCTTGAGCTGCCAGTGGGGTACAGAGATGAAGTACCCAGCTGAGATCCTGTTGCCAAGAGCTCAATTGCAGGGAGGGAGAGGTGGTGTTGAAGGGGTCTCCCGGCATTAGTATGTCTAGGCGAGCAGAAAAGGTGAAGCGAAGGGACCCTAAAAAAGAAAGAACAAGGGAGTGCAGGAGAGCCATAAGAACCTACAGAGAAGCATCTCACTCCCCCACACTGAGAGGAAGTCAGCTGAAATCAAGAGCCCCAGGTCTTGTGCTGCAGTCAAGCTAGCTCTGGAAACCATAGTGGGCAGCATTTAATCCTGTGAATAGGCCCATTTTCCTAAGTGACTTGAAAGCAAAACTCTGTGTACCATGTGTTAGGGGATGCACACAGGGAAAAGGAGAGGCACTTTGCAAAATCGGGGGCCACACATTAGCAAGGTTTGTGCCAGAGGAAAAAGAAGTTAATGAAAAGCAGTATGACCCTGCAGTGACTTGGCTAGCTAAGCCTGCAGACTCTGTTTGATTATGTTTCTCTTTAGTATTATTAACCACTTTCTAATGTCTCTTAAATGAAGTGACCTGCATGGGTAAGCCATAGCAGGACCATACATGCTGGATCAGCAGGCAACATGGACTGAAGCAAGGAGGGTATTCTGGAGTCTGGACACTGCCTGGGTGCTGAAGCACTGGTGAAGGGACATCCTGGGACCGGAAAACTAGAGCGTGTGGAGTTAGCAAGGAGGCATAATTCGTTCCATGCCTCCTCTAATCAGTGTGTCAGTGAGTTTCAGTTGTTCCAGCCCAAAATCACCACTTTGTTGAGTCAAGACACCAGCAACAGCAGATTATCGTCAAACTTTCATCACCTGGGGCTGAGCATGAGCATGAGAAATTTCAGCCCAGGGAAAAAAAATCAGCTTGAAATTGTTTCAGAAGGTTGCAGAAGCCAATGAAAAGAAGTGATTGAAATAAAAGGGCCACCTCAACTATTAATGCATGTAAGTGCATCCTGGCAAGGAGGAGATGAATTGCGTGGCCTGATGTGGTCAGTGCAGGATTCCAAAAAGGAGTCTTACTGAGTAGACCATCAAATAGAGAGTTATCCTCGTTCCAGCAGGATATTGAATCATGACACTGTGAATCAAAAAGCCATTGAATTGTCTATTGGTTTAAAGGACTCCTTTTTGTCAGCAGCTTTTCTCCTTACAGTTTGCAGCCACAAGAGTGAAGCAGGATGGATTGTAGGCCATGTCTCCTGTGAGGGGGTAGTGGTGTCTTTATGCCTCTCTTGTAGTCTCATCAGTGCATTCCTGCCCACTCATTCCTAAACAAAGGATGAGGATTTGAACAACATTACTGTGAAACAAATCGTTCCCAGGTACACAGGGCCACAGAAGTCTATACAGGCAGCCCAGCATAGATCTTGTCATGCCTGTATTTCCCCAGCTCCTGCTTATCCTTTTGTGCTACACATCCAGAATATTGCACGTCCCTTCATATTGCAAAAAAGGCCAACTCATGGCAGTCCCTTCTGCTGCATTTCTAGGGCTATTCATTCTCAGGTTCCAACAGCCTTATTGCACAAGTAAGATACTGTGGCCAGAGAAGGAGCTGTGCTTGTTTTAAGCCTGAAGCTGGTATATCTTCTCAATACTCTATGGGACTTCTGACAAATTTCTGCTACCTCTTTATGTTTTGTTTCTCATTGTTTTTCATTGGAGTAGAAAACCATTTCTCTTCCCTTCTTTAAAACATCCCCTTTCAATTTCACTAAATGTCTCACACCTTTTGTCTCTCCTTTCATCACCATTCTGCTCTGTGACATGGTTGGCATCCTCTTTCATTCCTAATCCTTCCTTGCCTCTTGGTATCTGCATAATCTGCATAGAAAACTCATTGGGGAAAGGGGCTGGTCTTGCTTGCTGTTGGTCTAGCACCAAGTACACCTCTCATGCATTATAAATAATCAACAGGCATCTGCCATATGCAGATGAGAGCACACCTGCTCTTGAAGCCTGTATCAGCTGCTGCTTCCATGATAGCATGCTCAGCTTCCCATGGAGGATTCATCCCAGGATGTGTGAGGAAATGTGGTAGAGATATAGCTGGCTGTGGTGCAACCATCACTTTGGGGCAACTACCCTGTCGGGATGGGCAGTAAAGCTGAGTCATGGCTGCAGCCATTTTTCATGGCTGAAAAATTTGAATCCTCTTGCTGACTCTCTGTGTAACTGGTCCAAGATCTTTAATAGTTGCTCGTTTATTACTTTGCTGCATCAGACTAAGGGAAAATGCTAGCTTTGATGAGTTGCCAAGTCTTTGCTGAATTATAACTACTAGAAACACCAGAAAGAGTGATTTTTGAAAGGACAGGAGCAGATATATATTTGTGTATTAAGTCCTCAGCAATTTTAGCTCACACTGGTAGGGGCCTTCAGCCACAAAGGGCCACATGGCAGTGGAAAGAGACTAGTTCTGCTTACAGAGGGTGCGTGTGCCCTGTAAACCACAGGGCTGTGCTCTGGGAAGGCAACCAGATTTAAGCAAGAGCTGGGAGCAGTCTGTGGTTCCCTCTTTTCATGAGGCTGCCATGATGATCCTGGGGAGGGATGCTTGCTGGCTGTGATGTGGTGATGTGGGGGAGCAGCAAAGGGGACTCCTCAGTGCTCACAGTCCTCAGGCAGGGGCATGTGCAACCCTTTCGGGCTCTGCTCAGACATCAAACCACAGTGTTGCATTCTAAGGGCCAAGACTGGCCCTTTCCAGCTCCCAATATCAGTCTCAAAGACAAGCTAAGGCAAGACTTGCTCAACTTTGGGATGGTGCGTGTGGCAAGGCTAATATTGAAAGGCTGAGTATTCACCTCTGTGTAGAGCATAAAAAAACCCCAAGACAAAACAACAACCAAACAAAAAACCAACCCAAAACCCCAGCCCCAGATATCTTTCCCTGCCAGAACTATGCTTTTTTTCTTACACAGTGCTGTGCAGGGGGTTGACTACTCTGAGAGTTAACCCAAAACCAGCTGCAATACCTAATAAGAAGCAGTTTGCTACCACAGCAGGACATCTGTGTGCAGCCTGAGCCTGTGTTTAATGACAGCTGGATGGCAGGATGGCACAGAAACATGATGGTTGCAGTGGTGTCAGAGGCTGAGCATCCTCACAGTTCCTGAGAATTCCTGCAGTGTGAGAAGTGCCAGAAATATAATGGACTGATGTTTTGGTAATCAGTTGTCTCAGCAGAGACACCATTATGTTGATGAAGCTGCAAGAAACCTCTCATTTTGAATCATGGAAGTCAGGAGAGTTTTGTATATGAACCACAAAACAGACACACATCTCATAAGATAATCAGATGTAGGAGCACTCCTTAGTGTTTGTGCAGGACTGTGTCAAAGCTTCACAGGGCACTTGGATCAGAATGATCAGAATGGAGCTTGTCTTAACTTCGTTGTTACCTCAAGGCCCAGGACTACAAGGGTAATCCAGGCACTCAGCATTTCAAATACATGCAAAAAAAGCTTTCCTGAGCTTCAGACTGCTTTCAGTACCGTCAACCCAAAGTGTTCCTTTTGCTAGTGTGTGTCTGCTCAGCAGCCAGAAGAAAAGCAAAATACATTTGAAGGGAGGGAGTGGGGAGAAATGTTATGAAATAAAAGATCAGAGGATCAAGAGCACTTTTGAGGCTCAAACATGCCACACACAAGCTCTGGGCCTGTGGTCAGCCGGAAAACATCAGTTTAAAATTCCACAATAGCCCTGGTATTTAATCCTTCTAATGCAAATTCCCCCCACCCCAGTCCTAGATCGGCACTACTACTGTGGTGGCACAACCCGAGCCTTTAAGCCTTTTTGAAGTATGCAAGAGTCCCTGTTTCTCAGCAGGAGGGCTGGGAAGCTATGTCAACAATGTCAAAAATGTTCCTGTGATTACTGTACCTTTCTGAGCAGAAACCAGGAGAGAAAGCAATTAATGCCTCCTAATCTGGCTCATAAATAAAACTTGTTCTCCCTGGAAGCGTCATCCCTGTAGCCCCTAATTAGGATGACTCCTTGTCACCTCCCAGCCTTCAACAGTGGGAGAAAGGAGGCCCATTATCTCCCTCTGCCCACCACCAGGGTTAGATGCACACTTCTACAAGTGAAGCCACGTGTCTGAATGCAGTTGCAAGCAGTACTGTGTGCCTCTGTGATATATCCTCCATGGTTGGCTTCCCAAAGCAGGCAGATATCACAGGACCTGGGCATTGGGGTCCTGGCCAACCCCTGTGCTGAGCAGCCATAATCCAAGATGTACAAAGGGTGAGGCAAGGGGAAGGAGCCAGAAGGCACAGCTGTTGACATATGATGGAGATGAGAACTGTAGACCACTCCAAGTCAGACAGAGGGAGAGGCTCAGTGTGTATTGGCAGATAGTCCAGCCTTATCAACAGCTGAAGTGTATGCCAAGTATTTCCACCAGCCTCTCCTGTGTAAGCAGAGCGACTTCCTATCAGCATCAGGAGTGAGACCTTGGAAAGCCGTGAACAGTACTTACAGACCTATTCTGAGAGGGCATTCAGGTGTGTCTGCATTGCACGGTCATTCCAGGTCTTTGGCACAAGGGTGCTTTGTCCTTGGGTATCCTGGGCGGTCTTCCCAGTGGGCAAGACAAGCCATCAGCTGCAAAGCAGAGGGGAAGGCTCCTTCCATGGGTGAGGCATCTCCATTAGAGACCAGACTGAGCTGGAGCAGTGCTCAGATCATCTCACAGCCCTACTGAGAGGTGGTACATGTAAAGGCCACTCATGTGCATGGGGAGGGAAATGCATGTGGGAGAACATATGCACCATAAGGGAATGGCAAGGGAAACACAAAATGGTTAAATCTTCTGAAAATGTGGGGAGGCTGGGCATAGCTGGTGGGGTCATAGCAGGTGATAAATACCTCAGGAGGGGACAAATAAGGAGATAGTAGGATGTACCTGGGACAGCAGGAAGGATGATGGCAGTGGCAGGTGTGCAAGGGAGAGACAGCTGAGTGTAGCCCACCAAAGGCCCATGCATGTGGGAGGTCTTTCTCATCACCTCCTGCCCAAGGTCCAAGTATCTGTGGGATGGAGCTCCCACCTCCAAGTTACAGACCGTGGGAGACAACCTTTTTGGCATCATTTTTTTTGCCAGTAACACCAAAATCAGCCACTGAGGTGTAACCCAGGTCTCAGCTTCGCATCTGAGACCTGACCCCACCAGAAATACGTGAGAAATACTCCAGCTCTAGCACCTGCCCTCATACGTGGAAGAGAGCCCAGGTGGGACATGAACACTTGAAGCTTTGCTTTCTCACCATCAAAATGCCAAGTGCTCTCCGTGGACATGCACCATCCTTGCTGAACATACTGCACCTTGCAGGGAGAAGCATGTCTTTGCCAGGAACTTCTGCCCACAGGCACACAATCCTGCCTTGCTTTTTTGGTGGAGCTGTGCATGGGGAGCTGTCAGTCCCACCTGCTGTAAGGGCAGAGCACTTCTGCAGCACTTTTAGATGAGCCTGCAGGAAGCATTGTACCTGTTTAACTTCAGTAATGTGAAAATTCTACCCCTAGAGTGATGGAGAGAAAAGCCATTTTGGATCCTGTGGAGTGGGGGATGATATAGGAATTTGTGATTCAGGAATTTGTGATATAGCATTTTTCCCTGCTGTTGACTGCAGAAGCCTGCAACGAAGCCAGGCTTAGCACTACCGTCCCCATCAGCAATTCTGCTAAGAGGAATTTGAGTTTTTATGGTCACTGATAAGATTAAAGTCTTTGTTGCAGCTGGCTGAGGCAGATTCAGCTGCAGGCTGTGTAAAAGCACTGCTGGGAGGACAGAGTGAAGGTAGTTTTGTTGCTTTCTTTGGGAATTCCCACACTTGCAAATGTTTGCATTTCATCTGAACTGCAGGCTTAACTCCATGCTTGCTGGTGTGTGAAAGACCTAAACCTGTGGATAAGAAGGACAGGAGTCCCTTTGATTTTCACGACTTTCTTGCTGAGTTCTGTGGACAGCCAAAGTACCACTGCACATGTCCTGAAGGACAGGTGCTGAGGGACAACATCAAACATAGTTCCTCTTCCTCCTCTGGGGATGGTTCTCCTCAAATGGGCCTCAGCAAGGGCCAGAGAGGGAAGATGATCAGCACCTTGTGCTCTGCAGTCCTTGCACAGCCTGGAGAATGTCTCAAGGCTCTCCACTCAGGATGTCTGGGGCTAAATGGCCTCCATTACATGACTGCAGCAGTCATTAAGGGCCCCACTTCCAGAGCTGTAGAAAACATTACCCAGCAAATCCAAATGAGACCAGCAGCTCCTATCCTGAAACCTCATTCCCATGTTGAGTCAGCAGTCAGCATGAACTTGGGCTCTTGTTGGTGGTCCTTCCTTTTTCTTGCCAGACCTCTGAGGTCATCTTCTCTCTATGGAAAGAGAATGACTACTTTCAGTCACTGCTGAACTCCTCTTCCTGCCTGGAGGACCATGCTCCCACCCTGGCAGCTGCCACCAAGGAGCTCAGGGCTTCACTGAGGGCAGTGCTAGTGAAGCAGCATTGCTGACAGCTCTTCTTTGCTGTCTGTTTCCTCTGCTGATAGGTAGAGGTATTGCTGAGTCCAAATTATGGAGCTGTTACCCATGGTCTACCTTAATATTATAAATTTATAAAAACCCCAACCTCTATTTATCAAATGAGCTATGGCTCTGGGCATCAGGTGTGCCCCAAAACTTAGATTTTCTCCAGTGCTAAATACATAATTTCTCTTCTCCCTCTGAATTTCTCCGAAGTGCTATTCAGTGACTGGCCTCTGGCAGATAAACCCTGAAGAACAGGGCACTAATTCACTTCACCTTTGATGGGAAACATCAATCTCACGACCCACTCATGGAGCAGGTTTTTTTTTTTTTCCTGAAAATTCAGGAGAAGGTAACATCGTGACTTTGAGTTGAGAGATACCCAGCTCTGAGGCATGCCTTGGGCACAGATCGTGGACTGGCTGAAAGGGCACAGAGGGAAATGAGAAGTGCTGTATCAAGCTGCTGCAGCTTTTTCAGAGCTCATCAGTTTCGTTGTACAAGGGCACCGTGTGCACGGGCACCAAATTGGGCAAGCTGAGGTTCCCAATGCCCTTTCCACTTGTGCCAGGGGAATAAGGTATTCAGGGACACGTGGGAAGCACTGCTTCCATTTTAAGAGAATTATTCATAACCTGCTACTGCATTCTCTCTCTGGGATGCCATCCTTGTCCTGCGAGCTGTCTGTAGGGCACACCCGCTTCCACTGTGCTACCTTGGGAAATAAGGTGGCGCTTTTAATCAGGTTTACAGACACCAAGGCTGAGGAAGTCATGCTTGTCTTTGCAGATCAAGGTCCAAGTGACTTGCCCCAGCTATCACAGGGAGGCAGTAGCATCACAAGGAGCAAATCAAGGCTCATCTGTGCCTGCAGCACAGGCTCTAATCCCCGGGTGTGCCTCCCTGCAGCCATGGTGATACCTGCAAGGGGCTGAAGAGTGAATAGAGAGCTGGGGTGCTGCATCCTGCTGGGAGAGGCATGGGGCTGTCCTTGCAGAGAGTGCTTTGGAGAGTCAAAAACGAAAGGAATAAATGAAATGAAATGAGATATTTGCAGAACAAGGTGTAAGATCATGTTTTGTCCTGTGTCAAATAAACAGGATTGATGCTGGAAGACTTTGATCCTGGTCTCCTGGGGTCTAGTCCCACGTATGTATGTGACAACAGGGACACAATTCCACAACCTTTCAATTTCATGTAATTTTAAATGGAAATTCTTGGAAACAATATGCAAAGCAGTGCCATGGCTGTGACCTGCACTTTGCCACCCAGGTCATTACTCCAGGCTACAAAGCTGTTGCTATCCTGTCCTGGGAGTGCTCTGAGTCCAAGCTGGGTGTTTAGTCACTACACAGGGCAGTTCCCATCACTCCAAGAGCTGGCACTGATGGTGGGAGCAGCAACTCCTGGGGATGGGGTCACACTACAACCCACGGGGCTTCAGCAAGGTTGTATTTCAGCAGGGCTGCCACCAGCAGAGGTCCTGAAATACCAGTTTTAATTAAAAGCTGTATTTTCTATTATGCTGCACAGCTAATACATGCTGACTACTGCTCTTTCACCTTGCTGGGACTAAGTCCATACTCTTTAAAATATGTCATGTGTCAGTCAGACAGAGCCCTTGGGGGCTACAGCACTTAGAAGCCAGAGCTGGGTTCAATGAGAGTAATATGCAGGAAACAAATGGAAGAGGACAGAGGGATGGTGGGGGTAGTGGGGGAAGACCCTGAATGGAAACAAAGAGAACGATGAGATATTGGAGACAAGACGGTAAAAAAAACCCACCAAACAACAAAAACAAAAACAAAAACAAAAAACCTAGGCAAATATCTGTGGTAGAGAAATACCAGATGCCTTTCTTGGAATCAGCATAATTTTAGGCACAGAGCATGTCCAGAGCTCTCCTCCTGTCTCTTGTGAGCATTGGTCCATGTAGAAATAGAAAGGGAAGAAAGAAGCAACTGATATGGTTAACAGTGGATGAAAAAAGGAAATGTACAAAAGTTTACATGAAATCCCTCAAGGACTACTGAGTGAAAGTGGTCTTCCACTCCAGACCTTCTCCTGCCTCCTACAGCAATTCACACCAACCTTTCTGAATAGAAGTTTCCATTTTTTCCTAAATATTTTGCAATCATTGCTCTCCATCTGGAGCCCCCTCTTTACAATGCAAGACTGACCTTCCTTAGTATCCTGTGCATGACCATGGGGTTTTCTCCAGCAGCCAGCTGGGCTCTGCCTCCTGTTGTGTGTTGGCATGGTGGTCATGCAGGTTGCCATAGGCAAGTACCATGCAGCAGCCAGCAGAGCTCTCTGGAACATGGCCAAAGTCTAGGTAGATCTCAAGGCTGGTGATTAAGCGGTGAAGGTCCCTTTCTTGCTCTGTGAATCCAGTCTCTTGGTCTCACACAAGTCTGGCCTCACTAGAGGCATGTGAAGGGTTGCTTCGGAGTTGTCTCCATGGGGCTCTCACACCTGTGGTGGCTTGCTAGTGGCACATTCCCTGTGGTCCTCGGGACAGGATTCACCACCCCAGGGACTGCCAGCCTTCCCAGCTAGCTCAGACGGTGGTTCCCTGCCTTGAAGTCAGCAGCTGCGAGCTGGAAGAGGTTGTGGCCACTCACAGAAGGCACGGGTGCCCTGTGGGAGGGATGGCGGTGACCCTGGAGATGGGCTCTAACGCAGGGAGGCCGGGGTTAGCATCTGGGGTTAGCATCTCGCCCTCCCGCCGGCAAGGGAAGGTAGGGCTGTGCCGCCTTATCTCCCATCACCTGTAGATGGCTCTTGCATACTCCGGCAGGGCTGGAGCTAAGCTGCCTCAGCCCAGCACTCCGGAACGGCTGCCAGTGATACGGCTACAGTGTCCTCCAAGAAGGAGGAAAGGGGAGGAAAATGACCCCACTCTACCCTTCAAAACTATGCTTGGCTCACATGGAAGCAGAAAGGAAAGCTCAAGTCCTGTGCCTGCCCCTTCCTCTGACTTCCACAGCTAATATGAGTAGATGCTTGGCTTTCCTATGATGATGTCACAGAAACAGAGCTGTTGGAAATGACCTCACACTTTTGCCCTCCTGCTTGACAGGGACATGGGGCTGCTGGGACACATGACTGTGGGACTTCAGTAACACAAGATGGGAGCCATTTGCACCGGTTATATTAAGAACATTTCACAGGCTCCAGCCTCTTGGTTTAGTTCACTCACTGGGATCTAGTGTCAGCAGTTTTGAAAACACTCCTCTCTCCAATAGCAGTGGAAATTCGTAGAGTCCCTGTGAGACCATCTCAGCATCCACAGGAGTGCCCGGAGTGCCAGAACAGGCTAAACATAGCACTGCTAATTTTGGAGAGGTTAGGTGATCACATAAAGAGAGATGGGGGTAGGAGGAGAGGAGGACAGTCAGTAAAACTAGCAATGTTAGACAGGAATAAATGGGAATGGGTGGTAAAAGGGTCTCACTAGTGGATTCCTGAAAGGAACAGGGCTATTCAATGTCAGTAGCTGGCTGCAGAAACTCACTTTTCTTGCAGTGCCCCCCAGCAAAGCTTTGTAAGGCAGCTCCCATTGCATGCAGAGTATGTCTGCTTCCCATATGAAATAACCAGGAAGGATCCTGTGGTTTAGGTAAATGACCCAGGCAATGCAGCGGATGAAATGATCTCTGCCACTGAGAACAAAGATGAACACTGACTCTGCAAGAGACCAGGAAAAGTTTTAGGGTGCTTGCACTCAACACCTACTTGCAATGATGCTTCTGCTGGAGCTTGTATGACATCCCACAGTTCTGCTAAGGTGATGTTTCTCAGCTGAGGAAGGACAGAATCATCTGGTTTAGCTTAACCTACTGCTAAAACTGATTTGCGCTAAAAACTTTGCACTAAAACATGAGGGAGAGCTCCCATCAGCCAACAGGGACTGACTGGCAGCTGAACTGGGTAATACCTTTGCTGGCTTTCTTTAAGACCACAAAAGGATGTTTTTCTCTGCCCCGGACAAATCAGTCATTCAGCCTAAATTACTTCTGAAGGCCCAGACATATGGTCTGTCATTGGAGATTGCTGTGTGTCAGCTGGACAGAGGAATGGATTCTGTGTGTGAGCACTTCACAAATAAGAGGCAGGGGGTGCAGGTTTCACCCCTGCCCCAAATGCATTTAACTCCTGTGCTGTGGGTGAGGAGCCTGGGCATGGCTAGGTACTGTGGCTCAGCCGATATCTTGGAGCTCATGGAGCTTTTACAGCCAGTTGCACTTCTGAGCACCACAGTTACAGCAAAAGAGCAAATCATCTTTATCATGTGGACACTGCTCCCTTTTTTTAATCCCAAGTTCACTGATTCAGTGGCTAGAGTGACAATATTTCTGCTAGTGGAAATATATATGAGGCCATCTAAAGCGTGGGGGCTCTTCTCACCCAGGTCAGCTGCAAATTCACAGCTTTGTGTTTAGTGCCCCCATCCTGCTCCTGGGACAGTGCAATTTCCCAGCAGTAACTGCAGGGAGATGAAAGGTTCATGAGTTGCTTGGCCTCTAACTGGCTCAAGTGCTAACTGAGTTCGTGCTCGGGGCTGGTCAGGGACCAGCTTTCCTCAAACAAAAGGGCAAAGGCAGGGGAAAGGGAAATCCTCCTGAGGATCTTCCACTCAGCAAAATGTTCCTGAATGGCCCCCCACTCTCACATGATTTGAGCATTTGGCGTGAAGACAAGTAAGGCCTGACAAAGCTCATGCTACAGTATCAGGCACATGCTTTAGAGACAAAAATAAGTATTGGCTTAATTTCCATGTTGCCTTATCACTAAACCCCTGGCTTCAGCCTGGCATTGGGCAGTGAACTGCTCCCTGTGCCAAGACTCTAGACATAAATAGGAAAAAATGTTTAAGAGATGGACAGTGAGATTACTAAGATGCCACAGGTGGGATAAAGTATTGTGAGCCCCTCTGAAATGCTCTCTAAGGGCTGCTTTACCCACACCTGCTTGTTCTCCACTTCTCATCACAGCCATCTCCTCAGCTCAGCTGGTTGCTACGTGAAGTGTGGTGAAGACTAGGACAAGGTGGCTGCTGGCAGCAAGGATGTCATTTCTGCAGCGTTAATTGCATTTCTTGTGTAACTACAGCCGCCTATAGTCATGTATCTGGGGATCAAGCCACTTTGCAGTTAATTGATGAATGAATGTTAAAGAAGTAACAAGGAGAGCAGTCTGAGCTTCTACTCAATTCCCATGCTAACCACGTCATCATAGTATCATTACATGCTATGCCTAAGCCATGCTCCTCTTTTCCTTCCTGAGAAGAACACTACTTTCTTGTGAAATTGAGCAGGAAATGCCACTTCCTGGAATCACGTGTTCAGACTCTGTGTTCAGACTACCTGAAAATTGTGACCTGTGCAACTAAACCCCCTTCATGTGCTTTTTCTGAAACTGCTCTTTAAAAATTTGAGCTATCTTTTGTGTGTCCAAGAAGTCAAAGCTCCAGTAATTTGGTCCTGCAATCAGCTGACATTTTCCGTGTGATGAATGTCTTACTAATAATCCATAAACTTTCTGTCTGAGCATCCAGAACAGAATGTTACTTTGAATCCTGTTCCTCAAATTGTGACTCACTTATGGGTTCTTATCACACCAACTCACTCATCAGGGCTCTAGAAGTAAAGGTTAGAAGCAAGAGAAATTTAACAGCTCAGGCCTCAATTACGAGTGAGAACTGGATGTTCCCAATGCAACACCTTTACATAAGGCTCCACTGACATAGGTGTCATCTCTAGCCAGACTTTTCAAGGGTGTCCTTTCAACACTCTTCCCTGCTCTCCCAGTGCTGGAGAAAGGACTGGACTTGGAGTTAGGAAGACCACAAAGCCTTTTTGTGGTAGCCTTTAGTAGGACATTTATTCCAGCAATATTAATTACCAAACAGTTTTCTCTAGCTCAGAGGAGGGCAGAGTTCGTACTGCTTTCAGGGAGAGGGTTGTAGTCCTGAGGTGAAATAGGCTGAGTTGTTGTATTCACATGGTTGCTTCTCTCAAAGAACCTCCTATCCAAAGGGAGGCTATTACTATCTCTCATTTTCAGAAACACAGATTTTGCAACCTGGGGTTTGAAGGAGACTCTCAGAGACTAAGACATCTGCTTCCAATTGGATGTTCTTGAAAGCCTCTTCCCTGAAGTTAGACCCCTGGGCTTCCAATGGTTTGTTTTTAAATTTGCCCATTGGTAAATCTTTCCATTCTGCTGTTACATAGAATCATAGGACCATTTTATGCCAAGCCTTCCCCTGTGGCTGGCAGCAGTAGTGAAATTAAGAAAACTGGTACCAAACTGATGAGTTTATCTCAACAATTCTGGCTGGCAGCAGCAAACTGCAGGAAGAGCATGAACATTGTTCATCACTTAAGCACAGCTGCATCACTGTACTCAGGTGTCTATGCTCAGGAGTGTGCTAAAATTCATATATCTGCAAGTCTTCCACTTTTTTTTTGACAGGGACAAATTTTTGGCACATGAGGAGCCCATGCCTAGGAGTTTGTACATGTGGCAGCAGAACCTTGCATGTGCTCATCTCAGCTAATGGCAAGGAATCACTTTGATTAAAGTGCTTCTTAACATTTGAGAGCACATTTTCCTGGATATATTAAACTGTAGTCAAACATCATCCACATGCTTTGCAATGGCCTCATTTGAAAGGAGGCAGAAATGATGAAAGCTTTGAGCTAGAGTGAGGGTGTGTCAGGCCTTTTGGATCTGGGTGTGTAAACAAGGGTACAACAGATTTTGTGAGTATAAACTCTGCAGACCTATAAGACTAAACTCCTGTGACATATTTATGTTTCCTCATACACAAATCACATTGACTCTCACACTCCCCTATCACGCGGAGTCACCGGACTTCAAACGGAGCGGAGGAGGCAGCTGGATTCACTAAACAACATCTTGGGCACTATGAACGTGTGCCAGATAATAAGGGGAGAACCACAATTAAAATGTCAAACTGTATCACATTTCCATAACAAAGTCAGAGAGGATTTCCCTCTCTGTGCCTTTCCTTTCTGTTTAACTTGTTTAGGGAGCTGAGGCTGCTCTTTCCATGCTGTGGTTTTCAACCCCTGCAAGACATATGAGGGACATTGTTCTTGTGATATTTGCTTCCTTCATGAGATAATTTGTTGAACACTTGAGTAAAACTGTGTAACAGAAGGAGCCAAAGTTGTCTCAGAGGAAACTATTTAAAACCTCCTGCTCAGCATGATGCCTGCTTACAGAGAGAGCAAGAGCTCTGCTCTTTGCTCTCTGCTAATAATACCTCCACTTTGTTCTCTGGAACTTGAAGCACTTTCTGAGCACTCTTGCAAGGTATATAAAGCTGATTTGTGTATGAAGCAAATGAGGTAAATTTTAATGTGAAATCCAGTGTTGCACAGGCTTACTCACAAGACTACTGCAGATGTTGTCTTCGACCTTTAAACCCTGGTTCCAGGCAAAAGATTGAAGCTGTGCTAAGGTCGTCCAAGCCTTGGATAAAAATGGAAACTATAGGGAGTTTCAGGTGTTTGGCAGAGATAAGAACCCCCTCAGACCTAAAAATGAATCTCTATGAAGTGTCCATCTTCTGCCCACCTGGAAATAATGTGATGACTTGCCAAATAGAGAGGAACTAGACACTGAAACAAGAAAAAAATTCAACATGGACCAAATATTATCTACTTGGAGAAAAAAATGCTTCCCAGGCAGATTTTACTGCAAATACTTAACTGAGTGACCATTTGTACAATGTCTCAAGGCTATTAGTGCTGTGAGCATTATCAACTGTTGTTTAATGGTTGCTGTTGCATTTGACATGCAACTGAAGGCCACAATGGAGGTTGCTTCCCATAGCAGCTGGCTCTTGTCCTTTTGAAGAATATCTCAAGTCCTGAGCCAGCCCTTCCTGACCTCCACAAACACTTCCCTTGCTTTTAAATACTGTGATAGAGGAGGCTACACTCTGCTTTGCCTGGCTGTGGCTGCTCTCGCCATGCACAAGCACATCCAACAGCTGGGTGTAAGTTTGAACCCTGGGCTTGCTGCAGCAGCACCATCTGTGAAGGAGAGTGTGGAAACAGATGCTACCGGATAATGTCTGAAGCCACTGAAGCTGCCTTCCAGCTAGGAAGTCCCAGGCAGACAGCAGCCCATGTTCCCAGGTACTCTGAAGACTATGGGCTTGCTGAGGAGAGCCATCAATAAGGATTTGGTGCAGTTTTCTTCTTCATAGAGGGAAACTGGAAGTGGGGTTCAGACCATTTTGTCACAGAGGACCATGAAAGCCCTCCATGGTGATGTGTATTAGCTCCCACTTGCTCCTCCTGTGGTCCCTGTGAAATCCTTCCCCTGCCTGCCACCAAAGGAGGAAAACACCATGGAAAGACAATGGCCTGTTAAAGATGAGGAGCAAGATCTCTCCATGTTACTTGAATGGGTACCCTGTTGCAGGGCAACCTTTGTGGGATCTTGTGAGCTCAGCTATTCAGCCAAAAGGGAGAGGAAGTGGTTAAAATGGATGTGAGATCTCCATTCTGCTTTCATCCCATTGCTGCAATGGAATCACTTGAAAGAGTGATATGGTCTATGTAAAGCAAACTCTAACAGGAGAGCCTGAACCGCTCCCACCATTGTGGCTGATTTCCTCTCCATCTTCCCTGTGCACATAACCTCTCCATACTTACCCATCTGCTCGGATTTTCTGCTTCTTTCTGAAGCAATTCAGGATCACTCAAAACATTTTTAGGGGGTTTCTTCACAGAGTTCAGTCCTCAGTTTAGAGGTATCTTTTCTTAATTTTTTTTTTTTGTCAGTGCTGTTTCTTTATGTAAAGTGTAAAATCATCATATTACAGAATTACAGAATTGTCAAAGTTGGAAGGGACCCAGAAGGATCATGAAGTCCAGCTCTTATGTGAAGTGATCCATACAGGGATCAAACCCATGACGTTTTCATTGTTAGCACCATGCTCTATCTTTCAATGGGCCCCACAACTACCTGTAAATAGATTATAACTGCAGCATCACAGGTTGCATTTTCACCCACTGCCTCCTCCAGCACTTTAACATCAGATTTATCCATGCTGAGGTAATGGAGCCCCTTCCCATAGTCTGTGCATGTTCCTGTGCTCAAGTTTAACCAGATGTCAATGACCACACAGCTGTAGCAGACCAGGAGTCAGCTGGCCTGAAAGAACATGCTTCTCAAGTAGACCCTGAAGCCCAAACCAAGCTTTACCTTTCCTCCTCTGCTTGGCCGTGAGGTCCCCAGCTCTTCCAGCTGAAATGACACCTTCTTCCATTCAAAGTCCCTTCAAACAGAGATCTTTTGCCCAGCTTTTCCTGGCATCTCTTCAGCACTCCCAGCCAGGACATCTGTTACATTGTGTCCTGCAGTATCTCATGAATCATCTCCATCTCACCACCTAATTGCAGGCACAAAACCTGGGTTTGCTGGGCTGCAACTTGGCTGGTTTGGGTCCGTGAGCACCACAGAGATATGAATCACCTCTCTCCCTTGGGAAACCCCTGCAACATTCAGTAGAAAACTTAAATCTGTCCATGCCTGAAAATTTCTCATGCAGGTGGTGTCTACTGGTGCTACCACTCCTTTTGCTAACTCTGACTGTTTCACAGCTCTGTTGTGTTCCACCCAGCTGTTGCTTGCCTCCACCTTTTGGCTGCCTCTGGCCAAATACAGTGATTGCTGCTGTTTTGAAGCAGACATCTTCTTTCCAAAGTATGTTCAGGTCTGAGCATGGCAAGGGGTGAAGGGAAAGAAGCCAGGACCAGGCAGCCCCAAATCAGGCACCAGTGGCTCTCTCCCTGCCCAATCCAGCTGTGGGTTTATTTCCAACTGCAACAGAGTTCTTAGTGTAATGCATGGTGCAAATATGTCTGAAGAAATTCTGCCTGTGCTCCCCACAGGTTTCTCTGCTGAAGGTTAGGAAGATGAAAGGCCAAAGCTGCATTTCTGGACCTTATTTTCTACTCCACCTTTCTCCACATTCCACCTTCCATCCCTGCTCTTGCAACACATAGGCAATTTCTGTTGCACATCTTCCCACATGTTTGTCCCTCCTTGCTGATACAGAAAGAGCTGCCATGGTACATCCTCATGCCTGGAGTCTCCCCAGTTTTGTTAAAATATTCCATCAGGGAGCTCTGAGCCACCTGTGCTATGTGGCTGTGAACCCACAGTGGCTTTTTTGATCATTTTGTTAGTATACCAGACAGGGATAAAGGGCACAGCTGCTGGCTTATCTTGACTCTCTGGCATATGGGTGGCCCCACAGAACCACTGCACCCTGACCAGGTACAGTAGCTGAAGCTGCCTTTTTAACTTTTGCTATATGCGGGTTATTTTGGTTTTGTAAGAAGAATGTTTGGTTGGGGTTTTCTGTTTTGTTTGTGGTGTTTTGTTTGTTTGGTTTTGTTTTTGCTTTTGTTTTTGTTTTCAACCAGGTTTGTGTATAGCAGATTCCTCTTCGAAAAAGTGGAAGGGGAGATGAATAGAGCAGCTAATGCTAGAAAGTGTTGTTTGCCTCAGCAGTCCCCTTCAGTTGTGGGGGGGCTTCTGTTCCAAGGGGACCCCTGCTGCCCCAGGCAGAGCAGGAACAAAACACAATTCCTGGGCTGGCAGCCTGAGCTATTAATTTGCAGATGGAGAGCCGAGGTTTCTGTGTGACCCTCTCTCCCTAGTGCCCTCTCAGAAACTTGGACCAAGCGATGTCCTTTCCAAGTCACACGGAGAAGCGGCAGCAGAGGTGGTGACTGTACCCCAATCCCCTGCTGTGGCTCTAAGGAGGGGACTGGGCCCTCCACATGCTAATGGGGTCCTCAGGTCACCAAGCTCCCCTCCGGTCCTGAATGCACTTGTCCTTGTGCAGGTGGGGGCACCAATGCAGGCTCTGAACAAGCCCGATGCTCAAGGTCACACTGAGCCTGGGAGAGGAGGGAACTGGACCCCAGCTGTCCTAGTGCCAGGTTACCACTGCTGCTACTGCACGGCTGAAATATTCCCCACCATCTTCACTGTCTTCCTAGAAACAGGGAAGTCACTCCTGGCCCCTCTCTGTCTGCCAGACACTGATTCTGTTTTTTGCCTACTCTGATTTCTCATGGAGTTTAAACAGAGAAGCACAGCTCTGACTCCCTTCTGGGCTGTGCACTGGTATCCTGGGAGACCTCAACGTGGCTCTGGAAAGAGGAGATGTGTGCTCATTTGTGCCTCTGAGAGAGGGCCAGGGGCTTTCTGCTCTAGGTGAAGTTCCTGAACACAGAACTACATGCACTCATAATTCCTCTGGGATAAGCCCCGGGAAATGGGGATCAGAGGCAGTGCTGTCTCTCCAATATCCGTAATATGCAGCTTCTTCCAAAGGACCCTTTTACTTTGCTGGATCATCCTGGAGTGTCAGCTCCAGTTACCAGAGATAGGTAGGCTGATGCCAGCCAGGGCACTGGTGTCCCCCAGAACTGAGTGAACCCCACCTTTGTGTCTGGGAAGGGTAGGCCAGCAGGAATGGCATCCCCACAGCTGCTGCAGACCTGTGGCACCTTGGCTGCACATCTCCTCATAGGAGGTTAGGCAAACCCGGTCCAAAACACTTCCTGTTTCTGATTACACCTAATCTCCACACCTGAAATTTCCACCCTGGTGTTCAATGTCAGTACCCAAGATGCCTCTTTTTAGGAAAGGAAAGGAAAAAAAAATGAAAGAGAAGCAAAGAGAAAGAATATCCCACTTGTTTACTTCATTCTTCATCAGGTAACCTTGTGATTCTGTGCTATTTTGGTGCTGACATTCCTAGGAGCTTACCGTAATGAGAAGCAAACACCACAAACTAAAATAACAGCATGAACCTAAGTGTAAGCCTTGGATTCCCACCTAGAGATTGACTCATCTCTGAGGGCCGCTGGGTCTGCAGTTCAGTATGACAGTGGGGAATTAGTGAGGCACCTGGAAGGAAGGATGAGTGGGGTCCAAATGGTTCAAAAAGCTGAGATTCCTATGTGCTGGTCCCTCCCCACCTGATGCTCTGTCTGTTGCAAAGCAAATCTGTGTTGCCTCTGCAGGTTCAATCTCCGCTGCAGGTTTTGAATCTTTCCTACTCTCACATCCTGTGTGTTGTGTTGTCACACACTGCAGCAGTGCCCTCAGTCATACAGTCAGTGCCACGCAGTGGCAGGGTGCGAACATGCTGAGTGTGGGGCAGATACTAGTCAAATCCACCAAGGAAGGACAGACAAGTGAGCATGTCCTACCAGCCCAGGAGACCTCATGTACTGGGGGAGAGCAGCAGTTCTCACCCAACCACCTGCCCCTGGCCCCTGATAGCAGGTACTAACAGACTTTGCAGGTCTGTGGGGTGAAGTTCCTCAGTGGAGCCAGCTGGCTGGATTGCTAAACCCGCTCCAAAGCCAGATGGAAACCTGTGTGCAGTGTCTTAGACTGAGCTGCACCATTTCTGGCTGCTGCTTTGGAAGCAGGCAGCCACAACACAATATTTTCTGTTATAAAACCAAATAATTTTAATTTTCAAAGCCTGCCGCAGCTTTATGGAAAGGAAGACACATTTCTCTCCTCGTGAAACTTCATGACATTGGACAGGGTACAAAACAGAGGCAGACTTTCTCTTTAATGGCCATCCTGGAGAAGGCTGTGCAGCATCCAGCCTATCACCCAGCAAAGTCTCCTATAGATCCCGTTATATAATGCAACCCGAGCTGCGGCAGGACCCCGTCTGAATTCACCTGATTAAATTATTAGCCTCATGTCCTGGCAAACATCTCACGAGGCTGCCTTGCCAGCTGCATAAATCTACTGCTGGGTTTCGGGTGTCAGAGCAGCACGGAAGCATAGCCCAGCTTAGGGCATTTGCTTCAGAACCGGAAGAGCTCTAAGCCCACGGGAGTGCAAAACGCTCGTAAGGCTGCTGCCTGTCCAACAGCAAAGCTGCATCCAGCCCAGTGTCACATCACTGCCCCCAGGGGCTGCTGGGACCCCATTCCCTGCACACCATCTTCTTTCACTTCAAGGAGGTAGAGAGAAAGGCTGAGATGCGACGTGGAAGCTGTCACAGGGGTGTGTGAGGAGCTCCCCTCTGTGCTATTTCCTTCTGACCACATCCATAGGTGTCCCTAAGGGTCCATGGCATTGGCCGCAGGCTGCCCGCTGTGCTCTGGCCAGGCTGCTTCCTCCCTGGCATGGTGCTCCCAGCCACCACAATGTCTCTTTTCTCTGCTGGGGACAGAGGTATGGAGCTGTGTGGCAGGAGGACTCCACATTCAGCTCATGCCTTCTGCCAGGCTGCGTTCCCCAGAGTACAGTGGGCATTAGAAAATTTCTCAAATTAGAAACTGACTTTTGGGTGTGTGCAGTGCCTGGCAAGCTCCATCCTGCATCTGTCTAACCTTTGGGAAAGGCAGCCTCGGCATGTTACCCCCCTGTCACTCTGTGTCTCCTCAGGCACCAGCGCCAGGTTAATCTGGGTAACTTTATTCTGCTAGATACAGGCCCACTTTTCCTCTGACCTTGGCCTCCACCTCTCTGCAGACACTGTGTTGCTGCCTTGGATACCACATGGATGCTTTGGAGAAGCTCTCAGAGGATCTGCAAGTGCAGAGTGCTTCCCAGTGAGGAAGAGAGCAGGCAATGGGACACAGCAATTCACAGAAGCATCACAAGGAAAATAATTTCTCAGCTCAAAGGCCTCCCTATGAAACCTGCTCCTGGGGACAACCCTGGGATTTGTTCAAGGGGAATCAGGCAGTCTTCATGGGATTGCCTGGTTACCTTCATGGTTCTGCTGGATCACCTGGCACTGCTGGTAGGAGCAGTGATCTAGAAGTCTAGAAGAGGCCATAAACTACCAAGACAGAGTTGTTAGAAGGTGGAGGGAAAATCAGGACTGAGCAGACTTTGCAAAGATCACTTTGACCTCTGTGTATGACTGAGGATGGATTCACGTCTACAAAATTCAGCTAAAGCAAAATAACTCATAGAAAGAAGCAGTATTTACTAATAGAATTGGCATTGATCTCCCACAAGTGTGAGAAGGCTGCAGTGTGACAGGATATATCCTGGTACATTTTCTGCCCAAGAGATACCTGGAGGTTTGCCTGCGGTTGGCTTTTTATTCATTTCCCTCGCTGTAAGTGTGCTCAATGGGGACAAATCTGCTGTTTTGTAAAAGGTTTTCCGGCTCCCAAGCAGCCCAGTGACTGAGTATACAATGCAATCAATGTCACAAGCACTGCTTATGCTACACTCTGGTGCACTGCCAGGATCCCACACAGATCAACCTGACCCAGCCGGAGAAATCATTGAGAAATAAGAGAGAGGGAGAGGGAGCAAGAAGAAATCCCCAAATCCCCAGAAACACAACGTTAAACCCTCCCACCTGATCTGCAAAGTGAAAGCCAGCCCAGACCAAATATAAACCAAGGCTGCACAGCCAAAACAACCAGACTGCAGAAGGTCAGATAATCTGAAATGTGCATATCACAGCAGGGCGGACGTGCCTGCAGCCAGCTCACAGAGGGGAGGAGGAATGATATCTCCCTGCATGGGCTCATTTGGGATTCTCTGAAGCTCTGGTACTCTTGGAAATCACAGGAGTGACTAGCCAGGAGGGAGCCCATAGTCTCCACAGCTGTTGGCTGGCATCTGTGTGCCTGGCAGCTGCCATCCCAGATGCATCACTCGTGCTGTTCCACCCTGCCCACACTGGGATGCCACTGCAATTTGTATGATGAGTGATAGGAGAAATGGAAAGGTGTCTTTGAAGACTGCAACAGGCTTATACCTGAGGCAGGAGGGCTAAAGCATTAAAGAACTTTAAACTTTTTATTGTTTTTTTCTCACATAACGTGTCTGATCCCTTTTAATCTTACTAAGCTAATAGTAAATCCTGCTACAGCAAATGCCCCAACACTGCCAAAAGTGTTTTCTTTTACCCTTACTAAAATATTGTTGTTTACTAGGTTTTACCCAGAAGTCCTAGGACAAAGGCACCCCTTTGCCACACTAGCAAGAGGAAAGGTAAATGTATTTCTAATGAAGAAATGGAACAGTTTTTCTCAGAGTGTCCAGAGTTGCCACCGTTCCTGCTCTGCAAAGATGAGATTGCTCCTCATGATACTGATGAAGGTGTTAAAGGGAGTGACATCTCCTTTGGTGTCTGTGTGGGTAGCATGCTGGAGAGTTTAGCAGTCACCACTGATCCCAACTTCAGCTCAGACCTTAGCAGAACTGCCCCAATGGTGTGGCCTCCCATCAATGCTATGTGATAAACAGAGACCATCCTCACCCCAGGTCTCCCTTGTAGCCCCTTGATGCTCCTCCCATGGAGACTGCTGTAGGATACAGTTATTTCAGGCCAGCTGGTGACACTGTATTTCAAATACACCCCAGGCTGTAAGGAGTCTGCCTTTCTCCAGCCCTACTTCTGGCAACCTATCTCTGACAAAAAGCATCTTCATCTGTGTATGGTAATGGTATCCTTGAAGCCATTGACTCCATCACCTCCAGGTGCTCCATCAGTTCTCTGCTCCCCACCTGTGTTTTCGACGGGGGTTCACAAGCACTGCAGCAGCCAGAAATTGTTCTCTTCTCAGGCACAGTTTTATCTTTCTTATGGTTTTGGATTCCAGTACCATCCTGAGAGACCTCAGCTGCCCATTCAAAAGGGAGGATTAAGGCTGGAGTTCATAATTTAAATGCCATTCTTTGCCAACCCAGCTGAATTTCTCAGCTGTTCTTCACCAGATAATGCACAGCCCTTTGATTTCATGCAGAGATGTTTAGCCTATGGTGTTTATAGTCATATGTTATCCTTACCATGACAACACTGAAGGGAGTGTCCCTCATATAATGATAACTCCTGCTTATCTTCTTAGAAACACTGAGGTTTTCCACCTGTTTGTTCCTGGACACATTCCCATCCAGAGACTGTGTACTTATACAGTACTACAGAAAACATGTGTGACCAGAGTGGCTGGATTTAAAAAAATCACCCCTCAGACTCAAGGCACACAGCCTGTGTTCATGTCTTGGCAGGGGCCTGATGACTGCCCAGGAGGAAGCAGAGAAATTCATTAAGGTGTTTTGCAGCTTCTCAGAGGGGACATTATACAGCTGTCCTACAGGCCTCTGGCACAGAAGGCTTTCTCCTCCCACTTTGCCAAATCCCTCTCTGTCCTGCATTCACACAACCCTCAGTACATGACAGATCTTTGTTTTCTCACACCAGGAGCATAAATTTCAAGTTAGGGACACTTGTGAAGGACTTATGGTATACCTTTGGTGAGACTTTATCCATCAGCCACTGGAATCCATCACTGTGTAGACTGTAGAGCTCTTAAAGCAACTGAGAAAATTCCTGCTAATTTTGCTGATTTGCTTTAGAGACTGTGTTTACATGGGACTACTGAATTGTGTTCATGTGGGATGGTGGGCTGAGGTATCAGGGATTCAGAAGGGTTCTGGTATGTCAGTATGCTGACCTGAAGTACACTGGCAAACCCTACACTTAGTGTTTGAGTCCTCAGCTTGCAAAGGCATAGTGTCAACATTCCACAGTATTTCCCATTTGTAGGTGTTGAAATCAGGTGCTTGGTCAAGGATCCCTTGTTTTATTTAAATGTGTGTGTGAGGTGGGTGTGTGTGCAGAGGAGAAGGCTGCTGAAGCTCAAATTGCAACTGATGAATGCTGAAAGCTGAAGGCAAATACCACTTCTGGTTTGAGGGTGAGTGGGTTATAACTTGTTATTGTAAAGAAAAAACACTCAAAGAGGAAATAAAACATGTCCCCAAACATACTCCAGGTGAAAATCCAAAAGGGAGTGAACAGAAGAACAAGATTTGAAAAAAAGAGACTTTATCCATGCTTGTACAATGGACAGGTAGGGCCCTGCACTTGTTTTAGGACTGCAGGGACTACAGTTACAATAATGAGAAGAAGGGAAAAATAGGCATGTCATGTTGAGAAAAAGTGTGAGTAGTTGCACTAGCAGAAGTGCCCTGGCCAACAGGAACACTTCCAAAAGGATGGCTTAACTCCATGACTTGACTTCATGACTTGACTTCATGCTCTGCAAATATTTGCCTTTGAAAATGACAATATTTGTGGGTACTTGCAATTTCTTTGACAGCTGCTACCAGTAGCTTTCCATAGCAAAGCAAACGGGAAATATTATTTCCTGAGGAAATTTCCATGAAAATGTAACAGATAAAAGATGGCTAATGCTACCAGAAATATTACCTTTTGCACCATAAAAATGCCTTTATTTTTCATGCTAAAATTATGGCAAGGGTAAAAAACCTCCTCATTCTTACCTCAGAAGGGCAGCAGTGAGAACAGGCTTACTTCCCCCCCCCAACAACCACTGTCTGCGGAGACAAACTTGCCAGGAAGAGAGTGTTGTGGTGTTGTGATACAAACTATTTCATTTATTCAAAAGTATACAGGGGAAGCTGGGAGGTGCTTACTTTCTCTAGCTGAGAAGTGCCAAGAACTTTCCAGGAGCCTGACAACTGGTAACTGTAACCAAAATGTTCAAAATTACATGTGGTGATTATTAGAGTGGGGGTAAGGAGAAAGATCGTAGTGAGTGATGATCAGCTAATGGGCTCCATGGATTGAATAAATAGAAAACAAATAGGCACAGAACAAACCCTTGTGTGTCTCTCACATATTGCAGCTGAAAAAGATGATTCAGTGCTAATCCAAGTAATTGCAATAAGAGCAACAAGAAATCTGTAGCCTTTTGTGAGCTATTAAACTGATGGATTTAGGAGGAGAGGTAGTCAGGGCTAGCTTGCAAATGTACGCGTCTCCAGGCCTCACAAGAACATCGCGCTGGGCTTTTTGGCTTCGTGCTGCAGTCTCCTCTCTCCCAGGGATATGTTTTCAGGAGGAAAAAGTGTGGATTCACTTCTGGACCAAGGCTGTTTTGCCCTTTCTAATCCCCTAAATTCCCTTTATCCTGCTGCCTCTATTTTTCCTCACCTGGAAACGTACTCAGCAAGGTCACCGAATCCCACATCTACAGTGTGGCGTACAGGAGCCTCCGGAGCTGCCTAGTCCAACCCACCTGCTGACAGCAGGGTCAGCTAGAGCAGGTTGTTCAGGGCCACACCCAGTCATTTCTTAAACTACTACCATGATGGATAGAAACTCCATAACCTCTTCAGTCAGCCTACTTCCAGCTCTCTCTTATTGACAAATCCAAGCCTTTCCAGCCCTTGGCTTGCAAGCCCACGTGCTGATAGTCACTGCAACAAGGCTGCTCTGACGCCAAACATCTTGCTGGTGCTACAGCAAGAGGAGGCCAATAACCCTCATGCAAATATATGCTAAGAGCCCTGAGTATGCAAAGTGCAGTGAGACGTGCAGATCACCACGCAGTGTGGGAGCCGTGCCCGTGCACGCACCGACGGGGGAAAAGCTTCCAAAGGGTTAGTACCCTCAAGGTCACCACAGCGCAGGCTGACGTAAGGCCATAACCTTGGCAGGGTGGGAGAGGGGGAGAGCGGCGTTTCCATTTTGTGGAATAAATAATACCCAAGGCTTCCCTGATAAGAGGGGCTGTATCAATAGAGAACTTTATTCAGAAGGTTAATGAATTGATTTGATCATTCCTGAGATCATCTATTAGTCCGGTGTTTGCCCATGAAAGAGAACTGCCCCGGAGCATACGCTGCATATCAGTGAATCAAAAGTGCAAAGAAAGACACACGACTGAAGAGAAAAGAAGCCTGAAGCAAAGCCTGACACTGAACAGCTGGACAGCAGCATATAATAATGGAAAGCATGTTGTGAATGCCGCATTATCCAAATAAAACAGTGCAGAGGAGATTTAGAAGGATGAGAGGGACATGTGGTGAGGATGTAAGAGCTACCATCTTATTCTTTCCTGAAACAGGCCATAAATATTCTGTGGGACCCTTTGTGACAGAAAAGTACTCTGAGCCTGATTTTTATCTGAAACAAACTGTCTCAGACACAGCAAGAGAGCAGGAGCTCAGTACCAGCCTGGAGGAAAAATGCCTACAGTTGAAGCACACCCTGCATCTCCTGCAGTAGTGGGGTTTTCCCCAAAAAACCATCCCTAAACCCTGTGCCTGTGAGTGCCAAGGAGAAGCATCCTCCAATGCAGTGCTGATGGCCACCAGCACTTTGTCTCAGCTCAGCTCCCAGGTGCCTGCCTTGCAAAATTCCCCATCACACTTGTCACTAATTGGTACCTTTGTTAGGAGGCTTATCAAAGAACGGGAGAGCTGGACAGGGTCACAATGGCTGAATTATCTCCTTGTTCCTGGAAGTGACCCTGCTGAGCCGAGGCTGAGGCAACTTGACAGGTCACTGTAGTGGAAGCAAATGCTCGTGTTGTAGCACTCTGGGAGATGAAGAGGACTTAAGGCTCCAGGGCTGCCTGTTCAGCACAATGGGCTGCCTTCACTAAAGTTACTGTAATGAAAGCAATAATCATGCAACCCTGTCTGTGTTAAAAATCCAGTTTCATCAGGATTCACTTAATTTTCAGAGTTGTCTATATGGCTAAAGTGCTCCTTAAAAGACTGAACTAGCTCATTAGGATTGAATTGTGCCCATGGCATTCAGAGGGAAACACTGGCAATGCATATACAATACATAGAGGCATGTGTCACTGCCAGACAGGCCCTATATGTATCTTGAATTATGGTCTAAACACACTCCAGCCAGGGAATGTGGCTGCTCCACTGTGAGTGTTACATGGGAAAGAGAATGGACCTGCTGCTGTGATGAATTATAAAGCAGCAGATTGCCTGTGGTTTGGCAAGGATAGTTATATCATAGTTATTTACTGTTAGTATTCATGTATGTGAGGTTAAGACAATGGTTTGCCTGAACTACACAGGAGTCCTGGAAACTAGATAGCATGTCTTCATATTGACCTTTTCTTTGGCCTAGATAAAGCTTCTTCTGATTACATGGATGCAGGAAAATGCACTTTCAGTGCTGTGTGCTCCAGAACTTCAGTGGCCAGTCGTCATTTTTCAGCAGCTCTGACCATCCATCCTTTGCTTTGGAAGCACTGGTGATGGGTGGGAGAGATGTAGATGGACTACAGCCACATTTCTGTTCATGAGCACTGCATTTAAACCTGAATAGCTGGTTTATTTCCTTGTGTTTAGACCCCTCCCATGGAGTTATAGTAGGCACAAATGCCTACTATAGGCATTTGTTCAGAGGTTCAACTCTCCTTTCAGCTGTTGAGATCCATGCTCCTGTTGGACACCAGACTGGACTGTGAGTGTGGGTTCATTCAGTCCTCTTGCCGTGACTCTCAGTGTGAAAACCGCATTGCTGGGTGTGAAAGCCTCATTGTCCAAGTCATTTACAAAACAGAATGGGCATGGAGAATCCATCCGACGGTATTCTGCTCAACAGCGGCAGATCTGACAAAACCCCTTGGCAGTGTCAGCTGGGGCGAGATAAAAGCACCTGGTAAGCTCATCAGCCATAGGGTTGTAAGGTCAAGGAGGAGATAATCCCTCTGAGCCATGTCAATGGAACAAGCTTATTTCCAAGATCTCCCATTCAGTGGCGGGGTCAGAGCTCGACCAACATTGTCAAGGAAGAGTATTCCCACTCCTCCTTACTTTCCAGGGCCTTCAGCTTTTGGCTCACCCATGGAAAGCCCACCAAAACAAGAGAGTGTCCCACTCTAAAGGCTTTTATCATCTTCACTGGAGATTTCACATGAGAGTGTGCCACATGGAAGCAGGGCTATCATGGTTCCTCTTTGTAGTCACACAGAACAGCATATCCCTCCAAATCTTCCTGCCTTCAGGTCCAGTCTTCCTCTGAGGGCGGGTCTTAGATTTGCCAGCCTGTGAAACATAATCAGGACATTTCTATGCTGTCTCTGTCACACAGCCTTGAGTTCAGGGACACTTTGTTGAATTCTGTGCTTGGTTTGCCCTGCTTTCATGTCCCACGTCGGGGGCGTTGATTAGCACATAGAAAGTAACTGTACCTGCCCTTTGGGTTAGAGTGTTATTTATCTCTTCAGCCACTTTACTCTGTTGATTGCATAGTCCTTCTCCTCTGCAAAGTACAACTCTGTCCTGAAAAGTAAAAATGGCCTTTTTTTTTTTTCAAAAAACAAAGATTGCATCTGCTTGTCAGAAGGTATAATAAAAACCTCACAGTAGCATAGTCCAGCAGCTTCATAGAGAGCGCAACATCTGTTGCATGCCTGCTCAAAACAACTGGGGGGAGTGAGCTTGATGAATTACACTTAAAAGTAGTTCTTTGGGGTCTTAGTTTTCTGTGACAGAATAAGTGGAGGTGGCATTAGGATCTTCTATTTCAGCTGAGCAGATCAAAGGGAAGGAGATGCTGCCCTTCGTGTAAATCCTCATTTTTCAATCTATTTCCAAATCATCTCCATCTTCCCAGATGTATTGACTATGAATTCAGTCAGGGACCTCAGATTCTACAGCAAAATCTTGCTCCAAAAGGCCATACATTGTTTGCTCCAACATAGCTGAAATCCTTCTTCATGCCTATTGTGTGACTATCGGCAACCACCTTACTAAGCCAGACTGTACTGTTTTGGGTTCTCGTGCGCTGTTTCTCAGTGGGAATCAGGTAGGTATGGGAGAGGATGCATTTAGTTCATCTCTGGAGCTGCATGATGAAGTGATTTTGAGCTTGGCAGCCTCACTGGAAAATAATTTAGATTCAGAGAAAAAAACAAATGTAAATTTTTGGGGGTTTAACTCACAGGCAGAGGAAGGGGATCAGTCTCATTGTTTTCAGTTAACACAAAATGTTCCATGTAATCCAAAACGAAATGCTTTGCTATGGACACATGCAAACAAAAGGCAAAGAGGGGGTAGGTTATGCAACCTCATAAGGAAGGAGCAGTTATTGCCATTGCAGCCTTTTATCTGTTATAGAGGGGCCCGTAAGCGTTTCCCCATCTCTAGTGCAAGGTTGATTTAGGCTGGAGTAAAGCAGGAGCCCTGAGCATGGGGCTCTGACACCTCCTTGCCCAAGAGTCCCAGTCTCTAAAGGATTCTGGGCTGGCTGATCTTCAACTCTCCACTTTTCCTGTTGAAGACATTCTTGTTTAAATACTGATTGGGCCACAAGACAGCAGCCTTCTTCATCCTGCTGGACTGGAGTGCTGTCCCACAAGATGAGATGCACAGATTCCCCTCATTTTGGGAGGGTTTATGAGCTTTACATCAGGAAAAGCCAACAGGAGACTGGAGGCTGAGAGCTACTCGCACCCTAGGAGGGTCTGGATAGGACACTCTGTGTCCTGCTACCCACAGCCACACTCCAGGCAGCTGAGAGGCAGGGTTGCATCTTCCCTTGCTGTGTGGGAGCTTAACTTGACTATTCTACAACTCTTAAGACTAGACATAGAGGTACAGTTTGAAGAGCAGTACCTCCTCTTTCCTGTTTGTGAAGTTAATTCCTTTTTTTTTCTCTTTTCCTTCCCAGCTAACATCATTCATGAAACACAGTACTAATAATCTGTGAACAGTTTCAGGACAATTAAAACCACATTTACAGAGTATGTATTATTCTCTTCAAAAGTGATAATTGTTCAGGTCTATTCATGATTGCACACTTGCAGAATTAGTTCCATATATGTGTGAAGGAATAATTTCAAACCCTCTTTTGAAACCGAGCCATTGTTGGTTGTAAAAACTGATCAGAAAAATAGGATGAGACACAATTGGAAGTGTTAGGAAGCTAATGAAGAAAATGTTATTTGCGTTGGTGCCAGCCTCATTGATATTAACTGAAACACAACTTCATTCATCAAGCTTCCTCCTGATCCTATTGTATATGCCAGTGGTCTAGCTTATGCAAAGAGGATGTGCTGCCTGTTAAAGAGCTGTCTTTGCCTGTGTTAAATTGGCAAGGGTCAATATATCAGCCTGTGGTGTGGGATTCATGATGTGCTCCATGGGGCTGACTGTAGGACAAATACTTGTTAAAGGGCAGGCTCTGTCCTCAAAGAACTCCCAAGTGAAGTTAGAATCAGCTGCAGCAGGTGATGGAAAGACAAACAGGCAGTTCATGATGGGATACAAGGCAGCAGCTAAGTCAGTGCAGAGACTCTGGATGACTGCCGGTATGAAAGAGTTTGGGTATGTGTGAGCCACAAATCACCTTGCCCCTAAGAGAGAACTGAGAAATGGTAATAGAATATGTCTACCCAGAGAGTTACAAAAATGCAGGAGGGAGGGGAAGAAGGGCTTTGATATAAGGAGAAAATATTGTCGGTGGAATTATACTCAGATGGGAGCATGAGGAGGGGAAGCTGGAGCATACAGTAATGCAGGTGACTCCAACCAGCACTGCTACTTCACTTTCCAATAAAACAAGACCAGGAATCTCCATTTATTTTAAGAAGATAGACTTGAAAGTATAAAATGAAATACTTTTTCTGGCAATGCATAGAGTACTTTTAGAGAGCTCTGTGTTGCAGGATGATATTGAGACAAACAGTTTAGATTGAACATGTGATAGACACAGGACTAAATTTACCTTTGCTGTTAGGTAAAGAGAATAGACTGTGTCTAAATAAAGTATAAATAATGGTATCTGCACTTACAGTACACCAGCCATACACGTGCCTTCAAAGCCCAGGCTGGCCAGGAGGAAATCACAAGCACTGTCAGTGCCCAGCTTCAGGACATGAAGTAATCAGCCATGAAAGGGGCAGATTAAGATATCTCTACTGGCATGGAATTTATGTGAATTAGGAAAGGCTTTGCAATTGTCCTTCAAGCATCCACTACTGCTAGCTGTAGTTCTGGCATCAGACCATGTGGACAATTTTTCCTAATACAGCAGCCCTTTTCGTCACTTGTTCCCCAATATGCTGATCCCAGGAACTTTCAGGACAGCTTCACCCAACTGGGTTTCTGACAACATTTTGTCAGAAGGCTGATGTGGTTGGCTATTTCATTTCTGTTGAAATCTGATGGACAGGGTGGGCTTTGTTAGATTTCTGCTGTAATAGGAGGAGATTTCTGAGGGCACGGACCAAGGACGTATTGTTTCTTCTGATGAAAAAGTTGCCAGCAGCCAAACAAAACATTACAAAACTAAACAGGACAGAGTGTGTGTGCTGCACTTCAAGAGGCTGGTCTTGTTTTGACAAGAATCTAAAGCAAATGTTAACGGAGAGGACAAATCAGAGAGAACAAAAAGTCATCTCTCCAGACTGGTCAGAAATTGTCAGCCTGATTGACACCTCTACATGGCAAGACCTGCCTTTCATCTTAGGTTCTTGAGGAGGAGACATTGCTCTCTGAGCCTCTTGGCAGGAGAATTCCTCTGCTTAGTCTATTGCTGTTGATCATACAAGTCAGAGATGCACCTCATTAAATGGAAGATAGCACCCTCTCTTCAGATCTGGTTGTCTGCTCTGGGTTTGTCTCTCTTCCTTGGTATTTCATTCCCATGGGCCAGGTCACTTGTAGCTTATCTGGCCCCAGTCACTCTCATGCTTCTAGGCTCTTGAAGGAAACAATGTCTGCATCACCCAAATGCAGGCTGTTATTTCACCAGGTAGCAGGGAACTACTTGGCTCTTTTTATTGCCATAGAAGGTCTCAAGAAGTATTAGATGCCTGTGGTCTGCTACAGACCAACCACATTGGAATCAGCAAGGTACTCAAGTGAGTATTAGAAGGGACATTTTCAAGTTCTGCTCTGCATTACTCCTGCCATTGCTGGGGAGGTGGGTGGGCTTGGCCCCAGCCTGGGTCCTAGCTTGAGCTGTCAATCTACCTGTGCCCATCCTGCCCTCAGCTCGCCCTCCTCAATGATGTACCAGATCTGCCAATGGTGAGGGTCCTCAGGAGACCATTTCATGCCATTCTAGGTACACTTGCACTTGGATGCCTATGCTACAGAGATGAGGTGTTAGTAGAAGCCAGTGGCTTCCCAGGTTGAGTGACATGGACAGAGCAGCAGGTGATGTTCACAGATCAGGAGGTGGCCAGAGTCCAGCCCATCAGTTGGCTTCATTTGCACTGGGATCACAGCAGGGGATGGTGGAAAAGGACTGAAGGAAAGGTAGCTCACAATGTTCTCAGTGGTAATGACAACCTAGTCACCAGTCAGTTATCAGGATTCATCCCCACAAATTTGCTATCCCAGTCCCCAGAACAGTGTTTTTAACCCTGATCCTGATGTTTCTAAGGTCTGAACAGTGCTCAAGATGAGAAAATAGCAAAAGGCAAGTGTGTGTACAGCTATAACCAAGAATAAAAAGAGGAAATACCGAACATGGCTTTCATCATGGATGGGATTTACTGCCTGCCCCCATCCTTCAGGACATAGACGTGCAGTCTTCCCTGAAGATACTTTTCATCCAGAGAGGAAAAAAATCCAGATGGGTTGATATTTTTTTAGTGCTAAGAGCTTCACAATGTAATATTTATTTAGCAGAATATAAACTTCAACAAAGCCAAGTCTGAAAGATAGGAGGGTCATTCGTGTATTATAAAGATGAGAGGAAGTGGTGAGCAGTCTGGAAATAACACAGAGTTAGAGAGGCTGCTTTTGGAGGATTTCTGAAGAAATAAAGTGGTTTCAATGGTTTGATAAATTTCATTGACCTTCCAGTGGAGACAAATCTGTCTTTTATCTTTTATTTAGTTTTGTACACAGATGAGCCTTTTCAGCTATTATTTCAGCTCTTGGAAAGGCATTGCAAACCTAGCTGTGATGACAGACATTTGAACTCAAAATGATCTTTTCCTTTTCCTGAGATACAAGTCCTAAGCTTTGTGAAATGATTGACTTCACAACACAAAGCATCACAAGATACTGGTCTGTGTCCAGAAACTGGCCTGCTGGCTTCCCCTCTCTTATTGTGCAGCCATTCTCTATCCTGCTACCCCCTTTCTTCACACTACACTGGCTGCTTTTATTATTTCATTGATAAGAGTTTCACCTGACTCTACTTTTGCAGCTCTTCCCTACTTACAGCTGTTGTGCTGAGTTTAATTGCAATGCCTCAGACAGCTTTTGATAGGAAAAGGGCCAGAAGGGCTGTCCCCAGTTGACAATTCCAATCCCTTGCTATTACAGGCAAGTGTGTCCTGTCACATCTTTCATAAATACAATAAGCTCCATCATCAAAAAGCTTTTATAGTAACCATTTTAGCAGGTTGTCTTGCTGGAAGCTTGTTCTGCACCTCCACTCCTCCCCCTTGGATGTTCTGATTATTTGTACGTCTCTCACTGCGTTGCTTTGTTTTCACAAAGGGGGATAAAGAGATGGCTTCCTAAAACCCCTCCTTTTATGAGTTTGACACGTAGTTAATTCTTTGTTGGTGGTGATTAATCCTCTGGCAGAGCATTCAGAGCCTGGTAATTTACAGAGTAATTTGGAGCAATCAAGCTGATGTTGATTTAGTCCCAATACCAAATCAATGCCAAGGTACATGACTTCTGATCTGCTCTCTAATGTATCAATAAAGGCTACAGGATGAAATACATCCTGGCATTTGAACAGAACTTAGCAACTACCTCAGCATTGTGGTATGTCACTACAGAGAGCTGAATTTCACCCGCAGAGAGCATATTCTGATGTGTGTAACACTCTGCCTTGGGTTTTAAACACCATTTCCAAGCATTGCAGAGCCAGACGTTCTCTGGAGTTAAACTTATGCTGCATGTGCTAATGCACCATAAATCAGTGCTCACTAATTCTCCGTGGCTTTTCATGTCGGGGAAAGTTTCTAGAAAGCAGATAAGAGAGAAGAATTTGTCTACAATCAAGGAAGGTGTGAGACACAGACTGTGAAACAGCTCCAGAAGCTCAGAACTTGCCTGACCTGTTTATGCTTTTAGGTTTTGGAAGCGCCCAGACCTGAGGTCACCATATCCTGAAATTCTTATACTTTCTACGGAATGACACTGATGGAATATCCACATTGACTTAGCATTTCAAATTCAAAGTGCTTAGTTTAGTGGACAGTTTCTAATTGGCCAAAAGAAAATTAACCAATAAAATAAGTGTAACCAACCACAAATCCATGGCATCAATATTACGTATCTGGGAGGTATACATCATATGCTGTCATTTTCCAGCTTGGTGTTAAGTCAGTACCTAATCCAGAGGCACTGGAGGCATATGATGTTTTTGTAACAAGCTACCCAAATAGAGTAATGCTCTTGGTCTCACTATGAAGAAGACACATGGGAACTCATTAAGAAAACACTCCCCTTTGTAATGAACGTTTTCAATCAGTGTTCATTACAGAAACTTTTGGAGTGGTGAATAACTGGAAGAAATGAGAGACACTGTATCTTCTTCTGCACTCACTGACAGGATGAGAAGGGATTCCCTGTCCTGGCTGTGGGGAAGAACACACTTCCTTCTGCGACGCAGTCTGTCACTGCAAAGGAATTTGGAACTTAACTAGATGCATGCATTTAGAAAAGAAAAAATTCAGACAGAGGAAAGATCATAAAAAAAAAGTGAGTAAAACTAGTCCAGGATTTTATTTGAATGACATCAACAACAGAAGATACCAAAACTGGCACATTTTTGTGGACAGAACTAGCATTTCCAGAAGAAATCCATTAGACTTTGGGGGAATTATGTCAAGTAAAAAATTTTTTTTTTGGTTTTCAGTTTTTTAAAGACAAATGAAATTACATTTTATAGGGACTGTGTACTGAAAATTGCTACTCAACACTGGAAAACTTTTCTTTGCAACCAAAGTAGTTTTTTTCAGGTTTCTAAAAAAACACCCAAAACCAAAAAAAACCCAGCCAACAAACCTAAACCAAAACAAACCCCAAAACTTTACCTTTTAAGTAAAATATCCAGTATAGATTTTTCTACACTAAACTTGCAGAAACAGTTGATATTGCAATTCATGTGGCTGTTTTCAAAGTCTGAGATCTCTTCAGACAACTGTAGATGAGTGGTCAAACAGGGTCCCCATAACTGAGATAATTTGCAGTCCATGCAGAATATCTTGCAGAGGATCTTAGGGTTGCAACACAAAAGATACTTATTCTTGCATTAGAGGAAGTTTATATAACTAAGTCAAAAGAAAAATTCAAGCACATAATGACTAGAAAGCCTCAATGGATCAAGAATAAAATGAATAAACAGATCTATCCTACCACTCTGTAACAGTGTGTCTGCAGGCAGCAGTCATTTACTGCATTCTTTAGGATATAAGAACTCCAAATTCATGTGTACAAATGCTGCTACCAGTGTGAGACAGCTGACTTCTGTACATCCCTCTTTCCTACAGTCTCCAGCATGGATCCCTGTGTTGTCCAGGGACCAGAAGTTCCTGTTCAGCAGAGAGGACTTGCATATGAGTCTTACTCGAGATTAACAGTAAGTATGGGCCCCAGTATTTCCATGAACACTAAAGGATGTAAGCAGATCCCTGAAATGAAAGAGATACTTTGCAGAAATGGGATTTCAGAAATCAGCATGACAGAGAAACCACATTGACAAACCCCTGGATATTGGTGCCTGGAACTTGCCACTTGGGACTCAAGCACAACCAGCACTGCTGGTCTGCCAGCCACACAGGTATGATGGAAGATGCATTCAAGCACTGTGCAAGCCTCACAAATTCCATCTGGCAATTCAAAGAAAAGAGATGCTCTTCTACACTCCAGGAATATTTCTTGTTTCTGTGCCAGCGGCTGAGGGATTGCATATGCGTCTCCTCAAAGCCATGTCATTTCTATACCTTGGGATCAGTGCTAAGCCTCAAACAAGGCAGATTGACTTCTCTACTTGCTGCTGCATGGGATCTAGCTAAACAAGGCTCTACAGGTTTTTGTGTATGGAAATAGGCCTTTAAAATCTGTTCTGATCATACCTGAAGTGAATGTCTGCCAGTGGCATTTTTGAGGAAGTAAAACCAACATCAGCTATTAAGAGTAGTAGAACCCCTCCTCTTTTTTGCTCCTGTTCTTCTATTCTCTCCTTCCTCATGACAGAGAAACAGGACTGTAGGTTAATGATCCATTGATGATTTTACTGAAGGTCTCTCCACCCATTCATGAGCACTATCTGTATCACTTCTGAGGTTTTTGTGCTAAACCCCTTAGCATTTCAACCAATCCAAGCCTGTTTTGTTGTTGTTGTTTTGTTGGGTTTTTTCAAGGGTTTTTTTTTTTTTTTTTTTTTTTTTTAGCCATAAACTCTTGGAATCAGTGATTGTCTATTTCTCACTGTGTGTTTTTGGCAATGCCAAAACCAATAGGGCTGTTCTTGATTAGGCACCACCATAATAACAAGAGTGTGGACAACCTGTCTCACTTGCACTTTGACGTGAAGATTTGTAAAATATCTGCTGGTGATCCCTCTGTGTAATGTGAAATGACACACTCCTCCAACATCAGAAGCTAGGACATCTTTATCTGAAAAAGTTATTTGCATGATAACATCTGCACACTGTGTGCTGCTCAGAGGAAGAAGTGTATTTATGAATGCCGGTGAGGAGCTTGCTCACAGGTATGAATATGAATAGGTTGTTCCACGCAGGTAAGTCAGCTCTGATGTTGTCAGGGCTGGTAACCTTGGGTACTGATGATAGCAATCAAGTCTGTATTGCACACGTAATCCTGGGTACCAAGGTCACCCACATTAACTTGCACCATCACCAAGTATGGGTTTTCCATGATTGTGGGGTCATTGGCCACAGTTAGATCCAGTCAAAGGAAGATGTAAGACTACAGATCCCTCAGAGGGCATGGATCACCATGAGATGCTCTAAGAGCATTTGCTGCAGAAAAATGTCATAAATCTGAAGGCTACTACCTTGCTATATTTGACAAAACCCTCCTTTAGAACAAAACTGTAAGTTACAAAGGGCATTTGCATTAGATGGTGAAAGATCTCAGGTGTTTCTGTTCTGGGGAATCAGGTGACACATCAGTCAATGGCCCCTCATCGTCACTGATATCTCTCATTTTGCTAAGCATAAGTCCTGATTTGTCTCTCCTCAGATGACACAGTGGCTAGATTTAGATGGTGACTACACATCTTATCTATCATAACTCCTATAAATAGTTGTCATATCCATGTACAGTATCTTGCTGGACTATTTACAGCATTACCCAAAGCCCCTTGAAGCCAATGAAAAGGATGCCATTTACAGGGGTTTGGATCAGGCCGTTATAAACTCCTCACTTCTAGGATATGTGATCACACTCTCCTAGGCCTACAACTATGTGCAAGGTGAACCACAGTTAGTAATAGGCTTCCATTAGGACCTCCTACATTTTTCTAGCTATTTTCTGGCTAAATGATCTCAATAGGAAAGAGGAGAATTAAAAACACAGAATGTAAGCAAACAGGGACAAGATTTGGAAGGAGTCCATCTTCTGCTTTGATACATTTTCCTGCTTATAATAGGGGAAAGATTTGACTGAAGCAAAAATGGGAGAGGGCAACGGGAGAGCAGGTTAGGATAGTATGTGGTGGGAGGCATTAAACTCTGTGGCTTGAAGTCTGTTGTCTGCATTGAGATCCACTGGGTAACTATTTCCTTTGCTTAGTATTTGTCATTGTGTTTCCTACCTCAAAATGGGAACAGCAAGTCCTGAGAGGGTGTCTGCCCTTAGTCCTTCTGCATGGCACATTTACCAGCAGAATCTGGCTGTGTCAACTTCCTCCAACAAAAGTCTTGCAGCAGGTAACAATATGTTTTCTACAGCAACAGGGAGAAGAGATAGAAAAAGTGTCCCAGCTTTGGGGACTTGGCTGTTCCATCACTCCTCTTCCAGCCCTGCCTTACTCTTATACTCTAATTTAACCAGCAAGTGAAGCCAGCATTGTACCTGAGCAGTGAGTACAAACCCTACGAACCCAGTAAGATCCTTGTGTTTGATGCTATAAAAACAGAGTGGAAGGATAGTCCCAGCTCCAGGAAAGTTGCAGTCAAATATAAATAAAAAGCAGCAGTTCAGGGAGAATGTGTAAAAAATGAGACTTTTCTGGCCAGCACATTAGACAGTAGCTCTTATCTTTATCCAGCACCCTGTAGGCAAAGTGAGGGTTTATATGATTGATGTGAAGGAGGGATTAAAGAATATTTTCCCTGCTCATCTTGCCATGCGCCAATGAAAAACAGAGATGAACATGCTGCAAAAATCTTTGTCCCTCTGCAACTCAGTGTTTTGGAGCAAATGGGGACACCTTTCATAATCCAGCCTCAGTAGGCAGAAGGGAGGCAGCTGATAATGAGGATGGGTCTCAGTGGCATGGGCCACACCTCAGCACAGAACTGCAGGAAGGCACAAGAGGCCAATGGGCTCTTATTGGTGGGAGCAGGGAGTTGGGGAGACACCCAGTGCCATTCTTGTCCCCCTCAGGATGCAGGAAAAGAAGTGCAAGGTGGGTGAGGAAACCCCCACTTCCTTCCTGCAGGCAGCATGTGCAAACAGGTGGAAATGTTCTGCAGGTGTGCGTGGACTCAGCTTCATCACGTCCAGCCCCATGCCTATGCCTTACCTGGTCTCTAAACTCTGTGCTTAGAGAGAGGGAGAAAGGGAGTAGGAAAAGGCATCAAGAAAAGTGAAGATGGCTAAGGCTGAAGAGAAAGGAACAGCAGTGACGGGGAAGGAAAACCAGAAATTTTCACTTCAAGTTGTAGCAAGAGATGACTGACAAAACCAGGGATGAACCGGGGAGAGCTGGAACCAGCTGCAGGTGGAGATAGTGCATGCAACAGAGTGAACAGTCTGCCTCTCCAGGCAGGAACAAAAGCTGGCAGCAAGCAAAAATCCTGATAGGTAGTGTAAGAGGTCAAGAAAACAGGCCAGGAATGAGAAGCAGAGGGAAGGGATGCAGGTGGTGCTGGCTCCTGTGGAGAAGGTTGTGTGAACTCGTACCCTCAGGCCTGGCAAACCTGCCAGAATCTGAATTGGTTTGTGCCCTGAAGCAGGAGGGTTAACTTCTTTTTCTGTTGCAGTCTTAGCTAGACTAACTGCAGATATTATTATTCATACAAGTATCTAACAAAAGATACAGTGTGGAGCAGCTGGGGCAGAGCTCTGGAAGGTGAATTATATTAATGTTTTTGTTGAGGACTTGGCAGAGTTTAGGCCTTTTCATGCTCATCTGTCATGAGACAAGATGGATGACAAGAGTGAACGAACAGAAATATGTGAACTGGTTGGAAGCTGTGCCTCAGCACTCAAGAGAAGGCAAGTAGCTGGACAAACTCCTTGTAGCCAGTGTCCTCATTTATCCCTGTCCACGGAGAGGAGGCATCACTCCTTTTACCAGAATCGTGACTCATCCATAATTTTTTTTGTGCAAAAAAGTAGTTGCAGATACCTAGCATCTATGAGTGGTACTTTTTAGAAAGTGGGAGAGAGCCCAAACTCCTTGGCTAAAACAAAGTCATTCATGAGGCAGAGTATTCATCAGTTGTTCTGGAGAACATGACCTTTTGATTTCTGTGAACTACAAAGTCGGAGTCTTTGCTGACCTTCCTGACTCCTTGAAACCAAAGGGGAGAGGGGAATGACTTATTACCACAGAAGACTTAGTTCATTTCCTTCAATAACGCAGAAGTTACTTGTTCGTCAGCCAAATGAAAAGAAAGAAAAAAACATCCCCAAATGTTTTGGTTTGGGTAGAAACAAATCTCTTCTTTTGTTTCTTTGTTTTGTTGCTGAAACACTTTTAAAATTTAGTCCGGTCACTGGAGATCTTTAAGTCAACTGGAAGTACAGTATGGTGATGAGTGAGTGCCATCTTAAGCTGACGGCATCTTGGCCACTTCCCAAATCTGGGCTTGCACCCTCAAGCACTCACCCAGTGGTGAGTGGCTCTCTAGGACCTCTGCTGATGGGGCTCAATTCTGCAAAATTAATGAGCTCCTCCCTGGATCAGAGCTTATATGTCAGGTGACTCCCCTTCCCATCCCAGCATGTTCTAACCACTGATCCAGAAAAGTAGGCCCTTGCTATATTAGCCAAACTTGAACTGCTCTAACAAGAGGTAAAACAGAAAAGCCAGTTTGGATACCCTTTTGCTCTGTGGCTGTTTGACAAGGGAGAGCCCCCAGTTCACTGTTACCTGGTCCTATAGAACATCCCACTTCCTTAGCAGTGAGTTATTCACTGGAAAGGTTTCACCACTACAGAGGCTGCTGAAGGATAATTTGTGTCCTCCATGCTGCTGTCTGCCTTCAGGCTTTCATTGTGTTACTTTTGCGTGCACAGTCCAGAGTTTCTCTGATCTTACTTACGCAACTCTCAGAGAATCTTCTTGAAACCCAAGCCCCAGAGGAAGGCTTAATGATATGGTTGAGAGAGCTCTTTTAATTTCAGCTCCTCCTCCCCACATCCCTTTGCTCTGGGCTGGCATTTAGCTGGTCAGTGTAAAGGCAGGAAACACAGCTAGGGTAGTCACCAAATCCAGCATGGCAGTGGCTCCTTGCCAAATCGTCATGAAAGAAAGCTCTTCCACTGACACCATCAGGAGTTTAGTTCATGGATCACCAGATGGAGTTGCAACCTCAAGTTTTGCTCTGCCCCATCAGTCCCATTCAGCAACAAACAAATCTGCCTTTTGTGGCTATGGCAAGGTAAGACACACATGACAAAACCTCCAGGTACAGCTGATCTTCTAGACAGGGTCTAAGCCACCATGTGTACTGCCCAAGGAAACACATCTCTGTCCAGGACAGCAATTAGGGGAAAACAAACAAACAAGCAAACAGACAAAAATAGTGCTTCACAGTGTCTAAAGAAACCAGTTTTAGGACTAACCCAACTGTACAAACCTGTCAAAGCAGTTAAGTCACTTGCTGGTTTATTGAAGTGCATGGAGGTGTAAATAAGTGGATAGTGGTATAGAAAAGATAAAGGTGGTTTAATTTTAGTGACTCAGGGCTTTAGACTACTGTTACCTTTACCAAACATATGGTGAGGAATTCGGAACTCAACCCTGGAAAATTTAACTAATTCACATGTTTTAACAAAATAAAACATAACCACAGGCTTTGGGGTTTCTCCTAAATAGCTAATCCTCTCCTCTCCTCTCCTCTCCTCTCCTCTCCTCTCCTCTCCTCTCCTCTCCTCTCTCCTCTCCTCTCCTCTCCTCTCCTCTCCTCTCCTCTCCTCTCCTCTCCTCTCCTCTCCTCTCCTCTCCTCTCCTCTCCTCTCCTCTCCTCTCCTCTCCTCTCCTCTCCTCCTCTCCTCTCCTCTCCTCTCCTCTCCTCTCCTCTCCTCTCCTCTCCTCTCCTCTCCTCTCCTCTCCTCTCCTCTCCTCTCCTCTCCTCTCCTCTCCTCTCCTCTCCTCTCCTCCTTATCCTTTCCAAAAATTCTTCTTTACACTAACTGCTACTCCAGGAATCCTGGTTCTCCTTTGTCTCACAACTTCCAGGGTAACCACACTTGCTGCTTCTCATGCAGTCTTCTTCCCTGCACTGGCAAAAGCAACTCTGCCTGCTACCAGTGCAGAAGTTGGCTGCCTAATGCCACACAGCACCTGGACAGATTTCATTTCAGGTGCTTGATGAACTCGTGTATGGCAAGCTTTACTGCTTAATTGTCTTGTCTTTCTATAAAGAAGTGGAAAGGAGTAGCAGCACTCAGATGACTCTGGAAACCAGTAACAAGATGGAGAACCTCTCACCACTGGGTTACAAGACCATATGTGAGTTAGGTGTGGTCTCATGGCCATCCAAGTCTGGATTTTGCCAAAATGTGTAGAATTGTTTTGCCTTGTCCATAATTTCCCATCCCTGCCTTTGTACCAACTGTAGGGCTCATGCATCTAGGAAATGGAGCACATCAGGCTGAGCCAGAGAAACACTTCAACCAGCAGAAAACAGCAGAAAAAGGGAAGGGTTCCCTCATCCAAATCCCTGATCTGACTGCTAAATGACTTGATAACCAAGGAGCATGGGTGATGAGGTGGGAACACATGATGCAGGGCTGACTAATTCCTTTCAGGTGTGGTACAATTGCTTATGCCAATGATGAAAACAGAGAAAATAAAAAACTTTGCATTTTTATGTAGGAATTTAAAGAATGCCCATTTGTCATCATTACAGTGGATGATATTTTTACAATAATTACTGCAAAGCTAGAGGATGGGGCTCATCTCTGCTCATTTATCCAGCTAATTTGAGCTAGTTTTGCAGATTCCTCTCATCAGTGGACAGAGAAGCTCTCCCAAAGCAGCATGTATTTCACACAGAGATGGGTGTTTGGGGGATCTGAGACATCTGGTGATCAAAGAATCATAGAATGGTTTGGATTGGATCATCTAATGGTCTTAAAGATCATCTAATCCAACCCCTTTGCCATGGACAGGGACACTTTGCACTAGATCAGGTTGCTCAAAACCCTGTTCATTTTGACCATGAGCACTTCCAGTGATGTGGCATCCACAACTTCTGTGGGTAGCTGGTTTCAGTGTCTCACCATCCTCATCATAAAGAAAAGAGGAGGCTCAGGTGGACCTTTTCATTCTCTACAAATACCTGAGAGGTTGCAGTGAGGTGGGTGTTGGTCTCTTTTGCCACATCTCCTGTGGAAGGACAAGAAGAAATGGTCTTAAGTTGTGCTGGGGTGGTTCAGATTAGATATTAGAAAATATTTTTTCATGGAAAGAGCAGTTAGGCATTGGAAGAAGTTGCTCAGGGAGGTGGTGTAGAGGAAGTGTTCAAGATGTGTCTGGATGTGGTACTTGGGGATATGGTTTAGAGGTGATAATGGTGGTGTTGGACTGATGGTTGGACTACATGATCTTGAAGGTCTTTTACAATCTCAGTGATTCTGCGATTCTATGATTTTACCATCTTTCATTTTAAAACTCAGGTTTAAAATGAGGTTTTTTTTCCTCTCACTACAGGTCCTGGTAAAAAGTCTTACAATCTTCCTCTAAATAGTGAAAGGCAACATTAAGGTCTTCCTGGAACTTTTTCTTCTGTGGGCTGAATAACCCAAACTCTCTCAGCTTTCTAGGACAGTTGCTTGAACACCTTGATCAATTTTGTGCCCCTTCCTTGGACCTGCTCTAACAGTTTAGGTACTCTTTACTATAAGTTCCAGCTCCACCTCCAAGACATCTGCCTTTCTGCCTTTCACATCCCATCTTGTTCTTGACCACAGATTGGCTCAGAAATGTTTACTCTCTGGGCCGGGCTGAACAGTGCAGGCATCCTCTACATGGATGTATGCCTGGTGTACGCCTGTACCCTACCATCTCTCTGCCCTTCCTGCACTGGCACTGCACCTTCCCAGACCTGACATTTTTCAGTCAGCTTTGGCTCAGACTTGTAAGGCCGGCAGCAGGTTCACAGACATAGGGTTTATCACACCCTGGTCATCACCACAACAAAAATATGACATCATAAAAGGCAGCTTTGTTGTTTCCTGCTTTTTGTCTGCAGTAGAACAAGCAGAGACAAGTGCTGGGCATGAGGCACCCCATCTTTCTGAGTGCTGCCAGGGCAAACCAGACAGAAGTGTATCCTCCCAGAGGGAAAATCATTTGGGAGGCTAGAGGGAAGAGACACTATTTTAGGAATAATTTTTTTACAGACGTTTTCCCTCCGGAAGTCCTTTTCTGCTATCTTAGGGTAGGGCCTAAGAGTGTTTAACTTAAAAGATCTGGTATGGAGATTTTGATCATAAAGACTTAATTAAATGAGGTGTTTGTGGAGTTTAATATTACATCTTTGCTGATGGCTGGCTGATTGTTTTACTTGCCTTTGATCAACTGTGTGAGTGGAGGGTCATCCCAATCACTGCGGGCCTACAGTATCCGTCATCACCCCTCAGTCCTATTTGTCTTGCATGTGTATGCAGAGGGCCTGCTTTTGATGAACTGTGAAAAGAAAGATGAACTGTTGTAATGAAAACATTCCCTCCCCAAGATCCTCTTTAGACAACATTCAATTGGTTTGACCTTGTCCCCTCTCATGGAGGATGGTAATGATTCCTGCAGATGGCTGGGTCATTCCTTGGACACTTGGGAGCAAGGGAGCTGGATTCTCCATCTGTGTTAGCTCTCCAGCTATACAGGCTGCAGCTGGGAAAAGCAAGCACAGCATGGGTAGACATACCTGAGGTGACTTGTTGGAATCCTCAGAGAACTTCTGGGATGGCTATTTTTACTTGAGGGACCTCACCTAGGCTTGTTTCACTCACAGCACACACATGCACTGGCTAGGCAGAGAGAGATGGATCTCCCAGGTCTCCAGTTTCCTCTCTAAAGAAAGACCTAGCCTGAGAGAAGCCATTCAAGATGTCAGCCCAGCTTTTCTTGCCCATCTTCCTTGAAATAGCCAGAAATATTAGTATGTGGTCTGTAAGCTGAGCTAGTGGTCTCCTCTTTAAACCTCTCTTTCTCCCAAAGACGCAGTGTTCTCTGATTATGTCACATTTGGAAAAGTGATATAAAAGCTAATGATGAACACAGCCTTCATGTTCATCATCATAGTTTTAGGGAAATGAAATCCCTGGACCAGCCCTGGGGAGTGTGCCTGTCCCTCTGTCAGATGAAGAGGTGACTGTGTGGGAAATCTTTGCCCATTTGTCTTCATGGGAGGAGTACACAAAGGCTTTCCATTACTTTTGCTGCTTAATAGGACACAGTGGAAAGAAATAGCTCTGTGTATTATAAAGATTTAACAATATTTGAAAACTAAACTGGCAACTTCATCCTTAGAAGCATCAGAGGGCACATGAACCCTTTCAATAACAGTTAGTAAGGGTCTGTGCATGGCCTGAATATTTGGTGACTGTAAGCAAGGAAGGGGAAAGATAAATAGGGAAAAGAGCACATGAGAGTGATGAGGCTTGTTCCATGTCACACATGCAGACCACAAAACCAGAGACCAAACAATCCCAGTTGGTGTCCTGTTTGTGAAACCACCGAATCTACTTTGGTGGCCCTTGAAATATTTGATTTTAGATGAGGTCAGTCTCCACTTCTACCTGAATAGACTGAAGATGTCATGACACATCAAGTTCTTGCTGCCCCATAAATTTGTCTACAGATCCTACAGCAGCACTGTAAACCCCTTTAAGGCAGTTTATCTTTTTTAACAGTGCACTTATCTTGTCCATCCATGGCTTCTCCAAAAAGAGCTGCAGCTACTTTAATGACTAAATTCTTGCCTGGGGAAATATTCACAAATAAAGGGTATGCCTACTGGCCTAATCCTTCTGGTCTCCTCATAGTTCCTCTACTTCAGGAGTTTCACAGAAACACAGATACTGTATCACAGTTATAAGACACCCTGACACTTGAGCGCAGGCCAAACACTGACCATTCTTGCTTTGTCATGCTTCAGTGAAGCAAAAATGACACCCTTTCTCCAGGAAATAACACAGATACCAGCATCTTGGTACCTACAATAAGAAGCCTTTTAACAGATGCTGCTATCTGCAACTCAGAGTGGTAGGGGTGGGATTTTCTGCCTACCTCTGCAGCACAGGATTATGTAGGCGTGACTCATTTAATCAGTTTAATCATGTTTCCTTCCATTTTGGGTGCTTTAGATATTACTGCCCGGGCTGGCCTCATTTTCTCTTGACCTCTGTCAGAGGCACAAGAAAATTTGGTCTCCTGGAGGACTGCAGCCCTGCCATTTACCTCAAGTCAAGGGTTTCATAGAGGGCTATCCCAGTTTGGCTGGTCCCAGTGGGGTATAAGAGCAGCCACAATGCTTTGTTCTTGTACCAGGCCCACAGTTTACTCCATAGCGCATTAAGTGCTACAATCCAACACATTTGTGCTGGGTGAAGAGTTCTTCCTGCTGAGGTGTGCAGATTTAGCTGCATTCATTCAGGCAGAATGCCTCAGCAACATTAAAGTTGTTGTTTAGTCTCAGCAAGATCTGCAGTACTAGGTGTGCAGCTGGCAGCAGTGGCAGTCGAGGAAAGATCTGACTTGGGATTCCCCAGCAGGATTTTTTCCAGACAAAGAACCTTACCCAAACAGCGTTGCATAAGAGAAGAGGAGGTCCCTCCAACTGGCATCTGAAGCAGTGCCATGAGGCTAAAACATTGAGCCAGATTCATGAGGCAGCTGCCTGGGTCACAGCAGTTTGTGGTGCGTGTGACAACATGCACTGGGAGATTACTTGCTCCAGTAACTTGGTCTGGGTGTTCAGGACCCAAAGTAAATACACAAGCCACAGTGCTGTACAAAGACTTAATACCCTCTATACATAAAACACCTTTCATTCAGCAGCATTTTAAAGCATTAGTACATCCTGCATACACGGAGGAGAGGGCAAAGCTGAACTCGGTAACCTTTGCCCCAAGCAACAATGGGAAGAACAAGCAGGCGTTCATACAGGGCCTGCACCCCAGCTGCACCAGATGTACCCTGTTCCAGCCCTGGCCCTGCTCTGTGTGCATGGCTCCTGGCCATCTGGGATCCATGCTCCCAGAGACAACTTGGACACACACAGTGTGACTTGTAGTCACATCCATTGTGTTTGTGAGCAAACACACAGGAAGTAGGTGTCTGGGTCTCCCAGGGAGAAATACTCCCAAATATAAAAATAACTGAATGCTTTGGCACCTGTCGAAGACCCCTCCAGAGACAAAATAGCAAAAAACCTAAACACTGAATCTGATCAGCAAAATCATTTTACTTATTTAATTGGACAGCATATGAAGGTTGCAATCCTACTGTCCAGGACGCACACCTCTCTGTCCTGCTATGTATTTCTAAAGTATCTGATGGCATTGTTATACCAGCCCTGACTCAGTACCAGCACCAGACTAGTCAGAAGGGCAACTTTCTCCTCTCTCAGTTCAGGCCAGCAACTATACTCAGAAGCTACATGTACATGTACATCCCTGGACTACTGAAAGCCCCGGGCACAGGTCGTTCAAGCACAGAAAATCATGCAGGTGCCTGAGGCAAGGAGTGAAAACAGAAAAAATTCTCCAAGAGCTGACATCTTGGGAGTGTTATTCTACTAGACCTGTATTCTTTCAGATGTGCACAGGTGGGGGATGAAAGAACTGATGCACAAAATTTGAAAATTATTTCCTAATTTTCAAGAAGTGCACTATATAAACCAACCACCCCCCACCATCTGCAATGGAAACTTTCTCCTAGGAGAAAAGTTATCTTTTACATCCAATGATGGAACCAAAGTTGGGCATAATTTATATTAAGCTCACTAACCATTTAAAAAGAGTTAGAGAAAGACATGGATATTCCTCTGCAAGTATTTTTGAAAGTATTTCCAATTTTTCCCCTAGTCTTTGTCTCTAGTATTTATTCTGGATTTTTCAATTGCCATTTCCCTTGATTGGCGTGATCAGTTTTTCAAAGGCAACAATAAAAAAGACATTTTTCCTTGAAAGAAAATTTTAAAATTTAAGTTAAGAATTTAATATTCCTCTTTATTTTAAGAAGAGAAAGATGAATTTAAAAATCTGAGAAACTATCAAATCCATGGAAAAATAAGCACTTTTGATACCTATGGAAATTTAACTGAATTGCTGGCCTTCAAAACAGCACAGACAAAAGAGAAAAATATCCACCCATTTCTAGTTTTTGGGGAAATTAGAAATTGCATGCCTTTGCACTCTCAGATGAATGTCAAATCTTGCACTTCATCAGCAGCTATCATTATTCCTACTTAGAAATGGGTCTGTTGCAGATGAAGTGGAAGGTCAAAGGAGCTCGCTGGCCCTTGGCTGGTGTGTACGTCTCAAATCCAAATTCCAGAGGAGTCAAAAAGGAGGACAAAAGGACAGAGAAGTGCAACAGAAAGGAGCTGAATTCACAAACAGGGGAGAGTTGGTCTCCATGAGTATGTCTGAGATGCCTTTTACTTCTAAGTGAGCCAATGATAATTGTGCTGGCTTAGCTGTATGGACAATTTCTGCCCAGCAGTCCCTGGCTCATAGCAGCAAAAATGAGCTCCAGCCTCTTTAGGAGTAGCCTCATGGGCAGCCACAGCCTGGGGAGCCCTAAGCCACCACTGCCATCCAGGCCTCCCCCTCCTCCTCTGCTGGCCCAGGACTGGGCACTCCGCTGCACAAACGCCGGCTGTTTAATGTTCCCTCGTTAAAAATGGACAGGATTACAGAAGGAAGGGCTAAAAATGCAGGCCCCATGAACCTGCTGAAAGGAAACTTCTTTGTCAGCTCTGAAGCCCCTGCTCACCTTATGGTGTTCAAATCTGTGAGGATGTGCTCAATGCTGTTTTACCCAGATCTAATATATGCATGGCAGGGAGCCCTTGGCTTTTTCTTTTTATTTAATATTTGTGTTTACGGTATTGGAACTTGCTTCCCTGTGAAACCAGAGAAGGAGAGATTGTTGTGTGCTGCTTGTTGTGTGCGTCAGGTTTTGCTTTTGTTTCTATTCCTTTTATTGAGTTACATAAAGAAACTCAGCAACTCTTGGCTGCTTGAGTGTCTGTCAGACTCAGTTTGCTTGGGCACCAAGGTGTACCTCAGTGCAAGGCCACCCCACCAGTCACCACTCAAGAAATGGTTTAGGACATTGCCAAGGGCAGCTGGTCCAGCAGGGAGACACACTTATTTCTACATTAGCTGAAACCTGGCCTTCATGGTTGTTTGGATTTGTAACTCTCTTGAAGAGACGACCCTGTGGTGTTTTGAGGATATTCTTCTGGACAATTTTAGGATGGACAACTAATATCTTCTCCCATCAGACAGCAGTCTGTAAAACCAGATGGTGGCCTGGTCACAAAACACCTACCAGCGAACTAAGAATCACTCTTGTGACTTTTTGCATCCATAGCAGGATCACACAAAACCAAGCTGGAAGAAACTGTTAAAGGTTATCTTGCCCTTCCACTAGCCTCCAGATAGGATCATCTATGCTGAAGGTGATGAGATAGTTATCTGAGCTGCTGCTAAAGCCTTCCCAAAAGAGCACTTGCAGATAGCAAACCATCCCAGTGGTGCACAAGTCTCACAACTGGAAAATGACTTTTAACATCTCCCCTAAATTCCCTTTGTTTCACTTTAAGCCTGTAACTTCATTTCCTGTCCTCCCAGCAGACATGAAGAACAGCTTATTCTGCCTCCCTGCAAAAGTCTTTCACATACTTGAAGGGTGTTAGCACAACTACCCGTCTTCAATTCCCCAGACTAAACAAACCCAACTCTCAGTCATTCCTCATAGCTCGTGTTTTCTAGCCCTCTGATCAGTCTTATTCCTGCCTGCTGGACTCTCTCCAGTTGGTCAACATTATTCATGATGCTTGGTGCTCACAAGTGGATGTAGATTGATTCAACAAGTTACTTCAGGCCAAAGGACAGAAGGGAGTAGTTTCAAAGTTGGGAGATCCTGACTGTGAATGACCTAGTCACTCTAGTTGTGGCAGCTCTGCAAAACTTGACTCTTAGTCAGACTGGCAGTCTCACAGAGAAGCAGCAGATTCATAGATGGATATCAGTGTCTCAGATTCATTCTGGAAGCTAATGGGCAGTTGTAGAAAGAAAAAAAACCAAAACCATCAACAACAACAAAAAATCCCACCACTAGAAATGCCACAGTGGACTCACTGCCTGATACTCTTTGTGATAAGTACACAGTTAATTCATTTTTGCTTCAGTTTCAGGACAGATTTATGATGAATTCCTCTGAAGAGCATGTGAAGAATAAAACAGTCTATTAGCAATGTATTCAGGGACAAGGGATATTGTCCTGTTGTCCCAGAAAAGGAAGTTCTTTTTCATGGCCCAAAGCTTACTCTCTGGGTGAAGGCATATGCTCGTGTGCCTATACTGCCTTTGCCAAAATTCTAAAGCAAACCCTAGCCTCATCTGTAAATTGAGTACAGCACAATACCTGAAGAAAGGTGAGCTCTGCCCTGAAATCGTGTCATATTGCCCTCTGAGCAGACAAGACACTGACACAGTTGTTCTGCTCCTGGTCCTGACTTTATCTCACTGGCCAGCACTGGGATCCTTGCAGCATATTTCACTGCATGCTGTGGACGTGCCCCAAGGAGCTTGTTGGGTTTGTTTTTCAGGGCAGCAGGGTTTCTGTCTGGTTTTATTGTCATGTTGCAAACTTTTTTACCCTGGAAATTGCTCTTTTCAAACTCTAACCTTAGTGTCCCTCAAAGAGCTTGCCCTTTTTGAGCCAAAATCCTTAGATTCTGTCAAGTGAAGACAATGGAAAGACGTGTTAAAACAGCAACACTGCTACACCTCAGGCAAGGCTCAGCTCCATTCTTTTCTGGGGAAATGCTCAAATACATATTGGCTAGGATTTCAGCCAAGATTTTTTCGGTTAATATTTGCAAAATTTAATCACAGCAGCCCAGATGCGACATTGCCTTAATCCCATTGAATTGTTCCTTAGTCTGCAGCAAGCGCCTCCGGTTTCAATTAGACCATTCATGGTTACAGGCACTTTTGAATAAGAAGGGATCAAAACCTGATTCTGGAAACCTGGTTGTAGAATCCATTCATCCAAAACCAAGGCTGCATTTCAGCTGTCCAGTCTACAGCATATTATAAAGATGGAAGTTTTAAATAAACACTGTATTGGACCATTGTAGCAAAAGACTGTGAAGACCAAAGTTCTTGAAAGAGAAGAGCGTAGGCTGGCTCTTTGCAAAAAAATCTCCCTGAAAACTCCCTCTTTAAATGAGAGATCAAACCTGGAAAACAAGCCATACCTACCCCAGAAGGCAGGCATTCCTCCTGAGTGCCACATAATAACAAATGATGTGTCTGTAATCCACAGCAGAGATGCAATGGCATTTTCTTTGACATCAAATGCTAAAGAGGGAATGAATAGTTCTGTAAAGTGCTTTTTCCAATGCAGGGTGAAAGAACTTTCTCCAGAGAGAGGATGATCTCTGGGGATGGTTGTTTGTATCTTTTCATTCCCCATTAGCATGAAGAATCCAACTGTGTTTATGTACTTAATACTGAATACTTTCAGGAAAAAAAGAGATTCAACTACAGCTAAGGAGTGTCAATAAAAAGCACATATGCAGGAACGAGGAGAAACTGAATGGAAAAATCTTGGAATCAAGAGATAACTATACCTTTTTGCACTGAGCATTTTTAATCCAGCCTGAAAACTCCTTTTAAATGGAAGGGAAAATAAGGATAATCCCAAATCCTCCTAGAGGCCAGCCACGATGATATTTGGAGAGCACTGCTAAGAGCAGCAGCACAGCACAGGGTGGTCAGGGAAAATCAGGATCCACGTACCTGCAGTGGAAGGAAATGAATTCCAGCAGAACAGAACTGACTCAGTTATAATTTGATCAGATCACTCTATATCACTCCTCCACAAATACCAAATACCATCCAGAATGACCTTCCATTCAACCAAATAGTCCGGGCTCGATGCTGTACCCCACCAAAAGATTAAAGGGCAAGCTTAAACTTACAGCAGGACGTTTTAATTCTCTGTATCAATACCACCTTTAAAAAAGTGCAGCAGGTTTTATTCCCTGTTTATTTCCTAAGGCCACATGTTGGCTCAGCAATGCTGTGTTTCACTAAAACACCTGCTCTTTGCAGGCTCGGCAGACTGAAGGACAAGTTAATTAGGTAACTTACCCAAAGGTCACATGGTGAGTAAAGTAGGATTAGCACTCAAGTTCCTCCTGGCAACTAGTCCTGTGCTGTGACAATTAGAAAAGGTTAACCATCCTCTTTTAGCTTTTGTTTTCCATCTTCCAGAATGGTGCAGCACGTACACAGGGCTGGGCTGTGTTACATTGCACCTGCAGTATTTTGGAAAAAAAAAGCCACAAAACAGAGAACTCATCCCAAAATGGGCTTTAGAAAGTTGTCATATCTGGTGCGATATTGTGCTCAAAAGAGAATGGAGCGAAACAGTGGATTAAGCTAAGAACACTGAATATGAATTCTGGAAACTGCCCCACTCCCTCGCTAATCCCCACACACAGCCCTTGCATGCCCACTGCTCTGTGGCACTCTGTCGTGCTGCTGCCCACCTCCTGCTGCCCTGGCTCCAACCCCACCTTGGCAGAATCCAGGTGACAATATTATGACAATACCATCATAAAGAGGTTCTGGAGGTCATATTTTGGCACCACTGGATGTGACCTCTCCTCCATCAGCATTACTAAAAAGAGCAAATGCAAATGTATTTTATCTTTGAGAATAGTGATGGATTTTCGCTCTGGCTGGGGATGAAGTGTGTGCCACCTGATGACACATATTCACATGCTCTGTGTACTTATCTCCTGAAGTCATTCCCCCAGGACTCTTCCCATTTTTCTAAGCCATATCCTTGGGGAAAAGGGATTTGACTGTTTCCAAGAAAGAGCAGCAGGTTCCTTCCAAGGAAAGTGAATCCCGAGTCCTTTTCCAATTCCTTGAGTGCTGCACCTCCCTCCTCTTGGTGGGGAGCAGGTGTGAAGATCAACTGTTTATCATAATGCTGGAGTTTGCTGAACACATTTCACCCACAACCTTCAGCCGCAGTGACGTGGGGTGGTCACTCACCAGCCACGGTATCAGAAAGTACATTCCACATCAGGCAGAATATATGGGAGCCCTCCCCTGCTACTAATGCAACCTTAGGCTAAGGGTTTGAAATGGAAAACACCCCATTCACATGGCTTTGTTCAATGGCAGACAGTAATTTCTCTGCTTTCCTACAGCTTTAGATTCAAGTGCCTTTCTCATGAGAGAGTTTACTAGACCATTCACCAGAAGCAGCAATTTCAGCATTAGCCAGGAGCTATGTCCCAAGATACTAATTGTTCAGGATCATTCACAGCCGTGGAGGGTAATCGCTAAAGCAAGATCTGGTTCTAGGCTTTGAGAAGGACAACTTGACTTTAAAAAGTCAGCTCATATTTACTGTGGGTTAGAAAAAGCACCTGTTTAAACTCGGCAGATCTGACTAACTGTGGGCATGTTTTGGGCACTGACCCGTTAACAGAAAGGGTGGGGCTTTGCAGGCATTAAGAGCAATCAGCAACGGAAACAAATACAACCAACGAAAACCAGCATTTTCTTTAACTTGAGGATAGGAAGGAGGGTGATGATCATGCCTAAAAGAAACTGTAACAAACACACTCTCATTTCCAGTTGCTGGCCTTCTGACCTGTCCTCCACTAAGAGGCAGGAACCTCAAGATACATCAATAATTTCTGTTCCTAAAGAGATCCCTAGTACTGAGTGGTATTTGATGACTCTGAACTGGCCAAAGGTTCTAGAGCAAGATATTATATTTGAAATAGAACACTTCCATACAGAAAGAAATGTACTATTCCCTCTGAGAATAAAACCTTGATTAAAAGCCTGAGAAGAAGGAAGAAACTCTCTCTGCATGATTTCAACCAGCAAGCAGTGTTGAGGGGCTTGGATGTTTTGCCACCTCCTTCTCACTTCTTGCAGAAATGACTGTCGGAGGGAGCCTTTCTGCCCATCTGAACGTCAGGTCTCCTCCAGGCAGCTCCTGCGCCAGTCTGATCCTCTCACAGGTGTTTTTAACATGGTCCTTTTTTTCCTCTTTCTTAAACTACTGTGCAAGCAGGACAGATTTCTGTTCATCAGCTGTGTCTATCTGCTTTTTGCTGAAAGCGACTCTCTGTGCGTCACCTAAAATAAGCAACTGGGGCTACCCGCTCACCTTCATCTCTGAGGACATCATCAAGGCTGTGAGACCTTGGCTAGCTGCCCATTCCCAGGGCCAGCCCTGGAAAATGTAATTCTGATTGGCTCCATGTATTCACATTGTCTGTTCGGCTGCCCAAAGGATTGAATGCCAATTTATGTGCGGCTACTGAAACAGGCAGCAGCATCCTCCACAGCCAATAGGCTCAGAAAATATTCCTAGTACCTGCAATGGTATCAATCAATCACCAAAAAGCTAAATGGCAAAAGCATTTGGATATGAAACAGGCCGTGTAGAATCTACAGCGTCTTGACTTTGTGCCGAACACTTAATACCTTTGGAGAGCTCCTGTGTTATGGGACTCCCTGAGTCACATAGAACCTTTGCTCTGTCACAGCCATGTATGGCCACTTGAGACTCAGTAATGTGACATCAAAGGTCACCAGCACCACAGAAAATACTTTAGTATCCAGTTATTTTTTAAAAGATCAAATCTATCAAAACTAGTGGAGTTTTCTATACATCAAAGACAATTTACTGACATTCAGTGAAGCATATCTCTTTAGATCCTAGAGAAAGGAATGAGCCTCATAAAACAATACGTATCTTTGCATTTCATGTCTTGATGCCTCTATCTATGGAGGCATTTATACAACCCCCACAGCTAGTCTCTGGGTATTGACCTCGTCTGATTAGAGTATAGATTTACTAAAGAGACATGATTTGTCTGCATAGCCAACCTAAATTTCTTAAAACAGCTTTCTTATGCAGTTTGTCATAGAACATTTTGCTGCAACAAGGGCTTTTTTCCTGTTTGGTGGGATGCTGCTTTGTTGGTGTTGTGTAATTTAAGAGTTATGTCTCAAGATATGACAGCAAAACCAGTCAAAACACCAAAACTTGACTGTATTTCAGAACTTTTGCAGCAAAGCAGAGGAGTTCATACGCCTGAGACTTTTGTCACTGTTGAATTCCCATGGCGCAGGAACATCAGGAAGAGGGGTGTGTATTACTTGCTCTTATAATCCTCTTTACAGAGGTTGGACTAATGTTCATGATACAATCTATGGTCCACTTCAGCCATTCCCAGCTGCAAAAAGGAGGCTTTTGCTGACATGGTGAGCAACCGTGAAGGTTCTCTGAGAAGTGGGATGTATTTGTGACTGCCCAGGGGTCATGGGCAGTGCAAAGGTAACTTCAGAGATCACCGTGGGGGAGAGCTGATTTACTTCTGCTCACTGAGCTCTGGAGCAAAGAGCTACCTGTATTTCAGGCTGTGGTAATCCCTTGGACAAGAGCCTTGTCTGTCATCAGTGTGCCCAGGTTTGCTTCACAAGCTGAGCTGCACAGCAAAGGGGACAGATTCACCAAAGCCAGGGTGGTGGGCTGGAGAACTCATTCCCTGCTCCCTGGGGTCTGGGGTGATCCCACCTGTGGACCGGTGGTCCATGCTCACCTGGGCCCAGGCACCATCCTTCCTGGGTGACTGCATCACCCTCCCAGAGAAGGGAGCAGCCTCCTGTGAGGGGCTGGCTGCAGAGGGCTCTGGGGAGAGCCCACTACAGCCAGAGGAGCCTGGGGAGTGTGGCTTCTATCCCCTCTTATCAGTGCAGCAGAGGTTACTCCTGCTGGGAACTTGGCAGCTCGGCAGCCGGTCGCTGGAGGCCTGGCTGATGAGGGCAGAAGGGATTAGCATACAAAATCTCTCTTGGGAAGATGTCCCCTGGAACAGGAAGCGTATCATCATGTCACTGTAGACCAGTCAGGCAGCACCAGGCTGCCACAGCCTGATTACTCTCCTGCCACTGGAGCACAGCCCTTCCCCTGGCCCTGGGCAGGCCTCCCATCTCTCGCCGTGCTAGGGATGCCCCAAAGGTGCTATGGGATGTCAGAGCTGACAGCCTCAGGGTGCTTGGCACCTCACTGGCACTCCTGGCTCCATCATCCCTCACTCCTCCAGCTTCCTCCCAGCTGGCATACCAGTATGGATGTCCAGGTGGGACATCCCCATCCCCACGCTACAAATGCAGACTTTGGGCTGCACTGTTGAGCCTCACCTCATACCCGTGCCCTGCCACTGAATGAGGAATAGGAGGGCAAGCACTGAGCCCCACCAATAGCTCAATGTGGCAGTCAGTGATTTTGCAAAAGGAGAGGAACAAGCTGTTACCTTCTTGAGAAGGAAAGGCCCCTGCTTTCAAAAGAAAGCCTGCACAATAAATAATTACTGAGGATTGCTGGGAAAACCTTGTACACTGGAGCATGGGAGCCAGCAGCACTGTAAAACCTCACCTCACCTTGCAATGCCACTGTGTGCTTTGTTTTCCAAAACAGTACACCGGAACTTTCAGATCAACCCAAATACCAGGATGCCCCAACCACTGACTTGGAGATGCCACTCACAGTCACCGAGGGCCTCAGGAGGCCATAAGACTGTCTTGTTGCATTTTCTTTTTGCAGTGTTTTCATCCCAAAGAAAGCTGGGCTGCCAAAACCGTACTCAAAACCTCCCAAAGCAACCCCTTTCAGGCTCTGACTTAGCATAGCCCCAAGCTCCCCAGCCATTCTCAGGGGCTTTCACAGCAGATGCACCTGGGCCACAGCCAAGCTGGCATGAAATCTGCTTGAATCTTGAGACATTTTATGACCTTGATAATGTTTACCTGAAATAAGTGGGGCTGCTTACAGGTCCAACCTACCTAAAAGCATTTCTTACGAGGGCACCAAGCACGTAAATCCTCTCACCTCTCTGTCATTGACCTTTCTGTGGGAGGAGAAGAGGTGCAGAGGCATGTGGGTAGCAGAGTACTCTCATGTGTAACTGTGCTGGCACCATATCCATTACGACCTTCTGCCCTTGTTCTTAGAGGACAAGTTGCAGTAATAATATAGCCCAGTGAACGTTTCCATCATGAGGTCAGGATTTCTTCTATGGCAGATGCAGTCGCATGTTACAATTTACTGGCCTTTAGCTGAGCAATAACAATTTTCTCACTGTAGTAGTAACATAATGCTGCAAAGTTTTCTGCAGTGGAAAAGCAGTGATCACGTTTTTAAACAGAGATTCACTTCCACTTTTACACCTGCAAAAAGGAACTTTTGTTGCGCACATAAGAGAAACTACATTTTTATATACTGGATTTTTATATGCCTGATTTATGCTTCCCCTCAGACAGCTCTGAAGGCCAAATACTTGGACTGACAACCATGAAGAAATTGGGAGCACAGGGACAAAAAGCAAATGCTAATTTTGCTACTGAGCACCCTGAAAGGGAGATTTATACTTTTGAAAATTCCTAAAAAAGAAAACTCATGATGTTGTGAATAAAGTTCAATATATTGTAACCAGGACAGGGCATTACTGTTGATTTACACTGATGCAATATAATCATACTCGTTTTAATAGTTTCAAAGGGAAGAAGTTCACCAAGAAGGGAAATGGGTGACTCAAGTTTTTGTCATTTCAAAACAATACAAACTGCAGAATTTACTGCTGTATAATCAAGATTTTTATTAACACCAAATGTAATCAGATAACAAAGTCTATCTCCTAAGTATTTTCTCAAAACACAGTCTGGCCAACTTTTTTTTCCCTCAGTTTTGTCCTGCTCAGATCCTAAACTGCATGAGAGTGGTTCGTGGTAAGAAAATTACACTCTACAAAGAGATATTTAAGAAATTCTATCTATTTAGCTGATCAAACAAACAGCTAAGAGACAACTTGATTTGGGTTAAAAAGTTTTTGCATGAGGAAATATCTAGATAGAGAAGTTCCTTACTCTGAAATGTGGAAACTGAAGTGGAAAAAAAATGAAAGCAGAAATAAGCCTTTAACAGTGAGGGTATTAGCAGTGGAGTAGATTCTCATGAGACTTCCAGATTTTTCATTGTTTGAAGTCTTTGGCCCAGAGTGGATTATTTTCTAAAAGAGATGTCTGGTTCAATCATTTGTGGGGCAAATAAGAAAAGAATGATCTTGTGAAATGCAACTGCCCATGACTTGGCTACAGCAGATCTCCTCTTTAGTCATTCACAGAACTGTTCCCAGTGCCCTGACACACTGTGGTTGACCACAGCTTCCTTTTTTCGGTGACCTGTCTTAAAGCACATCTCGGCCACTGACTTTGCTTGCTGTCCTAGAGATGAAGCCTCAAAAACAACTGTTTTGTGTTGCAGCCACCACTTTCAAAGCACTCTATTCCTCAGGACCACAGGTACCTGGGAAATCTGGTGCTTCTTTGTAAGTGTTCAGTGCATGTCACTGTTTTGAAAATGTGGGTTGAGATGGGATTCAGTAACAACTGAGCTCTTTGCTCAGTCCCAGAAGTGCACAGAAGATAAAATTAAAATAAAAAGTTCTGCACAGATTTCTGTACTTCAGTATCCTCTCTCTGATGGGGTAATATTAAATTTGAATCAGTTCCTCTGCTAGCTCTGCTGATAAACCAGACTTCCTCCTGGTATGAAATCACACTGGATCCTTCCCTTTCCTCCACAAAGATTATTCTAGGTCCTTGGAAAAATCCATCAAGAGTCTTCTTCATTTTTTTAATCCACTCTGTTCTTTGCCCTGTCCTATTTTCATTCTTCAGTCCCTCTCTTTGTAGATAGGAGCTGCGTTCCCACCAACGTCATTAGCATATCAATTGTTTGCTCAGAGGACGGTCATTATGACTGTTCCTCCCTGTTATTACTCGTTGCCCTTAGACTGGTGCTAAAGGCCTTGTCAGCAAAGACAGAAACAGAAAACATTGCAGGATAGAGCAATGACCATAGCAACAACATCACATTAATCAGGGTCTGTATTCTGTGCAAAGACAAACTTCCCAAACAAACAAACTGCAGGATGCAAGACACCATCAAGTTCCCTTTCAGCCCAGGAACTAGAACCCCCCAGATATTTGCTCCCAGACCTCCCTTGTCCAGGCAAGAAAATGAATCATCTGGGAGCGAGGTAACCCTGCATAACCCGTTCACAGGACTATCGATGCTTACTGTCAGGGGCATTTGCATTACCCCACTTTAGAGAACATACCTGGGACAGATGGGGCTGAGAAGGCAACTTCTCAAATGTCAGAAGACTTCTGAAAAATAGGATTATTGAGGTGTTAGGAAAGGAATAATAATAACAATTCACTTATATTGATCATATATTCATTTGTATAATTTACTATCAATAAATAAATTTATATATAAAAAATGGGTCTCAACATCTGTTCCAAGAACACTGACATGACTGTAGTCTTGGGAAGCCAAAACACACATGGAGCACCTTCACCTTGATTTGTAGAGGTGATAAAATCCTCTGGGGGTAAAATGTACTTTTGAAGTAACTGGCTCAAACTCAGTCACCCGCAGTTGTGGCTGCCTCAAGATAACAGCAAGTTTGGGGTGCACAGAGATCCCATGGACAGCATCGAGGTCATGCATACAAACACATTTACATTCTCCCCTATCACTTGGTGAGAGGCTGGGAATTGCTAGGGAGTTATTTAAGAGGGGAAAATAAGATAAATATCACTTCTGAGATAGAAATTTTCTCTGAAAAATCATATAAATTCAGAAAAGGGGACAGTTTAACACTGCTGTCTGCTTATCTTTCTGTCTCATGTTTTTCCTCTCGTGTAGCTCCAGGAAGTTAAAAATCTTGGGCTGCAGTACTGAGGCCAATCCCAAGGGAGGCTTGGTGTCACTGAGGTGCAGCCAGGAGGGTCTGTGAGCCTTTCTGAGCAGGTGCACTGACAGCAGAGCTCACACCAGAGCAGCACTGCACAGTCTCAGAAGGGCACCCAGATGGCTTAGGCAACCTGCCTCTCTTACCCTGGCTGGAGACAGTCCTTCAGCAGAGGGAGACTCCAGGCTTTGCCACATCATGGGCTCTATCCAGAGATCAGATACCTGAAATGTAGCCATGGAAAAGCTGCGGGGAATTGAGCATGAGCTGATATGCTGCATGTGCTCACTGACCAGCAGAGACTCCAATCATGCCCTTCCTGGGAGGCAGGATGTGGTGCAGGAAGTGTCTGCTGTACAAGCCCAAGGCCGCCAACGCTGAAGGAGGAGACTGATGTAACAGGTGCTGCTGGTGTACTGAATTATCAGCACGGAGGCAACCTGACAAGAATGATGAGGACTTTCAAGGGGACACGGTGGGAATGCCACCAGCTGCCAGAAAGGACAACCAAAAGAGAGTAGTAATTCCTTCCCCATGGTTCATGTTTGCCTTTTCCCTGAGGCACAGGGCATGGGACTGTTCACGCTGCAGGGTTGATGATGTAGACTGGAGTTTAGCAGGCAGCTGGGGTGTCAGATCAAAGAGCAGGTTACCTCTCCATGGGAGACCTCTGGATGTGAGCAGACATGGACTCCACTATGGAAGCTACTAGGCTTGCAGGGAGAGCAAAAGGAGATCTCCCTGGGACTGAAGCCCACTGTTTTCCATTTGTGGTCATGAAATATTTGTTCGCAAAGAAGTATTCAAACGGCCACAAGTCACAAGGTTCAACCTGCTTGGACTGTGTTTCAGGAATTTTAAACAAACAAACACCAAATCTTGAGATAAGGAAAAAAATACAATTTCTTGAAGAAATACTCTGCGATATGTAGGAGATGGCCAAAGTCATAAATGAATGTGTGAGCCAGGTTATTTATAGTCATGTTGCAACTCAGCCTTTGGCTTGCTATAGGGCTACTGAAACCCATGGCTGGGCTTAGGGATTCTGTGCAGGGCAAGGCCCAGCCTGCTGGGACCCAAAGTGCCCATGAGGGCAGGATCCAAGTCCTGGTCAGCACTTTCCCTGTGCCTGTGTGTCCCCAGCCTGCAGATCAGTGGGATCAGCCTATGTGTAAGCCAGACTATGACCAATGCAGGCAATCAGAGGTTTGGAGATGGAGTGTGATCTTCATAGTACAGATGTCCCCTTAGCAGTGAAATCAGATGACTTGTTTATATAAAGCAATACAGATAAGAGACACCTCCTTCTTGGGAGAAAAATGGCAACGTGCCGAGGGGGAGTGCATGGCCTGACGTGCACAGAGGGTGATAGGAGCCAGTAGGATATCTAGATCCTCTTAACAGATCAATCACTGACTCATGCATTTGTTGGATAGGACACTTATCTATAGACCAGCTCTGTATCTAAAACATTATTACTTAAAATAGATATTTACCATCTATCCAGGCACTTGCTATTGACTTTTGAAACTATCACTAATTGCTAATCTTACTAAAATTCTTCCCCACTAACCCATCTTAGTTCTCCTCTGAATGAGCTCTTCCTTGAGTATATCTGTGTTTCCTCCTCAGAGTATTGGTGAGGTTTGGCTGCTGGTTTTGACAGCCCCAGTCTCTTTTTCCAAAGTCTGTTCCCACTGGCTGAAAAATCAAAGCCCCTCTGAAGAGTAGAGTAGACAGCTGAACAGAGAAACTATTGCAGAAAGCAAGAAAAGACAGAGCTGGAGGAAAGATTTCTTCCTAATCATCACCACACAGAGTCTGTCTTTCTAATGATGGGCTGGACTTTCCCTCCCTATCAGTTAGTTAACCTTCCTGAATGCTGACAATAAGGTGACATCACCAGAAAAAAATAAATATATCAAACATATGAATGTGATTTCTAGGTAATTCAAAGTACATAACCAACTTCCTTAGAGAAGTCTGGAGTTCAAATGGCTTTCACTGAGATGTGACATGTGGCCACACCTCAATGAATTGTTTTCTAAAATTACAGTGGTTATCAAATATAAATTTCACACCAAAAATAACAGAAAAAAAAAAAAAGAAAAGAGAGAAAGAAAGAGAGTAATATAACAAGTATCAGTGTGCCTTTATTTGTAGAGGACACTGTCACGTCCAATATGTAGGAGTTGAGTGCACCACTAGCAAGATTGCTGATGATGCTGAACTGGATGATGCTGTTGACTCTCTTGAGAGACAAGAGGCCTTGCAGAGGGATCTAGATAGGTTGGAGCATTGTGCTATGATTAGTGGGATGAACTTTAACAAGTTGAAATGCTGGAGTAATGCCGAGCACAAGTATGAACTGGGAGAGAAGTGGCTTGGGGACAATCAGGGGGTGCTGGTCAGCAGCAGCAGGCTCAGGGTGAGCCAGCAGTGAGCCCTGGTACCCAAGAGGTCACCACATGCTGGGATACATCAAATACAGCACAACCAGCAGGTCAGAAGAGGTGATTATCCAGCTGTCTGCCATTCTCACCTTGAGAACTGTGTGCAGTTCTGGGCTGCACAGGTTAAGAAGGAAGTGAAGGTCCTTCAATCCAGATAAGGGCAACAAAGCTGGCAAAAGGACTGTAAGGAATGTGCTATGAGGACTTGTCTAGTTTGGAGAAAACAAATCTGACGGGTCACCCTGAAAAGGGAAATTGGAAAGGGAGACTGGGATCCAATGGTAGGACATATGGAAGCGGTTCAAAACTACATCAGGCAAGGCTTAGATTGGATATTAGGAACCCTTTTTTTTTTTTCCTGAGAGAATTGTCAAATACTGAACAAGCTTTCAGAGAGGTGGTCAATGCCATTTAAGAAGCATTTGAGCAATGCCCTTAACATGGTTTAACTTCTTTAGCCATTAATTAATCAGGCAGTTGAACTAGATGATCATTGCCGGTCCCTTCCAACTGAAATAGTCTATTCCCTTATTCCCTAGTATTATGACTTATTGAAGCCAAAATCATGGCTTTTAGTGCTGTTTGGAAGACAAACGTCTGGTTATTTCCCTGGTAGGAAGTTCCTTGGGAGCATTCCAGACAGCAGGTATTTCTTGAGATATTTCGATCTGAAGAAATGAAGCTCACATCCTGTGGAAGCAGGCAAGAGGAGAGCTGAAACACAGTTACTCTTCCTTTCTCATTCCTGTCATCCCTGCCTCCTTAACTCCAGCCTCAAGCCCAGGTGAGCAGCTGTGTCACATGCAGGGTGGATGGTATTTTTAGTTAACTGGTGTTGTGTCATCCAATAATAGAGACTGTCAAACCTGTGAGCTGTGTATGCAGACTGGAGGTACTTCTGCTGTTGCTGTTTGCGTCAGCACAGGTCAGCAAATTATTTTTCCAGGATGTGATGGTCTCAAGTTTGGGTTTACGAGGTGTCAAAGATGTCAGTAGTGTGAGCAGTCACAGTACACTCTGCTGGTAATGTTCATCCCTAATGCCTGCCAGTGTCGTTTCTTGCTTGTAGAGCTTTAGGGGAACTCTTCACAAACGAGTGGGGGAATAGTGATCACTGGCAAAGGGGAGGCAGAGGAACAAAGCAGCAGAGGGGGCAGGACAGGGATGCTGCCAGCAGACAGATGAAATTGTACTCTGCTGACCAGGGAAACACCCTGCTGTGGCTAAGATAAAATGGGTATCTATAAATGATGTCACTGAGCTATATTTCAGGTTCCTGGCTGCCACTTGAGTTTTTATGAAGAAGGTGAAAACTAGTCTCCAGTGACATACAGCTGTGTTCCATTGGATGCCTTTTTACTGCATCAGGACCAATGACCATAATTGCATTTGCATTTAATTTTGCTCATGATTGACCTTTCTGAAATCAAAGTGGACTTTACCATGTAAATCTTCAGTGACTGTGGCAACTGTACCTGCAAATAAGGAGTTTGAATTTATAAAGCTACCCTGTTTTGTTTGCTCACATCTTCCTTAGTCATCAAGCTTTAGCTGTTTTGTGATGTATGAGGAGTACACACAGCACCTGGTGAGTGCATGAACTGCTGTCATCTCTGGCACACCCAGTGCTCAGCTTAGAGCACACCAGCACAGCTCTGGGCAGCTGCAGGCCACTTCTTGTGGCCCCTCTCACAACACCTAAAACAGTAGCAAAGCTGTTTTTTGTTTGGGTTTTTTGTGAGATAACCTCTGAAAGAAGTGGGGGCATGAAATCACAGCCTCTGCAAAGTATCCAAACTCTGCTGGTAGCATACAGCATCAGTCATAGATTGTCTCTGCAATGAACCAGACTCTCACAAAGGCAGTTGTTCTGTTTCCATTGTCCAACACTGAAAAAAAGGAAGAAAAGCACCATTAAAAGAATGTGATGTGCACGAGAGGCAGGGCATGTTGAATTAATTTTTAAGGTATTGGCCATATGGTCATTTCCATCTCAGAAAACTTGTGTTTAGCAGGATCCCAAGTGCATGCACAGACAAAACAAATGATAAATGAGCATCTGCTTGCTTAAAACCCAGTGTTTGACATAGTTTGTTTTCTTAAGAAATTAAAACACATCTTGGCAGTCTCCATCCCATTCCAGAAGGGAACTAGTATCTCTTCCTTTCACTTTGATTAAATGTTTGCTTTGATAAAATACTAAGTAACATGATTTTTTTAAAGTTAACTGATTCACAGAAGAGACTTGACTAATGGAGGATGATGGAGGAGGATTTATACTTTAGGAGGTCTCTGTCATTTCTTTACTCTTTGTCCAGGCAGTCAAGAAGGCTTATGCGTTTCCCAAGAAACTTAAGTTACTTTAAGGAGAAGAGATTACTGCTCAATTAAAGCTGATTAAAAAAATTTCTCCTCTGGTTTTATATCATCCTAATGGACAACTGAAATGTCCACAAGTACTGCCAAGAAATTGCCCATGAATCTCTGAAGTGGTGCAGGTGTGGTTCTTAGCACAAAGGGTATGCTGTTTAAGAAGGCTGGAATTGCCACTAATATACCAAACGGCTGCCACACATTTCAAACTTCCTCCTTTAGCTCCTCAGTGTGCATGGCCAGCTCTTGTGTGCCTTTCAGAGTTTCCCCACAGGTAGGCTCCCATAAGCAATAATTAAGAGCAAAAAGAAGCTAATCACGCTGCATTCCCAAGGGTTTCTAACATAACATGAAAAGCCTATTGGAATGCAGTAACGGTTTTTCTATTTTAAAAGGAAACTGATTATTTGGCCCAGCCCAGCAATATGAAAATTCAGTGGACAAGAAAGAATTTTGTGAATAAACAGTGAGAAGTATTTCATTTGGCATCAGCAAGCAGAACCCTGGAGAAGCAGCCATTTTGCTGAAATATGGTATTTATTCTACTTTGACATTGCACTTTGTTTAAATACATTAAGATAATTTAACCACATCTGTAAGAGGCCGAAATGCTTGCTGTTCAGCCTTTCCCCATCTGCCAAATGTGTGGCCTCGTGTGCAATTTCAGAGGGAGGTCAGAGGAAAAGGCGCCAATTGTGCTGCCTAGCTGGATAGCTTTCATTTGGATGCCTAAGAACCAGAGAAATGGTGCAAAAACTTCTGCTGGCTTCAGGAAGCCCCAGTTTTGTCCTTGGATGCCACAGTTCAGTATGAAACACTAGTGAAACACATCAGCATTTACATCCAATCCACTTCTGGCTTTCTCTCACCATAAAATTAAGTGAGATCTGATAGTCTGCTAAAAGATCCTCTCTTTGAAAATATTTGTTTCTGTCCGTCCTACTCCATCTGGGCATGATATTGCTTTAAAAAACAGGATGAACTTCAACAGGAGGGAAGTCTGTGTACTAGGTCACTATCTATATCAAGAAATAATACCTCTAACATGCCAGGGCACATTACAAAAATTGACTATTGAAATTGACAGGATAAATTTTGCTTATGCAAAACATTCTAATCATTTTTTCCACCAAGATATGTAAAAAAGAAGTCTGAACTCTGCACTGTAGCTTGCTGTATAAATAATATAATGGTGCTACCAGCAGGGTAACATTCTCCTTGTTCAGGGAAGGCCAACTCAACGTGAGCTGGAGTACTGGAATAAAGGACTGAGAGAAGGCTTACAACCATAAAAATTCTCTCACTCTGGCCTGCTTTTAAGGCTTGAGTCTTTAAAGAATTGCTAAACAGGTGACAAAAAGGAGCTAAGCAGCACAGCAGTTCAGTAAGACAGCTGTCTTTGCAGGAAGGCCTTCCAGTACGTGATGTAGCTGGACTGTGAAGCGGTTCAAGCAAACTTGTTTGATTGTGTACTGCAACAGCCTCCAGTAACACCCACACAGAGCCAGACCCCTCATCTCAGCCAAGAGACAGGAACTTCATAAGCTCGACAGGTGTGATTGCAAGGCTTTGCTTCCATCTCCTGCTCAGGTGGGCTGGGATGGGTGAGCAGGACTCATGCTAACCTGTGCAGCTGGCCAAGCTTAACCCTTACTAGATCAACAAAAGTCATCCAGACTAAATGCTGAGTGAAAGCAGAATGTTGATGCATGGAAAACAACGTGCATCGTGCAGTATGCTCCCAGCATCCTCTGAAGAACCTGAATTCCATGGAAAGCACAACTTAAAAAATGAAGATGGAGGCAGAATCAGGTATGTAGCAGAAAGGCAGCAAGGAAAACCAGAGATGGCCTGTGCACTGCCCACTTCACAGCCTTTCCTAACTTTCTCACCGGTTTCCTTTTCTAGCTGGAAACTTCTCATGCTTAGTTACCAGCTGAAGCCACATAGCAAAACATATGCGTAATTCATTCGTGCATATAGAGCTAATTACATGCTCCACTGGTTGGCTAAGGGAATTCACACATCCCACCAGCCAAATAGTTTTGGACCAAGGAGCTGAAAAGCTAAGGAGTTGGTATTACACTAGCTAAATTTTTCAGTAAAAGCATGACTAAGAGAAGAAAAAACACACATCCAGGAAAAGTTTGAATGCCCCTTAGAAATGAACCATCTGAGCAAGTTTGTTACAGATGATGTCCATATGGTATTCTGCAGGCAGGTGTGAACTTGCTGTGCCTGCATTCAGAGCTGGCCAAGCACAAGGAAGCCTTGGACAAGTGGGGTCATTAACTTTGGTTGTGCATGCAGTTAACACAGCCACACAGCTCTTCAGCTGGGGCACAGGGAGACCTTCTTTATTCCTGCCTGTTTACAGATATCCATATAGGAGCATCCGCCTTTTACACTGACACTTCTTTGCAGAGAGAATGGGGCTTTGTTTAAGAGCCGCCAACTATTCACTGCCAGAGAGACCAACGAGGAATTCAGACATGATCCTATCACGTGCAGCCTTCTGATTGTTGTTTGTGTAAATGGTCAATAGTTGCATAAAGTCACAGCTAAGTGACCAGGCTAAGACTTTTTCAGAAACCCAAAGGTCTAAAAGTCAGCTACTAAATCCGTATGCAGGCACTTCAAAAAGGCAACTTGTTTCCCAGAGCAGCCAAGCCTCCCAGTTGTTCTCAGAATGAGTTTAGACGTGCAGCCTGTGTGAAAACCACTTTTGGGTGTGTGGCTATGGGTGTCAGGCAACCTGCAGTAGACACAAGCATTGGCACATGTTGGTGGCGTGCTGATGTGATGTGAGTGGTACCTATAAGATGTCAGCCTACAGGAGCCATACGAAGGAATTTATATTCCAGCCTTGTTGCTGTGTCTGGCTGCCAGATCCTGACTTGGGTTTTGTCTCTCATCTCCTCCTCCCCCACCCTCCATTTTAATTCTTTTCCACTGCTTTCACCCTGCTGTGGTCTTTGACCCGCTCTCATCTCTCCTGGTTTCTTCCTTGAGAACATAGGCTTGCAGGGAAAGGAAGACAGAGTGAAACATTAGACTGCATGTTACGATGATTAAAAGGCATGTAAGAAAACCAAGGCTGTCATTTTAATCTCTCACTAATGTTCATTGGCATGTCTTTGAGATAGGGTACCGTGCTGACAATAGTGATGGACAGGGTGTGAGATTGGCCCCTTGAACCCAGGGGCCTCCCAGGAATAGATCATGTCTAGACCTGGTTTGCATCAAGGGCCAAACCGGATAAGCTGATTAGCCAATTAGAAATAGTTCAGCCAGTGGAGTAGAGGGACCAAAGAGAGCTGAAACTGGAGGTCATGTGGATATCACAATTGATTAATAACCCCATGGTGATGTGGAAGCTGGGAGGGGTTGGCACTGAAGTGGGAGGAGGAGCCTCAAGTACAAAACCAGAAGATGAACAGAAGATGTTTAGTGTGTGTTTGTGGTTTTTCTTGCTTGAACCTGACCAAGAAGAATGATTAGACATCAAACCAAAATGTGGAGAATGGTGGTATTTGATCTCCCACCAAAATATTTCTAACATGTCATTTAAATGTCACATGAAAAAAGTCTCATTCTAGAGGCTCCACTTCCTGTCTTTACCAGCATATTTCTTTTCATTCTCTTTATTACTGTCAGTCTCCACTATATACGGATACTACTAACACTAAATATGGCTTTCATTGCAAAACTCCTAGAATTTTCCATTGTGGGCACCATTAGTCAGGGATAATATGAATCACAGGAATTTAAAATTACTTACTTGGAACATCATTGAAACCCGAACAGAACCAATGCAGAAGTGATAACTTTATTTAAAGGCAAACCTCAACTCCATTGGGAATGACACCATCTCTAAATCACCAGTGCCCTAAGTCCAGGTCTCAGTCAATTAAAGGCCATCAGGCTACTGCTTGCTCTCTTGATTCCCATGATCATGACCTTTCTAGTGGTGTGCCTCTCTGGCAGAGTAGTGTTACCTCTCCTTGTTGCCTTCCACATTGGGTAAGGACAGATGGTCCCTCAGCATGGGGGGATGTGCTCCTCTGCACCCTGTGCTGAGCCCCTGCTTGTTCAGTCCACCTGGAGACAGGAAGGTGGGAGAAGGGTGAAATGAGGACCCTGTGTGCTTAGGCACAGGTGGAAGCATGTGCTTATATGCTGCCCTGTGTCTCACTCCTGCCCTGATCCCTGTTCACATCAGCATTTCAGGGAGAGAGGGGAAAGCTGCAGTTTGCCCCAGTGAACTGCAGCTCAGCGGATGCCTTCCACCCAGGCATACCTGAGGCATTGAGGAGCTGTCAACCAAGACATTATCAAACATCCCCAAGTGACAGAGAACAACGGGCTCCTGGTGCAGTGGGAATACCCATTTTGAGCATGTAAGAACAATGTCTGATTTTTTTTTAAAGAGGGGCATGCACCAAAGTTGCTTAGAATCAAGACAGAAGCTTCCTGGTTTAAAATATTGCTTTATCTCTGGTTCATAGGCCACAGTTGTGTGTTCAGCTGGCTAGACCTTTTGGGGAAGCTGTCCAAATCTTTCTGTATCAACAATGTTTCTTAGCTGAAGATCCATGTCTGTAGACTTTCCAGGGTAGAGATTGCTTTTCAAGAAAACTCTTTCCACTTTTCTGACCAGCAGGAAATTTTTTAGTAATGCCTGATCTACATTTTTCCTTTTGCATTTGTGTCTTTCTGTTCTCAGGCTGGGAGAACAGGCAATTTCCATCTTCTGTGTAGGAACTTAGTTTATCTAAAATTAATTTCATGCCTCTTCCACTGTTAAACAGCCTCCATGCACACTTCTTCTGCAATTCCCATTTTTCCGGATTTCTGCACTACTATGTTGGTCCTGTCCTGCCTTCCTCCAAACACCCTGTATCTTTTCATTAGTGCAGTGCCCGAAACAGAACCACATATTGCCCCTGAGGCCCTGCCAGTGCTGAGTAGAATGTATCATTTAAGATCTATTCCCATTTATATATCCCAGGATAATATTTGACATTTTCACAGAAGTATGATACAGTTGGCTCATTTGACAACTTCTGTGATCTGCCAGAATTCTTCCCAGTCTTTTTTGTGCAAACTTTCTAAAAATTGTCATTATGGGCTTATGCTGATGATTATTCCTGTCTAAGTGTATGTATTGCGTGGGTCCTTATTGAATTGCGTTCTATTTAATTTTTTTTTCAGACAATTTCTCCAGTTCAGCAAGATAATTTTGAATTCTAATCCTGTCCTCTACCAGACTCACAAGTAATCCCTGCCTGGTGTCATCTGCAAATTTAATAAACATTCTCAATATTCCATCATGAGGTCATTAGCAAAAATATTCAACACTAATTCCAGATGGTCTCTTACATTTCTGGGCAACACAGAATGTGTTGAAGTATTTCCATGACTGACAATTCCCTCCATTTGTGTTATTGCTAAGAACTTTGGATCTGGGCTGTGTGGTCACCAAGGTGAGGAAAAACTCTTGCATGTAGATGAAGTGAGCATTCTTGCTGGCATGGCACGCTACATCCCCATCCAGCTTAAGGAATGAAAGAGCTCTGTATCTTTCTAGCCCAAAGGAAACATCATATTCTGCTTAGTAAAACAGGCACTTTCCCCCTCATCTTTACTTATTACTAGTGATGCATTTATGTCCTCAACTCATTCCTGTTATTGAAATCTCATTCTTGAGCTGAGACAAATGTAATTTTAAGGCAACTGCTTTTAATTTAGAGAAAGAGTCACTATTCATGATTCCTGAAAGTAAATGCTGAGTTGAAAGACTTCAGAGCAGTGTCCTAAGCACAGCACACAAGGCTCTTTGAGAGTAACAAACACAGAGGTCTGAAGGACAGGTCTTGTGGGAAATGGAAGATTTTAGCTACTTTTAGAGGTATTTGTCTAACAAATAGAATACAGCAGCTTAAAAAAATCTTCAGCTCTTTCGGGGCACAGACTTATAACAACTTTTGTTTGTATTCAGAAGACCCAGAAAGGAATGAGAGGAAAAGCTCCTCTGGATTTGAGTCTTAGCACAAGGAAGGAGCAGTGTAGGAAAGGGAAGGTGGAAGGTGGAAGGCAGTGTGGATGGGAGTTACCATAGAAGGTAGATTTCATGGTCCCTGGAGAGGCAAGCCAGGGGAAGAGAAGAAAACCAACCCAAAGGGTTTCAGACAGACAGACTTCAACAAGCTTGAGAAACTGCCAAGAAACAGAGAGCTTAGAGAGAGTTAGTAGTTTCCCAAAGAAACAATGCAAAAGGCAGAAGTTCAGATGCAAAAAAAGGACTAGAAATTAAAAACACTGACTTCTCTTCATTGATCTCAAAGACAATAAGGAACCACAACAAGAAGAAGCAAAACCAGATGTCCAAGGATGAGTATGAACACAGCCATGTAAAACAAGGTCTGGAAACTAGAAATTAAATTAGCAAGAGACAACAAAGGTAAGAGAATTCAATCATTGACAAAAAAGAAGATGGAGGAAAATGTTAGCTCATTACTCCATGAAAAGGGAAGATAATGGGGAGATTACAAGGAGAAGATCAAAGTGTTTCATGTCTTTTTTAATTGCATCTAAAATGGCCAAATGTACAGATGCAATAAGAGCAGCCAATCCAATGAAAAATAGGTAAGATTTAAAGCTAAATAGGAAAAGCACAGCCTTGGGAATATTTAGGAAAACAAGACTTTACAGACAGAGGAAAAGCTGTTGTGTTACCATGCATCTCAACAAAACATTTGACTCCAGATGATTTTAACATGTTAAAGAAATAGTCTGAAAAAGGTGGGTGGGATGACAGAGCAAGATCAATGGATTAAGTTCAGGTAAACTCTGGAGATTGCACATGTAGTAAATTTTATGATGCTAAAAATGCAGAAGGATATTTTGATTAGAAAGGAGTCTTGCGGAGAAAAGGATTTGTGGGTTAGCTGAACCTGAAACAGCAATGACAGGCTGGTGTGGAAAAGGCAAATTATCACATGGGAGTGTGCAAACAGAAATTCAAGCCTTCACATCATGAAAAGTGATACTGTGCTCTACTTAGTACTGGGAAAGCCTTCACTGAAATTTTATTCCTTTAAAGTTAGGGAGGTACTTCCACAAAAATGAAGAGCAAGAACTGTAGAAACTGCTCAAAATGTAGAAAATGCTATCTATGAAAAAAGACTAAAAGAATCCGGGTTGTTTAAGGAAAACTAAAGGAGAAATGATAACTTACTTTCAACAAGCAGATGGCTGTTGAAAATAAAACGGATCTAGTGTTTTAATTGCACAGACATGGCAAATCCTTGGGTCTACATTACTACAAGAAAAGCAATTTATGCATTAAAAAAATTTTTCCAGTGTCCAGTACGTGTTGCTTGAGGAAGATATGAAGTAGCCACCTCAGAATGCCTTTAGGACCAACAAGCAAGTACATTTATTAGTAATGGTACACTTATGGATCTTGCTTTAGGACAGAGAAAAATTGGTCTGCCACTTTTTGAGCCTCTTTCCCACTGGTATATATGTTAATTTGAACTTCTTGTTCGGTCACATCCCTGAACAAAGGCAATATATCAGGCATCAAGTCCTGTGCCTGGAAAAGATACTTGAAAGTCATCTACTTCCACTCAATGTCCCATCACATCCAACTTGGAGTAGATATGGCAACAGAACTAGAAGAACAAAAGAAAATGGTGTTCTTTTCATAGGCCAGGAACTGCTGAGCTTCTTGGCCATTCAGATTTCCTGACTGCCACATGGTTTCTCTAAGACCTTTCCTAAACCCTTGCTGTGTGCAGGTACCTACTTCATTATCCTTGCCTGTACAGGACCTCTGCCTTCATCTAGTGAATCCTCTGGCCACCTTTATAGGGCAAAACAACCCAAACTTCAGGGTCTCTCTCTTTGCACTGCACTTATCCAAGCCATAAAATAATGTAGAGTCAGAAGGGAGCAAAATAAACAGGGCAGACAGCTGTTAGACAGCTGCATCAAGCTTTCTGACCCCTGTTATATCTCCATTAGTTTTGTTTGTATAAAGTGGTGTACAAAAAGGCTAACTGGTGGCACTTTGAAGGAGAATTTTTCTATTACTCATCTTCCAACTTCACATGATTTTCACTGTATTTATTTAGCTTTCCACTCTCACTTGAGTTTGCAATAATTTAGTGCAGATGTTCTATCTTTCTGTAATTTATTAATATTGACTCGCTTTCCCCTCCCTTTTCTATAAATGTTTTTCAAACATTCACACTATGACTGTGTGATTTCCCCTGCTTGCCTCTGAGCAAGGGAGCTGCAGGCTTGCAAAAAGAGAGTGTGCTGGAAGCATTCTGTCAGCTACAGCACTGCAAGCAGCTAGAAGCAAAAGGCCACCCAAGGAAGGGAAGTGGGCAATGAGCTCACCCAGCCAGTGTGTACAGGAAGGCTTTTATGCCCAGCAAGAGTGTAGAGTCACGCACAAAAGATGCACAGAATAGGGAGAGGTGTTGATTTTATACAGGAGATGGGTAGCTTCTCCTTGGGATCATCTTAGGAAGGTCACTGAGGAGGCATCCAGCCACTGATTGACTCAGAGAAAGTAGCAGTGAAGTGCAGAATTGGCAATGTCCTGTGTGCTTGGTTTGAGAGAGAATGACAGAATGACAGTGGGTCAGCAAGCTTTTGCCTTAATTATGCATTTGTCCATCTCCTGAGGGTGGACTCCAAATGGTCCAGCCTAGGAGATGGACCCGGAGCTTGCCATTCACTTCTGCCTAAAGGATAAATGTCCCAAACAGTTCCTTCAAAAGAACTGCTGAGAGGGGAGGCTGCCATACTGTAACTGAGCTTTATAGCAGTGATGAGTGTGCAAGGGAGAGAGCTGCATATTGTTGTCTGCCTTCCATGGGAACCTTTAACCTCATGTCTTCTAGCACCTGGAGCAAAGCCTAGTTGCCAAACCTTAGGATAGTCTACATGGTAGACAGGAGGAAGGAAGGCCCTGGTCCCCATCTTTAGATTCACTATTGGGAATATACTGTGCATTAAAAACAATTATTATGAAGAAGGCAGAGGTGGCAAGAACAGAACAAAACAGAATCCAAAGCACAATTCAGAATCTTCAGCACCACGTTATTGCCAGACTACTCCTCTCTGAAAAAATGGCAAGAGCAGGCAAGAGTGTGAGTTACTGATTTTCAAGTCTTCCAGCAAGGTAAGTGTAACTCTTCAGATGCGTCTCTAATGATGGAGAAGGGAAAATGCCTGTTTCAAAGAGGTTTCCTTGGAAGAACTAGATGAGCAGGCACCAGGAGGTGGATTCTGACCTGAGCTTCTTCTAGACACCTGTAAGGCAGCAGCAGCAAACTAGCAGAAATTCTTGGAGTCCATCAGCTGCTTGTTCTTCACTTCCCTGACTGTGCAGCTGGTCACAGGTGGTGACTGGTGCTCCATGGAGGTCAGTGGTGTATGCAGCACCACATGTGCTTAATCTCTGCACAACATGGACCCACAATATCCAGCACATCCAGAAGCTTAAGGAAAGAATATTGTTTCCATGACCCCAGAACACTGTGCAAATATATTTTGGAGCTATTGAATGCATCAAGAGGCACAGAATGGTGTCTCCCAAAATGTTTTTCAGTAAATTATTTGATAGTCGATCAGCCTGGGTAAAGCGTTCCTGAATTTCTTCTACTGGATTTCCAGTGGAGATCTCCCAAACCTTAATGCTACCTAGGACAAGCAGGATTTAGAATCCAACTAGGAGAGGAGAAAACTTCTTTCCATTCCTTTGTATTTGCCTGCTTCTCTCCACACTATGCTGGCCTGTGCAGGAACAGTCCAGCTTGCTAAATCAGCTCCAAGGAGGGAAAGTATTTCCAAATGTAGGAGAAACAGGAAACTATATGAATTCTTTTCTTCCTAGCACTCAGAACAGTTAGAATGGGGAATGCTGTCAAATGAGGATGTGGTTGTGCTGCAGTCACACATCTCATGGCTGGCCAGGCTGAAACCATGAACATTATTCTGCACCCACCTGCTCCATTTGACTGAGCAGAAGAGACAGTTGTCTTGCTTTCAGGAGGTGATACACTTCTGGACGTGTATGATCCCATCTCCCTGGACTACATGGTGATCAAGATGCTGAAAAAGTCATGGTGGAAAAAGGGGAGAAAAGTTCAGAAGGCTGCCAAGTTATCAACAAACACGTCACGGCCCTTTGCAAGGCAAAATCACATTCTATGACTGCAGTGCTGGGGAGTAAGGCTATATTCCCTTTCTCTTCCTTCTCCCTGAAGCTGCTGCACTTAGAGCCTGGGTAACATGGTTATCAGCCCAGCTTCACAGATCTCCTTCTATAGGTTTCTCATCCTGTCTTTCTGCTACACACACACATGCATGACATTTTTGTCCATGTTTTGATGCTGCCACTGCCTGCTCCCTTCTGTGACCATATACTGTGGGATTTGGGCTCCTAACAGTATGAGGTCCCTTCAGCTGACTACAGTGAAATTTTCAGCTGGTAATCATAAACCTGGTGCTGATAACGCAAAATGTCTGCATTTATATCCCAGCTGCCCTTCCTTGTGCACTATTGACAAGATTATTTCCTATAGGCACAAGGAGCAAAGCTTCATTTCTGCTGCCCACAGAGGCCATGCGTGGTCTCCACTCCACTGGATGAAGTGAACACTGTTAGCCCAAATCCCCATTCTTTCCCCAGGATGTGTGCCCCATGGAAAGTGGACGCCCAGAGTCTTGCTGGGTGCCTGCTGCCATATCTCCATGAGATCAGCAGAGTGTCACGCTTGCACATTCACTATGAGCATGGCCCTGTGGGGCAGGGATGATAAAGTAAACAACAGGAGGGAAATTTGAGTGACAGCGATATCCGTTTTGGCTCTTCCATAGAAGTGCTAGCAGAGAATGAAATATATATTCCAAAGCATTTTGCTCCTCTCTGTCCCAGCTCATTTCTTATCCTTACAAAGGCAGTTAGCAAGCCCAAATTGGCCTAACAGTCCATTAGGATGCGATCTGCTCCAAGCCGCCCACAATGCAAAATATTTGAAAGCTCAGATAAAACTTTTGCTCAGTTTTCCATCTCTGCTAGATGTGGGGTGGGTGATGTGGGAAGGGTGATGCCACAGTCGGGGCCAAGTATGATACATGATGGCACAAACCCAAACCAACAGAGAAATGGTGCTGATCCTGTCCCACCAGCTAACTTCTGCTCTTTGGAGTTTACTGTGGAAAAAATAACACCGTGACTTGCTTATGAAGCTGTTATTTGAAAAAGATGGTTTGTAACTTGGGTGGCTTAGGGGCAAACATGCTGAAGGAAAAGCAAAGGTGGTTTTTGTGCAGATGAAGTCAGGGAATGAAGAAACAGCACAAGAGATTTCACAAGAAAAAAAAAAAAAAAAAAAAAAAAAAAAAAAAAAAAAAAAAAAAAAAAAAAAAAAAAAAGATGTTTTCTAAATTGCTAGGATAAATCTGTCTCCACGAGAGAAAACAGATAACAGGAAACAGAGGACAAGACAAAATGCAAATGAAGGATCTGGGTAACATCACTGAGTTTCATGATGCCCCTCCACTCCAGGACCAGCTTCAGGGCTGATTAGAACCGATGGATGACTTCCCACTGACCTCAGTGGACCAGGTCCTGTTTCCCAAAAAATATATCCTCCTGGGTAGGGGAGAGGTGGTGCTGTAGGATCTCCCACATCTTTGAGAAGTGCAAAGTAGTACAAAGAGCAAGGCATTTCAGGTATCTGAACTGACCTTCTTTTTCTAGGCAATGTAATGTTCTGTGTTAGATAGCAGTGTCTCCTTGTCACTGCAGGAAACTTTCCATACCCAAACAGAATCTACAGATTCTGAAGTCCTGGACAAGCCAAAGCGGTGGCCTGATTTTAGAGGTTCAGCAATGGATGCACATAAAGGAGCAAGTCAGTGTGCCCACGTAGAGAGATACCAGTAAGAAGCAAGCCAGTGTCACTGAGTGAAACTACCCTTATGAAGTGGGTGTCAGTGTTCAAGTTTTCAAGCCTTTCTCTTTCAGATCATTTAGGTCTGTGGTCTTACTGCCTCCCTCCACAACTGCTTTATGAATTTCTGCAAGCTGCTCCAAGCTTGAAAACAATGCTTAGAGATACTTGGTCTTCAGTTTAGACAACCAGCACAAGAACATTTTAGTCAGGAATGGCCCGGATTCTTTGCAACCATTTCTTTCTTCACTTTTGAGGTGGGTGGGATCAGGGAAGTGTCTGCTTACATGTCCAAATCACAGGATTAAAAGCTCTACCTCCCAGGAACACATGATCAAATCTTAGTCTGTCCCACCGGACACCAAAGACTTACTGGGAGGTAAGGGATTTAGAAAGGCTTTAGAATCTAGACTCCAGCCTGCTCCATGTGGACATGATGGATTAGACCCAAATTTTCTTACAAGCGCCCGTCTGGCCTGCCTGTACTTGGCCTAATGTTCCCTCTTCTGAGAGTCACGCTGTATCATGGGAGCAGTTGCACTTCAGGGGCTAATAATTCCCACAGATACACAATCCACTGTAATCACTCGAGAATACAACACTGTAAATTTATATCATGAACTGCAACAGCAGGCCCTTACCTAGGGGATTTTGGTGTCACAGCTAGGGTAAGATAAAAGAGGCAAGAGGAAACATGCACTGTGAGGTGTGTCTGTGAAGGACTTTTTGCCTTATACAATGGGTGAGTGTTATTTATAATGTGAGCAGAACAGAGTTTAAATAGCTACAATCAAGTCCCCTGAAGTACACGATCTGCCTTTGGCAATTTGTGCCTTAATGATTATTCAGGGTCAAACACACTCATTACAGCAAGCTGTTGGTTTTTTATGGTCTTTTCAGGATCTTCCTTCGGTGATGAAAAAATATTCAAGGATCCAGGCTTCCTAAGATCTCAGAATTACCATCTTAACTGGCAAAAGCACAAAGAGGAGATTGAAGCTGCCCAGATGCTGAAACTTAATAAGGGGCAAATAAATCAGCCTTGCTTGAAAAGTCAAGAAATTACAATATTCAATGGTGCTTGGGATGTTTTTGTTTTTGCTTTTGCTGTATGAGAGCCAGTAGCAGGACAAGGAAGGACAAGACAGAGAGGGCCATTAAACAATGTAGCATAAGTTATCTCATGAGGGAACTACAATGAAGAAGGTGCAACTTTGTTTTCTTTTGCAAATATCTCTGGGAGTCTTCACGTGACAAGCCCTTACATCTATTTCACCTGCACAGGTAATGCTGTCCCACCATCATCTGTATCTGACTACCACTGTGACAGATGGACACCAAGTCCTACTGTATTGCTGATCCCACAAAGCCCCTAAGCAATCTGATATTGATAATGTTGCAAGGCTAATCACTTAATAATAGGACTCCCTGCAAACCAGACACCTCTACCACACGCCGTGGGAGGAGAAGATGCTTTGCATACATCATCCTGTCAGCTGAGTTTATTATTCTTGCATTCAAGATAAACTGCAGCAGCCAAATGCTGGCCTGTATAAATTCCAGCCTCGGGAGTCCAGCAGGCACCGGGCTCCTTGTTAAACACACACACACATGCATAAATCCAGACGGGTAAATAATACGACATCTTTCTGTTCCCAGGGGATCTTTCAAGAGCTGATGTTTTCTTTGTTACCTGGGGTGGTCCTCAGGCCAGCTGTATAAACCAGGGATAAGGAGTGAGTGCCTGGGCTATGCAGAGACAACAGGCAGGAGTGATTTCTGGCCACATGCAGACCTTGCTGCTTTGTGCTAATAAAGCTTTGTTGTATGTAATTCAAACAGACACCAGGCAAACAAGCTCTGAGCTTCAGAGTCTTTATCTCTTCTGTTTACCTCTCCCCAGGATTCACCAGTATATCTTTTAGGCAAAGAACATAGGCATCTAAGAGGCACAGAAAGATATAAAACCTTCTGAGCTCAAGCCAAAGTCTTCTTAATGGGTTTGCTGACGAAAATAATTCCTTTCTGCAAAACATCTGTATTGGTCTGTACTGGGGATGATGACCCAGCAGAACTGTAGGTCTCACTAGGAAGCTCACTCCCACATTTCTTGCAGAAAGGATCCTCAGAATGAACAGAACATTCTCACGGCCCTCTTTTTGAATGTATTTAGCTTCTCAGTGATTCTCATCAGATTGTGCAAACAAGGTGACTGACTTGGCTTTGTGACTAGTTACAAAACTCCCAAGGAGCAGAAAAAAACTTTTTTCCTCAAAAAATTTCTTGCCATTGATTAAAATGACAAAGAAAAAAGAAATCTGGCAGAGTAACACTGGCTTCAGAAACACTCCTGTAGGCCTGAGCCAAAAGTGACATCCTCTGGCACTGACTGAGGTGGGTTGTGAGGCTGTGTTAAGACCAGGTTCCAAATCCATGGTCCAGGAAGTGTCTGGCTACATAGTTCACCCTCAAGGGTTTAAGAGCAAGGTTTGTTCCCCTTATGGGAAACTGTCTTGGATACCAACAGGGACCGGCACATGAATAGGGTACAGTCCTACTACAGTAGATCCTGGTGTGACTTTAAAGGAAGAATGTAGTTTCGGTGTCAGGTTAAAGGAGATTGTGGAATCCCCCTTGTACTTCCCTCTGTCAGTACCAGGGATTCCTGGCCCGTGTATAGGACACCCCACCATGCAAGAAATCACCAGTGTGCTGCCATGGGCTCTTCCCATCCTCTCTGAGCTCTTCCCGCTGACACAGAGAGGAAAGGATTTCCATTCTTCATTTCCCCAAGCATTAAACTAATGTCTCTCTGCTGAGGAATTGGATGAATAAATGAACCAATCCCACAAATTAATTCTAAAACAGTTTCAAGGATACAAAGCTTTGGGGGCAAAAAGGTGAGGTGATGTTTTCTCTCCCCAAAACCACAAGAAACAGCGCGAGACCACAGGGCTCAGGCCTGGAAAAAACAACTTTTGTCAGTGCAGCCCCCACCAGGTTTCCAGGCTCAGAGCTCTCAGGAAGGAAAGTTCTCTACAGTCCTTGAAACAGTTTCTATTTTCTCTTTCTTTGACAGGGTGATTGTAAATAAAAGAACTTGGTGAAAGGGATTGACTCACCCTATAAGTAAAGTAAAACAGAAACTGTAAAGTGCCCCAGTGAAATGAGATGAGCATGGAGATGATGTACCAGACTTTGAAGCACTTGAAACCAGGCAAGAGATGTGGCCCATTATGAGAAAAATAAGGGTGTCGAAGCAAGATGAGGGAAGCAGGGCTTAAAAACTTTTTTCTATTCCCTTAGATCAGTCCTTTCTCTCAGCACTCCTCTTCCTACCCTGCTCTTTCCACTACAGGGAACGGTCATTTATTTCTGAACAGCTGAGATTTGTCTTGATGTACCACCAAAAAATAAAGTACAGGGGGTTACGCACTGCCTTTTTCTTTACTTGAGCTTTTCACGGCAGTCCTAGAAAGATGCCTCAAGTTAAGTGTGACTCTTTCTAGGGTTCAGCAGTGTGAGGGAAATGAAGCGGTGTCTGTGCTAAGGGCTGCTAGCAGGATGCTGGGCTCAGGAGATACCTTGGAAACTGCTTTGCAGCTTTGCACATCTGCTCTTCTGCTCCTGGCCAGAGAATAGAGCCGTGTAAAATGCTTCTTAAAGCAAACCCTAGATGGACTGGAAAATCAAACTAATGCTGGTTTGATTTTCCACGGGAACCTCGAAAATCTGATCCCAAGCTCCATAACATGTTCGAGACTACACTTTTTTTTTTTTTTTTTTTTTTTTAATACCACTCTTGGCAGCTCATGAGGTGAATGGCAGATTTCATGCAGAGCCTTATTCTGCTTATAATTTTCAATCCACGGATGTCACGGGCATGATGCCTGTCTCAGTTTTCAGCTGTGTGTTGATCCCACCATTTCTGCTGCAGAAATTCACATCTTTTTTGTCTATATGTATCAGCAGCTGCATGACCAGATCTCACAGTGCTCAAAGCTGACCTCCTCTATACATGTACTCAGGGAAGGCAAGAGCACATTTTACAACCTGGTCCTCAGCATCTCTCCCTCACCTAAAAATGGGTGGCCCCATGCTAAAAAGGCCAGGAGATGCTCCCCAAAACACAGAACTAGTTTCCTATTTCCAATTTTGTTATACCAGGTGTAATCAGCTGGTTGCCTCAATCTTCAGTTCCAGATTTCTCAGCAAGTAAATAATTTCTTGTACTTTTGTACAGGATGTACAATATAAGTTTCCTGTACACAGCAAGGGTTGAAGTGGAAGAGTCACTCATCTTTGTGGAACCTGTCAGCTCATCTCCTGGCCAAGTGCTGTGACAGGATCTTTCGTGAGCAGAGGTGCAATTGCCCTTCCCTTAAGCTGTGTACACACACTGCAACAGTATGAACTGGATCCCATTGTTCTGCTGAAATACGAGGCATCACAAACTGAATGAGTAAGTGCATGACAGGCATTTTAAACATCCTCTTGCTAAGTTTTTATGAGAGAAAAGCAGCAAAAGCTGGGAGAAGGATCTACAGAAACTTCTACTTCTTGGCTTTCATCTTACTCAGTTCTTTCCTATAGTCTTGAGCTCCCCTGTTTCTGCAGCGTCTGTTGGGGGCTGGTGCTTAGTTAGGCCAGACAGACCTCCCTGACATCAACAATTAACTCAGTCCAGCCATCCTGGGGGACACTCTCCCAGCACCACGCTGGGCAGAGAGAAAGGAAACACACCAAACAGACATGACTTCAGGATTCACCATTTTTGACCCATTGCACAGAGGCTGGAAGCAGAGTAAAACCTGGAGCTAGAAGGAGAGCTTTGCTGCAGTACATCCACTGCTCAGGAGCCTTCTCAGCTGCAGCAGCTGCCATGAAGTATGTTCATAGAAGAATAATGTAATTTTCCTGTCTGGGCTTTAGCATTTGGTGAAAGCAAGTCCTGATCCCAGGGGCATGGTACCCATATCTGCAGAGCCCCTGATCCTGGCAGTGAGTGGGCATCTTTGCCCTCAGCACGATCTGAATGTCCTTGTGGTGCTGGAAACACTGCAGCCACCTCAGTCCCTGTCTCTTGCCCCCACAGGGAGCTGGGCTTCCTGGTGTCTGCCACCCACTGCACATCCGCCTGCCGTTCCCAGAGTGGCATTTGTTAGCTTTGCCCCTCAGCATGCAATGTCTCACAGTGAGTCACCTCTCCTGGGGAGACTGTGGTTTGTGCCTTGACCTCAAGACCTCCAGGATCTGCTCTGGGTGGGATCAAGACACTAGGAGTGGGGAGAGACCCCATCACCTGCTCCACAGCAGGGGCTTCCTTCACATGGGTAATGCTGCCTACAAGCACATCCATGAGAGCCAAGCAATTCTTTGGTAAACCCATCCAAAAACAGGCAGCAGAAACCTAAAGGACTTTCACACCATGATGGGTGAAGCCTGCTTGTCTTTTACCCCAGGTGGAGGGAGAAAGTTTCAAGCGGCAAATATCCAGGCAAATTTTGTTTCTTTAGTATTGTCCCAGACATGACAAGAACCACATCTCCTAAATGTCTGGGCTTAGTTGTTTATTGGAAAGAGTGATTTTCTTCTATTCAACCACTGTTCTTTTTCTAAACCATTTAGGAAAAGACACTTCCATTATGAGTAATGTGGCAACTATTTAAAAAGATTTCAATCTGGGAGCTGAATCTTTTCTGCAGGGGCTTTAAATAACCCTTTATCTATTCAACCTAATATGGATCATATAGTGCAGTTAAATATGTATTCACAATCTATATTGAAAATTACATAGATATTTCTTCATGCCTTTATATTAAACTTTTCTATCCTAGCTGTCTTCCAATGTAAGGCAGTCAATAAATAATGGAAGGCTGAAGGCATTAATAATTTTTTTTCAGATAATTTTAAAAATTATTTTAACTCATATTACAGCTGGAAAGGGGCACCCATTGGTGTAACTTACTCTTTTTCAGTCAAAAAACTCCCCACAATGTTGGGGAGGAGACAGAGTTGTTTAGCTAGACCAAAGCTTCACCCAAAGCACAAAAACTCTTCACAAGGTGAAGTGTGGCTGCAACAGCAGTACTTTGTGCTGAACTTGACCCTTCCCAACCAGTGTCTTCCCTTGCTTCTCATTTGCTTGCTTATTTTCAGAGGTCCATGAAAATATTTCTTAGTTTGGTGTCTTGACAGAACAATGTTCATGCAAGTATTGGAGCCTAGCAACCCACCATTCTCCCAGTTTCTGAGCCCAGCAGCAGAGAAAAGAGAGTTTCAAGAGACCTTAAATTTCTACCTGTTTTGTAAAAATTGGCATCTAGTTAATGAAGGAATAATAATAAAAAAATTGCTGACCTTTCTCAGGGTAAAGGTTCTGGGAGGAACTTGGACATTTTTGGTAAATATCAAAGAATCCCCACAGAACAGAGCCATGGTAAAGAGTCTAATGCATTTTACTGCTTACATAATTACTTGACCTTGGTGTCATCACTTCTAATATCTTTCTTCAGGATGCAGAGCCCTGTGGAATCACTCTGTTGTCAGCTATCATCCACCTCAAAGCACTGAAAACTGCTGAAAGGCCATGTGAGGTCCTGCACTGATGCAGAGCCTTCAGCTCCTGACTCCCTCCCAGGCTCTTTGCATGATCTCAGCACAGAGACATTCCTCTTACTACCTCTACTCAGCATTCAGATACGAGATAATAAATACTCTTCTCACTCATTCTATGAAAGGCTTATTTGGACAACTTCTTTTTCTTAGCAGGTAAGAGCCCATTGCTGCTGTGGCAACAAAGCAGAATGGGAGCCAGACTGCAAAAGGGATGCTGAGGACAGTGTGGGTCTCAGGTGCATCTGCCCTGTGCTAGGAGGGAGGCAGAGAGCGGGCTTCCAAGGTAGGGAGGTCACAGGAGGAGATAGGCAGGATACACCAGGGCTTGTGGGGTGATTCGGTGCTTTGGTGCTTCATTTTCACTTTCAGCCAGCTACCAACAGCCAGCATGGCGAGCTGTGCTCCCCCAGCTGCAAAGTAAACATGTGTGAGAGATCAACAGGGGTGTGTTTACAGTACATAGCCAAGTACAGTAGACTTCAGAGGATAAAATTACCCAGTGGAAAAACACATGGGCTTCAGTAAAACTTTAACCATCAGGGGTTGCCTAGCCAGCAACATGTGTACCCTTCACAGGCTCTCCTGCTTGCAGAGCGCTTTGAAGCTCCCTTGGAAAACTGCAGCTCTTTTTGATTAGTGGCTTCTCCACCCCAACCTCTGAAAATTGCACCGTAAGTCTGCTTCAGATTATAAGCTCATTCAATGTAGAAAAGCATAAGGAAGCATGGACAGCCCATGAGGCAGAGAGAGCCCACAACATCCCCAGTACGATCTCCCCCAAAAGTGGTTTCTGGGCCACTGGGGGCTCCTGCTGAAAAAACTTATCCCAGAGCAGAGATTAGCATGTCCATCTTTCCATCCCAGAGCAATGCAGAGAAAGGTGGAGTCTAGCAGGTGATGCATGGCACTGTACAGCCCAAAGGAGTGACCAGGTAATTTCCTAGCTCTCCTGCAAATTGGGCAGCATGGCAAAGCCCTGGCTTTCACTGTGGGTTTTTGGCAGGAGCAGCAGACTGAATGCTGCAGCCCAGAGTGACTCCCATGGCATTACTGAAATGAATGGAATTGCACCCGCCGAATTACACCCACTCGAGCTGCATTGGGTTGAGGCACTGGTTGAACAAAACACTAAAGCACGTGCTTAAATTTAAGCATATGAGTAAACAATTTCAGGGCAAATACTTCTATGCTTGAGTGCTTTGCCAGGTAGGTGCTGTTCTCAGCAGCACACACCTGCAGTGGGGTGCTGCCATTTTTTTTACATGGTCACTTTTCTGACTATATCCAAGCAAGAAAGGAAACTTTCCACTGGCTGTGGGCCAACAGGCACTTCAGGTATGTGTAAGGTCTTTAAAAAAAAAAGGACTTCTTTTTAATCTTATCTGTCTCATTATCACCCTGACATTTGCTTTGGCTTTGAGTTTAATTACCTCTTGAATTGAACAAAGGTACAGATAGGGCTGAGATAATAAGAAGCCAGTAAAGCTGATGTATATAGGAAATAGGGCCTCCCTAAAGGTGTTAGTCCATGCAAGCTGACCCCCAGTTATGAGAAAGAAAAGCTGATAAGGGAGAAAGCAATAAATCAATCATTCAGGAAACCCGGGGATGTGTAAAGAGGTGTCTGATGTTTGCATCTTACGTGCCACCTGGGCTGGTACAAATAGAGCAGACCCCATTTAGACAAATACCTGTGCATCCGAGCACAACCAAGCAAACAAAGGGAAGCTCTGGGGGGGGGGGGGGGGGTGGGGAAGAATTGGAATAAACAAGGGAAATAAATATATTACCATGAAAGTCAGTATTCAGAGTAGAAAACTGCACAATAGAAAGGATACATTATCAGTCACCAGAAGCAGAGATCAAGACTCCCACGGTGCCCCAGGTGCTCTGTACACAGAGTAATTAAGTCTCAGCCTCAGAAACATTTCAGTCGAAGCAGACAAAGATGGGGAGGGGAAAGCAGGAACAAACACTTGCCTAACATTGTATGTGAGAAACAAGGACTAGGAAGCGGATTAAAAGATTGTGCTTTCTGGCTGCTACATGGATAAAAGCTGGATGAGGCTCATAGCCACAGAGAGCATTTCTACACCACTGGCCCCTTACAGAAACCCTGCTGTTCTAGGACAATTTTATTCTGTATTTTGGAGGCTCCCTGACCCAACAAGATTCAACCCCTAGTTTTTCAGGAGTTCTTGCTTCGCATTCTGTTTCTGGACTGGGTTCCTGCTGGCTGAACAGAAGGGATGGGTGACTGGGAACTACACAGGAGAAGGTGGCATAGTTCAAAGTTAGTGCAAGACTGCACTTTTGCAACAGGCTCTTTAGAACTTCTGACAAGTCAAGTAGAGTCTGTTACTCTGAGATGCTATCCATGTAAAATATTTCCATTATGATCTGAGCACAAAACAGGGTTATGGTGCCCGTTCAAAATCCACACCTGATTGAGAAAATGTGATTTTGAGACTGCACTGTGGAAAAATCCTGCTGACATTTTTGCTTTGACTTTATCAAACAAATGAAAGAGAAATACAATCTTGTCAAAATAAAACATTAATTTAATTTTGATTTCATCAGCTTGACCCATGTTACAGCATGCTTTAGAGTCAAAACAGTAAGAATATTATGCCATGACCCATCATAATATTATGGCATGGAAACCGAATAGACAAAACTCAAAGACTTTTATAAAGTGTGATAAAAGTCAAAACAAATGTTTCAATAAGCTGGAAATACTTGTACCTTCTTTGAAAACACTGTGAGAACCAACACCTTCTTGCTGAGCATGTCGAGGGTATCGGAGCGCCGCTTTCCCACGGAGTGGCACACAGGGGCCAACAATAACCACATTTGACTGGCACAGGTCTCCAAGGGCTCCACAGGGAGGAGGAAAGGTGGAGTCGCAATTCTTGCTGGTCTGTGTCTTCTCACACGCATTCCCCAGAGACACATCACATGCACAGCCCTTCCTTTTCACACCCAGGAGACAGATGCATATCAGGAGGGTTGAAAATGGAGCAGTAAAGCTTGGGCAGGGCTTTGCTCACCTGTTTTGCTGTAACAGTCCAAGATACATTTTAGGGAGTATTTGTCAGTGGCCAGAGCTACTGATAGAAGTTTCGGTCACCTCTTCTTGGCTGAAGAAGGATAGCCCCCATCATCACAACAGGACCACAAGCAGAACTGAGAGACAGAACAGAAGAACCTGCTGATTCAAGTCCCTATTAAAACCCATTTCTGTCCCACACAACTGTGGAGTTTGCTCCTACTGGCAGCACATTATATGCTATCACCAGGCTGGCAGGGATATCTCGATGGCCTCCTCTTGTGCAAGGACCTGTGTAGATATGTTGTAAAAAGCTCATGGTTTCAAACAATTTATGCTGCCATAATTTGACCATCATGCAGCCTTCCAAAAGCTGAAGTAATTTGCTTGTCGACTTGTTGCATGGCAGAGGTGTTCTACAATAAATGGGTAAGACTAACAGGAAATTGAAATGCAGAAAGCAGCAACAGAGGTTTTCTCTTGCAGGAATAACAGTGTGCATTTCGTACATGGATCTCAATGGACAGTATGAGTCTGAAGTACCAGAAACAATGGCTTATTTCCCCCTAGAAACTATAGTGAAGGATGAGTTTTAAGGACAGACTGGTATAATTGTCCCCCAGATAAATCCCCTTTTGCCATGCAGACGAGGTAGGAAAAACTGCAATGCCTTGAGCATGAGTAGAGGTGACACCTGGTTGTGGAGGAGTTGTTACAAGATCATGAGTCTTCATGGAATTGTGCCTTACCAACCTAAACTCAGCATTCATGATTATATTTTTTGCAATGGATTAGGACTCGTCTTTCTGAAACAGTATATGGAAAATTGGAATTGTTAGGCAGGGACAGTTTAGCAGAACTCTATGCTGATAAGGAATCATGATTGTTTCCAGCACAGCAACTGAGTCTTCACAGCTCTTCCACATGGAAGTAGAGAATGCGAGAATCCAGTACAAGAGAAGCAATAAAAAAAGTTTGCTTTTAAGGAGTATCTTAAACAAGAGGAGACAAAGGACAAGAAGAAATGGGAAAATTTCTGGAAGAACTTTGCCATTGGCTAAGGACATTTGAATCCAAGGGTGCCAAAGACACAAAAGTCCCCAGGGGAGCAGAAAAATCACTTCTGGGGGATTGCCATTTTACCTGGCTCTGTTGGTCACTTCTACTCTTTTGGAGTATCAATTTGCCTGTAGAGTATGTGCTCCTTGCTTTACTGAAGGGTGTCCCAAAAGAGTGAAATCAAGATTGTCTTGTCTATTCTCTGATTAATATTTTACAGCCTCCAAATCTAATCACCTGGGTTGTTGCCTATTCCTGATCACCTTATTTACTGGGAGCAACTCAGGAAGAGAGTGTAGGCTGGCTGAATGCCTCTGGCACCAGCACCCCATTGCCAGATCATCATTTTCTGGGATAGGACACTGCTGCCAGAAGTGACCTATCCTCTTTCAAAATAGGAAGGGATCAGAGATCACTGGGAAACTTGAATGGAAATGAGCTGATCGGCCTTGTAGGTCAGAAAGGAACTGGATGCCTCCTTGTCATCCCTTGATATTTTCTACAGCTGTCAAAAGTTATTAGGTACATGAAATCAGGCTAGTGGCTTGTTTACCCCACTAATTATTTTCTGTCTAACAAGAAATACTTAGGGAAAGTGTATTACACATAGATTTGAAAAGAGTCATCTTTCTATTCAAATACTTCTTGAACTTTCAGCAAACCGGACCAAAGGGGTTTCCCAAGTTGAACAATGCAGCAAGTGCCCTGTGCCTTCATCCTGACTTCCTCCACACCTCCTGCCCTCTGTGATACCCCACAGTGAGCTCCATCTCGGGCTGAAAGGACTACTGTAGCATCCCAGGAGAGTGCTGCACGGCTCTGCCCTGCAGAAACGGGTGGGACTCTGCTGTGGTGCCTTCACTGTGTCACCTCCCTGTGGGGAGAGCACCCTTCTTTGCTGCCTTTGGTCCCCTTGCATCACTGCAAGCAGGAGAGCTGTGGAGGACATGGGCTCCTCACCTGGTTGTTTCCTCTCTCTAAGTCTGAGACACACCAATCATTCATTCCCACCCAACCTCAATAACTGAGTTGCGACTTTATTAGGAATACTGTTTTCCAGAGCCTTGGTTTTTTTCCTTCTTTGTTAGCTTCTCGTGCTTTGTTTCTGATGCCTTATGCTTAGCACAATAAAATAACACTAATAATAAAAAAGAGAATGAGACAATGCTCACAGAGCTCTGTCTTTTCCATCCGCTAGCTCCTGGAAGTGGTACCAGATGTTGTACCACAGCAGCCTCCTGGCTGGTGCTTCTTGGCATTACTGACATCTCTCACTCCAGCCTACTTCAGGCACAGATCAATTATTGGCTCTCAAGGCACAGGGCTGGGATGTCTCTTCATTTCCACTGTGGAGGGATCAGCCTGCAGCAGCAGTGTCAAGCACAAAAAAAAACCAAAAAAAAAAAAAAACAAACCACCAAAAAACAAAACAAAACAAAACAAACACCAAAAAACCCCAAAACAAAACAAAAAAACCCCAAAAAACAAAAAACAAAAGAAAAAAACAAAACAAAAAATAATCCCCCTCCCCTAAAAGGAGCGGGAAAATTAACAGGTAAAATATTTTAAAGCATATGAATAATAGAGTGGAGAAATCTTTTGGAGCAGGAGGCAGCTTGTCTGTCAGACTGAATTATACTTAAAAGGCATTTTATTACTAAAAGCTTGTACAGACTAGCTGCCACAGGCAAACCCAGGAAAATGGCTCAGATTAAGTCCTTCCAGATGGATCCACAACCAACATTTGTCCAAGCAGGTAGATACCAAGTGTTTCCTTCAGTGTAGCCACCATGTTCACAATCAGCTGATGAAAATTTGGGTTATGCATTTTGTCTTTTTTCTTTTTCCCTCCATTTTCAATTTTCTGCATGTTGATTGGCCTGGATGCTGTCTGTCTTACAGATTGAGTAATGTTGCTCCAGATTATGGAGGATCCTGGAGAGATGTTCCCATTTATTGCCCTATTGTCCCACGGATGAAGGAAGTGGGTTTTACTGATGAGTGCACTTAAAAGAGTCCAGGCTTTTAGAACAAGTTGCACATTCAAATACACTAAAATAGAACTTACAGGATTTTTTTTCCTTCTAGAAGCCCTTAGTTCTTGTTTTAAGGTACAGTTTATATTAAGTTTTTTTTCCAAGAAGGGAGAACTTTAAACCACTTTTGCAACATGCAGCTGATATTGTGCTGCTGCAATGCAACCTGGATTTTACTCCCCTCCAGGTTTTTATTACAGTCTTTTGGATGGAAATTAGAGTGTGCAGCTCCTAGACTATCAACATGTTAACCCCAAGGAAAGTAGATGCAGGCACCCACACACTGAAGACTCGCTGCAGAACACTGGGAACACCAAAGAGTAAGGCAGAAATGTGACTGGATGCAGCCTATAGCACAGTGGAACTTGGCTGGCTTATCTATATTTCTATAATCTATATAATCTATATATCTATACAGCTATATAGCTATATAGCTATGGGTATATTTATAATGACTAGCAATGAGGCACATACATGTGATAGTATTTTAGGCAACAAGGAGGCTAATTTGCTAAACCAGATACTCTTGTGTGCCGGCTGGAGCTCTTTGCCTCAGACACCTCCTGCCTTCCTGTCACTCACATTCCAAGAAACACAAGTTATAAACAAGTTCAGTTGCTACGGCTCATGCTTCCTTCTCCCTCTGGAGTGATCCATGGTCTTTGACATGGTTCCAATTGCCCTCCTGCCTCTGGCTACCCTGGCACTTGGAGCAGTCTGTCAAGGTCACCTCCCTGCTGCTGGGCCAGACAGTGTGAGTGCTTGCAGCCGTCCTCCTCATTCTGCACATGCTGACCATCCCCTGGCGGGTCAGTCATCTGCCAAGACAAGAAGATCTTAGCTCAGCTGAGCCAGTCTTTCTCTGTCTGGATTCCTCCTGTGTCTCTCGTTTCTGGTCTCCTTCCTGCTCTCTTCCTCTGGCCGAGATGCCCCTAGTCTGCCTAGGAACAGCAGAAGGTGCATCGCTGTTGGTCAAATATAAACCCAGAGCTGCTTCCGGGAGGCACTCTCCACTGCATGCTCTTGGAAGCAGCACCTTACAGTGTTCTGCTCTGTACTCGGTCAAACAGAGCTGAGGAGAAGACCAGTGCAGGAACAGTTTTAGCAGTACCAGTCATAGACACTATAAGGTGCTCTTTGCTTTGCCACGTTCTGTTGCCAAAAGTTGATTTCAACTGTGGGCAACTTGTCAGCATTTATCCTGCTTGACTGAAAAACTGAGCTAAGAGAACATTGTCTCTGATTACAGACAATTACACATTGTTGCTTTGGTTTGGTTTTTCAAACTGCCTTTCGGCTCCCACAGCAAGTTTTGGAGGGGCCAGTACCAGCTTTCATTGGACCTACAGATATGGGCAGAAAAAACAGGGAAGTATTCAGCCACTCCTCAGGAGGACATATATGGACAAAAGTTCACTTGTTTTTCTTCACCCATAGCATCTGATCCAGTAAAAGCTGTTGTTCCCCCATGTCTCCTCCCTCAATTATGTCCAAAACCTAGCACAAAAGTTCCTAATTCCCAAGAGATACCCAAAGCCCGCAGTGCCAGAGCAAGTCACTTACCCTTTTGTGGGATTGCTGGATCTGACATGGGTTTCAGCAGGACACCTTGCACACAGCCTCAAAGCTGGCCTGGGGAGAGGTTTCACAGGATAAAGGAGCACTTGAAAAAATACCAACAAACCAGGAGCCCACATCCACCTTACCTACACACAGAATCAAGCCACCTCAAAGTCTGTGTACGGATGTTGCTCTTCCCTACCCTGGGTTGATACAAAGCATCTAAAAACACATATGGGTAATATTACATTTGGCAATTGGTCTTGCTTTTGCTTGATGTCTCTCCTGGTTTGGTAGTCTTTGGGGAACCTACAAACAGCCCCATACCATGAAAAGACTGGATGGAGCCACCTGTAGTAATATATCCCTGACTCCTAAGTGTGCTGTTGAAAGGTCAGCAGCCAAGGAATGAAAGGTGATGGGATAAAGCTCTGCCAAAGGCCTCTCTACCCATCTGTGCTGAATCAAACCTCTTGATTAAATCAACCACTTTTGGTGCTACCTCTAAAAACCCTTCCCACACAAAGGTAAGCTGTTCTCTACACTTTTGGCCCGATAAGTGTCCTGTTTCAGCACAGCCTTCCCTCTGTATGGGCAACAGCACCTTGCCGAGGTTGGTCACCAAGCCATGACCCTCATCCCTTATGTCAACTGCTTGTTTCTACACCAAGACACCTAAGTGGTTCAAACGTGCATGTACTGGCAGAGACAGCCTGGAGCTGACTCTGTCCGTACAGACTCCAGAAGCCCACGGGGCAGGGCACATGAGCATGGACATGATGGGAAAGCAAAAGGGCTGCTCTGTCCATGGCCCCGAGCTCACAGGCTGCTCACAGCACTGTGCTGTACCAAGCAGGCAGAGGCACAGCGCCCTTCGCTCCTCACTGCCCAGAACCATCCTCACTGCCCCGCTGACTCAGCCACCCTCCGACACTGCCTGCCCAGGGCTATAGCTGCACATCAAGCCATGCAAAAAGCTACTTTGGTGCATATGGCTCTGTGCACTGCCTGGGCTTGGAGCCCCCTGAGCAGCTGAGGCTGCCCAGCACTGCTGCTATTCAAGTCTATTGTAAGGAGGGGCGAGGCAGGGGGTGAGGCGTTGGACCCCATGAACTGCATCCCAGCCTGCGCATCAGGCTGCGCTTCTCGCTCTTTCATGTCTGTCCCAAGTACAGCATCCTTCCCACTAAATTATAACGTAGTAGGAGAGGACGTGACCAATTTAAAAGAAATATAAATTTACATTCAACGTTTATGCCCGAATTGCACTCTTGTTACAGAATTGGCTCAGTGACTCTCAGTGCAGAGCTGGTCTTTGAGTTTGAATTTTCCAGTTTCGTTTGTTAGGTTGAAAAGAAAGATAGTGAGATTCTTCTATCTTATTTTATTCACAAGGCAGCTAAAATGCTCCAGACTTTCTGCACCCATTCTCCTACTGAAGTCAGAAGGTTTTTCTGGGTTTTTGTAGTTCATACTCCCAAACTATCAAGTGAGGAAGAAATTGTTCCCCACTGGTCATTGGGTTTTTTTTATTACCTTGAAGTGAGTGTGGCGCCAGGCAAGGCATAGGAAGTCTTCAGTGATTCTCCTGAGAGGTTTTCCCCTACCTTAGAGAGGCCTTTCTGTCTGTGAGCAAGACAACAAGCCCTGCAGCCTCCTCTCAAAAACACCTCAGAAAACATGCTTAGAACTCTCTTCTGGAAAGGGAAATTGTGCATCCTTTGTGGATTTTCATTTTTATCAATCACATCATTCGTTATTTGCACAAACACAAAAAATAGCTCTCCCACCAGCAAACCTGTTTGGTTTTTTTTCCAAATGCTCAGCTCAAAATAAGCAAAACAATATGCAGGCTTTTTAATGTAAGAAAAATATATAGCTCAAAGGTTGAGGCTCTTTGTTAAGAAGAGTTTTAAAAAAGGATGCTTACAAAGGTACAAAAATAGATTTTTATACATAATTGAAAGTGCCTGCAAGGGCCTAAGTATAGCAGGTTTTATTACATCGCCACTACCAGGTACTTAGGTGCTTCTCAGAACCTGCCATTAGCCAGGTCTGTTGAACAAGGCACACAATTATTTTTTTATGAAAAGGCTGGCAGAAGTTCACATGCAAGGAAGGTGCTGGGCCTTTGATCCCGAGCACCAGGCAGATCCTTGAAAATGCCACAGAATGATTCATGTGCCCAAGAAAAGGGAGATCTGCTGAAGAAAAGCAGGTGTGAGGCTGCCTCTAGCCAGGCTTTGGCCGGTGGAGTGGAGCCATAAGGCTGGGAGTGCTGGGAGAAGAGCTCAGCAGAGTGGGATGCTCAGCTGCAGCTGTGGGGCAGAGATCAACTAGCCAAAACTCACCCAGCCTTGGCACAACCTCCCCTTTCCTGCAACAAACAGGACATTTTTCCCTTTAGGTGTGTGAGCCTCATTTTGAGAGGAGACTGGGTGATTCAGGACAGAAATATTCCACATGCAGAACATGTAAAAAGGAGGAGGAAAAGACAACTTCTTTGATTTGGCTATTTTAATGGTGTGTTTGAATAGGCGGTTGTGCGCAAGAATAGAAGGGATGACAGTGTGTCCCCATGCAGAAATACTTTGGGCCCAAAACATAAAGGCCAACTTTCTCAAGGAAGATAAGTTAGGAATCTAAATCCATTCAGGAGCACCATTAGACTCCTTTACAAAGCCTGGAGAGCCTCAGTGCTTGTGGAGAACCAAGACACTGATGTAAGAGACTGGAAAGACCCTCCTACTAAAGGGTGTGTAATTCTGCTGGGGGCCTTCGACAAAAATTCCACCACCACTACCTGTGTTTGAGCATCCAGATAGGATGAGGCTTAGCTGAAGACAAAGTGGAGCTTGGTTTTGCTTTGAAGAGACACTGCTTCTATATCTGCTTCTTTGGGGCGGAGGCTGCCTGGAGTATAAATCAATGGCCACACTGCATATGTATGTTGTAAATAACATTGGAGAGCATCCAAGGCAGCCAGCTTCCTGGCTGAGGCGCCAAGAGTTGAACCCAGCCTCTCCAAAGTCTAAAGCGTGAGATAAGATAGCTTGGGTTAAAAAGCTAACCATCTGTAGCTGGGGGCTGCAGTGACCCGTAGCTTCTTCAGTTTGGCCACACAGGCTTAGCAACAATTTCCTCACTGGTTTTGGGGACAGCTGTGCCTTTAAGAGGCTCCAGCCTGAACCAGTTGAAAATAAGGTTGAAAACACCAGACCTCTGACAAATTAACCGAACACCTCTGAGTCTTTTTTTTGCAGTCAGCTCAACAGCCACCAACAAAGCACTTAAAATTAGCTCCCAGGACCGCAGAGATGTCCCTGTAGGCAGAGGAGGGAACGTCATGGGCACAGAGCTTTCTGTAGAAGCTGGGTTTGGAGAACACCACCAGCCCTGCCACGGGGTTCATGGCTCCCTTGGGCCCCCTGTTTTGTTTAGCAATGCTGCATCAAGCTGGATGTGCAGCACAGTTCAAGGAGTTTCACACAGGTCAGTCTGCTCCTCAGGACAGCTCTGGTGGAGGACAGCATGAGGGAAAATGATGCAATGGTGTACAAATAAAGGAAATTTTAAAAATCCCAGGAATAATGTCAGAAACCCCACAACCAAAAGCTGAAACTCAGTTCTGTAATTTTGCCCTTTAAATGCATCTGTATTTAACACTGTTAAAGAGCCAAGCACGTTTCCAGACAGCTAAGAATGGCAGAGCTGCTCTAGTCCTCTGTCTGGGACTTGCCACTGTAAAAGGAGAGCATTTCTTCCCTTACGGTCTCATGACTGCTTAGCCTGCAGTGAAGCTACCATAAAACATCTCTTCCGGGGGGGGAGTTAATATATTACTCTTCTCTAACTTTCCTGCCATGCTTTGCCAGGGCCATGCTCAGTGGCCACTGCTTCTTGCTGGATGTACATTCCCCAATTCCTCATATCTTCCTGAGCTCCAGTGGGATTTCCTCTGGGAATCTCAGGACCCTTCACCAGGCATACCTATGAGGTGTTCAGCAAGGGGTGGGAAAGGCCAGCCCAGGGGCTGTCAGAGCCACATTTAGGCCTGGGGTGCAGAACTGAAGGGCACCACCTCTGCCAGCTGGGAAGGGCTCAAGGAGGAGCAAGTGCTGGCGCCGCTCACTGGGCTCTGGCTGTGAGCGGCAGACGTCTGTGGCCACTGGATGCCTCTTAACATATTCCAGTGCCCTCAAGACAAGGTAAATTGGTGGTTGAGGCAAAATTCAGTTTTGTGTGCAGTTATACTGCCCTCCCTGAATTCTTGGTCAACCAATTTTTATTTGTTTGTGTTACATACTCATTTCCCTTCCCACTTTAAAGGCCATTTTATGCTGGCAGAAGGTGCCATGCTGGCAGCTCTGGTTGACCCAAGAGTTAAATTTAAGCCTTAAGACAGGTAGAACTTTAGCAGCGGCTCTTTTTGTCTCTTGTCCACCCTGATGGTGGCCCCAGGCTCTGTCCTTCCCAAGCCAGCCCAGAGAGAGCCCATCCAAGAGGCCATTTGCCCTGTAGCCTGTCTGCCAGCATCCATGCCAGGCAGAGGCAGCAGCAGAGTTTCCATCACTGTGGGCAGCTGCCTACCAGGGTCCGGAAAGGTGGGAAACCTGATCCTGCCAGGACACAAATTAAGTGCAAACAGCAATACACAGTATTGAACTCCACAAGTCCTCCAAGTACTGGTGTTCTTCTGCCCCTCAGGACCATCCAGAAATCCTGACTGTAGGCAAAGATATTTGCTTTTTCATCTCTAATGCAGGGAGTCTCAGGTGCTGAAGCAAATTTCTTTGAACCTTTCAACAGCTTTTCTACTTTTTTTGATTTAGCCACTGCTACTGTATCTTCACCCATTCACATTAATTACACTGACATGAGAAATTCAGACAGCTGAGCAAGGGGTGATGCCTGGGACTCACTGCCACAAATAATTCTGTACTAGTGTTTCTCTTCTCTACATTACATTTACTTTTTGGTTTTCATAATTTTTGAGTGTGCCCTTTTCCCCGTGTTCTGTTTCAGCATAAAGCCTTCTAGGATCTTGCCTGCATCTATTAATTAAGCTTCTCCCTCAGGCTACATCCATCCACAGCTTTGCACTCTGCCCAGGCACTGAGCAAGCATGCTCTCTGTGTGTGCAGAGCTGAGTGGAAGCTGCTTTAAAGGAGTTATCACCTTGAAAAACCCAAGCTCGTGTTACTTTAGGGTCAGTGCTATCCTATGGTGTCTGATCAGTTCAGAGTTCAGACAGTGTATCAGTATCTGGCTGCAAAATACCTCATAGACATGCCCATAGCCCCAGGACTAATGTAAGATAAGTCATTTGCCTAACTCCTTTACACTTTTTTTTTTTCTTTTTCCCTCCGACAGCTTTTTGCCAGTAAGGTTTGACAATCCTGTAATAAATCATTTGAATCAGTTTAGCTACCAGTTTGCTGCCTCATTTGGAGGCATTCTGGCAGACTGACAAGGCCCAGCTTCCCCTAGTGAAGACCGGGTTCTTTGGAACCCAACCTGTTGCAATCACTTTGACAAATAATAGTTCTGGTTTTCATTAATTGCCTGCTGACCCTGCGGCCTTTATACATGATATACTCACCTAGTTCCCAAAGTTCATCTCCTGCACTGCACTCCCCCCCTGTTGCTTGAAAGCAGTAGATAAAGGCACTTTCATATCTTCAGCCCCCTTTTTCCCCAGCTGGCTCCCCACAGACAGACTCAGAAGACTCAGCTCCCATCGACAGCTGACAAAGTGCTCACATTTTTAAAATCACCTGAAATGCAAATGGAGAATGTGAGCTCTTCTGAAAGCCCTGGCGAGTGTGGGAGAGGGGAATGCTATTCATTGTGGTACTGGTGAAGGAAAGCACAAGCAGTCTTGGACCGTGCCCAGCTGCTTGCCGGAGGCAGGATGGAAACTTGCCACAGAAGCACTGACACCTCCTTGGGGTTAAACAAGGTTGTGCGACGTCCTCGGAGCTGTGCTCTGCTAGGTGCTCTTGATAGGAGCTCAGCCACTAATTTGCCCAGAGTGGTTCAGATATTTAGGCCTAGCCCCTGGTAAAATATTTACTATGCCTCCTTATCACTTCCCTAGAAGCTTTAGTTGGAGCGAACTGATGCATTAATTCCTTTGGGATCTAACTCAGCTTTTTTTCTGCAATGTCCTGGAACATATCCAACATCATTAAGAAAAAAAAGCCTTCCTTTCTCAGTCAATTCTTTTAGGCAGAATTTCACCTGAAACCTGGGCTCCATCTGGCACTGAGATGGCTGCGCGCAGACACTTCTCTCTCGTCATGAAGGCTGCAACTGTTGCTTTCAATGCAGGCAAAAGTGTCCCCTAATGAGCTAATTATCACATCTCCAGGGGCGGTAAAATACTTAATGAGCTTAAGCAGAAGAAAAGAAGAGCCCAGTTAGGGACTGGGGTTTGCTTTCTGCTGCTAAAGGTGTGAGGCAGCAGCACAGGGTGCCTGCGAAAACCATAGGGTAAATTTAAAGGGGGGGATGATGCACATAGCTGTACACGGCAGGTGAGCCCAAGCTGTAGGGTCCAGCAGCACTGTAGGGTCCAGGGCTTTCAGGTTCCTGGTTTGCTGTGGTGCTGCCCTCCTGCACCCCACTCTTACCACAACCACTTTCCATCAGCTTACTTCTTCCTATTATCCCTTCTAACGTGTTCCTGTTAGCCTGTTTTAAATTTACGTGTTTTGGTCTTTATAATACCTCTTACTGGAGGCATGTCTGTGTTTTGCCCATCTGTTGTTGTTCTTCATATCCTCCTATGCCAGGATGGAAAGATGGTTATGATGCAGCTGAGAATAGGTTTTTTTGTTAGTGCTTCCCAAGCTTTATTATGTCTCTCCTGTAATTTCAGCTTGACACTCCAAAGGGTTCAGCAAGGTGCTATCGATGCTGGATCTCATCCAGTCATGCAAACAAGCAAGCCTTCACTCAGGATTATCACCAAGAAATTCCTTCCTAGGATAAATGAATGGCTGATGATGATGAACAGATATAGCCTGCCATTGTCTCCTGGTGTTTGGTAACTATCAGAAAGTTTTCTATTTCATTTAAATAGAATTTCTTATGAAAAAACCCTTGTGAGCCAAAGCATTAGACAAAGGCCACATTCAGCTCCTCCAAAATGTACATGAAAATTGAATTAACATCCCGTATTTTACATACAGTACCTGCTCAGCAAAGCGGCTCCCTGGCGGGCCAAGACAGAACAATGTCATTTTCTGTTCTCCACAGACCGTCTCTGAAATAGTCACCTGTGAGACAGGACCTTTCCACACAACATTCACCAGAGGACAGATCAGCCATGGCACAGGGCACAAGCTGACTCTGGAAAGCCCTCACTCCAGTGATGGGCCAAACTGTGTGAACCCAATGCATAAAAACTCAGAGATGATGCCTGAAAGCTTTAGTTGTGCCCTAAATGATACATTATTATCTCTAGCCCTGGCTCCCAGGACCTCACTTCACTCTCCTGCTTTTGGCCAGAATCAAGGTCATTATTTCTCTGTAGTTAATTGTACATGTCTCCACCCACAAAAGACCTGCACACACCTAACTGCAGTATGGGTGATCAAAGAGCCCATCTAGTTACTCCCTCAGGAGCATAAAGAATCAGAAAGGCGGGTGAGCATCATGCCTGCACTATTTGAACTGAATCAGAAATGAGACTCCAGCCAGCCCTCAGGCAACCCCTCAGTGGTTGGGAGGGTCAGGAGGTAGGGTGGAAGCAGGAGGAGAGCAGAAATGCCCTGTGTCATTCCTGGATGAACACTTGGGGTGTTCTCAGGTGGTGAGGTGCCACATTTCCTTCACCTCCTTGTGCTCCTGCTCTAGCAGCCTAACCAAAGGGTGAGGTGTGGGTAGTGGTAGGCTGGAGAAGGGTGACACAGGGGAGAGGACAAGGGAACGGGGTTGTCCATTACTTCTCCCCAGGGCTCTTTGCCTCCAGGTCCTTGCTCACCAGGGCACACCTGCCCTATCTTTGCTCACTCCTGTGTTTTGTTGTTTGCTTTTTATAGTAAGCCCTACATTCATGTGCATCTACCCTAAAAAAGGATTGGCACGTAACAGTACTAACTCATAACCCAGGCAGCTGTGCTTCCCAGGCTGCCTGCTTTGGGAAGCGAGCAGTCTGGCCTTGAGACAATATATCTCACAGGTGAGTAAACAAAGGGAGGATGAGCCAGACAGAAGAGAAGGGACTGGGGAGAGGAGACAAACACCCAAGCCCAGACATAGCAGCCTCAGCAGCCAGAGGTGGAAACAACAACCTGGAGCCATCTCCTTTGAGCAGGTCTTATCCAGGAGCACCCCCCATCCGCACTGACTGGGATTTATCTGGTAGCACTCCTATGTCCTTCACTATCCTAGGTTTTTCCAGGACGTCTCTCAGGTCTTCATCATGTATTGACAGGAGTTGGGTCAGGAGGAGCCATCACCAGAATGCATCTTATTTTCCAAGCAGGATTTGGGGTACCAGCTTAGAGGGTGTTTGTCCACTAGGTTGTTTTTCTAGGCCAGAGGGATCTGGCCCTTGTAAAATAACCCTAGGGATCTACTGTTCCTGCCATCACCTGCTAGCAAGGGCTCAGTCACAAAGCACCTGTTCATAGAGAGTGGTGCCAGAGTTTGGCAAATCCCACTGTTTGTCAGTGTGTCCATGTGCCTGCCACCCACCAGTGTCCCATCAAGTCCCTTGCTCTGAAAAGGCAGAATTTGAAAAGCAGAAGGAGCCCCAAACAATACTTTCCAAAGCAGACATTTTCTTCAAACATTCCTTCGTTCAGATTAAAAGCCATTTTTCACAGAAGATTTTTTGTTTGGATTTTTTTTAAGGTGTTGTCAAAATAATGTTGCCCACTACACAATGGCAATGTAGCAGTGAAATTTGCTTTCAGGATTAAACTATTTGCAAGCCGGGACATGGGACAGACAAGGAATATTTTTTACTTTCCCCTGTGCTACGTTTTTTCTTACTGTTGGGCAAGGGAGGTGTGAGGCATTTTGAAATCACTTTCTCCTGGAATATCAAACAATTTCTAAGCTTTGAAGACTGGGTGTCTATCTTGATAAGTATTAATAGGACTTACTGACCATGATAGAGTTCTCAGAAGAACTCCTTGTACAGGTGTCTGTGCAGAGCTTTCCTAGGGATTCAGCAGCAGTACAGAAAAATAGTGTTTTCCCAAGTAGAAGCTACACCAGCTGTGGTGGGGTATTTTTCAGAAAATACCACGAAAGTGAGAATGCAACTGTGGAAAACAGGAAGCTTGGGAGAGCTCAGATTTTGGGGCTGATAGGGAAGCTGTGTGGAGGAAACAGAGAGTCGGAGTCTGGAGAACATTTGCTGTCTCTAGGTCTAACACTTTGGTTTGGTAAAGAGGGACTGGGTTTGGAAACGTTTCTGTTTGTGGAGAGAAAATTATTCTTTCCTGCGGAATGGATAAGAATCCAAACAAACAAGGCTTATCCAAACCTTGCAGTAATGTTTGATATTCACCATCCTTTTGAGGGACTAAATTTAATCTCTGGCTAGTTTCATCCAGATAAAGCTGGCATTCCTACTGTACCAGAAAATAAACCTGCCTCCCTGTCTTGATTGTTTTTTTCCCTCTGTTTGAAATGCTTTAGCTGAATATGTTTGAGTCAGGACACATTTTAAAATGCAAACAGAAGACAGGCCCCCCCAATTCCAGTGAAAGACTATGCAAGTTATGTACCTATCAAAATTTTTTTGTGCTTAAAAGCTCTCCTCTCTATAAATAGTAAAGCATCCTTAGTGCTACTTTTGTGTGAAAGATCCTTCCTCTAGCTCTTCATCAGCTGAATGAAGACAAGACACCATCAAAGCTGTCTGGGAAGATACAGCCTCTGGATTGTCAGGTCCAAATTGTGACACATAGCAGTATTTCACTGAGATGAAACATAACACAAAACTCTCAATGTAAGTAAACAGGTCGCATTTAGGTAAGTGAATGAAAGAGAAGTACCATACTCTGGAAATGTTTTCTGGAAGACAGACACCTCTTCTGGTTCCTTTCAGGACCTTGTAGTGTGCCAGAAAGAAGAAATACTGGCTTCACTTATTTCATTCCAGATAATTTAAAGTCAAATGTGTGTGCACAAAGACAGGTATGCACTTTCAGTTTATTTTGTCCTGAATACTGGTTTTAGGTGGTGTAAAATCCACATGGCTATATCTTCCACAAGGAAGCTTTGCTATCACTTAAGGTAACACCCCATTTCTGCACATAGCCCACTCTCTAAGAAAGTTCTGTGATTGTCCTTTTGGGATCCCTCTCAGCAGCTAAATATACTGGTGGTATATAGCAGTCATAATTCCGCAGGGCTGCGGTACTCTTTGGTCAGCCTTTTTTTCCAGCTAGAGACAGAACAGAATGATCTGCTGAGCAATTCCTTCCTACTTCCAGCATCAGGAGTACCAGTTCCCAGGTGCCAGCCTCTTTTCCCAGCCTGCAGCCCCATTTCTGCTTGAAAGCCTTGATTCTGTAATTGGATTTTGCCAGCTGGGTGCACTCTTGTAAATTACCAGGCCTTCCCATCTTAAGTCTTGCTGTTTATATCAGCACCAGAACTGTCAGCTCCTCTTAGTATTTCTCCAAAATTTGTGGTTTGCTTGCATATTGTGTCATGGGGTTTTACATGGTAATTCCAGCAAGAATCACAAAACCCTCATTTTTCTCAGTTTGAAGACGGAACAGCCAAGTTTGACTTCCCAGACCCATTCTCTAATCTCTCTCCTGTGCCTGTTTTAATGGTATTTTCTGTGTTTTTCTGTTTACCTGTGCAGTTTCCCCTGATAAGCAACAGTAAATCATTTATAAATATACTTGTATACATTTATATATTTACATATTTCAAAAGCACAGAAGTGATCTAACCTCTCAAGAAAAGCCACATACACAACTCTTTTTGGCTCCAGTTTTACTCAACTTTGTCTCAGTTGTAGTTAGTGGTTTGGCAGATCTTTGTGTATTTTTGGATCAAACACTCACGCCAGGGAACACAAAGGGTCCTGCTATGAAATTCAGAGGAAGACCTCAAAGAGGGGTATTTATTTTTTGTTAAAAATAGTTCAGCTCATCTCTATCTGTATTGAAATTGGCAAAAGAATGGGTATGATTTTCATTTTTTTGCACTGCTTCATTTTAAACATTTGATAAAAATAGTCAATAACAAAAAAGCAAGTTTATTTTTGCTGCGATGCAAATTTTTTCTCTGCTGTTCAAGTCCTAGATGACAAATATAGGCCATGAGGATAGCATGCTAAGAGGAAAAGTAGAAGGCTTTTCCTTCTCATTTCCACTAAATTAAGCATGTAACCAAAAGCCTGGCATGCCCTTCCTCTGATATCTTCTGTTTTTCTCCTACCCATACACCACCTCCAGTTCCAACTTTATCTATATTTCCTCATGTTTGTGCTGGTAACCTCCACAATTACTCTCTCAGGAAGAGTGTTTCTCTCAGGAAGACCTATCTTTGAAAGAGGCTTTTACATTCCCAGAAGATACCATCCCACCAAAGTGCATAGCCTAAGACATTGTTTAAAAAGGGCACCTCTCCAGTTCTTAATGTCCTCCTAGATCTGATTTTTCTCCACCTAATGTGCTGCTTCTGAAAGTTTTGGCCCATGGTAAGAATCCCATGAAGAATATGGTACAGAAAGTCGTCTTTGTGGCAAACAGGAGTTATGCTCCATGTGCTCTCCATCAAGGCTTCCCCCTCCATGGGCAAAGCGGAAGGTCAAACCTCCTGGGTACTGGCATCAGCTGCCAAAAACTGCTTAGGTCCCACCAAAGAGCCACGTGGTCACACACTTAAACCTCTTAGGGACAAAGACGGTTACCCAGCATTGGGGTGGTGTTTTAGTGTGGTGTCTAGGTTTTAGGGCATCCATATCTGACTTCATATCTGTGAGAAGTTAGCAGTTTTGTCAGGAACATCTAAGGAAACTCAAGCTCTGCAGTCAGCTGTAACCAGGAGCAGCAGCCTGTCAGAGGACTGTGAAGGGTTGAGCTCTTTGGGACCATGCAAGATTGTGTGTGGTGCTGTACAAACAGGGCAGAACAAAAGTTAATCCTTGCCCTGGAGAGTTTTGATGAGAGAATAAAGAATTCTTTGCAAAAAAAGGCCTCACCCCAGACACTGAAGTGTACAGGAATGAGTCATCTGGTCAAATGTTGCAGTGGTACCTGAGAAAGAGGTGGTTTCTAAGGACTGTGGCAAAACCCCTCCTGGCACAGAATGTTCAGAGTGGTCAAACTGCATTGAAGCAGATCCTACATTGAAAAGTTAAAGCCTAATGTGTTTTTTTCTCCTAGCAGTCTGCTATAAGCAGCATTTTGTGCCATGACCAGTGCATTAGCACTGTTCTTGTGAGTGTGGAGGACATCAGGAAATCGCTGTGTGTATTTTTAGGCCACTTGAGTTCTGGCAGTGTACACCCTGGGATTTCAACTCAGTCAGCTCCCAGCTATATCATCTTAAGCTATGCTGAATGAAATGCATATACTCTTCCATTTGATACTTTCCACAATAAAGCCAGGGAATTTCTCATAAATCACATCCTTGCTGGAGCAAGCTGTAAGGTTGGGGAATGGATAATGGCAACAACTTTGATTTATTTTTCTTCATCCAGCATACCTTTCTGATCCTCACAAAAGGACTTAGAAACTACAAGAAACTTTCCATAACGTAATGCAGTCATCCAGAAACCAGACAAATGAAAACCACAAGTTCAGCAGAGAGTCCTTGCCTTTCTCCACTGTGCAGGAGGTTGTTTCTTTTTCCCAGGAAGCATATTCAAGATTTGACCATGCACATGCCACAAAGGGAAGATCACATTTCCTTCCCAGGTTGCTTTTGTTAATAACAATTATAAGCCAACACTTAGCCTTGGAGTCACATGCCTACTGCTGAGAGAAGGGCTCTGTCTTTAATCCTGGTCCTCCTCTCCCATTATTGTTTCATTGACTACTATTGACTTTATAGTGTGGCTGGAAGCCAAAAATGAATGTAATGGCAAAACTGGTGGGGCAGGTTTCCTTGGCCAATGTTGCAACTGGCAGAAAAGAAATAAATTAAATAGCACCATTTATCACCAGCCAAGATCCAGGTCCTCCTAGGGTCACTGTACACATATGTTGCAGCTTGAAGACAATGGCCTTGAGGATCTATTCAAACTTGAAAGTGCAATTACATTTCCATAGTCTCACTCCACAACTGAAGTTAGGCCAGTCTTACATGGCCTCCAGAATCTCCAGAATCACCAGAAAATACCCAGGTGAAACACACTTAACTTCAAACCCTCTTTTTTTTTTTTTTTTTTTTTTTTTTTTTTTTTTTTTTTCCTAATCAGATCTTCATATCACATCTTCAGATGTCACTGATTCAGCAGGACAGTGAAGAAAATCTCCAGGAAGGACTTTTTGACATGAAGTTTTTACTGTCACAATATATGCTGGGCAGGAGAGCCAGAATGAAACACAGAAAATTCCCTTGTGCTCTGATCTTGCTGCCACTACCCAAGGGAAGATATTCCCAGGTGATATGGATGGGCCCTTCAGATCACAGTTATTTAAATGAGCTGAGTTTCTGCCCCAGCAGTCTTAGTGACCCATCCTTAACAAGATTCACTACATTCCTGTCACACAGAGGGATTAGATGCTGCAAGGAAAGGATGCAGAAACGCAAGGTGCGTACACCATGACTGTTATTGGTTCCCTCACTATGGATAGCAAAGCTATCCATAAGCCCCACAGAAGACCAGCAGAGAATCTCTTGTGCTGAAACTTCAAAGGAAGCTCTGAACTATCCCACTCTCTGCTGGAGACAGGCAGCAGACATCCCAAGCCATCTAATAGCTTACTCCGAGGATGGACTGGGTCTCAGGGTGAGGACTTTTCCCTCTTTAGTCTGGGGACATCTGAATCTGGATCATAAAATGAGCTGAGACAGAGACAAGAAACCAGCCCCACTGGCTAAGATCAAAAGGATCCAGCCGATTCTCACCCCCTTCCCCTCTGGATGGAAGCCCAGGTTGGGTGCGGGGTGGGCGGAAAGTAGGGATCACCATTAAGTCAAACTGGATATGCACATTACAGCTCCCAGGAGAGGCAGAAGCCTGGTGAATAGTGTGATGATACAGCTTTTAACAAATGGTTCAGGAAACAAATCTGATTTTAAACAAACACTCTGGCCTGACCAGACTGAACTGCTTCCAGCACAGTCTGGCTCTACTACACTCTGGAAATCATACCTCCTTAAAGGCAAATGGAGCCACTTACCAGAAAATGAACTTACTTAAACTTTCCTTTGGGATGTGAGGTTCTCATAACATTAACCAATAATCCTAGTAAATGCTTCAGGGTGCTTCAATCAGAATGACATAGAGTGCTAGCCTTAATACACAGCTATTCATGTGCCATTCAAAACTGCAAATGACAGTCTCTGGATTCAGAAAGAGTTACATCCTTTATGCATTTCACATATGACCTGATATTCACAGAGAAGAGAAACTGATAAGTGACCAGTTCATGCAAGTAATCATGATTTGACTGTGCTTGCTAAGTTTGTGTAAAGTAAATCCAAACTCATCTACATGTGAACAGCATGAAGTGTAGGGATACTTAGTGCATGTTATGTGAACTGAGTCTGGTTAGAAGAAAGAATTTCAAGCAAAAAAATTAATAATAGCCAAGAACTTGTTCAGGGACATGTTGATGGCAACTGTGAAAAGAATGAAGATTCTTGAACTCACCAAGGAAATCTACTTGCGAAATGGATGAGGACATTGGCATGAAGAAAATGGGGTGGGAAGTCACATCCCTAGAGAAAATAACAGGGATAGCAGCACAATAGGTACTGGATTGTGCATTCTTTCAGCAAGTCACACTGGTGACTATAAATGGGGAAATTCCTGATTTAGCATCATGTGAAGAAGCACAGACAACTGAATATTTGAAGAACCCTTGGAGAGGAGCCAAAGAAGAGCAAGGTTCATGTAACCTACCAACAATCCCTTTAGCCCCATCAGTGACAGAACACAAAAATGAACTAACTACTGTTTAGCTGAGGGAGGTGACATTGAAAGTCTAAGTTTTGAGGGGCATTAGGTCACATCCCCTGTATAAACAGTATGACAAGCATATTGCTGGTGAGGAGGAAGAATTAATCTTCCTAGCCTGAATATAGCAGCAGTTAAGGCATTACACAATACAAGAATTGTGGGTTAAGGGACTACAAACAAGCTTGGCATGTGACAAAATGATTTAATCGTGTGACAAAAAATGTGAACAGAAGAGGTTTTCCATTTGATTTTATGTAGCCATTAGTCGTCTGGGTAGGAGGCAAGAGGAATTGGAAATTCTCATTAGCGAGAAGAAATGTGATATAATCAGCATTACTCAAATCTGCTGGTTTCAATTTGCATGATTGGAATGTTAAAATAACTGGTTATGACCTGCTTAGGAAAGATAGAGTTGGTGAAAATGGACTGTGTGATTCATGCTGTAAGAGCAGGCCATAGAATAGGAATTATCCCACAGTCTCCATGAGAAATGCAAGGAAAAAAAGGCAATGCTCCAGGGGACTTCTGTACACTCTAAGCTCCAAACAGCCACTGAGAAAGCACCATGATTTGGGGAAAACTATAGTCTGTTTTCTAACACAGTGGGCCATCATATTCTAACCCTTCTAGACTTTGTTCTGACAAAAAAAATTGAATTAATTGCTGGTCTGAAAGTTGACAGTTGTCCAGAGAACAGTGAGTATGACCTGCCTATATTCAATATGGGCAAATAAGGTCTGTCCTTAACAGTTATACGTGCACCAGGATCTCAAAAGAGCAAACTTTTCAAACTGGAAGAGAACTAGGAATTAACCAGATTGTGAGGAATAACTCAGGAAAAAAAAGTGTGAATAAAAGTAGGTATGTCCAGGAAATTTCTATTAGATGGCAAATACCCTCAAGCCTACAAAAAAAGAACTAGCACAACAAAAGTCAAAAGCTTTGTGGTAAGGTTGAGAGTAATAATAAGGGGGAAAAAAAAGAATTCTCAGTAAACCAATGAGAAAAGAATAGTTTTTTCAAAGTTCAGTATTTTAAAACTGAAGGTTTAAAACTGTAAGAGTATCTGGAGGAAAATATATGGCCAGTAGGACCCAAGTCAACAGAAGGATGTTTTCAAAAGGATATTCCAAACAAAGGCAGCTGCAGTAAGCACTCAGGCTCATTACTGGACGAAGATAGCAAAAACAGGAGTGATAACATGAATCAGAAGCAATTCAGTGAAAATCTCTGCTTTGATGTTATATATATTTTTTGGGAGTTGAAGATCTCTTATAAACAAAGCATTGCAAACCAGAAGACCAAATAATCTGCATTCAGGAGTCACAAAATTATTAGCTGAGATCTGTTGGGATTAATTTTGAAACCATCCTGTGAAATGGCAGCGTCCAGTAAATGGAAGGAACATTAGCGCAATGCCAGTTCAAACAGGGCAATCTGGATGATCAAGGTAACTGCAGATCACTTACCTGAGCCCCAGTCCAAGCAAAATGGAAAAGCTGACATGGGAGTCAACTGATAAAGCATAAAAGGACAACAAAAAGCAATTAATTCCTATAACCTGTCACTGTGGAAAGTATGTCTCATTGAATAAATATAATAGTGCTCTTCTGATGAGTTCACAGGTATGGCCAGTAAAGTCACTAGTCAACTATTACATGATAGTCCCTGAGGAGGTGTCTCCCTTGTAATCGTGTAACAGTCTGATTACAAATTAGCATAACCAAACATCAGGAAAGGGCAGGTGAAGTGGCATGAAGGACAAAGTGACTGACACATTTAAAGCAGCTGTCAGCAGAGAGCTCTTGCTGAAGGAGGATGTGTCGCTGGTGAGAGTGGTAGTCAACATTTTCATCAATGAGCCGGAAGCTTGAAATTACCTCTGGTAATCATTTGTTGATGACACAAAGATTGGCAGATGGGTAAATAGTGTGGAAAGCATGGCAATCACAGTGCCTGACTGTATCACTTGATAAATTAGGCCCTTCAAACAACACATGTTTAGTGAAGCAAATGCTAATATATTCATCTAGAGAACATAAGCTGCTCATAACAGCCTGGAGATGACATTTTGGAAAGGGATGATTCTGAAAATGATTAAGGGTGAGAAGAGGACAACTGAATGTCCTCAGTCAAGGGCTCTCTTATGGCTAATATGATCCCTTGAGATATAAAAAGACTCATAGAATATAATCTTTCTGTGGCTCTGCTCAAAAAATGTCAGAATGCTGCAGTCAATTTTGCTTGCAGTTTTTAGAAGATGCCTAAATCTTGCAGGAGGGTGCTCATAAGAGAACCACATAGAGGTCTCTGTGGAAGTAGAAACTTCTCTTATATGGTATGACTTAGGAAAAAACTATGCTGCAAGGGACTGCAGGTTTCTTGAGGCCTTGTCTGCCCCAGGTTTGAAAATCTCTGGTAATCTCCGGTGCTATGTCTCCCCTACCATTAAATTTTTATGTCCAGATAAAAAATGCCCCTGCTGCAACTTGCAGTATTGCTTCTCATTCTGCCATTGTGACCCTCCATGAGAAGTCTGTCTCCACCACCCACTAGAGAGTGGAAAACAGCAAGCAGCTCCCCTTCAGCTTCCCCTTCTTCAGGCTGAGTGATCCCAGTCCCCTCAGCCTCTCCTCACACACCGTATATGTCCCAGCTATTTCAGTGGTCCTCTGCTGGACTCTTGCCAGTTTGCCAATATCTTTCTTATAGAGCTCCATTTGTTTTGCCTATCTAAAGCCAGAGTGAGAGAAGATTTAAAGACACAAGGCCTCTGTAAACCACAAGGAAAGGAAGATCAAGGAACTGAAAGCTGAAGGCAGATTAATTGGATTACAGTGCGGGCGCTTAGCTACTAAGGAGCCAGTGCTGGTTCTGGATTCTCTATCTCTTGATATCTTCAAATCAAGGCCAGATGCTTTCTCTGGATGATATTCTTCAGTCTCAGAGCACAATCATTCCCAGGCTTAAGGCAAGGCTAACAAGATGTGAAATTGTGAGTTGATGATATGTGAACTGCAGGGCTCAATTGCCTCCAAGCTATGAACTGTTTTCAAAATAGTGCGTTCAAGGCCCCAACAAAGGTACATACACAAAACCGAACAAACACACCAAACAATCATGGCAGAAGAAAGATAAGAAAAGCAGAAACTGATTATATGGTATATTGGATAAGAGAAAGAAGTTTGTAACAGAGTGTCTCTGACTGAGTTTTGCCTGCTGGAACACCCACTGGACTTCATTCAGACCTGTGTCTCAGGAGGTTTTCTTGGCCTCTCAGAAGAAGATGCTGCATCTGAACTGCCTTTGTCCCTATGGACCAGCTGCCCAAGTCATTCCAGTTCAATAAAAGTTCTATCTTCTCTAATCAGGAGCGTGTGATTGACCCAAGGCCATAGTTGGTCTTTTCTGGGAGATAAAATAGATGTAAGTACACAGAGGAACGCTTCACACACAGATTTTGAACACCACTAGGCTTCTTTCAAAAGCTAAAAATGGAGCATATTCAGTGCTCAGAAGACATTTTCCTAAAAGGAGTACCTTCCCTTGCTGTTGACGCACAGGGCCATGAGGGGAATATGTGTCAGTTTAGGCTATAATCTCAGATTTAGAAGATTTATAGGCTCAGCCAGTGGAAGGAAGAGTTGATGTGATTCACCTAAGCTTCTTTGACGCATTTGGCTTGGTATCACACAATATTTTTATTAAGGAAATATGTAACACAAGGCACCCTTGAATAGATTAACAGTAGGGGTTGAAGTGTCATTCTAAAGGGGGTGCTGTTTCTCACCTATTTCCTGAGAATTCCTTCAGATATCCAGGGTCCTCCAGCCTTACATCCCCTGCTATTTAACATTTTTATTGATAGCCTGGAAGGAGACATAAGACCATTAATAATTAAGTCTCACCCATCCTTAGAGGGGTGTGACATTTGTTCTGGGCATGACAAATTACCATATTAAAAAGCTTATACTTCTCCAAAGCTTAGAGGCAGGCCAGGAAACTGGGTCAGAGCAGAGTTTTAATTTTAGTTAGCTTATCAGGCTAGATGGATCTCTACACATAGACATGGAGCTGGCAGTTACGGTGAGCTGCACAAAAAAAAAAAAAAAAAAAAAAAAAAAAAAAAAAAAAAAAAAAAAAAAAAAAAAAAAAATTAGTTGATGTCTTTAGGGGGAAAGAAAGGTGATCATTATCCACTAGGGTGAAAAAGCCTGTGGAGACAAAGTGAGATCTTACATTTGGCAAAGAGAGAGCCTAACTAGAAGAAAGGCAGCAGTCAACTTAGCAACTGGGGCAATGTGCTGAGGTTGTGATGGATTCTTCTCTGTGGAAATTTTTTTGATCAAGATTGTCTGTTGTCCAAAAGCTCCTCTGCAATCTAAGCATGCAAATTCAAGGTTGCTCAGGAGCCTGTGGCATGTATGCATTAAAATGAAATGATCCCCTTCTGACTTTAAAATCCTGTGTGTCTTTTCTGTGTCACACCTGCATGCTATGAAGTTGCTGGTGTCAGAAGGGGTCTTGTTCTTCACACTTTTTACTGAAGAGGTAGGAGTGCAACTGCTGACTGTTTCTCATGACCTGGCAGACAAAGCCAGCACATAAGAGGGCATCTTTTTACCTAGTTATAGTGACTAGAAACAGGGATGGCTAGGTAAACACACCAGTTTGACATTGACTGTAGTACGATTCTCTGTCTGATACTTTTGAGATGAAGTTGTGCCTGCTTGTCTGGCAGATTGCTGTCTGGGAAAATGGAACTGGAGGCTTCATCAAACTGTAGAGCAACAAACACCCAGGTCAAGATGCAGGCTGTAGGCATGGTAGAATGAAACCAGGCATTTTATACGAAGTTTGGAGCTCTGCTAATTGATTCCCTGGCTTTGTAATTCCTACTCAACAAACAGGAAGTGGCTCTTAAGAACTCCTCTGGTGAAGGCTTATGACAAGGATTTGATACAACTCTCCAAGAGAAAGACTGAGCCTTACTGGAGTTTTACTTAGCAAATCTCTTGCTAGTGCGAGAGAATACGGACTGAGCCATAGCTTGCATGAATCTTGCTCTCTTCTCTTGGAACTTATGACTTTTGGCTCTTTTGGCTCATTTTTACATTAGTGACAGGTGCTTTTCAAAAGCTAGGATGTTCGTTTCAGGCTGTTAGAAGGTGTCCCATGGCTGCAGTATGTCTTATGCAGACACAGAGTGCACATGTTCCTGTTAGAGGAGGCGACAGTTGTCTGGCTGCTGAACACTAGGCTTGATGACCAGAAAGAGGCTATTATGCTCTGGCAAGGCCCCCCTCCTTCCCAGGGCTGTCATTCCAAGCTGCAATCTGACTTCCCCTGCCAGGGCGGTTGCTGAACCAGCCCTTATCTCACAGACACTCTGGTATGCTGCAGAATTAAATGCATTGGAGGAATTCAATCAGCCAGAACAGTAGGCTTGCATTGCTGGCTTGAACCTGTGTGTTAGGAAGCACTGATTCATATACAGTATTATGGAGATTCATGCAAGGAAACCAGTACCTGGTGGTTTACACTCAACAGAACCAGCTACACACATCTTTTGCTTCCCACTTCATGGTAAAATTCAATATTCTTTCTGTGTAAACAAGAATATGCATTCTTACTTTTTCATGGCCACTCTACTAGGCTATTCAGTAGGACAAATTCAGAAAACAAATAGCTGGAGAATAACTATTATATCCTGAACTTGCACAAACCCATAAGCTTTCGCTGCAAAGAGGTGACTTTGTTTTCCCCTTTAATCTGGTTTTGATGTTCTCTTTCTCCTTCCTTTTATGCAAAGCTCTCCATCCCAGAAGGCAGGCAAGCAGCCAATCCACCTCTCTGCCCCACTCCAAAATAAATGTTAGATGCTAAAAAACACATGAAAGGGAACTGTGAAAGCATTTCTGAAAAGGGTTGCTGTTTTGAGGGCTTTTTGCTAATTTTGAGAGCTTTTGTGTGTTTTCCACCATGCACTCTACTCTGTTTGACTGAGGTTCCTAAACTGTGGTTCAGCCAGACCGTCTGATAGGTCAGAGGACATCTGCCAGATAGACCTGCTACGCTAAAAATGCCACACGCCTTTCCTCTGCTACATTCCTCCCTGTCAAAAACAACATACCCTGGACTGATAAAACGAGCGCCGTGTTGAGAGATTTGTCCAAAATATTGGATACCTCTGTGGTAGATCTGAAACATTGCTTGTTAGATCCATGTCCAGGGTGATGCAGACCTGGCATGGCTCCACCCAAAAGCAGATTCTCAGCTGGCAAAAATCCCTTGACTGCAGCAGCAGAGATAAAATTATTTACAGCAGCTGGGATATAAGGGTACAGCACATAAAAAGGTGTGTGCGCACACTGGATGGTCTGCTTGCCCTCTGCCATCCAGGGAGCCATTCCCACTGGCAGTTATTCACTGGCTACTCTTTCTTTCCCTGGATGGATATGTCTCACCGCCTCATATCCCAAAATCCCATTATAAGAGGACTCGGAATTCATGGTCTTTTTACTACTCTTACAGAGATACAGCTCAAAGAGCCACACTGGGAACATAAGTCTCTCAGCTAAGAAGACATCATCCCAGTGCACAGCCAGGAGAAGACCTGGAGTCCCTGTAGGACAGGTTTTATCCCAAGGAACCCATTGAGGCTATGGTGCAGCACATGAAGGCAGGGGCAGGAGGTATGCAGTCCACACAGCCTGTCAGAGCTCAGAAAGACTCTTGCATTGCTGATGTTACAGTTGCATCTGCGGATGGTCAGTGTCTGCGTGGCTTGGATCCAGGCTCCCTCATGAATAAAGCATGCAAGGATACTGAAACTCCAGCTGTTGTGCCCAAATCCCACTGCCTGTTACAGGGAAAGACAGATTGCTCACAAAAGGGCAAGTGTGAGTGACTGGCCACAGAGATCTGTTCTCCCCAGTCCATCAAATATTTCCATGTGCTCCATTCCAAAATATTGATGTGCTGAGCCTTGGGAGCTTTATATTTAGCAAGAAACATAAATCACAGATGCAGGGGGCAGCTTCTGTAATGTTCCCTGGCTTATCGACTGTACTACTAATAGCTCAGAGAAGCCTGTAAATTGGACTGTGAACACTATAGTGCAAGCAGGGGAAAAAAAAATATTCATGTACCTCTGGCATAGGCTGGGAAGTGTTTTCTGGTGACAGGTTCTCTGCTCCCTGTCAGGAACCTCCTGGCCAGGCTCCCAGGAGGCTGTGAAGTGTCAGAAGAACAAATGGGATCCTGGCAATTCAGAAACTTGAGTGCGACATGGGTGCATTGATTTCCCTGGATTTGCAGTGTGGATTTGTGTGTAGGCTCCCTGTTACCAATGTGTTCAAAGGTGGGCCACCAAGCAGAAGAGCATGGTAAATGGAGGGGGTGAAAGGTGGTGAACAGGTATCCCAGCACTATTTCAGTTTTGCTGGAGTCCCAACAGATGAACAGAACTGCTAAGACATTCCAGAGGTGCACAGACATTTGCAATATAAAGACCATAGCACAAGTCCTAAGGCCAAATATGATAAAGTCACAGGTCTCTTTCTCATTTTTCTTTCCTCTTCGTTTCATTCATTTTCTTAACTAAGAAGTCTCACACATGTCCTATTCTCTTTATTGGGAAGTGGTTTTTAAATGCAGTGTTTTGGATAAAGAGCCCTTGAGCTACGGAACACTCATGTGAACTGCATCAGCCTTCCCATGCCTGAGAAGGTCAACAGCCTTCCCAGCACATTCAGAAGTGATGCATTGGTGTGCTTTTGCAAGAAAGGTTTGAAATCCCCCTTTGTACTTCATTGTTTTATGCCTCTGGATAGCTCAGTGTTTAGATTAATAATAACGTGTAGTTCCATCCACCTAAGGACCAAGAACAGGTTTACCAACATCAAAGCATCTGTCCTTTTGTATTGGAATTTGACATTGACTGATTTTCTTAAAATCAACATTCTGATGTATTTTCCCTCTAGCAGTTTGTCCTGGACTAAGAATTCTTTTAAGCAGAGTCTGAGAATGGCATTCCTGGTTTTGCCTTGAGTTCACAGAAAAACTTGCCAAAACAATGACAATAATACACATGAGGCCTGCTACATGCAAAAAAGTGAAAAACCCAAAGGAAATCTCCAAATACATGTTTATTCACAGGGCTTCTTCAGTAGCAGCCAGATTATAATTTTAGCAATAGGAGGTAGTGGGCTTTGGGCACATGGGATCTGTGAGCTGGCATGTCTCTCCCTGAGCTTCATTGTGACCCCATGCTGAGAAGCACTCGCATCACTGAAGCAAACACAACAGTACCCAGCCTGAGGATTTGCCTGCTGGGCTGACTTCACAGGAGCTGAACCATGGGGATATGGTGTCATGATGTTATAGCATTCAATTATCTCAGATTTAAGCACAGGCTCAGTTCTCTTGAAGTCCTTTGTGAAAACTGGTTTTCTGGAATTTCCCAAGTCTCTGGAATTTTTCTGATTTCTCCGTCTTGCTTAATCTCTGCTTTGCCCCATAGTCCAGCCAAGATGATCAGTGGAGCTTTTCTAGGTATTAATACGTGAGTCTCATTTTGCAACTGAATGTAATAATCCTGAACCTGAGAAAACTTGCCTGTGGTCTGTTATAAAAAATGTTTTGTCAAGCCCATTTTCCTTTGTTCCTTTAATTGTGGCCAGTCTTTACCTTCTTTTGGAGCTGGCTACCCACACAGAAGCAGCATCCACATATTTATAGGGCACAGCTTCTTTTCTGTAACATACCCAAACCTCTCGCTGCTGGCAGGCTGATGGGACTGTGCACTCTGGATCCTCTTCTATTGTGCAACAGGATTTTGCTCCATTTACTTTCCATGAACTCTGTTAACATTGTGCAGGGCTCTGTTTGTGCTCCTGTGTCTATTTTAAAATGACACACCTTGTGGACTTCTGTCATTCAGAATTTTACAAATACTTCACCCTTTTTATGGCATATTGACTGTTGAAGCTAACAACACTTTGTCATGGTTTTCTCTTTCTCTGTTGCCTCTGGTGGGGTTTATTTAACTCTTTCTGTGGGGATTAACCTCTACTTTTTAGACTTTCCTTATCATAGATCTAGAAAAATACATGATCTTATAAAGCTTGCTGTTCTAACCCTTCTTCACCACAGCCATGATTTTGCCAATGATTCTTTCTGGCAGTCACTAACTTTCCTGGATGTTATAATTTCAGATCATTAGGCAGAGTTTCTTATCTGTATTATTTCTGTGAAAGGAACTTTAGGAGTTTGGACTCTGTGGTGCTGAGACCTGCATAAAAACCATCTGGAACAGGAGTCCCTGATCCAAGACAGCTAACAATATTTTTTTTTTCCTCATGCTATGCTTTAATGTCTTGAAAGTATTTTAAAAAATAAATGAGTGTGACCAGACCAGAACCTTCCACTAGAGGCATGTCTCTGAGTATCTCCTGTCTCTGTATTTAGTAGGGGTCACAATTTCATAATCTTGAATGTCTTGGGGCTGTCAGGAGAACAGCCTGTCATTCACAGCCTAACAAAAGGAAGCAAATGCCTCACCTAGCCTGGATTAAATAATATTCTAAGTTTACAAGTATTTACCAGGAGTATTATGTAATGGATAAGGTTATCCTTTGTTTATTGAGGCTTATTTCCTGGAAATCTATGCTCCTACCCCACACAAACATAAAAATCACAGTTCAGACACTCAAAAACATAAGCCTGGGCAGAAAGAATAAGACTTCAAAACCATGTTTGAAAGGCAAGATTTTTTTTCGTTCTGATGTAGAGATGAAGCATTCAGGCACATCAGTGTCAAAGTATTGAAAAAATATTCTTTTAAAGTATTTCTTCAAGAGCTTCAAATACCAGAAACATGCATTTAAATTGACATAATTTCATGACTTAGCAAAACTGTTGCCCAAAAATGCATCCATTGCCTTTCAGTGGTGTAAAAGGAGCTACTGGAGGGATGGAAGAGGCTGCTGTCAGCCTGAAGTAAGATGCATTCAACAAAATTGATAATAGTCCAGACTCTCTGCAGACAAAAGACCTGGGCCCCAGGTTGAAGGCCTTGCTTGGCATTGGATGGCCAGAGGCACTGCATGGAATATTAAGCATGGTGTAGGCATGTGACACTAAGTTGCTGGCAGCTTCCCAGAAGAGTCCTATTCTCATTGCATTCCTTGGATGTCTCCCAGCCACTGGCTTGAGAAAGTCACTAACCTTAGTATGCTTCATTGTTCTGGCAGCGTGTCTCAGTCCAGAGGGTGTCTCGTGATCTCTGCTGACCATTGCCTATGCGCTTGTGCAGGTCATCCCAGAAACAGCTGAGCAGATTAATAGGTCTCTGCAGCATGCACTGGTCCCTAGTGCCCACCACCAGGAACCAGAGCTCTGGTGTGACCAGACAAGTATTTCCAGCCACTGCCTGTCATCATCACTCCCACTAACACCTTCTTCCAGGAGTGAAGAGAGGGGCAGTGGGCAGTCTAACAGGGTTTGAGCCCTACTGTGAACAGAGTTCAGAGCCTGACTCTTGGGGAACTCGAGCCACAGAAACACTCTAGCAGGAGCTGACCGACAGGCAAATCATCCTCTCCTCAGTGTTTATCTCCCATATTGCCTCTAGTTCTCTACCTTGGAATGCATGGGGTGTCTGGGGACCATGGCAATGGCAGTGACAGTATGACCAAGACATGATTTCTGCTCTTTGGCTCCCCTCCCAGTGCTGCTGGCCTAGTAAAGTGGACACATCAGCCAGAATGCTTTTTAGGGTCTGTTTGTCTTGAACTCAAAGCCACAAGTGCTCTTTGTAGCCTGTGGCTCTGCCACACAACAGTCCACACGCTTTTTCTCCCTGGGAATCTGGGCTGCTGTTGTATCCTTTTCCAGATGCCTTGCCAGCATCCACACCCTTATGCCAGAGCACTTATTCAAATAGGAAATAATCAAGCATGGGTCCTGGGCTGTTGCCGAGGTGCAGATCTGTTGCTCTGCAGATGGGGCCTGAGGGCTTCCCTTAAAGTCAGCTGCACAGGAACAAAACATCTGAGTACTGATCCCCTCATTTTTCCTCCTCCTTCCCTCTGGTTCTGAAAACAAGTCCTGGTTCTTTCATCAGATCAAACAGGCCAGGGCAACTGGGCACTCTGTGCTAGAAGAATGTCTCTTAGGATGGGTTAAAGGGAGCAGAACATCCAAGTCCAGTCCCAAACCAGACATCAGGGCTGAGGGATGACCGTGGCCAGAGGAGCTGTTGCTCAGCATCTCACCAGGCTCAAGCAGGAGCCATGCAGTGATGCTGATAACTCCCCACTTGAAGATTGCTCCGGGAGAGCAAGTGCAGGGTCAACGTAGGGGAACAATCCCATGTGCTCAGTGGGGGCTGAGGAGGGGTCTGAGGGCACTCTGTCACCTTCATGTCATGTGGTCCTGCTGCAGCAGGCAAGGCACCATGTACTGTGAGATGGTCAGAGACTGTGGATGGACACATCCTGCTGTTGGTCACATCTGACAGATGGAAATGCTGAGGCCAGAGGAAAGAGTGAAAAAGAATGGGAGAAAGGAATTTTATTTGCTCGAAGGATGGAGAGGAGGAGATGACAGCAGCAGTGAGAAACCAAAAGAGGATGACACCTTGAGCTGCTGTGGAGATAATGTCATCCTCAAATTGGACACAGCGTCATGGCTGCTGCCATGAAATTCCACCTTTCACAGCTCAGGAAAGAGGAGAGCAGTGTGCTAGAAATTCCTACAGTGAGTACATGGGTCTGATGGGGAAGAGAAGAAAGATGCTCTCACACAACACAAGATTTACAGATGCATCAAGATTGGTTGATAAACAGATCTTTGGATGAGGAGGGGGAAAGAACCTGAAGAAGAGACTGAGGAAAATGCCAGCCAGTAGGGGATGAAGATTTTCCAGATGGAAGGGGGATACTGAGGACCAGCTGCTCACATAAGAACAGAAGCAGTGGAAACGTAAAGGGGCACAAACCCTCTGTTGCTGTGAACACCAGAGCCAGGACAAGAACTGGCTGATTTGGGTTAAGGAGATGTACCACTTCTATCTCTTCATAATTTCCTGTTACCTAGCAATTTTATTTGTCCTGACTTGCGTTAGAGAATCAAGAAATGCTTCTGTATTTCAAACATTATTGCATTATTATGGGTTATTAATCAGATGACTGTAGGCTTCCATGTGTCTGATACTATTAATCTCTTCATAAGCTTGGAGAAGCAGGATAAGGTTCAGTGACATTCATACTACAGGGGGTAGCAGAGCTTTCTCTCTTGCCTCTTTTTTAATGTTCAATAAATAGATGTTATACTCTCAACAGAAATGGAAAATCACAGAATCAGAGAACCACAGAATATGCTGAGTTGAAAGGGACCCATAAGGATTATCGAATCCAACTCCTGGCCCTGCACAGGACCATCCCCAAGAGCCACACCATGTGCTTGAAAGCATTGTCCAAAAGCTTCTTGAACTATGTCAGTCTTGGTGCTGTGACCACTGCCCTGGGGAGCCTGTTACAGTGCCCAGCCATCCTCTGGGTGAAGAACCTTTTCCTGATATCCACCCTAAACTTCCCCTGACACAATTTCAAGCCATTCTCACAGGTCCTGTCACTGGTCACCACAGAGAAGAGATCAGTGCCTGCCCCTCCTCTTCCCCTCACAAGGAAGGTGTAAGTGCAGTGAGGTCTCCCCTCAGTCTCCTCCAGGCTGAACAGACCAAGTGCCATCAGCTGCTCCTCATACGGCTTCCCCTCAACGCCCTTCATCATCTTCATTGCTCTCCTTTGGACCTTCTCTAACAGTTTACTATCTTCTATTGTGGCACCCAAAACTGCACACAGGACTCAAGATGAGGCTGCCCCAGCCCAGAACAGAGCAAGACAATGCCTTCCCTTGCCCAGCTGGTGAAGCTGTGCCTGATGAACCCCAGGATTATACAGGACACTTGAAGAAAGCAGATCCATTTTAATTTTATCAACCTGTTTAATACAAAATGAAACTCATATATACTGATGATAAATATTTCAAGGTAATTCTCCAGTTTAAATGAAATTACTGATGTATCATGTCAAAGAGGCCCTGAGCTATCTTTGAAAATATGCAGGAAGTGAGAGACTAGCATCTTCCGTTTCCTGAAATACATGAATTGGAAAAGTATAAGCTTCAAAATCTGTTCCTTTCATGCAGTAAAATGGAGACTGGGACAGAAGAAACAAACCAGCAAGTAGTCAACAAGCCAATCTGCAGGCACAAGAAGAGTTAAGACTATTAAATACCAAAGAGGACATCTCGATTAAGAATTTCCATTACAAAGTCACTTATTCTATGATTCAATAAATTATTTAGCAGCTCAGATAGGGAGAAGACGTGGGGAAGATGTTCAGCTGGTGGAAAAAGCAATGTCTTTCCAGCATGGAAGTCTACTCTTTGCCCACTGTGAGTCTGGCATACAAACAGCTGCAGTAAAAAAGCACACATCCAGGAAAGCTTGACCATCCAAAGTTGGGGTCTACACACTTCCTGTTGCAACCTTGAGCATACAGCATTGTACAGCACTTAATGTCATAGACACAAATTCTCCTTCCATAGGGCTTTGGCTTCTACAACTGTGTGACTGTTTATTCAGACCAGATATTTGTCCCTCCTAAGCTGGTGCGTGGCCTGCAGGCTTGTTTTCCACAAGCAGCCCTGTAAATATCATAACTGAATTACCTTGTGGTCTTACCCTCAAGTTAGAGAGCTTCAAAAAATCAATGCATGTTTCTTCATAGTATGCATGAGAGAGGAGATGATGCTGCTCCATGAAAAGAGAGAGATCAAAGTTGCCAGCAGCTTCTTGCTAATTGTGGATGCCAAAATGAAGGCATTTAGGGCTTAATTGCCCAAAGCTGTGGGCAAGATTACAGCATTTTAAATATACAGTGTGTAGCTCCCACTGATTTCCCCTCCAGGTATGCATGCTTAGTACTGCCACAAATACTGTCTACAGCAAAAACCACAACACACAGTGAGTGATAGACAGAAAAGTTTGAGTGGGCTCTGCTGTTGCCCAGACAAGGAAGAGAGCATCTGTTTCTCCAGCAAAACATCTCTCTGTCTTGTCTACCAGACACTTGCTGCTCCTGCCATGACAGCCACACCAATGACTTTGCTGGCAGTTGACCCAGAGCAGTTTTTTTCTCCAGAGCCCAATGCCTTCCCAGATCAGGCAGCCCTGTGTGCTGAAGGAGGCAGAGGTCATACCAAAAATACTGTATATGCTCACGTAACCAGAGAGCAGCAGAACGTCTCCTGAGCACAAGGCAGAGACATTCCTTATGCTTGGCATCTCCTCACTCAGGATCAATTCTGCAACTTTAACATAAGGCATTGCAACAAAAAAATAGAATCTTTTAGAGAAAAAATGGTAAAAATATTTTGTCACATGGATTTGTATTGATTACCCATTTTGGCTGCCATGGGAGAACTATTAGTTTCAGTCAAGTTGTAAAGGTCTGCACTGCAGATTTGCTGCATAAAACAAGCTGTTCTTTTCTTCACAGATAGGCTACTTGCTAAAGGAAAGAAGGGAAAGAAGGGAATGGAGCAGGATACCAATTCTGACTATGAGTTTTGCAGCTATTTAGAGGCAACAGAAAAATAGGGAGACTGAGTACTTGTAGGTCCAGTTTCAGGGTACAGGTACTCATCAGGATGAGCCATTGAACACCATCCTGTTGTTACATCATCACTCAATTCTGGCCATTCAACCTTGGTCAGGGTAATGAAAGTGTCTGAAGAAAGGTCAGTTGCATATAAGTTTAGACAGTAGTCTTTGATACTCCTGGCACGAGTTTGATGCATGGTTGTGGAAAATGAAATTTGCAATTGATTTTACTAAGTAGCTATTTCAAAGTAATAGAGGTCTTTCCCGCACTCTCTGGGCAGCATCCGTTTCAGAATGCCTCAGAGACGTTACCTCATTAATTTTAATGAGAAGCCCAGACGTGAGTCTGACACAACCATAAATTGTTCTTCCTGTGTGTGCATGTATGTGTGTGTTTAAAAGAGCTCCCTGTGTTACCCCATGAAGGCCCTGACTGTGTTACATGCTGATGTTCACTGTTTAGACATACGTCATCCTGGCTCCACCACACAGCTCCCTTTTCATGCTTTGGCCACCCTTTGCAAATTACCTTAGTGCCTCTCCCTGCTATGCCCTGCATTCACAAACCTTCTTCCATCTCTCAGAGAGGAGTGAGAAATCCTTCCACTCCAGACACAACTCTAGATCAAGGCCATACCATCACCCCAAAATACCCTCGCTCAGACACAGTCCTGACAGATGTATGTTCATATCTGTCCAATCTCATGTGCCACACTATCTTTTTTAAGCCCCACAGACTTCAAGAAGCGCCTTCAAATCCTTTTGCGAGGCATAAGCCTAAGGTTAGACCCACAGCACAGGACTGAGGACAGCCAATGACTCTGTCAGCCCCAGGAAGGACATGAAGGAGGTGAAATATGACAGCTTACCCCCCTGTTTTTCCCATTTGACCACCCACTCTGCCCTGCAACTGACCTTAGAGGCATGAGCCACCTTTGCCAAGGGAAACCCCTCACTCAGTATATATGTCATGGGAGGGATCCAGCTTTGTTCCTCCTACTAAGGACCACTGTGGAAAACTGGTGTTCTGAATCCAGACCTTTCACCAACAGCTGTGAGTTCAAATCCCAAGTGTCTGCTGTGGGCAGCAGGAGCTGGCTGCATAAATGACATTGCCACACAGTACAAAAGCTGTTTGTCCCCGCAGTGATGTCATTTTATCTTACATAAGAAGCAAAATGAATGGCAAGAGGTCACCTCCCATGGTACCTGAGCTCCTAAAATGCTCTCCTTCCATATGCCTGCATTTCAGAGATGACCTATTTCCCCTTACGGAAAAATCTTTGCTTCCTCCCTTTGCACATTTATCTTACTTTTTGAGAGGCTTACTCCTCCTGATGAGCAGCTCTGCCTGTGTTTCTTATGGAGGTCTCTGTCATTCCTTTTCCTCAGATACTTGCTAGGCATTGGACCATCCAGCTATGGGCCATTTTCAGCACATCATGAAATTCTGGCACTACCCTCACCATTTCAAACTGAGGAAGAAATGCTTGTTTTATTTTTTGTAGGTGTATTTTTGCCAAGCTTCTAGCACTCAGTAAATACTCAAAATTAAGGTAAGCTTTACTATGTCTCTCTGTCCTTGGTGACCAATTCTTGTACACAGTTTATCAGTCACTTGGGTATTCTCATCAATGAGTATGTTGTTTCCAATCCATCTTAGAGCATTAAAGGCCACCCACCAGCTCTTTAAAAGGAGATGCTGCATCAGTTAAGTGTGAAGTTACAGATATTTGTGTGACGGGCTTTCTCCACTCTCTGTGCCCTGATTAGAATTTGCTCTTCTGTAAACCTCCAATGAAGCTTGGCAACATAGATCTTTTGTGTCCTGTGTCATCACATTTGAGTTCGTTACCATTTTGTCTTAATTATAAAAGTCGAAACTCTTCTCTGGTACTGATAGTATTTCAGAATTCAAGGGCATCTGTTCCACTCCAATATCACAAAGTAGCCTCTCCTGCCAGGCTGGGTACCTGCAGAACCACAGGTTTTGTCTCATCATCAGACTGGCCAGTTTGAAGTCTTGGTCCCCTCAGTCATATGTGCAGTAATTCACTTTGGTTTTGGATGTCTTTGTTGTTTGCCCAAAGCAGCATACTTTTGTTAGATGGGATGCTTTTATTGAAGGTTTGTAACTAAATCTCCTTTGTCATACTCATTGTTTTCTGTTGCAATTGCTTCCATGTTTATTGCAAACCAATCTGTTCTTTGCTTTCTGTTTACTCTGGCACTGGTTTTTGTGCCCTGGTATGCATCTTTAAGTAGATTCACTACCACTGGTTCACTGCTTGTTAACACTTCCAAGTGCTGGTTTCACTAAATTCCCAAATCTCTGGTGTAAATTGTTAAATTAAGTCCACTTCTAGCAGTAACCTCCTCTTGTGGTCAGTAATCATGAGTCACTCACTGTCAGATCAGCTGCCAACCAACCATTAATGAGCAAGATTTAGTTTTAGTCAGCAAACCGATAAAAATGGTCAACAGCATCTCCTGACAGTAGGTCTCTTGTACAGCTGCCTCTGGGATGTTTCTGAAGGGCCGAAGAGTAATCTCTGTCATGAAGCAATTGGCTGCTGATTTCTTGTGCCTCACAGATAAAACTTACTCAGTTCTGTTTCTTTGAAATACCATTTCCTTCTACATAAACTCAGACTCAATGCAACCCAATTCTGACTCTTCACCAGGCTCTTAAAAAGAGTTTAAAAAGCCTCTGGACTGAATAGGGATTTAACAGATTTGTTTCCTTTTGGCACTGATCAAGTTGCTGCCAGGGGTCCTGTAGCCATTCTCACCTGGTACAGAGTGTGTGGCAGCATGCAAAGAGTAAACACGATATCCTGTTCAGACTGGTTGCAGCTGGTGAAGCAGCGGAAAAGATTTTCCCTGACAATCGCACTTTCTCTGGTCTTGTTTTTCATATTTTCCGCTTTTCTCCAGCCACCAGCGCTTTGCCCCCTCCCTTTCCTCTCAAGCTTCCAACGTGGTCTCTTTTCTTTCCACCCTCAGCCTTCCATTCCCTTTTGTCTTTGGCTGACTGTGCAGAATTGCCTTCCATCCAGGGAGCAGCAATTCTCTAAGCTTGGTGAGCTGCTAACAGGACTCTGTCAACAAAGCGCCCGGATGAGCGGCACAGCGATTGCGAGCCCAGCCTTTTGCATCAGATAGAGGGAGAGGCATTTCACAGAGTATGGACCTCCTCTGCAGCTGAGGTCTGCTGTTTGAGTTTCCATCCCTCGGGTGCAAGTGAATCTCAGATTAAACAGGACATGTTTTCCAGTTCCTGCTTTTAAAAGTAGAACCCATTTAACTCAGCAGCCTGCTCAGCTGGAACAGGCTATTTACAGCTGTACCTGAAGCTCTGATAAGATAATGGATATGTTGTAAATACCTATCATGTTATGTTGCCTTTAGTTAGTGTTTGGGATCACATGTGAAACAAATGGCTTCAAGGATTGAATAACATCTCAGAGTTCCTCTTCAAAGTGGGCTAGAGGGTCTCATAGGATTTTTAAGGTTTGTTTGTTTTATTGGAAATTTCCTAGGGACCTGGTAAAAATAATCTGATTGCATGGAAAAAACCCATGTATTGCAGCTCGGATCCAAGGCAGGCAGGCAGAGCGGGCTGTTTTTCCACTTCATTCATTTAATAGGTGTATATTTCATTAAGTGAGATTGGACCTGACATTTATTGGAATTATTAAGGACCTGGTAAAGGAGTGAAGTGGGAGAGTTTAGAATAAGTAAGAGAGCAGAAAACACATGTGCACATCACAGAGTAAAGAGTACTTGTTCTTTCTTCCTCCATCTGCCATCCAGAAACAGATACATGAAGGAAGCTGGTCAGAGATGAGAAGACTGGCATGGGTCATCTGTATTCTGCTGTAGATCTGTGTGTTACAGACAGTACAGGAAGATTTCCCAAAGGGATTAGTCTTGCTCTTGGATGGGGAAAGGCAGCAAATTCCACCTCTTGTTTTGGGGTGAGCAATTAGCCATTTCTCCTTCCTTGCACTGCAGTCCCCACAGCTTATCAAGAATTACTTGCAGGCCAACATTGTCCTGACAGTTCCCATGTGGCAGGAGGCAGCTAGGGTGCTGGTCACCATGGATGCTCAGCATGACTGCTCTCATGTCCACAGAAATGTTTTGCAGAACCCACACCTCAATTAGGAGTCCTTAGAAGGCCCACACTGCTGCACACACAGACTCCAGATGAGCTGCAGCCGATGCTGGATGGTCCATTTGCTTTGTGTTGCTCCTCTTGGACAGGAGGAAGATCCCATTAAATGTGCTCTGTGGTCTGTCATCTGCTCCAGTTTCCTGTCCACATGAGGGATGTAAGAAGTAGCCAGTCCTAATCTTTGGAGTTCCATGCAGACCTCATCAGCAGCTATGCTGAGGTCTTTAATAAGGCTTGTTTATTTATTTAAGCAGATTTTTCTATTTAATTGCTGGACCCATCCATCCTTTGGTTCTGTGCGTCACTGTGGTTATATTCACACAGGCACTCCCAACCTGAGGAGCTGGAAAAAAGTACTCTCTGAATGATGCCTGAAGCACAGTGAAAGATATGGTTTTTTCCCCCTAGGAAAACTTAATCAAGTCCTTATGTGCCACTTAAATCCACTATTGTGTTTGTGCATCTTGTAACTTGACCCATGAGGTGAAACAACTGCAGAATACTGGGCTCTTCTGGTGCCAGAGCTAAAGCCACAGCAAAGCTGATGGAAATTCTGGAATACTTATAGAGGCAACAATGTCAGCATCTGAGCTGCTACTCCAGGATTCAGGAGACATCAGCTCCCTTCCAGGTATGACCACCGTGCCTTCATTTTCCCTACCACTTTTTGTCCATCTTCTTGCAGGTACAGAGTCTCTCCCTCATTAAGAGCCCATACAGTGTCTAATGTAACAGGGCCTCGACCCTGCCCAGCTCCAGGCCCTGCCTCCATAAATCAAGTGTAAGAATGGGATTACAGCACTGTCACCCAATAGTAAAAACATATGTTTCAGGTCAGAGACATTGAAGGGCAAGAATTGCTCATTAAAGAAGAGAAAAACACGGGATTTTTAACTTGACATTATCAGGGAAACATGTTTGTTCATGTTTACAGAATTGTTGTAAGAGCTTCCTACAACACAGATATTCTTTGACAGCAAAAGTGAAACCACACATAGCTGCTCTAGGCTGGCCTCCAGGACTGAATACAGCCCCCAAGACAGGAGAAGGATTTGGGGCCCAGATGAAAGTCCCAGGCAACACTGAGCTCTTTGGCTGCGGGGAGCCTCAGTGTCAAGGTCACACGTCACACATTTCCCAGCTAGACCTGAGCTGCTGGACATGAGCCCTCAGCCCTGCTGCAAGGCTCCCAGCCCTCCCACAGCAGCCCAGAGGCTGGATTTTATGGTGCTTTAGCCCCATTGCTAAGCCGTGAATCTTTTCTCATTTCCCACTTGACTCAAAATATAGTTCAGGGGCAGGGGCAATCTCTCCAGCCTTTGCCAGCCTCAAAGGAATTCTGGCCAGTACTGCCACCTCAGCATAGATGCCAAGTGTCTCAGTTTCAGAAAAAAAGTACTTTCTTTGTAGGTTTGCAACCTGGCTTTTTCTTTCCTAGAGAAGGGATTTTATTAAAGCAAAGAAACATTTCTGAACTACTCCAAATAATCCACCTCTATGCTGTTCCATATTTTTTGTTTGTTTGTTTGTTTTTGTAAGAAATAATGTTCTCTTGGGCCTGTAGAGAAACTTTGAATAGCACAGTTCTTGGAGAGCCAAAAAAAGAAACAGGGCAGCCCATGGTGTAGTTCTGTAAGTCAAGTGTACTCAAATCTAACCCTGTTTGGGCACCTGGCATCCTGGTGATGCATCCATATGGTCAGGTGTGAGTTCTCCCGATAAGGGGTGTGATACAGCTAAATCAGCCTGGTGTCCTCAGAGAATTGGAAGCTGAGCCATTCACCTTCTAAAATCTGGGAAATATTTGTCTATGTCTTGTTGGGAATTTTGTTACTCAAGTAATTTGTGGTTTGAATTTGGGACACATGGCCCCGCTGCAGAGGGGAAGGCCGTTCCTTCCCTTCAATGCCCTACTTAAAAACAGGATCACAGTTTCTCAGGGCTACAGGCAGGGCAGACACAAGAGCAAATGAAGGGTCTGAAACTCCTGCTGAAAGCACTAAAGAGACACTTAGGGAGACTTGAGTTCAACTTGGCCAAATCCACTGAACAGCGTGGGGCAGGCCATTTTATCTCTGGTTCCCTGGCTATAAAAGAGAAGAAAACTTTTCCCTACCTCAAAGTAAATCCCTTGGTTCTTGTCAAACACTTAACTACTGCAGCAGTGAGGGCCATATAAATTATAATTATACTGAGTGTCTGGTGCTGCTGCCCGGAACTAGCACTTCATTCTCTAGAGCACAAAATTTCTTTTTGGTGGCGAAATTAGCTGCTGCTGCAACCCTAATTAGGTTCCCTGTTTTGAATGACTCATTTGGCATATAGGAATCAGTTTTCTTTGTCTCTAAAGGAAGCTCAAAATCATGTTTTGAAATTCAAACCAGGTTATATTTGCCCAAAACACACAGACCCCAAAGTCTGGTTAGGACAGGGTGGGGAGCAGGGGTGTTAAACTTAGAAATGGATTTAATTAACCTTTGCTGTTTATTGGTTGCTTCCAGAGTTCAGCCAGGTTAGGAAAAGAACAAGGAATGGGTCACACAGTGTTTACCCGGGGCTTCTGAAGAATGGCCCAGACACTAATTCTCCCCCCCGGTTTCTTTAAACACAGTTGAGTGTAAAGTTGTGGCTTAATTTTGGAGCCAAGGAAGGGGGATGTTGATTCAGAGAATGGTAAATAGGCAGTGGTAGGAGGCAATATGAACTTCTCTATGTTACCTTTAACACCAGTATATCCTTTCTCCTCCTCAGCTTGCTGCAATACAGGAGGTGCTACAAGAGACTCAGCCTTAGGGTGACAGATCATTTCCATGCTGGGTAGTATTTTGGTTATTTGTCTTCACACATGGGTCACTCCCAAATTAGTTTTTCATTGTAAATTAAGTTCCTCTGCACAATGTCACAGAATGAAAAGTTGTTTTTCAGGACTTGATCAGCCTGCTCAATGGTATGGAGCAAGAAACCATAAGAGCTAAATAGCTGTCATTAGACTGGCATAACCATGTCAGGAAGATCCAACAGTGGCTCTAAAACTTAGGAGTGACAGGAAGGTTTGGTGATTAAACCAGCAAATTGCACAGTTGAGAAAATGAGACACAGCACCACCTTCTCAGCCACTGGCTTTTGCTTTTTCTGGAGAGGAGAGGAGAGGAGAGGAGAGGAGAGGAGAGGAGAGGAGAGGAGAGGAGAGGAGAGGAGAGGAGAGGAGAGGAGAGGAGAGGAGAGGAGAGGAGAGGAGAGGAGAGGAGAGGAGAGGAGAGGAGAGGAGAGGAGAGGAGAGGAGAGGAGAGGAGAGGAGAGGAGGAGAAGAATGAAGGAAAATAAAACACGCATAAAAAGAAATAAAGATGAATTTCACACACTTAAAAAAACGGTGGTTTGAGTTCAGTATGTGACAGATTCCTTCCCTGAAGGCCTTGTATTAGGCTTTTGGATGGCATAAATCAATATACATCCTTTGACTTCGGTGTATGCCTATTTACATCAGTTGAGAATCTCATCTCATAAGCCAGTGAAAAAAAAAGAAGAAAAAATGAACAAGGAGTTCAGTTTGAGATATGGAGATTACAGAGGAAAAAGTTTTGGCTCAAATGTTTGTAGTGACAGGACTGTCAATCTGCAATAAGTCCATCAGCTTCCAACAGGAGTTTCAACAGCTACAAGAGATAATTTCAGACTGGGAACTCAGTAGGTTAAAGGTACTAGCAGTGGTGAAGAAAGAAATGCTCTGCAAATAGAAGAGCTATAGCAGACAGAAAGAAAAAGAATATCAAATATCTGAGCATCCACATGCCTTCACAGGCTGCCAGAATGTAATTCCCTCTAACAATCACCCAGAAGATACCCCATCGTTTTGTAATGATTACAAGCTGTGCATTGAGCTGGAAGCAGAAAACAGAGGGTCCACCAGTGAGGTGGGTGTGATGTCCACAGCCATGCCTTCTAATGAGAGAAGGGGGGAAAGGGGGGAAATATGAGAGAGAGAGAGAGAGAGAGAAAGAGAGAGAGAGAGAGAGAATGTGAAACAAAGGAAGAAAGCAAGAAAGGAAAATAAAAAGAGTGGATGACCTTTGTGACATCCCCAAGCCATGAAAAGCTGATTCTGATCGACTCAAAGAAGGAAATAATGGTTTTCTGGTAAAATAAGCTTAATGAAACAGGGTCCAAAAACGGTTACAGGACAACTCAGGACACTGAATCAACACTTGTTCTTTCCACAGAAACAGAAACAGTTAATTTCTCTTTGTGATCTGTAATGTAACTGGAGTCAAGAAGGTCTCTCATTACACTTCTGGACAGCGTCTGGGAGAGTGAAACCTCTAGTCATGGCAAAGCACTTCTGGAATCCAAGTGAAGATGAAGATATCATGGAAACTTAGATCTGGACTGTCCAAAACATTCCTCCAGCCATGCAGTGGAAGGCCTGGAGGTACTGCATGACTGTAAGTGGCAGTATTTGCAAAACAGAAAGCGATGCAAGCAAGCTTGCTCCTTTCTAATTATGGAAAACAGCATAGTGGATTCAGCCTTAAATAGCCTGTGAAACAGGAACATGCAAAGAGAAAATTTCCACTTGGACTGAAATTTTTGCTTGGTGGAAGCCAAATTCTTGAGAAAATTAGATAGACTGATAAGGTTTTTCAGATCTCCTTTGGCATGGAAACCCAGGGTTGAGCAACTTTGATATATTTATTGGGCAGATTCCAAAACATTTCAGCGCACAGATGCTACAAACTGTAAAAATGTGTCTACTGATGATATAATTGTCTAGGACAGAACTGTCACTGAAATCAGGAATTATTTCAGCATGTGCTTGCTGAAGTTGCAAGTGGGGAAAGGTTTCAATTAAGCAAAATAAAATTTCAGCTGAATTAAAAAAAAAAAATAGAAAGAGACAAGGGAAAAAGTCCCAATTGTTACAGATGCTGACCTTAAAATGATACAGTTAAAGTTCTGTCTCTCATACATGTTGAGTTTTAAGTTCATGGCAAGATTTTCACAACCTGTGTGACGTGACTTCCCAAACACTGCCAAGGCAGTGACAACACAGGAAGTTTAACCACTTTCAGTATGTACTGATATGATATCAATCTAGGCTGCATTTTTAGGGTCCTATTAAAAGCAATGAGATTCTGCACAGATGCTTCAAGTGGTGACTTAGGAGCTCCCCTTCACTCAAGACATTGCACAACTGAGTAGATGCCTGTAGTGCAGGCTGAGAGGAATGGAGATAAGAAACCAAATGCCTGTGCAGCTTAAGAAAACAATGTTGGGTCTTGCACATGGTTGTCCTGATTTGCCCAAGTCTCCCCAGGGTTATAAACAATGCAAGCAGACAACAGTTCCCTCTGGAACTGGAAGAACACACTTCAAGCCTTGAGTTGATGACCCAGGATATGATTTAGTCACAGCAGACATGCTGTTGAGAGCATATGCTCCATTTGTCAGTACATAACCTGATGATGTGGAACAAGCAGGAACAACTCATGCAAACACTGTAAAAGCATCGTTGGTTGCATCTCCTGAGAACAGGGGAATCCTCCAAGAACTAAAGAGAGCAAGCCTCAGTGCACAGAACAACTGAAAACTCCTACCCATGCTTGGTCTCTGTATGTGCACGTGCTTCTGCAATGAAAGAAGCAGAAAGCAGGTGAAGCAGATGAGGAGGGCACACATAGCTGTGTCTAGCTATTTGTGCATTCATTTGGAGTCAGGGGTCAGCTCATCCTCCAACACCAATCAGTCCAGCCACACTGAAACCTAAGCCAGCAAGACACATTCTCTGCTGAAGCAAGTTGGCATCTGTCCAGTGACAAAAGCAGGGCTCATCCTCTGGTGATGTGAAGCAGCGTAACACAGCCTTGGCTCTGGAAAAAGTCAACAGGACAATCATCAGGAGCTGAGATTTTGGCTCCCTCCCTTTTGTTTTACAGTAGATTAGGAAGACAGAGATTTTTCCAAAAGGCTGGTGGGGTGAGTTGATGGCAGAGGGGAGGGGAAGGGAGGCAGAGAGCCAGGGTAAGGAGCTTTGCTGGACTCTAAGCTGATGCTGCCAGAACCAGCAGTGGGACAGGCAAAGAGGAGAAGGCTTAGAAAGCTGAGTGGGCATCTGCCACAAGGGGAAAGAGACAGACTCCAAGGGACTAGCTGCAGGGTGGGTGAAAAGAGAGTGGGTCCAGGGAACCGGGCCAAGAGGAGGAGAAGGGAACAGGACCCAGCCACAGGACAAGTGGTAGAAAGGTTTGCTGTCCTCTGGCACATTCATGATGTAACAGCAACAACTACACCACACGGCCCTTCTCGCAGCATCATTGTGCTTCTTCAGCAAATTTGCTGGCATGCTGACTTTAGAAAAGTCATCTTTAAAAAGAGGAAGGGGGTTCAGTCGAGGTGGTACCACCTAATCCTGAAGTTGCCTAACACTTCTTATTGAAAGGCTGTTTTCAGCTGCTTCTAACTTTGTCACACTAACCATCTGGCCTGCAATTCCCCATGCTGAGTGTCTGCCTCAAGCTGAATTTGTTTTGTTCATTTATTTTTGCATTTCTGCTTAAGTGGCATGGCTGTTTCTCAGAACAAGGAGAAGAAAAATGCATTATTTCCCTCATGGTGAAACATTCATACTGGTTTGTGACTCCCACGTCTCAAAGTGGGCACCCAAGCAGAGGCTTCCCTTGGTGTCAAGGATGTGTTATTGGAAACCTCATTAAAATCCATCCATTTGGCCACCTTATAAACCTCAGAAAAGCCAACATTTGATTTTTGCCTGAAAAAGAGATGTGTCAAGCACTTGTTTTCTCTGAAGGTTTCTCAGATATCTCTTATGGGTTTGTGCTTCATCTTTTCTGGCTCCTCTGTAGGTGGAGTTGGTGTAGGTCCCCTGTATGGGGAAAAAGCAGTCAAACAGGGTTGCCTCTGCCACCACTGCTGCTGAGATCTGGTTGTGAGAGGACTGTACCCACTCTGCTTTCAAAGGCAGAGGTAAATTGAGACATAAAGGTGGGGTGTAGGAATGAAAAAAAATCACATGTGGTATCAGCCAGAGCTGTGAGGAGATGTGGTATGAGTGAGAGCAGCAGGACAGAGGTCAGGAGCACCACAGTACATGGGGATACATCATTCAGAACCTAAGTGATACAGTAGAAGTGTTAAAGCCATAAATTTCTCTTTTGTGTCTGCACATCTGTGTCCCATGGCAGCCCAGGCTCCAAGACTGAGCCCAGCATGCTCCTGTCCCTGCAGTCTGCCCGGCTGATGGGTTGCTGCTCTCCCATCACCTCAGGTGGCAAAGGGCTGGAAATTTCCAGCTCCCTGGTCCCTGGTGACCTGTGCCAGGGTCAGCCCATCTACACACCACTCACTCTCCAAGGAGTAAGTAAGGAAGCTCTGAAACTTAGTTGTGGTTCCCCCTCACAAGTCTGTGCAATAGCACATGGAGAGCTCTGTTAAAGCAACATTATGACTGCACAGTGGAGTGAGGAAAAGCTAATCTGGAGGCTTTCCACAAAGCATTAATTCATCTCCTTTGTGCCTGTGTGTTATAGTACAGCCTTTAATTACATGATCACACAGTGTTTTGTTGGGTTTTTCCCACAGGACCCCTGCATGTTTTATTGCCAAGATGGAGGGGAGTGTAGGAAATGAGGAAGGGGATTGGAGGGGGAGAAGAGATGATCTGATCATTAATGCAACTGAACACTGCCTAGCCCTGCTCCTACGACTGAGCCCTTGTGTGCTACTGGCAAGTCACTTAAATAAGCATTTTCTAAGTTGGCCACTACCTCCCATTTTGTTTGCCAAGCTACGGACACCTGGGGCCAGGCTGGCAGAAGTGCTGAGCATTCTGCATTGCCAGCAAAGTTGCCGGGAGCTGTGTCTTCAACATGAAATGATGAGAGTTCCTGGCATTATAGATTCAAGAAATCCTGACCACTCTTAGAAATTGTCTGTCCCACACTCTTCAGCCAAGGATGTGTTTTGCCCCTAGAAATTGTTCATAGCTGGTCATAAGATGTTTGCCAGAGATTCCCTTTGGGTGGCTTCCATGTCAAAACCTGCTAACAAGGACATTGTAGAGACTACGTAGCTCACCTTTTTTCTGACATCTCAGCTACATGTCCTGCCTAAAATGGTACTCAAGTGTTCATTTTGTTTATTCACAAACCTTCCACAATAGTAGATATTCTTGTCTATACACCATGCCCTCTGCCTGCTCTTCTCCCTGGCCCTTGCAAAACTTTATTTATCTTGTTCCTGTTCTTTTCTGTCAGTAGATGCCCAGCCTTCATATTTACAGAAACCAATTGGTTCTGTTATGTATCTGCAATTTCGTTTCTCACAAGAGTCATGTGCAGGGTATATTCTCGCAAAATTAAGTAACATGCTAACATCTAAACATATACAGCACACACAGCCAGCAAAATTAAAAAAAAAAAAAAAAAAAGGCAAACTTTTGTAGCTCTAAAGTGAACAGCAAGAGTCACTGGTTACAACTCTAATGTCTTTATCTTAGTTCCACTTTGGTAAAATGGAAGTGCTACTAGCTCCTTCCTCTTTTCATAAAGGCTGTGGTAAGGGGAAATCTGTTCATGTTTCTGAACTGCTCAGATTTAGAGTGAAAGTGTCACAGGAAAGCCCATGAGGAAATGTAATCAGTTTGTGTTCTAGGCAGAGCTTAAGTGGTGTTTAGTAAATAAGGCTTGAGGTCAAGTGATGAGGGTAAGAAGAAATTCTGAGCAGTTACCCAGGGAACACGTGGCAATCTAGCCTATACAGTGATAATCCTGTAACTGTGATACAATGCAGATGCACATAGAAGTTTAAATTGAAAAATGAAGAACTATCACAATTTTAATGTCTTATTTCTGAGCAATCTATGTTTCCAACCTCAGCGTTTTTAATGTAATTACTAAAAAGTAATAAGGACAGACAATATAAAAATAGGTGCCCATCTAGCTCAAATATCATGCAGTTAGCACATTTAGAAAAGAATTTCTTCATTAGGCATTTGTGCACTGCAACAGAGTAGAGAATAGGACGTCATAGGATGCATTCTACTGTCTGCTTTCGAAAGCCCTAGGCAAAAGCTCTAAAGAGATATTCTTGTGCATTTCACTATTTAGTACTTCCCCACAATATTCAGGTTACATTTTCCCTGAACCAATTTCCTGCTGTTTTTTATATTTTGCATATAAGCAAGCACAGTGTTAAAGATTCATTGACCTGACTGCTCAGAAACAGTAAGTGTGAACAGGTATTAACATGCCCTTACAAACACAGGCGACCAAACCAAGCATGTTTGAGTCATTCTCCCATTGCAGTTTCCAGAAACCCAAAAAGGCTTGGATGATTTCTCCAAACCCTCAGTCCTTGGTATTGCTTTGCTTTGAAGACCATCCAGGTTATCACCACCTCCCTCGTTTGGTAGACCACTGATTTCACAGAAAGCTCAACTTCCTGGTCCTGTTTTGAGTGCTCTTTTTGCCAGCAAGACCAAATTCCACTGACTGTCCCTAGGTCACACTGCATGTCAAGATGTTATCAAATCTGCTCCATGTATCGGCCCACCTGCCACCTTCCATTTGTTGAGCCCCACATCTGGCTTTAACCAACATACAAGTTCTTTCAATATCACATCTGCCAAGGCTTTTCCTCCCTTCTCATAGTCTGTGTGTTTTGGGTTGATTAATTGATGTTTGTTTTGTGGTGTTTTTTTTTTTTTTTTTTTTTTTTCCAAGATGAAATGTGGGGGTTTTTGGCTGGCTTTCTGCTCCTCCAAAGTCACATTGTATTTGTTCTCTGTCTAAACTTGCATTTGCAATTCAGCCCAGTTAAATAGCATTTGTTAATGTCATTAATGGGCTTTTAACTCCCCGCAACCTGATTAATAGTGAAGATATTAAGTACACCCAGAAGTAATGTTTACAAAAGCATCCACGTGATTTAGAAGCATGAGTCCTGTCAAATGTCTCAGTGTCAGCTTTGCCTTTGAAAGTGAACTTCACAGCTTGGCATGGACCCAGAGAGCTGGGAGCATGCTCCATTTCTTTTTTGGGGGAGGGTTGTAAGCTTATCCCTCTGCAGCAGGACATGGGGATGGGCATCAAATCAAAGTTGATTTGCACACATGGACATTTTTCCTTCCCTTCCTGACTGCTAATAGTTTTAAAAGATCTTGTTTCCTGCCTTACACCCTGTTCAGCCAATCTTTTTGTTGTCCTTATTATTTTAAAGAAGCAATGAGGACTCTCCGTCACTTCAGGCTCCATCTCATTTATGCATGGATAAGCTCTCCAGTACTACTTGTTTTCACAACCTCTCTTCCTAAAATCCTTTCATCTTTCCTTGGCAGACAGAAGTCCCTTCAGATTTTTCTTGCATGTACCCTTTCCCTGCAGGAGGTGATGACTGAGCATTCAAGTTGGGTTGCTTTGCCTGCAGCAGTGGATATTAACAAATCGAAACAAATACACCTATATCTTTGTGAGGGAGACAGGTACTCACAACAGACAATGCTTGCTGTGTCCCTCTAATGCTTGCCTTTCTAATAAGCCTCACAAATGCCTTATCTCAACTGAGCCATTCTCAGATGGCATTCATATCCCTGTATGAGCCAGTCCAAATTCTGAGGGAAGAATAAGACTAGACACCTTGCTTCTTTTCTGGATCCTCCTTCAGGAAGAGATTGTTTACACCTCAGTACATCTGAATGATTTCCCAGAACAGCAGCTAGCTACTTTTGTGCTAATTCATCTCAGCAAGAGTCACACAGCTCCATCTCACTCATTGCACAAAAGCACTGTACCTCCAAGGTCTCACATCGTGCTCCAGATGTAAGTTCCTCAGGAACATTTGTAAAAGGAGGAGGGGTTTCCTATCCAGTGTCCACAGAATTAAATCACTGCAAGGCTCCCTGTTGGCATTCCCTGACCTCAGCTCTATTTTCAAGAACAAACACAACTTTTGCCTTCATCCCCTTGCTGATGCCCTGCAGAACCTTACTCAGCTGCACTGTGCTCAGGAATTACAGGTACAGAGCTAGCAGGCCATCTGCTGTGCTGACAGAGACAGCTCCCATACCTGCCCTCAAGAGCCAGCTTGCCTTGATCCAGACACCATGTTAAGCCTGAATGACAGCCATCAATGATTCAGCAGAGATTTTGCTTTTGGTTGCTTGTTTTCTTATTGCTTGCACAACAAAAAGACAACATCTATCATCATCTGGGGGCCTTGCCCATGCTGGACTTCTCTGAGGTTTGCTATTTCACACAAACTGAGTTTTCAGGGGATGATCATGCTCTCATCTTCTCTTGCAGCAGGAGAGGAGTGGTACCTCCTCATTAGACAAATGCACAGTGTCCTAGCAGAGCTGCTTCCCTGTCCCACAGACAGCTTTTTGTCACCAAATCACTTGCACAGACCAATGTGCAGAAATGGTGCAGGAAAGGAACCTCCAAAATTTCTCCATGGAGCAGGGGAAGGATGGGATGTAGCTGGACACTGGACACTGCATCAGTGTTCTGCCTTTCCAAACTAAACATACCTAGATATTGCAGAAGAAGTATACTATTTAGGAGTCAAAAGATTTCCCAACAGCTGTTCATACAGATGTCCAGGATTGGTTTTTATATATTTACATATCTATATCTATATCTATATCTATATCTATATCTACATCTATATCTATATCTATATCTATATCTATATCTAATAAATATAAAAACAAATAGAAACATTAGGCATTTATTACATTTTCTAAAAAATTATATATATATAATATTCACCTAAATTATATCTATATACAGTTATATATATGTATAATATTTCATATATCAAAAGCCCAGTGTGAGAGGCACTGATCCCACTCAGATCAGGATCCTCTGGGTATAGTGTGTTTACGAGCATTACCTCAGGCATTGTTTTATGGTAGCCTGGCACCTCCTGTGGCCCTGCAGGAGGGAAACCACTTCAGTTCTGCTCAGTGGAAATTTTGTGTGTTCAAAGAAGCTTGCGGGGATGATGACCTGGTGGAGCCTATTAAACACATGGTTCAGGGCCAGAATCAGACCTATGCCTATCTCATGGCAGCTGGCATGACAGAGGGAGGCTGAGTTAGCCAGGAGGGTCCGAGAGTCATTTGGTACCTGGTGAATGTGAGTCATGAACCAGTTGAAGTGGGAGATGGAGAACCACAGAATGTACCCGAGGCACAACCCTGCTGGATTGCATGGTGCTTCCCATTGGGCCCCTGCCAAGCACGGCCCTGTCTGATTATGGACACTCTGCTTTGGTTTTACTTGCAATAAAACAAAAGAGAAAAGGGCTTTATTTCAAGAGAAAAAAAAAAAAAAAGAATACCCAAAAGAAATTGAATAAACCCTATTTACATCCTCTGTGTCCCTTTCATGAGTTTAATACAAAACACAGGTCCATCTCAAAGTCCCAACACACCAGAGTGGTCCTCTGAGAACACTTCTGCAGGAGAGCTCTGTCTGATGTACTCTGTCCACAAACCTCTCTGAAACACTCCCTACAACGGCCAAGGCAAACCAGCAGCTCCAGCCAGTGAGAAAGCAGATGGGTTTTCTAGGAAAAGAGTAGTCCATGTTTCTCTTGCTCACTAGAAGTCTTTGACTTTGCTGAAGATAGACTTCCAGGTTTAGACAAAGGGTAAAACATCACCTCCTCTGCTGCACAAATGCTACAGGTCTGTGGGAAAGCAGAAACCGGTTATCAGGAATGGGATTGCTCTGGTGGACCCAGCCTTCCTCTGCCCAAGGGCATCAAGGGCATGCTTGTACACTGCAAACATGAGCTGTGGTTGGGTAAGTCCAAACCCTTTAGGGTTCCCAAGCTTCCTTGTCTGATTATGGTCTGACATTTATTTAGAGGTTGGTTCAAGGAGGAGGGGGTGTGGTGTAGGAGTTCTAAGGAGGCTCTCTGTCTTTTTGGAACACTGGGGAACTTCAGGCAAGCCATGGAATGGATGAGCGGTGTTAGTGAGGAACCTGACAATGCAGAGCATGACTTCTTCCATAAGCACCACCCTCCTCTCCAGAGCAGGTTTATATACTGCAAGAACATACCTCTCTACACCCTCACAAATGCTGTGAAGTTTATTAGCATGCTCGTTATTATTTTTCATGAGGAATTTGCAAACATGGGGTGAAGATTAAGCCCTGGTTGCAATAAACTCTGCATCAGCTGTACAAACTTGTCCCAGAGAACAGATAGATGCAATGGAGCAAGGACATAAATCACAGCATGGGTAATGAGGGTGGGAGGGGATAAATCAGGGAGGCCCAAATAGTTGGATGATAAACTATTAGTCAGCATAGTGGTCTCAAAGGCAGAATTTGCCTGATGGTGTACAACTTATATGTGATCTGTCCCTATGAATAACAGCCCAGTTTCTCCTTTCTTCACCTCTCACCATGACACCTGCTGGAAGTGAAGCTCAGATCAGTGAAACTAAGGTCGAGGCAAAAGAGAAAGTGGGACACAGGTATTTAGGGCTTACCATGCTCACATCTATGTCAATGTCCTAAGAGAATGTCCAATGTCCCAGTGCTTAAGAGAATGTGTGCCAATGCAAGCAAACACATACTGAAGAAATTGGTCTGGCAAGCTGAGAGATGGTTAAAAAAGCCCCACAGGCACGTGTGGAGCAGGAATGCTCAGGATGAGCCACTGAGAGTTGACTAGTCATTAGGAAGGCCGCAGCACCCTGATGTCCACAAGGCAGAGAGGAGATATCAGATCTTCAGTTCATCAGCATGCTGAAGGAGCACAACCCCTTAAAGTCTGCCCTGAAGTTAGTGGGACACAGAAGTATGTGGAATGCCATTGCTACCACACCACAGTATCCTCAGGTAGCACACACTAGTGTGGCTTTATTCTGAAATTAGATGCTGATGTGTCCCAAAATGATTATTTTTTTTTGGCTGCTTCAGTGTTGTGAACTTTTACCACAAGCAGAACTCTACCCTGTTGTTTTGATAAGAGACAGAGGATGTTTCGCAAAACTTTGTGGCAGGACATGTAACGCTGGCCAGAGGGCTGTCAGATTTGCAAAACTGGGTGAAATGTTGCAAACAGGCAGACTGGCGCCACTGGAGAGCAATTCCGAAAAACTAACTCCTGGACACTTCCCGCTTCCTACTAGGGACCCAAACAGCCTCCAGATATGCTTTTAACAAAGGATCCTGCATCCCAAATGCTGTCTAGCCTCTAGAGCCTTGAAGCACTGCCCCAGAACCTATGAAAAAATAGAAATTATGAATATAAAAAGTTTATTGAAAATAAAAGAAGCCAGAGGATTGAATATAAGTATTAAAAAAAGTATCGGCTTTACACTCCATAGTTCTGCAAGGAACTTGCCATGCCACAATGCCAAAGACTGAAAATGCCACCAATATATCCCTCTTAGGGGCCACCCAAAATGTCTGAGTAGATGGCCATGCCATTGTGTGATTCCCTAAAATAAAATTACTGTAATTGTGGTTAGACTTTAGCTATCCAGGACCCACATGAAAGAACATAAAAGCCACAGAATAACTTAGCTACATTGTCTCCTGGGGCTTTGCCAGGACTATTTCTGAGATGATGAAATCTCTATCTCTGGACAACTTATGCTCAATTTCAGGTTCTGAGTTATCTGATTTATTTTGCCTGGAAAACAGCTCTATCACCTTGAATTCACTTCTGTTTGTTCTTCCGCAGTCAAATCCTATCGTGGAAATGTAATTAAGGATAAGCTGTTCTCTGGCACCAACTTTGCTTGGGAGGCCCAAGTCCCACCCCAAACCCAGCACAGTCTAAAGAAGAGGCAGTCTGTTTGAGGACATTGCATAGGAGTGCACGGCTATCCTGCTGAGTCATCCTCATAAAGGGAACTTCTGCCATGCAAAGGTGTGCAGTTATTTTTGCTTGGTGCTTCACCACATGCAAAACAAGCCATCTAGCAAACAAGTATTGGAAGGGGAGGCAGGGAAGATCTGCAGTTTGTGGTACGAGCAGCACAAGTGGATGGCTGTGCCCGTAAAACTGTTCCAAAGTCTTTTACTACCTGCTACTGTGTGGCTGGTGCCCCTGATCGCTTTTCGAATAAACAGAGCTACAGTAGCAGCAGAACAAGCAAGAATTATTTCCTACAACCACAGTCTGAACATTAGGAAGCATGTCTAATGCTGAGAAATCCAGAAATGAGGATAAACATTGCATCTTGTGAGGGGACTAATGAAATCCTTACATTAGGGATGAATATCACGAAACAGAAGTCTCTATGTGAGGCATTCAAGAAATTTCGGTCTTCCCTTCCCCTAGAGAAAGCAAGTCACCATGGAAAAGAACCCATACCCAGGGTAACAAAGTGACTTAGAGCCCTAAATTTTATATTTCAGGAATGGATCATGCAGAGAGCTTTCAGCAGGAGAGGTTTCTAAAGCTGATCAGCTTTTGAAAATAACTCTTGGGTCCTTAAAGATTTAAACATTTTAAGTGTCAAAACGCGCTGATGCCCCTTTCCAAATCTGCGGAAGTTCCCACTCCCACATCCTTCTTTGTTTCCTGCTTTCATTCCTTCAGAGTTGTTCTGGCACTGTGGTCCCACCAGGCATCTGCAGCCTTTTTGCCCTGCTCTTTGTGTATCATTCCTAAGATATTGGAGCAAAGTCAGCCAGTGAGCAGAGTCTGAGTTATTAGATTCAGTCAGCAAATACAGTAGCAGTGTAAACAGCTGACACGTCCAGAAACTCCAGAGCCGTCCCCTCTGTCTCCAAGGCTCATGCCTCTCTTCTGTCCTGAATTTTTGAATAGTTTCAAGGCTGATGCCAGTCCTGCACTACTCCAGCAGAGCAGGTACAAACCCTTGCAGTAACCTAAGAGTTTTGGTGGCTGGGGAAGAAATAGCCTCCTTTCATCATCTGCCTGTATTGGTAGCAAAACCTTCTCAAGCTCTTCCTCTGACACATGCCCAGTAGTTGATGAAGAAGTAAAGAGGAGCACCAAATGCCCTCCCTCACACAGAGCACATTTGCATCTTCCACTGTTTATCTAGCTATGACAGTCCTCAGTTAGCAAATCCTCAAGGTGCTGCTCAGGCAAGTTTGAGCAGGAGAGTCCATGTCCCAAAAGAAGCTGTTAGGGTTTCTAAGTCATTCAAAGACCCTGATCATATGTTCATCTCCTTCTCTCTTTTTTCTCTGACTCTTCAGTTGTGTTATCATTCCTCATTATTTGGGTAACACATTTTTGTGCAGATGTTTAAATCTCTCATACTGTCTTGTCCCTGATAAAGCCATCTGGTTTATGAAACCTTCTTGGAAAGATCTTCAGACACGTTTCCACATGGACCCCACACACCCACCAGAAACAGTTGGTGATGTTTATGACCTGAATCACTGTTTCAGGTAGAGAAAAAGGGTAAGGGGACAGGACCCACCCTCACCTGCTGTTCAGGAATTACACACACACACAGAGGCAGGCAAGAAGGTCGTGCAGCTGCACAGCTCAGGCCACTGCTGCCCATGGCATCCCTTTCTGCTTTCATCTCCCCTCTGTATTCACAGGCAAATGTGTCACAGGCAGCAGAGGAGGGACCTTGATAGTGCTCCTGTGGCTAGGTAGAAAGGAGATGTGTTTCTTGCTAACTCCAGCTCCAGAAGCCCTGCTGTAATTCAGCAATCTTAACTTTTACAGAAAGCTTGTTTGGGTACAGATGCTCATTCTGATGAGAAAGACTTGACAACGTGAAAGGTAATGCTTTGAAAACTGAAAGGCAAATAAAACCTCCTGCCCTTATTGCCTTTCTTCTCAGTGCTGGTGCTCTTCAAATCTTCAGGAGTCTGACCCAGGGACATGGGACAGCTGAGGCTGGCAATACCACATAAGTGGCACTCAGGCATTGTGCCTTTCTGCACAGAGGTGAACTAAGCTGGCAAATAGGGAGGCAATGTGTAACCTGCTGTGCTGATTATATATACGCCTGTAACCAGGGAAGGGCCTGTGTACGTGCCAATGCCTGGAAGAGCCTGGAAGACAGGCATGATAGGAAAAACTGCTATCTCTCCTTTTCCTTCTCTTCATTTGAGGCACTTACAGAGAACATAATTGAGGATAGTATTCATTTATTTCTTTGAAAGAAAAAAAAATTGTGCTTGTGATTTGGGAGGAGACCTGCCAGAAGAGGAACTGGAGCCTTTCCAATACCTCACAGTCTAGTAGTTAAGCATTGCCTGAATTGGGCACCGGGGAATCTTGAGTCCTGCTTTCTTCTACTCACTGGTTTATAACTCTTGGCATTTAAAAAGGCACCTTGTAAACATTTAATTCATTGTTCTTTGATATATAATTGAATCATTTGCTGGCTTGCCTTGTAAGAGGGAGGAAAGCACCCTGCAAGGGGAAGTTTTCTCTCTCCTCAGCTCTTCATCGCCTGCTGGGGTGCAATGGCACCAGCAGCTTGATGCCTTCCGCTTCCCACCAGCTGCTTTCTGGCTGCCTCTGCAGGAAGAGAGGTCACCTTAGAGAAAGAAGGTCTTCTCTCTCTGTTGCCAGATCTTCCCTCACTTTTGTGATACCTGCCTCATGTTCCTGCATGAGTAGTGCTCAGCCGGCTGCTGTGTCAGCCCAAGCCCCAGCCTTGGGCAAGCCAAGCCAAACCCTTCCCCACGGCTGGTTCCTGTGGGGTTGGCATGGGGGTGTGGGTCCCTGGTGAGAAACGTGCTCACTGGTCTCAGTGGCGGTGCCCTGATGTTTGTCCAGCTATTCAACACGTCTCTGCTGTGTGTGAGGAAGGTAAATGCACAAAGCTGCCTCCAGCAGGACAGGGGTTGGCTGGCATCCTACTTAACTCAAGGTGATTTTTTAAAAAAGTGTTTTCCTGTCATTATTACTTACCTTTAATGCACAGGCCAAGGCTTGTTTGACGCTGTGGCAGAAGCCCTGCCTCTCTGTTACACCTCATGTACAAATTAGTGGAGATCTTTGCTGCATTCCAATAAGGGACTGAAACAACAAATCTGCTGGTTAATCATTTATTGCTGTGTGAACCTGCTGAACAGCAAATATGCTAGAAAGGGGAAAGGAAAGGGCATGGCAAGAGATTAACTGAGGACAGTCAAAAGTCAAGCAGAAGGGAGCAGGGATGAGACTGGAAAGGTCAGATGGCAAACAGGAAGGTTACTGTAGTGTAAATACTATCTCTCAGCTGCACAGGGACCAGTTCAGCCCTCTCTGATCTGTGACCACAGGTAGTGGTGGGCTTAATGACTAGCTACTGCCTCCAGCTGAATCTGACAACTTGTCTACCTAGGAGAGATATTTAGATTCACTAAGTTTCTTTCACCTTTCCATGATTCAGGTCTCCAGCGTTCACAAAGCATGTGCTTCTCCCAAGAAGAGACCTGTCACCCTTGCAGTCTTTAAAAATATACTTCTCCATGTGAAGTGCTGTTCACACCAAAGGCTCTGACTGCCAATCCCACCAGCACTGGGGTGGTGGGGAAGGCAAATCAACACAAGTCCGAAAGCTAATTGTCCAGAAATGGACTTCTCTTATGGACTCCAGTGTAATAGGGCTGGTGGGATAGAGCACAGCTGTACCTGTTAGGATCATAAGTAGAGCTTGAGCAGAACAAATATCCCCCTCCTAGACACCTGCAGGGTATTCACTTTAGCCCTCCAAAACCTGTAGACCAGTGAGCTGGGATAATGAATACAGCCTTTGTCACCCAGGCGTTGTCTGCTCCTGACCACCCCAGTTAGAAGACAGTTAGCTAGAAAAACAGGGATGACCACATAGTCATTGGCAGAATTTACAGTGTGCTTTTACTGGCCAATGGGCGATGGGATGCTTACCCCTAGGGCAGCAGTTGTCTGAGTAAGCAGCAATCTCATGCAGACTGGGACACGGTCTACCCTTACACTAAGCACATATCCAGTAAGAAGTCTTACAGTAACAGGACCCCAAAGCCAAGGAAAGGGCTCCATTTAGACTCATGTTGACATAGCAACAGTATGACATTGCCAGCATGCCCAGAGCATGGTGGCAGTACCATGGGATATCTGCCCAGGCAGTGGGGTTTTTGTTTTGAGAGAAACACAATACTGGGTGAATGCCACAATTCACAGAAACAAGTACTTTGGCCAACATAAACAAAGCAGTTATTGATATATTTACACAGCCAAGGTTCCTGACTTGAATTGTCACCATCCATTGGACTCAACTGCCTTTTCTGCTCTCCACTTCAAGTCACAGTGTTGAACCTGACACAGGAGCAGCCCTGAGAAGTCTGGCTGATCATCATACAGCTTCATCCATGTTGACAAGTAAGACTCTGAAAAACCTTTGGTGCCAGCATGCTCAAGCCTGTTGCCTACAGCAGTCCCACTTCTGCTCTGCGAAGGGCTGTAAGAATCACCAGCCACTGCCCTTGCTCCAGCCACACCTGGATATCCCCATGAGCTTTTGCTTCATTTGGGGTCATAAGCAGTGGAAAGGCTGAGGTGAGTCTTGGAGTCTTGAAGCAGAAAGAGGTGAAGGAGAAGCCTGTCCCCATAGCTGTGGGTCTCCCAGAACTCCTGCCCTTCTCCTGGGGTGAGAGGCAGGGAGCAGTTTTGAACACCTTGACCAAGAAGAGGGCTTCCTATCGACCAGCTATCTGAGGACCCAGCAGGCTAGTCCTTCAAAGGCAAAGAATAGTTTTTACACTTACTGTTTTTTAAAATAGTAAGAGGTGAAAGAATAAAATAAGCTAGTGCCTATTTGATGGCCCCAGCAGGACTATGCTGCTTCACAGTGTGCATGACAAAAACAAACAAACATGTCTACCAGAAACTTTCCTGTATTTGCCTGCACACAAACATAAATTGCATGACAAAGTATTTCTGCAGTCAATGTTCTCATTAAAAGCAATTAAAATAAGCAGGAGCGTTTTGCCAAAGCTGAAGATCTCTGTCAATTTGATTTGGGCAATTTGCCTTGCAAGAGCTAAGTATCAGCTGAAAATGAAGGCATTGATCAAACACGGAACCCCCCCTTTTCCTGTTTAAGGCTCTGCCAGACTGCAGTAGGGTGGGAATATCAGGTGGGGAGAAGTGGGAACAGGTGGCTGAAGAGAAAACAGGGAGAGAGAATGAGAGGAATGGAAGCAGCATTACTGGCCAGTGGTCATATGTTTTGATGCCTAACAGAAATAAAATGTTCTGGCATTTCAGTTTTTCCATGAAGCCAGCAGCAGAGGAAGGGAGGCCTCAGCGTGCCTGATGAGATGTGAGATTCCTCACCACTGAGGCAGCAGTTGTGGTAAACATAACACAACATGCTCCCAAGAAGCTCCCAGCATGGACAGATAATCTCTGGCTGGGTTTGAGAACCAATCCCATGGTTTTCTCTGCATGTAAGAGAGCCCTAAATGTACCAAGGAAGTCTCCTCTTGTCCAGGTCCATGCTCTGTTGGCCACCATGTCCAAGATGTAGTTATCTCTATGACAAACTTGCAGCCTAAGCTCCCCACAGAACTCTGCCCATGAGCTCCTCCAGCTCATTTTGCCTGAGGGACTCAGCAGTTCTGCAGCTGGTGTCATGTTACACCCAGACGGTTCTGTCAGCAGAAGACCAAAGTCAGTGGACTTCCCATCAAAGCACAAGCAAGCCATAGGTTTTTTGAGTGCAAATCTGGGCCTGTCAGAAAATAAGGCTGCTATCATGATGCCAAATGAGAGTCAATTCCCTCCCAAGCAAAACAGTGAACGGGGAGTGGGATGCCATATACCTGAGAGAAGATGACAAGGGAAGCAACCACCCATGTGTGAGAAAGCAGGGAAGCATTGCCCCCAAAAAACTGACATTAACTCCCACCTGAAATATTTTTGCACACACGGAGCCAAAGAGAGAGTCTTCTATAAGTTGTACAAGAACTGCAGGAGTAATTAATAAAAGAGTGATAAAAAGGTGAATGCTACCTCATGGAAGAGCAGGACCCTTGGCTCCCTTGTGTCAGCTCAGAGCAGAGGGCTGGGTGTCATACAGACAATGAACAGGCCTTCAGCCCCACTGCTCAACAGGGGAAATCTTGGCCATCTCATTCTTCAGAGCTGGAAGCTGAGCCATAGAAAATGTGAAAATCTTTTCCTCAGGGACTTTCTAGGAACTCACTTCAGGAGCATTCCTGTTGCTGAAAAGGACAGGCATCAAAGCACTACATATCCTGTGGGAGGAAAAGGGGAATTCTTTCACAGACATCATCTCTTCCTGATGTAATTTAAAAAGTCAATGGGAAACAAATCCAGACATGAATATTTATCTTCAGCTTCCTGGTAAGCGTTTTGCTGTACTAATTCCCCTGGCCTTCTTCCAGTTTTTTTTTTTTTTTTTTTTTTTTTTTTTTTTTTTTTTTTTTTTTTTTTTAATAGAGAGAACCCAGATACACTGGCTCCCCATAAGGACTTGGGCACCTGGGGACATGTTGTCTGAGAACCTGTTGACCCTAAAGTTTTCTGACTGAGCTGACACATGCATCTTCATCTAATATTTTCCCTGAAGACTCAGCCCTCAATGTAGTATTTTCCATAAAGGGTAACACTGCAGTAATTCTGTTAACGAACAGTGCTGTGAAACTGCCTGCTGATCCCTTCCCACCCTCATCTCAGGGAGATGTCTGAGGGGGTAAGATGGAAAGGGATCTGCCAGTCCAGCTGCATTAATTTGAGACATCATCAGGACACAGGTCTCCTGTGGGCCTGCTGCACAAGGGTGATGTGCAATGCATGAGGCCAGACTGTCAGGGCTTGAGAAGGGGCCACAGACACACCCCCAGGCAGCATTAAAGATGACAGCCTACTGTGCCTCTGCCTTCCCCAAAAGCTCTCCAATGCTGTTCTGGTAATACACCGGAAGAGGCTTCCCAGAGAGGTGGTGGGTGCCCCATCCCTGGAAACATTAAAGGTCAGATTGCATGGGGCTCTGAGCAGCCTGATCTAACTAAAGATGCCCCTGTTTGTTGCAGCAGGGCTGGACTGGATGGCCTTCAAACATCCCTTCCAACCCAAACCATTCTATGATTCCCTGATTCTATTATTCTTTTCATGGTCTGGGAAAGGAAAGAAACTCAACCAATATCTTCCTAAGCAAACCCCATGTGCTGCTGCCAGCACTCTCCTGCTCAAGGATGCTACAACCTACTCTGACTTCTTACATGTGAGGGAGCCCCAGCCCCATAAAACAGACCACACCCTCAGCTCACTATTTTTGCTCTTCTCAGAGCCAGGTATGTTTGCAGAGTGAAGAACCACCTATTTAGGAAGAGCATAAGTTAGAATTTTTTGTATAACCCTACTTTTCCTCTCCCTGGTCCGAACACTATGGTGCTTTAATGGAAAAGACACTCTACTTTCACCCCACAGGTTTCCTGTCCACACAGAACAAACTGTAATACGAAATCTACACAAATACATTGTTCCCTCTTGTTTTGTCCATGTTCATTAACCACTTTCTGCCCAATCTATGCCCTTAATATACTATTACCCTTTTCTTGCTGTGGTACTTTTCCCATTGTACCTGCTTCTTCACAAACATTAATGAGATTATGGCTAATGTGATGAGATTAAACTTCCAAAGTCTGGATCATCCACCAAGGTCGTGCTCAACCTGGGTTCCCACTGTGTCCCCTTGGGTACCTATGGTGGGAAACTGTCTACCAAATATCACCTCTATATATAGTGGGCAGAGCTAGAAACCCCTCAGTGAGTGACTCTAATCACCTTGCTGGCTGCAGGTAGTTTCCCTTTTCAGCCTATTTTGGGACTTTGGAAAAATCCCACAAGAAAGGAAAGATTATTTCAGGGCATTTCAGAGAAATGCCATTTTCTAAAACTTATTCTCAGAAACCAATGAATCATTTTAACAAAAACTGGTTTTCAATCAACTCATTCATTAATTAATCATGCTGAAGCATGACTTTTACAGAATGGAAAAATTTAAGTAAAATAATGACTGGCAGTATTATAAGCAACTGCAAGAAAAAAAAAATTACAAAACTCAGAATTAGATGAAGTGCTGCCTAACTTTACCTTTCACTGCCTTTAACAGACAGATGGTCTTCCCACTACAGCAACACCTCTCCTGTCAAATTTAACAATGTGGTCATGTGAGTACCAACTTACTGGGACTTCTACCTTAATAAAGACTAAGAAAAATATTGAATATGGACTTCTAATGTTATGTGATAAAATCATGTAATAAGAAATAGGAAAGTGCAACAACACAGAATGTTGAATCTCACAGGGACTGTACTTCCTTGTCAGTCAGGAAGCCCAGGTAGTTTACAGGGCACATGAGATCAGGAAGTCCATCAAGATGTTCCTGGCACAGATTAGTCACAGGACTATTTATCCAAGGGTCAGTCACATGTGTGGAAAGTTTAAAAAAAAAAAAAAAAAAAAAAAAAAAAAAAGGTAGCAGTTAACAATCTGTTGGTCTGTGAGCATAATTGATGTGCTCTGCAATGCTCTGTGGATCTCATGGTAGACACACGCATGCCTGTTCTCACTGCATACTCTTCATGACAAGAATCTGATTTTTGTGCAAATCTAAACAGCAAAGTAGAACTCTGAATTACAAAATAGAGAGCTGGGACCTCACTGCAGAACTGCCAATATCTTCTCCTTTATAGGCAGATGGCAAAATTGTCATAATAAGATGCTTGAGGAAGAATTCACCAGTAACACTTGGAGGGGTGTAAAGAGACTATGCTTCATAATTGAGAAAGGAAACATCAATCCAGTAGCCCCAGACTGTAACATCCCTGCATATATTTGTCCCCAGAGACAGGGCAGAAGTCTTTGCATTGGAAAACAACCAGTTCCAGGATGCACCATTGCAGAGTCATGTCTAGCAACCCAACTGTTCAGTCAAAAGAGGCAGGGAAAGATAACACCACGTCCACCAGCCCACTGGCAGGAGATGTGCAGATCACCCATGCTAAACATGATAAAAGAGGAGCACACATTTGGTGTTGGTGACTGCCAGTGGATTCCCTGCCTCTCCCAAGTGCTGAGAAAGTGCTATCTGTGTTAAGTGGTTTCTGCCAGAGAGAACATTTGTGTCCTGTTCATATGGAATCAGTTTTTACTCATTTCCCTACCCATTTTTACATCATAAAGGCAGGCCATCTAAATTAGGCTTGCACATTTGCAGCAAAACCCGTGGGTCATCATCATGAGGAGGACTTAGAGAAGTGTGCCGTGGGAAAAAAGAGGCCACATAGGCAGGATGAAGAGCAAAGGGTTTCATGATCAGTTGCAGAAGACAAGTCTTACAGTGGTAACTGATTCACAAACCTGACAACATGGGCCTATATTAGGTATTCTTTCAGTTCAGATATTGCCAAAGCCCATGGCAGGGTTCCCATCCTTTTCACTAACCCTGCAGTCATGCTCCTCTACCCCCAGCAGCCCATAGCAGGGTTACATGGTACAGGAGGGAGGTTCAAGACATAATGTGCAGCGACCAGCAGGTTCCAACAACTTTCTCACCACGTTGCATAGTATTTTTTGCTTTCCACAAGACTCCTTCTGCTGCAGACTCCCAGCAGAACAGGCATAGAAACAGGGAGTGTGAGTGGCGCCTTCCCCACATAGATTTCACACTTCTAAGGCACAGAGAAGGAAATCAGCATCACTTTGATCAAGCGCCATGCGCTGTGTACAGTTAATGACGATACACCACTCCCTCTGTGCTTGATACCTTGCCAGTTTGGCATACTTACTCCTGATCTCTGAGTGTCACCCCTTTGCAATAAAGGAAAATATTTTCAAAAGTAAGCAAATGACCTAGGAGCCCAAGCCTCATCACTGCTCAGTGAGGCATTGCATCCATTTGATGGTATGCACTTCACACAAGTGTTTAACAGGTCAGTCACCCAGATGTGGAGTGAGACAAATACCACCATGAAGAGGTTAAATCTGAATCAGACACTCTCTGATCAGCCTTCAGAGAGAGTTGAGGCTCACTATAACACCTATTTTGACCTTTCAGGACAACTGGCAGACCCTTGTCTTGTTCCTAGGTTCCAGTCCACAGCCCAGCTGTATCCTGCCTTTAGTTCAGCTCTCAACTGAGATTTACCCATGAAATAATTTTATTATATATCAGCATCTGATTACCTCATTCTCACTGAGGAGGACTTTACTCCAGAAATGAACCCACAACTTTGAGGGACTGCTCAAGGACTGCAGCTGCTTCCTAGGAAGAGACATTTACAGGGTCTCTTTCTCAGCCCCTCACTGCTTTCCTCCTCAAGTGTGTGCCTGCTCACGAAGGGGCCACCTCTGCCCACCTGACAACTGAGGTCAATCCACCTGCAGGCTGAGGGGCTTTCTGTTCCCATACCCTTGAAGGGATGGAGCGATAGGGTCTGCAGAGGTGAAGGTGCTCTCCTTGATGTCATAGAGGCTCAGTGAGCCTAGGAACAAGAGGTCTAAAGCCTCTCTATAGACAAAAGTAAGCTCTGCAACATCAAGCATCTAGGTCACACGCTGTAGCAGATCACGTTCCTCAAGCACAGCAGGCTCACAACAGTTATCCTTACACCAGCTCCTCTCCCAGAGCCCAAATCCATCACATTCCCACTTAGGCTGCTGGATGCAGATGATGAAGCAAGTATTTATCATTCTCACCACAGAAGAATTCCCTTGCATGGGATGAATTCAGCACTAGCATTACGTAGACCGTGCACATGTACCTTGCACTGTGAAGCAGAGATCTTAGTCTCACAAGCTTTAGGGACATTAACCACTTTCACATCAGAACACTGGCAAAGAACACTGTCCCTACTATTTCCCGTTCATCTGTGTGATCTGTCAGGGAGCAGAAACCATGTGAGGACATCCTTAAGCATGAGCACCGGGTTCCCCTAAGACAAGAAATGAAATATTCACTCTGACATATTAAAATAAACCAACCGCTCCTTCTTTGGAGCCAGATTGTGAATATGGGTGTGTGTAGTCAGATGAATGTCACTGCCAGATAAGAACATCTCTCACAATCATGCAGTGTCGAGAGCCCAGCAAATGCCAGTTACTGATCACTGTCACGTCAGTACAGTGCAAAGTAACAACTGCTCTCTCAACTGCTGTTGCCACATCACGATTTTGCAGAACCTCAACAGTCTTCCATGAGCAGTCTCTGACACTGTTCACAAGGAACAGTATTTTCTTTCTCTTTGCCCATGGCCATGCCCATGGCACATGTTTATCCCTGGAGACTGCAGGTAAAAATGTGTGCAGGGAAGGAGTGGAACTAAAGCCACCCAATAAGACAAGTCTGGCTTACAAAATGCTAGCAGAGGCATAGAAAGAGAAAGCCTGTGGCTGAAATCTTTATAAGGTGTTTAGTACAACTAAACAAAGCAAAGAGTGATACTACAGGCATTTCTTCCCTGGGATGATGTGGGCACAGTGCAAACTTTCTGAGCTCTTCAGTTTTCCCAGCTTTTTCCCTTCTGTACTCTGTACAACCCAACCTCAGGCAGACTCAGATGAATACAGAAATGACCACAAAGAGTTAAAACTGTCAAAGTAAACTGAATTACGTCTGACATACAGTCCTATTTCCCATCCTGCTTTGCATGCTCATTTATAGGTAGGGGATAATATCTTTCTTTTCATACAAGTGTAAATAAATGTCCAGCGCCAGCCACAGCCACTGTGACTGAGGAACAGGGGAGAATGTTCAGCCCTTTCAAACCATAGAAGCAGACAGAGGAAAAGGGCCATTTTGCAGCATATGGAAGGCTGTCAGCTACCATCTCAAACTGGGAAAGACACAGCCTTTCCAATGTAGATCCAAGAGAAGTATTTATTTTAAAAGATAACAAAGGATTGACAGTTGTACTGTCAATAATAAGATGGTAACAGGCGAGGCCATGCAAGAGGAACATCTCACCCTTACCCACGTAGCTTCAGGGAATGTCTCATCCCAATCCAACATCTGCCCAGGTATTTAAGCAATGACTTTAACAGAGATCAGCACTGCGTAAACATTTCCTCCCTGAACTGCAGCATCACAACCAGACCTAGGGGTGGAATAGAAAGCATAGACTTTGGTTGGTCTGCTGTGGTAGTGGAGGCCTGAGAGCAGCAGCCTACAGCCAGCTTTTGCCCAGACAATCTGAGTACGCAGAGCAGTGTTTGCATGCTGGCAAGGACCCCCAGCAGAGACTGCCTTCCCTGGTAGGAACCTGGCCTCCATGAGCACTCACTGCCTCAACGTGGTGGCTTTGCTTCAGCTGTCTTGCAAGCCACAAAGAAAAGAAACACACTTGGAAAGTCTGCTATGGCCACTTGTGCTGGAGTCTGACAGGTGTCCTTAGCATTTAAAATGAAGCAGGAACCCCACTTGGTATCCCATAAAAGACTTTCTCAAGAAGTTTCTTTAGAAAAGGAATCTAATTCTGCTAAGAATATGCTTTTTCTTCTTCCACAGCTGAAGACAAAGAACACTGGCACAACAAGCAGCAAGGGAAGAAAGGCAGAAAAACAGGAGAGATGTGTCCTGGTCCAGGCAGAGGCTGGAGAAATGTCTTAAGGAGAAGTCTGGTACTGGTACTTCTGGTACATAAAATTGGTATTGGGAATATAGGAATATAATGGAATATAATTCCTACTGCAGAGACCGTGTGTCACAGTGAGACACACATTTCCTCTCTGACACACAGGAAACAATTTCAGCTGCCTGTGCTCCAATTCCCTTTCTGGAAATGGGATTTTCTGGTGTTCATTGTTCTACTCATGACTCATAAGGACCAGTCCCACTGGTATTCAGCTCCATGCCCAGCTGCTCTCAACATGGGGACCAGCTAGTCCAGCCCTCAGGAGAGGGACATCCCACTACACTGTGGTAGCTAGAAGGCTGTGTTGAACCAGCCTCCACTCCATGAAAAGAGAGCCTGTATCATGCTCAGTGTTCCTGGGGCTGGCTTGAGGAAAGAGACAAGTACAGATGGGTGGGCTGGTGCCTGCAGCTCCTCTGGCGGCAACTGATAGAGATCCTGTTGTGGTTGTTACCCCAGCAGGCAGAGGAGTTATCTGATGGGGTGGGACTCTCTCACCCCCCTTGTCACTTTTGATGATGAATGTGAGCAGCCTGACAACCTTAAGCTTCTCTCCCCTGTTAGGCTCAAAATGTTGGGTTGTCACTCCCTGTGTGCCAGATAAAAGCACTCTAGAAAATTTGTTCCATATACCTAGAAAACTGTTCACTATGAAGCTTCTGTTTCTCAGAGACTCCTCAAATAATACCTCCCTCACTGAGAGCCCCAAGCAGTGGGGTCCCCAAAACACTCTAATTTTCTGCTGCAACTCTGGCCAAACACCCACTCAGCTGTCAAATGGCCCATCACAAATCAGGAAGATTCAGCTGGTCCTGGGCAACCCCCTTGCCAGCACTCAGGCACCTCTTTCCTCATTGCTGCAAAGCAAAGACAAATACAGTTGAAAAAACATGGGCACACCTGGGGGAAGGAGTGAGGACTTCTGCTGGGTATGGGGTGAAGCAGGAGCACGAAAGGAGGACTCAGGGAGAAATCATCAGAGCAGATACTCTGCTACTGCAAATCAAGGTGGCCTCATTGACTTTGCCTTGCCCTGGCTGGGTTACCCCTCCTGTGCCATGTTTCCTGAAATAGGGATCTGCATGTCTGGCTCAATGAGAGCAGGCTGTCCTAGCAGTGTTTAGAAGCTATGTAAGTGGAAAGCATTTTTACACAAGCTAATTTGGCATATAATATTTCAGGAACTTACAATTTATTTTTATGGTTTGTTAAAAAACAAAAAGAAAGCCCCTCAGAAAAAGAAAATAAAGGGGGGAAAAAAAGAACACTGAGCAAATAATAACATGTGTGGGTGGGTTGGTATGTAATACCCCAACCACAGGGCTACAGCAACATTTGGTCCCGTTGACCTTTTTGCTTAAATTAAGGTAATTACTCACTACTGGCAATAGGCTGCTGTGTTACATCTGTGGATTTGCACATAGAGAGGGGCATGACAAATAATTTGACAAGTGCCAGTGAATTCGGACTTGATCCAAAGTCTAAGGACATACTGTTTTTATGAGCAAAATTATTAAACCTTGATTAAACTCTAAGATCTATAAAGATGGAAATGTGGAAAGGTGGGAAGAGATAGATAGATAGATAGATAGATAGATAGATAGATAGATAGATAGATAAACTCTATGTACCTTAAAATAAAACTAGTCAAGTAATTTCTGCTGTAATCTCTGTCTGACGGTAATGGACTTTAAAATCAGCAGGTTTTATTTACCAAGGGCTTTTTGTCTTAAAGTTTTCTACTAGAAAAAATCAAACCTGTATATTTTAAACCACATAATTCAGTGTGACTCACTATATATTCTGTTGTTGACCTGGCCCAAAATACTATGATGCAATGTCTCCTACGTGTTTGCATTTCCTTCCCAAAATATAACAATTTGCCGGTTCACTTGAGGAAATGGGGCTACCATTCAACATGGGTTGTGTGCCCCCATACAAATATTCTTTGTAATACTGAAGGAACGCAAAAAAAAAAAAAAAAAAAAAAAAAAAAAAAAAAAAAAAAAAAAAAGCTATTTCTGCTAAAATGAATGAAATGACTCAGAACATTGCCACCTTGAAAAGTCAAATAGCCCATTCCCCTCAGTAATGTCAATAGAAGCAATTTTCAGATGCAAATGCTTTAGACTTTTTCATTCAAATACCTCTGTTTTTCAAATATTCAGTAAATGTTTGCCATAAAACAAATGCTGAAGCATCTATTTTATTAAATACAAATTCTCATTTTTATTCTGCTTTCTTTCTGCATAACATCACACACACAGAAAAGGGTAATCTTTTTCTAGCTCAAGTTATTAAGTTATAGAGCAGATTTGCTATTATATAAAATAAACTGTGTCTCTGACATAGAGAACTCATAACTTACACGCTTACACTCTGTTTATGACCTTTAAATGAATCTTAGAAACTTTTGCTGCTTGAGGTTGAATATTGCATCTGTGCACTGTTACTGCTTGCAATAGCTCACTGAATGCTATTAAAGGAATTTTTTTTTTACAACGAATGAAACAACTGGGATGAGGCAGAGAAGACCTCAGGTCATAAGGTTTGCAGAACGAAAGAATATTAAACTTTGGAGTTTAGTACTGTTGAGAGCAAGCTCAGGGAGTTCACTTGCCAAGCACCAAGGTTCAGCCCTGAAGCCAGGCTGCCTGTGAACACTTCTGGTGCTGAGCCATCTGGTCCCAAGGCTCTACTCATGTTTGCAGTTTCCCACAGTAATTTGCACACCCACAATTTGACATCTCTTGGGAAAATAAGGCCAGTATTTTTGTAAAGATTTGAAAGTTCATGACTCTTCTCCTTAAGGGTTAAGAACACCTTCAAATTCAAAACAATTATTTGGAAATATTCACAAACTCTGGTGCTGTTTAGACTAGAGGATGGAGGTTTAACTAAACCCCTAATTTTGATCCCCGTAAAGAATAGGCCTGGTGCCACTTGTTGTTCCTCATGGAACAAACGATAACACCAGGGAGAAGTAGAAACTGGAAAGACACCTACAAATCCGAAGGTGAGAAAATCAGGGAACATTGGTGCTCCAAGCAGAACACTGGATGTAGATGAGGCAGGAAGGCATTTATACCAGATGAGGCACTTATGTCTTGTTCATGATGGTTTTGTAACAGTCTTATCATCCAGGTCCTCAGCTGAGGGATATTTTGGGCCAAACCATCAGCTGGTGTGAAGCAGTGCATTTCCATGTCACAAGCCCTAATTTAGCAACAGAAGGGTCACAGAAACCAGAAAATTAGTCCTTCCCTACAGGTTGACTCATCAGACTTAAGCTGTCCCTCAGCCACATTTCCCCTAGACCTGTATCTAGATGTCCGCTGCCTTTTTAGTCAGTTGAAGGCCACGAGACAAAATACGTGGTCTAAACTGGTAAATCCATGCATTATCACTGCTGAAGCCTCAGCTGATTGTCTCCTCTTTGAAAACTCATCCCAGAAATACCTCTGGGAGTCTCATTTCCATGACGGTTCTGAAGGTCTCACCTAAAAGTCCAGAAGGCAATGAGCCCCTGTTGCCACAAAAATGCCTCCAGCTTTTCCTCTCAATGCCACCAGACTGAGAAAAGCAAGCAGAAGAATCCAACAAAACAAAACCAGACAGCTTCCAGCAGTTATTTTAAGCCAGGAGAGGGGATGGAGGGAGGGAGCAGGGGGAATGAACCACTCGGCAAACGCTGGGAAAGCATTTAGTTTTGGCTGATGGCCTCTTGTGGCTGTGGTTTCCACAACGTCTCTGTGTTCTATCTGTGTCAAGATGGAACCAGCCTCCTGAAATAGACTGAACAAGCTAGACTGGAGCTATTTTAATACCTAGAGCTTGCTCCCTTTAGGTTTTTTTGAGTGAGGGGATGGAGTGGAAGAGGAGAGACAACAAGTAAGGGTGATGTTATTTTAACACATGCAAAGGAGCTGTCAGAGCGTAGCAGTTTAGCTGTCTCAGCACACACCCCCATCCACTCCATGGTTACTACGTGCAAGGATGCACAGCCTGAGACAGCACCTGCATAGATCAGAATTAGCTGGGTTTGTGTTTGCACACGCACACGTCTCGTTGGAAAAGCGTCATGGTTTCCTTCGTGCCGCACTAGGAGGGAAAAATGAGTTCATGTCTCCAGGCGTGTGACGTGCGAGCTGTTCATGGTGGACCTTTCTTATCCAAAATACACACAGATCACTCCCCCATCAGGCTGCTATAACAGCTTGATCATCACAGTCCTGCTCTGGAGAGCAGCTCCTTCCCAGCGTCCAATGTTGGAAAGCTCGGAAGGGTGGTAGGATAGTGTGCAAAGCAAAGTCTCAAGAACACCCTGTGGCTTTTTACACTTGCAGCCAGTTTTGATACTATCTTTTGCTGTGTGCTAAGAGGATAGGCTTTCAGAAACTTCATTGACAGAAGCAATACAATCCAGTCTTTTCTCCAGGTCTGCCTGGATCCTTGTTTCATAATAGCTCAGACTGCAATTTCCTCTTAGCTCTTCCCTGATTTTGCAGCAACATATTGCATGTCTTGAAAATGTCCTCTCAGGTTGTCAGTGTTGCCCTTTCAAAGATCAGTGCAGGAGGAGATTTTAATATCCATGTCTAGAATATTTTCTTATGTTTCTTTAAATCAGTTTGGCATTACATTTGTCTTGGATTGCATTGTATTGTCCTGCTCATGGCACACTGTTCTGAGGGCTCAACCCCTCCACGGCAATCATGAACTGTGTTGTCGTGATTTATACTGGGGCACTGTGACCTGATATGATGCTACAGAACAGCATGTCAGTTGTACCCCTGTCACATGACAGCTCCACTTTCTTTAACAGATGAGAGAAAAGCCATACAGCAACTCATATCATCTACAGGTTGGTCAGAGAACAACTTGCTCCAAAGAGCTGATGAAGCCCCTTTGGCAGCCTCTTCATATTGCTAAAGGCCTAGCAAAAATCTTTTGCTCCCCAGTATTTGGATTGCTTATTGTCTTTGCACACCCTCTGTGTTGAAGTAAGGTCTGAATCCCTTGTGTCACTCCCACATTAGAGCAAAACAGCCTAAAACCCCATGTGAGGCATTCTGTTGCTTCTTTCAAGGTTAACTCTAATTTCTTTTGCCCTTGCAACCAGACCTCCTGAACAGAGTCAGCCAATGAGGTCATCTTCTCTATCAGATGGAAGGAGCTAAAAAACATGACACAGGAGATGTCAGCTCCATTGGCTACTCATCTCAGTACCTGCAGCCAAAAGAGAAAGCTTACTCAGGCTGCCAAATAAAAATACCTCTTGTGGGCACATTCCTTGCAGAGTACTCAAGAAAGCAAGCTGAGAAGACAGCAAGGGAGGACAGAAAGCAGTTTCAGACAGAAACAAGAATGGATAGATAGGGGAGAGGGGGACAGAGAGAGAGAAGAGTGGCAGGGAGGGGGGAAAAACCAGAGCTGAAGACCTATAAAGATAGATAAGGATCCCAGTGAGATAGGGCACACTGATTTCACTACCAGTAAATGTCATGGCAGACAACACAACTGTATGATACAGTGCTTTCTTAGGCATGCACAGTGAAATCCTAGCTCTGTTGAAGACTATGGCCAAAATCCCATTGACTTCAGTAATGCCAGGACAAATGGAGCTGCCCCATGCCTTCCAGCAACCAGCTCTGGCCACAGTCAAAATCCCAGCAATCTGATCCTGGTTCTCCAGTTTCACCCATCACACTGCCAGAACCAGACTCTAAGGGGCAGGCAGAAGATAGCAATGCACAAATGGCCAATTTGTGTTTTTCCGATTTTCCATACATGGCAACAAGCAAAGCAGGCAGCTAAGGGCAGAATTCAGCCCCTGATGCCTATTGCCCTTCAGAACCATCTTCAGTCCCAGCAGAATTTCCTTCTCAATGTCACTGCCTAGGAAAAAGGAGCTACTCCTAACTATTACTACACAGGGTAGCTATAAGGTTGCAGTTTGCTCGGACCTTCATGCAAAATCACTGAAAATATTTCCACTACCTTTGGAAAGCAAGGTGTGCAGTGATGTTAGACTGTGCAGAGCTGCAAGCACATTGCAGCCAGCAGAACAAGCTCTCACAACAGGGCTGACTGCTCCATCTTCTTTGTCACAAGATTTGATGATCAAACCTATGCAATGTGGCAATGCATAAAACTTTAAATGTTTTATGCATTTTTTTCAGGTTCCTTGCATCTAGATCCCCCACCACAGGACAGGCTGTCCCCAGGACAGCTGAGATCTTGGCCTTTCTTCCCTGGACTCCCACATTACACCTCACCAAGTTAGAGGTCAGAGCCATTAATTTCAAAGTGTCCCAGTGCAAGGGCTGGGATAACAGAAGGACCAGCTATCACTTGAGATTAACATCATGGCTGACAGCTTGACTTCTTCAGCATTTGAGAAATCTCAACTGCAAGATGAATCTTTCTCCAGCCGGCTGGAGCAGATGTGAGTTCACGCATGGAGTGTGAGCTTCTACAAGAAGTCACCACATGTCTTCCTACTCCAAGTGTGAAGAGATTTTTACAAAGGACCTGTTTCACCCTTCAAATATACAAATGAAACATTAAAGGATAAATAACACTCCCCCAACTTCAGCATAGCAAGACATGCCACCTTTCCTTTGACAGCCATGCATGTCCTCATGCTGCTCAGGTGCTCGGAAACAGGATGAAGAAGGGATTGTAAGGATCCCTCCACAAAACTAGCTCAAAGCTTCTCAGCATGGTCAGGAAATAGAAATTTTGTTTCCCTGAAACAAACTGCATAAACAAATGGGTGAGAGGAGTTCACCTTGCTGCTCTTTCTGCATCTTAAATGCTGGGGAAAACATGCTTCCAATCTCTTCTCAACAGCTGCCCACCCCAGCATCCCAAATCTACCCTTAGCAACAGTGAACATCAGCAAGAATTTTTTGTGCTGTGGCACGGACAAGGTATGCAATAGCTTAGGATAATTTTGGTCCTCTGCAAACCAGCTGCCCCAAGTGTTTGTCTGTTTTGTCTGTGTTTATTGTGAGTCATATCTTCTGTTAGGGGAAGGGAAGGAAAGGGGAAAGGATGCAAGATGAAGCACTGTTTTATTCCCATGCGGCTCAGGCACTTTTGTTTCAGTGGATGCACATGTGCTCAGCCCCAGTAATCTGTTGACTCAAATGCCGTCATGGACATAAGTAGCATAAACTTTGCCTAAGCACGAGCAGCTGTCACCTTGTGAGACGCATGTGCTCAGAACCAGGTGCGTGTCACTTTAGTAACGTTGGAGGATATGACTTTGACTTGGCCATAAAAGGAAGGAGGGGGACGGACCCAGGGAAGATATGAACACTGCAGCAGGTACTGGAAATTGTTCTTGGCTCCTACCAGCATTGTTTGATCTGTTCAGTGGGTCATGTGCCAGCCAGCCGACTTGCTACGTGTGTTTAGACAGCTCCTGCATGTCTGAATTCTCCTGGCCAGCTGGCTGCTTTAACTCCTTCAGCTGCCCTTAGTGCCAGGAGTCAGCCAATACTGGAAGAAGCAGAATAAAGCTCAGCAGGGTAGAAAAGTGGCACAGGATTTAAGTGAAGATGGACTTTGGAGTGACAAAAGAAATGGAGAATTTGCTGGGACCCTTGAATTAATGATTGTTGTTGATAAAAAATCATGACCATCATCCTCCTGAGATGCGTTTCCTATCATGTTTAATGGAAAATTAACCAGGATAGCCTCTGCTCTGTCAAGCTTTGAAATTCTGCCATGGAAAGCTTCAGCAGAGGGTGAAGAGACAAAAGCAGCAGCAGCAGCATACAGCACAACCTGGTATCAGAAATAACTGTCAGAGACAGGTGCATACACTTGTCATGCCATGCATGTTCAGTTGCATGCCCCCTCACAAAAACAAATATTAAGCTTAGAAAGCCTGGAAAAGTGACATTGTCCACTGAAGCTCATGAAAAACCTGTGATCCTGACTCCCTCCCCTCCTTACCCCACCATCACCTGACAGCTGTTAGAGTACACTCTCTGCATTAGAGCTGTAGGTTCCCCTTTAAAACAGGCTTAAGTGGGAACCCAGGCAGAGCATTGCCTGAGGAAAATGTTCTAGACCTCCTACCTCTCTGTGAGTCCTTTCTTAAAAAATATTCACTAACAGATTTGAGGTTTTGATGTGATTCGCTGCCTCTGTTATTTACTGACGCAACCAGCAACCCATCTCTCTGTTTGCCTCTTCTGTTGTGCTGATCCAAATTCTCAGAGATCCAGAGATCCAGAGTCATTCCCTGGGGTTTATTCCAACCTGTCAGCCGCACCGCTGAAAGCTGAGTGCACCCTCCTACTTCCCACCCCTTCACCCAGGATGACAGGCTGGTTGTGAGGTGTTCTGTGACATCTCACACTTCAGGCACTGTACTGGTGTTTGACATGTTGCAGCATAAGGAGACCCAGTTGGCATCCTGGGAATTTCAAACAGCATCCATGAAGACTTCTTTGTTCTGCTCTTGGATTCTCCTGTACTGGTGATCTGTTGTCCTTTTGTTCAGTTCAATAAAAGTAAGGGCAGAATTCTAATCATGTCAAATGAGCTGGGAAAATCCCAGAGAATGGGAAGGAAGGAGTGATAGGAACATCCTTCCTCTCAGCAAACAGGCCTGGGGCCACCCTGATCACACAGTGTCTGGAGACTATCCATAACCTGAGGAAACCATTACAAACTACTTTGATGGTAAAATGGCAACACATTCCTACTGGTGTTTTTAACAGCTAAATGGTTTTTGCATTGTGGACAAGAAGGCTGTTTCCATCCACGGTGCCACTAAAGTCAGAAGAGTCACACTGATGCAGAAATTGCAACAATTGACAGCAGAACAAGCTGCAATTTTCCAGAACAGTGGGAAGGGTGGCCTTTTGCCTTTCACCAGCTCAACCAGGAGTCCCAGGGAGGCAGACTCTCCTCCTTGCTCCTATTCCATGGACCAACCAAGGAGGTTGTTCAGGCAGAATGGGGACCCAGGGTAATGATGGAGGAGGTTATGGGCTAGCTCCTGTCATGGCTAGTCTTTCTTCTAGAGGGGATGTGTTAATATGTGCAACCAGACTGGAAAGTGAAGTGGAGAAGAGGAAAGCAATGACATGTAGTTCCCCACTTCCATTTGTGTTTGCCTGCTTGGGGTAGAGTATGCTGCTAGTGCTGCTCTTGACACAAGTCTGAAACAGAGATGTCAACACATATCCCTTACCTTGTTTCTCTGCATTTGCATCTGCCCCAGAAAGCTGAGGACTGGCCAGGGAGCCTTGCAGAATCTGGGTCTTGCTTGCTCTTAGTTGACTTTATACCATTTTACAACAGCAGCTGCCAAGTAGCAGTTCAGCCCCTAGTTAACAAGATCAGTGAGCACTCTTGGTTCCACTGGGGCAGAAGATTAGTATCCAACCCTTTGGCTGGGGGTTCTTGTGCATAAGGGTGAGGAACAAGCATCACTACCACCTTCATCTTCTCAGAGAGAAGTGGCAACAGATTCTTCAGGCACCTGTCACCTCCAGGTCAGCTCCCTCTGTCTTTAGGTTTGCTATCAAAGGCAAGGCTATGTCCTCCTCAAACCACTTGTCTCCAAAAGTAGATCCTAGCTGCTAGGTACACAGCTATGAGCAGAAGTGCAGTCAATTTTGAGAAGCAGCCTTTTCCATTGTATCTTTCTGAAATTATAAACGTCTGCATGGAATTTTCTGCCAGCAGAGAATAGTACTGAACTTCTCTAGGACTGAAAGCATCACAGGACAATGAGGGGATCAGGCCCAGCTGTCATGGGTTTATGAAAGGCAGGTCCTGCTTGACCATCCTGACCTTCTGCAACGGTGATCCTCTCAGAGGATGAGGGAAAGGCAATGGATGTATCTACCTGGACTTAACTACAGACTTTTATACCAATGCCCACAGCATTCTCCAGGAGAAACTGGTTGCTTATGGCCTGGATTGGTGCACTCTTCACTGGGCAAAAAACTGTCTGGATGGCCGAGCCCCGAGAGTGGTGGTGAATGGAGTCACACCAGCCGGTGCCTGGTCACAAGTGCTGTTCCCCAGGGCTTAGTGTTGAGGACAGCTCTGTTTAATCTTTATCGATGATCTGGACAAGGAGATTGGGGGCACCCTCAGTCAGTTTGCAGACACGCCCATTTGGATTGCAGTAGCAATCTTCTGGAGTGTAGGAAAGCCCTGCAGAAGGATCTGGACAGGCTGGATTGATGGGCAAAGACCAATTCTATGAGGGTCAACAACATGAAGTGCTGGGTCCTGCCCTTGGGTCACAACGACCTCTTGCAGCATGACAGGCTGGGGCAGAGTGGCTGGAAAGCTGCCCAGCAGAAAAGGACCTGGGAGTGCTGGCTGACAGTGACTGAACATGAGCCAGGGTCTGCCCAGGTGGCCAAGAAGGCCGATGGCATCCTGGCCTGTATCAGCAATGGTGTGGCCAGCAGGAGCAGGGCAGGGATTGTCCCCCTGTACTGGGCACTGGTGAGGCCTCACCTTGAATCCAGTGATCAGTTCTGGGCCCCTCACTACAGGAAAGACATTGAGGGGTTGGAGCCTGTCCAGAGAAAAGCAGTGGAGTTGGTGAAGGGTCTGGAGCACTAGTCTTATGAGGAGCAGCTGAGGGAGCTGTTTAATCAGGAGAAAAGGAGGTTCAGGGCAGACTTTATTGCCGTCTACAACTACCTGAAAGGAGGTTGAGCCACATGGATGTTGGTCTGTTCTCCCAGGTAACAACTGACTGGATGAGATGAAACAGCTTCCAATTGTGCCTGGAGAACTACAGATTCAATATTTAGACTGGAAATTTCTTCACCAAAAGGGTTGTCAAACATTGCCTAGGGAAGAGGTTGAGTCACCATTCCTGAGAATTCTGGGTATCCAAGAACAGAGCAGAGCAGCAGAAAGAACCTTTTGCATCCAGTCCTCTGTTGTGGCAAACAACCATGACACATGAATGTACTCAAAAGCACCTTTGTAAATCAGACTGTCAGGTGCAGTCTATTAAAGTACCTTCCTGGAGAGGGAACTGCAGAGGCCACTTGGCCATCAGCAGATCAAATCAGACAGCGATCTTCAGTAACCAAGAGGGATTTGTGACATGAGGATATCAGTACTGTTCTCAGTAAGTATCTGAGTAAATATATGAAGCATCACATTGGGACTGATTTTACCATTGATAAATCGCTCTTACAAAATTTTAGCTTTAAAAAGAAGAAGAACTTCTATCCTTGTTAAATTCTCATGATCTGGACCTATGTGCGACTTTAGAAGAGACAAGAACTGTTCCCTTGCTCAAGTTTTCTACTGTCCACACATGCCAATTTAAAAAAAAAAAAAAAAAAAAAAAAAAAAATTAGTTTTTTTTTTTTTGTTATTGAAGGAGTCAAAGAGGCAGACAATTCAACATCAAGATCTGAGAATTTGTCTACCATACCAAAGTCACTTTATGCTTGACAAAGTTACCCTTCTTAATTGGGACCAGCCTGAAAGAAATTATAAAGCAAAACAAAATATTTGAAATGCTTATTCCTATTGTTACACTGCTCTGTTTAACTGCTCTGGCAAACCTGCTGTTGGTTATAAATTTCTGCCCTGTGCCAAGTCAACCCAGCAATAATGAAACGTCCATGGCCTGAGATACTCTGGGCCCTTGGCTTCCTGGCAGCTATTATTCTTTCCTACCTATGCCTGTGGCTGTGTGGTGCTCTGAAACTGGTGCATGTTCATAGAGGGCTGCAGCCTGTCAGGAAGACACATGCAGGATTCTCACCCACATGCCACCAACCCATGGCACCCCTGGGCTGAGTATCCCAGGTGTCCTCATGCCTGGCAGCCAGGCCATATCTTCCCTGCTGCCTCTATCGCATCCTTTCCCACACCTCATCCCTCTCTACTCCAACTTGCCTGACCTCCTGGGTCCCCACACCCAGACCTATGTAAATGTTCAGGTGAACACTTGGGTCCAAGCCAGTAAGGCCATTGCTACATTCTTATGTGCTGTGTACGATCCAAAAGGTCTTTTTGTTCTTTTATGTGAACATAAGTTCACCAGAAACTCAAATACATCTAACTTGTCGAGCAATGACAGATCTCCCAAGACCAAATGCTTTCTTCCCTGAATGCTTGCACAGCCTGGCCTTGGATTGTATGTTTGCATGTTTGTGATTGTATGTTTGTCGAGATCACACATGGGCCTATGACTTCATCATCAAGAATATTCCCAAGCATTAGGGCAAACTAGTGCATTTGGGGCACAGCTACAGCACTCCACAAACTCCAACACAGCTGGGAACCCCAGCAGCCAAGCAGACCAGCATGCTCCTTGCCCCACATGGCCCAGCATGCCTACAACACAATTCAGAACATGTGAGCAGCTCCACGTGTGTGCACTCGTGCCCTATGGACTCTGTCTGGAAGCCCCATGATCTGCCTGCCTTGGAGGAGGTGGTGTTCAGAGAGCCACACCTGGGGAGCAAGTATCAGTCACTGTGAGGCATCCTTCTGCTGTAGGGGCTGCCAGAAGGTGTCACAACAGATTGGAAAAGTACACCATCTTCCTCACTTATCACTTAGGCTGAGCCTGAGCCAGTGACTGAGGTGATGTGAGTGCCCCATGTCACCAAGCAGCAGCTGGCTCCCTAATGTGTATGGCAACAACCAGAACAGTGGCGTGTGGACTCCCTGGGAAATATACCCAGGTCTCCTTCATCCCTACAGTAAAGATCCCCTTCTGCTTGCAGACAGTGTCCAGTGGAGCACAGGGATCTCTGTGTCCTGTGTCTGCACTCTGCTTGAAGGAGACTCAGCACAGCTTCACCTTGAGATCCTGAAAACTTCAAGACTCCTACAAGCTAGCGCCAAATACTTCTTTTTTGAAAACCAAACCCCAGGGTAGAATTTGGGGTGTGAACAGCTTTTGAAAATTCTTGCTACATACCAGTGTGGGTTTTGTTTCGTAGATAAACGTATGCACAAATAGAATGGTCCCATCTGTAGCCCTCAGACAGTAGCAAGCTGTCCAATGTCCTGTTGGAAAGTTCTCAAAAGTGATGTTATTATGGGTGGGATAAAAGTCTCTAGAGATGAGTCCTGAACTCCTCTCAGTCCTGACTAGGTAAATCTTTCAGAACAAAACTAACTCTAATTTTTCTTTAGACAAGTCATTCCCATAAAATTCTGGAATAGATGTTTGTTTCATGTCAGTGGAGAGGGAAGCAAAGTCTGGCCTTTGTGTTGACCTATGTCATACCTATGTGGCTGCATGTCACCAATGCTACAAACTGGCAGGTTTGTCAGTGTTGCACCCTGGAATCTGGTTCTCAGCTGTATCCCCTTCACCTCCAGCCCAAGAAGCACATGCAACTGCTGGGATGTCCTTTTTAACAACAGAGCATGCCCAAAGCTCATCAGCAACCCCTTGAGATCGAGTGATGATGTAACATTAAGTATCTGCAGAAAGGGAGTGTGTGGCAGGCCTGTAGGTGCCCTAAGGACTGCACACACCCTTGGCCAGGCTTGCCTCAGGGCACGGTGCAGTGCAGTTGCTATCTCCAGTGTACGCTGTTAGGTCCACCTACTCTGCCTGAGCTTTGTGTGGTTGAGTGACTCTGAGTTTCTTTCATAGCTCAGGATATTTCCTGTGTGTTCCCTCTGCTGGTATGTTGTTAGAAGGGTCAGGCATTAATTTGTGTGGTTTTGTAATTGATGTGCCTGCACCTGAAGGTAACAGCAACAATTTGCACCAGGAAAAATGGAACACTCAGAGGAAAGCCTTGCTCATTTTCTGCACCACAAGGGAAGTCTCTGGACCCTGCACATGACTCAGACATGGTCCACAGCAACTGCAGGATTCTGGCATCAGCCTGGTGATTTTGCAGGGCTGCCTATTGTACTCTAATCACCTGCTCTCATGGGTAGCTGCGTCAGTGTGACAGGTTTTCCTGCCTCTTCAAAACACAACGCTGGCCAATGGATTTGTGCAGAACTCGCTGTTTACACTTTTCTGCATGGCAGACATGTCCTGTTTTTCTTTGGGAAACTGCTGCTGGAGGAAGTAGTGACTTCCTTTTACATCTTGTGTGCTACCTTTGCATTCTATCTTCATTCTAGATCTCAGGACTGAGATTTTACAATTGACCAAAAGGCTTTGAAATTCACACCCCCAGCACCTTCATGCAAGAACCACAAGCCGAAATGCTCCACAGTGCCTCTAACATGCTTGATTGCTTCAAAGCATGCTTCAGAGTGGGGATTATGTCTGACAGCAGTGACCAGAAAAGTCAGTGGTGGAAGTAGGCACGACCCAAAGAATTGTTCCCTTCGCTTAACTTTGAGTAAAGCAGGTCCCAAGAAGAAGAAATCCCAGCTTGTCTGTGCAGCCCACCAAGACCCAGAGGGTCCAGGAGACCTCAATCCCAGGGGCTCACTGGACCTGGTTGCTTCCTTGTCAATCAATGAACTTGGGAGTGAGGTCCAAAGGAAGGCAGGTAGATTCCATGGCAACATTAGCGTCTTTCTGCTCACCAGGATCAGCAGATCAACATGCTGCAGTGGCAGTACCATGAGCAAAGGAAGGAGCCTGTTAGCCCATTGCTGAATACATGGTGGAAAATGAAATTACTCCAGTCAAAAAGCCAGTCTCATTTGCTTGAAGATTTTATGCTGATGCCAGAAAGCATGGTGCAGGAGATGGAAAGTTCCTCCACAGCCCTCAGGAAAGCCCTGTCTTCCTAGACTACAACCTGAGCTTCTCTGGGCCTGTATATGAGTGCACAGAATCTCCAACTGAGTAAAGAAGATGTAGAGCATGATGCTTTTATAACACCAAGGCCACACAAATGCATACAAAGTTTATGGGTGTCTTTTTAACACTCTGGTGTTTTCCTGCACCAGGTGGAATGTGAAGAGGGGATTGGCAGTCCTCTGGGGACTGCACAGACAGGAAGGCTGTTTCACTTACTTGGCATCTGCAAGGACACAAAATGAATGTGATAGTATCAACAGAGGCTCTAATTAATGTTTTGTCTCCCAGACAAAACCTCGCTGGAACTGGAAAGAGAGACCTGGAAACCCCAAATGGCAAGGGTAATACAGGGTGACAGCTGGAGAGAGAAAAAATCCAGTCAACTGTAGACCTGATTTGTACAAATATTGCACACATCCACTACCTGTCTCCAGCCAAAGAATGTGAGATTGTACGGGCTGCTGGGCTCACCCAGCCTGGTCGTCAATTCTCACAGGCACTACATTTCAGGAATATATTGAATTCCATCTTAAAAGGGGCTTGGTATTTGCCTGGAATAGAAGTCTGTTCCAGAGCCCAGTTACTGAACACAACCCCTCCAGGGTTATGGCATGTTTAACAGAGGTCTTGAGCCTCACTGGAAAAGTGATCGTAGACGTGGAGCTTTGGCTAGAGGTTAGATAATGTCAGAAATATTGAGACTCCTTTGAATTTCCCTCCAAATTTGCTGTCCTGCCCTCACGTGCATCACCTTTATGCCTTTTAAGATGGAAAAGGCAGCATGCATGCTTCAGTAGCTACCTAGTATTTGTTTATTTTTTTATGACCCATTTGCCTTAAAATTATCTCAGTCTATTCCCAGTCTCCACAAATCAGCCTTAAAGTTACCATGTAAATCACAGCTCTCCTCATTCTATACACACAGACAGGGAGCAATAAAGAAGCTATAAAAGGAAATTTGGCACTTTTTCATCTTATCATCTAAGTGTAATTGGTTGTTCTTTACACAAGAAAGAAGTTGACCTCTTGCCTATATTATTTGCATGGAAGAGGTGAAGCTAGATGGGGTGTTAAGGTAGAAAAATCCTGCAAAAGCAAGAAGTGAATGGCACAGAAAGGTCTATTGGCCCAGCTGTCAGGTCTAGGTTTCACCCTGGCTCACCCCTGCAAGGAAAGGAAAAACATGTCTCCTCTCTATGGTGGCTGGGTGGACGAAAGAGTTCAGAGCAGCAGGGACTCTGATTTACAGCCCAGCTGTCCTCACTCAGAGGACATGATCAAAGCATCCTGCAATCCCCCACTGAAGAGATGGGAAGAAACGGCCGACTGGCCATCTGCTTGGCATGTTCAGCTCTAGCATGAGGCCAAGGCAAGTGCTTTGTTTTCATGGACCAGAGCTTCTCACACTGGCTGCTGAGAGGAAGTGGCTGAAAACTAATTCTCAATTAAGTTGTGGAACCAGTAGGTGGGAAGTTCCACGCAGGCCAAAAGCCCATAATCTCGTCTAGAGATGACTTTTGTTAAGAAAGAAAAGGGTTTGTGATGTCCTGTCCACAAATTTCCTGGTGTGCCCTGGAGGAGGTCATGACCCCCAAATACTTGTGCCCCTCTCCCACTGAGGATTGATGCAGCCATTTGGAGACCCAGCTCCCAGAACATGAGCAGATCCCCAGCCAGAGGTATAAAACAGCAACATGGGATGCTGTTCTTCATGTTTCTCCATGTTGAGCACAGGACTAGGCAAGGCCCTCTGTGGTTATCGGATAAATGTGTACAAGGCCACAAGTCATGAGCCCAGGCTGAGCTGCAAGCAGAGATGACTGTGGTCTCTTCAGGCCCTCAGTGTAGGATGGAGTGTGAGGCATCTCCAGAGATATGGCTTGACAGGGATAGTCAGTTTATCATCCTGAAGAAAAGGCATAAGGCATAGGGCATGCCTGATGATGTGCTATTTCCAGAACATGGGGCCAAAGGGATTCCTTGGGACTTGAGAGCAGGGCTTGCACATGAGTACGCTGCCAACCTGAATTACATGGTATGATGCCACAGACCCCTCACATACACTGATGATGGCCAGGTCGCCAGACCTGGCTCACCTCTCGATACCTGCTTGGAGAAGGAAGGGTACCCATAGTGAGCAGGTAAGAAAACTGGCTGAAGGGACCCTTGCGAGAGCAATCCCAATCCCTCCCTTCAACCCCAGCAGCACTTACTCCACTACAACATGGTGCTGTGTGTCTTGGATTACTTGATCTTTGGGACTGTCTTGAGGGGAAAAGCAAAGAAGGGCCTTTGTGGAAATGTCCTGCAGCTTGCCACCAAAGGGGTGGCTGCAGGGCAGCCTCATGAGGCACCACTCTGTGGCTGGCATGGACACAGAGCATGTAGGCTGCGTAGGGATACTGGGTCCTCCCACCTGGAGAAGGCTGCAAAGGAAGCTGATTAATGCCTGGAAGGCTGATTGTCCTTCCCTTATGAACATGTGGAAATGGTGGTTAGTGGAGAAAGAGACTGTAATTTGGGAACATATTTAAATGGGCTACGGGAAATAAGGAATCCTAAAATGACGAACCTAGGCAGAAGGGATGTGCAGAGGACAGTCACTGGGGCATATGTGGTATGGAGGTGGACTTTATGGACAGGTGTAGCTTCCACTTAGGGCCAGTCCTGCAAATGCAGCTGTGATTCCTCAGACTCATAAGCTGGAAAATACACCAAAACATGAAATTCCTCTTCCAGCATGTTTATTCCTTCAGTTCCTCCAGCCACCTCCTCACCCTAACCTCCAGATTTACCTCACACTGCCTACCAGGAGGACAAACTCTTGGCCTGTGACTAACTCTTGGCCCGTACAGGAGCTTGTTTCTTTAGGCTGGCTCTTGCCATCAGAGTGACACCCCGAGGCCAAGCCATCTACATGGCCACACTTCCCTGGCACAACTGCCAGCCTGAAGGAAGTGGTTGAAACATGACGTCCACACCTGGTCTTGACCCCTGGTGCCATTGCCTTTTCCTGTTTAATTCAGTATGGCTTCCTGGATAAACAGATGGATTTTCCTCTCCTGACCCTTCATAAATATTATTTCAAGGGTGCCTTTGAAATTGTACAAACAATCACTTGTTTTCCACCTTCACACAATATTTTTACTGTCCTTCATTATGCAGATGAGTTTTTTAGTCCCTCTGCCTGAGTTAACATTCTTTTCCAGTGGCTCCCACTTCTGTTTACCTCATAAGCAACATGTGCCTTTCAGCCAACAGCCCTGAATTTCTTGCATCCCAAATAATTTTCACTGTATTTGAGTCACAGCAACAACTGAGGGATTCTTACAGCATTGGAGGCCTGTGCCTTTCTCAGAGGGATATCAAGGATTCTATCAAAAAGGTCCAATCTGACAAGGTTTTCTTCCTTGAAGAACTAAAATGCTAAATTTGGATGTCTTACATTACTGTAGAATATGAGCAAGTGTGGGAAAACCTGTCCTTACGTGCCTTAAAGCTCGTCTTTTTTCCTAGTCATGTGATTTGGTGCAAACAAAAGCTATACTTTCTTCCCATGACACTTTATTTATTTGTATTATCTACCACAGATATAACACAAATATGGAAGACTGTAAACGTGAAGGGCTGGGGTGAGGCAGCAGAAGCAGTCACCCCATCTGTATTTCAGAATTTAGTGCAACCATAAAAACCATTACTGATAAAATACTAGAAGGAAAATGGCAGTGAATGCATCATCACCATCATAAAGGCGCTGAGAAGCCAACCACAAACAACCGCAAAGGGGAGGCTTGGAGGCCTACAGATTTTGCCAACTTACCAATACTGCTCTTTTTTTTGTACTTATTAGCTGCTACCCCATCTTGAGTAACATCTCTGAAGCAAGCCCTGGAGAAGTGTGGCAGCCAGAGGCTGTTTTTCTTCTGTTCTCATCTTCTGCTTGAAGACCTTTGCTCCCTCAGCAAATCCTAACAAACTTATATGGCACTTGAATGAACAACTTAACTGTAAACACAGAGCACGACCAAAGGTGAGATAAACAAGAGCCCAGCAGCTCTCAATGATCTGGGAACAAGGGGCAGAGTTGACGTTCAAGAATTGGACTGAGACTGATGTTTGCTTGCCCCTGAGATCACAGGATGTTGTTTTGAGGACCCTTTCCATGGGGGTCCTATAGGAAATTCACTGCCTGCTAAAAGCAAAGTGGAAGAGAAGAAAAAAATGAACTCCATACCTCAGACCATTGACTGACCTTCTGACATGCTCACCCACTGCCTGGTCATCCATCACACTGACCTCATTAGCAGCAATGGGGTCCTCCTGCAGTTTATGCTCTCTCTGCTAGTACAGCTCCCTGGGACAGGAGTTTCCCTTCTCCAGGTTTGCACAACACACAGAACCAGGAAGAATCAGGGGAAATACTTACAGATAGATAACCACTGTTTTGATAAGAGCAGACTTGCATTGCTTTTGGCAAAATTTGACATGGCCAGCTTCAAAACACTTGCCCTGGACCAGGAACATGAAAAAGCTCAGCAGGATTGCACCGAGAAGGCATCTCATTCCTTGAAGAGAAGACTGGTATTAGTTGCTGCTTCCTAAGAGTCACCACTATCCCTGAGACCTCAGCTCATCTGCCTTCCCCCAACACCTTCAGGAATGCATGTGGCCTCATGGTGCAGTGAAGAGGATGCCAAGGGCCGAGATGTAAGGCCAGAGTGACTTGACCAGGTGACATGTGCTTGGAGTGCTGCACTGCACCTGTCTGTAGATGTGCTAGCAGCATGTCGTTGAAGCTGCTTCTGCATTGTGTTATTTACCTTCATACCCCACCCAACCTGGCTACACCTGAAACCAGTGCCTGCAGACAGAGCAGGCTGGAATGTTTTTAAACACAGCTTTTTGTCCTAAAAGATTTTTATATTAGATGCATTGTTTTTAATAACGAGATATGCATATCAGTGGAAACTTCCCTGGCAAAATATGTCAATATGGGCATCTTCTTTGTTCTAGGTTGAGAAATACATATTCATAAATTTAAAAAATCCAAAATTTTATTGCAGTTCTCATTGTAATGCTTTTTAACTTAATGAGAGCCCCAGGATGCCATCACCATAGGAAAGACTTGAAATATTGCCGTTTTATTTCCTTTCTTAAATCATGATGGACAGCTGCTATTTAGTACTAATTAAAACACCTTATCTTTTTTTCACAGATCAAAGTGTCTCCTGTTTGTTTTGTAATGAAGCAGTGTGACAGTTTTTGTGTTTGACTTTTTGTCAGACTATTTCATTACAAACAAAAGTCACTTTGATCTGTAGAGAAAGATAAGATTTTTTAAATTAGTACTATATAACAGCTGCCCTTAATTGTCCTTAAAATAGAAGAATGGAAGGCTTCAAATCCCTTGTCATATCATGCACTAAAACTTCATCCTAAAACAGGCAGCGATCAGTGTAAAACACAAAAAGGACATGAATTAGGACTTTTAACTGATGCTTTGAAATTCCAGGATGTTAATGAAATACAAAATGTAAACTCCAAAATCCCCAAACTGGAAACACTATGAGAATCCATTCTGTAAGAAAATAATGATAAAAGAACAATTTATTTGATTTGCAAATATATTTCAGAATTACTCTTCACATGAAAAAGTTGAGGGCCTTGCCTTGAAAATCAGCAGGCAAGGGCTGAGAAGAAAATAACTGGTCAATTTTTTGGCATGTTAGGACAACCCGCAGCCTTGATGTTCCCCTGGCTCCACTTAACTTCTAGACATTGAAATAGCCACATCTGTTAGGCTCGTATCTGCTGATCTGTATGAACATTGCCTCAAGCAGCAGAGTCCCATTCTTGACTGGCACCTGATCATACTAGGATGAAGAGTAATAATACATCGTTTGGCAAGGAGACAGCACTTCTTTCCTGTTACACTCACATTTTGAATCAGCCTTTCCAAAGATGGCTTCCCTCAAATTTATTGCCCCTAACTCCAGGTCAGGCACCAGCTTAGAACATCAGAACCTTTGATTTTCTGCACTAGCTCTGTACCAAATTTTGGGCCAAAGCCAGACTTCCAGCTCTTCTCTCCAGACCAATTAGCAGTCTGGGTGCTGGCTGCCTAAGGGAAATCTGTTTCATGCTTTCTGGTGGTGGCTGCTCACAGCAGCAGTGATTCACCCAAGAATTTTCTGCCTCAAGGGAATGCTGATGTCTGCAGCAGATGGGCAGCTTCCCTGCAGCTGACTCCTACCCATAGGGCTTACCACTTCAGGGAGCCAGAGGAATTACTTCCATTGGGAGCCTTCCCATCTCCCAAGACCAGAGGCATGTCTCACTTTAGCCAACTCACCAGAACAACGCCACACAGGCCAAATACAACCCTTACTCCAGCGAGCACTGAAGAAGGTCATCTGTCCTGCTGATGCAGAGGTCCCCAGCACACCTAAAGGACCTGCTCCAGTGGAAAGGCTGTATGGTAGCAGGAGGGATGGCAAGGGAAAGGGGCAGCACCCCTGCCAGCATCACATCTTCACCAGCAGCCAGCACCACATGCTTCATGGGAGGTAGTAAAACCCTCGCAATGGACAGTTATGCAATGGGCTTCCTCGTCTAGCTCGCAGCAATTATTGTCATGCAAGATGAAGATTTATATCCCATGTAGGTTTTTAGCCCAGCTGGTGTAGGGGTGGATGATATTTTTATTGCTTCTGTATGGAAAATGTGAGAGTATTATCTTCCCAAGTTCTTGGCCCCAGTCGTGCTCTCACACAGCGAATTCCACAGGTTACATACTGAGTAATTCAGTGTGTTCCTTTATTAGTATTTCAGGTATCAGTATTTTAAGTCATGATCTTTTTCTTTCTCATTCTGGTATTTTAATAAAGAGTAAATGCCAGGATCTTATGTACCTTCTCCCTGCCAATATTCTTTTCATTCCCATGACACATCTCTCTCACTAAAATAATAGTCCTAAACTTTTCTTTGTGAAATCCTTTTAGGTCTTCTAATAATTTGTATCGACTATCTTTAGACATCTTCTATTTCTGATATAGCCTTCAGAAAAGTGACAAAATCTGAGTACATGTTTCAAATGTAGACATAATTTCGATTCATAAGAAGATATCATAATACAACATTTCCAGTGCTAGCTATTGTGATCACTACTGCTTAAAGAGCCTGAAAAAGACCTTGATGTTTTCCTGAGTAAGAAATAAATAATTTAGGGCCTGTCATGTTATATAAGTAGCTCAATTTGATTTTTCATGTTGCATTACCTTGTACCTACCCCTGCTGAAATTAAACTGCCAGCTGCCTATTCCGGAGATCCTCATCACGCTTCTCCTCTTTCTGAGTGCTCAGCAACACCGATACCCAGGGCCCAGGCAGCTGCAGCAGATGCCACGCAGCCCTCTGGCAGTCTTGTGCAGTGGGCAACATATCCACCATGCTCCACCCACTGCTGGGGAACCTGCTGCTGAGTGTTGCTGCTACACCACAGAGAGGACTGCAGAGAAGGTGATGTGAGCCCACAAAGAATGGCTACTGTCTGAGGGGCTAAATCCTTACCTCTGCATGCCCACAGGGCTCCTCAGCCACTTTTCATCCAGCTTTCTTCTTAACACTTGCTCAGTAATTTTTTAATACTTTTCTTTCCATCCTCTCTTCCACAAGCCTTGGTGATTGATGAACAAGGTAAAATCCTGGGGTGAACACCTATGTCTTGGAAAGAGCGCCAATCCCAAGTTGAGAGGGCAAGGCTCAGTGATCCTGCTCCATTGGTGTGTATTTCTCTGTGAGTCAAACTAGAATTTGGCACTTGACTCTAGCTCCATACACTGTCTCTCACCTGATGCAGTTGCTTGTGGGAATATCCATCTCTTTATGACTGCTGCTGGTTTTTAAATAGTGATCAGTGGCTCAGCACAGGCTGGAGCAGTTTTGTCAGTAAAGCTGAGATCAATGGAAAGTGACTTGGCTGAACCTGGATCAGGAAAGCTCCATACATTCTTTACAGTGACAAGGAAGTGCAGAGTTTAGAAGACAATTGGCAAATACCTATAGTTCTTCAAGATTTATCTCTTGGTACAGACTCTTGGCGCCTTGAAAGGGGCTTCATTAGAGCTGGTTATGTAGAACTGTCTAAGCCCTCAGTAGTTATAAATCAGCATTGCTCCAATGAATTCAATGGAACTGCCAATTGACACCAGATAAGCATATAGTTTGTAATACTGTCTTGAATTCAACCAGATCACTTTCTTTTCATAAATACCTGCCCAGTAGTTTTCCCTCAGGGAGCACTGCAGACCTTTCCTCCTGGAATCCAGCAGACTCTATGTCCTTGTTGTCTCTCTGGGCACAAAGTAACATCTGAGTGTTAGCTCCATTAGGAAAAAAAAAAAAAAAAAAAAAAAAAAAAAAAAAAAAAAAAAAAAGCACACATGGGGTTTTTTTTACAACAGAGACCTATTAGCAAGTCAAAGCAACAGCATGGAATAGTGGAGGCACAAATGTAAGGAATCTGTGGTATTTGTAAGAAATGCAGATAACAGATGATTTGACTTATTTCCAAATACTACAGCAAATGTTCCTCTTAATGCACAGGGCTGTTCTCAGCCTATTGCACTGCCTGCAGTAGCACAGTATTTATGGATAGTCAGAGGCAAATATACAGACCTTCTTGTAAGAACTTCTTGATCCACACAGCAACGGGATAATGTTCCTCCTTTCAGCAGAAGATTTTTAGGCAGTTGCAAACAGCAAATTCAGCATCAAGGAAATCCTCTGTGAGGCAACTGATTGGAGTTGCTGTACTAAGAGAGTGATTCAGTAGGTTACTGCAGGACAGTGGAAAATGCAGAAATTAAACTCTACTTATCAACTTTCAGGCTACAGTCAATCACTTATCCAGCCTCAAATTAGAAGCCAAAATCCTGATTGCACTGGCTGCAATCTTCCCTTTTCATTGGCAGAGTAATATCTCCATCTCTCACACTCCTAGTCCACACTCTAAACCTTACAGTCCTGGTAGAAAGTCACCCAGGAAGACTCTCATTTACTTTCTTTACAATTATGTAAAAGCAAAGTTCCCCTGGTCATGTGGCAGGGCACATTTTTCTGCTCTTTAATTTCCTTTGGAAGTCTCCAGTGAAGACTCTTCAGAGGAAGAAGTCTGAATTCTCAGTGAGAGACTTCTCAAAACTACTTTGCTCCTGTTTGGCCAAAAGTTGAATAAATCATTGCAGTTCAGTCTGAATCCCTGTTGTGTTTTTGGTGGTGATACTTCAACTCAGCTCATTATTTCAAAACACTGATTCCCATTCCAGGTGATTGCTCCTTTGCCTGCCTTCTTCTTTCCTATTTTCTAAATCACATAGATATTTTTGCTGTTTTCCTACTGTCCATCTCACTATATCTCCCAGGTCTTATCCATCTTATTCTACTTTTTCACATTTTCTTTCTAATTCTTTCTTCAAGTTCAGTCTTTACTCAGCGTAAACTCTCTTTCCTGACTCCAGAGTGTCTGGATGTTTTGTTTCTCCTGAGGCTGGTTGCTTCATCTTTCCTCATTGCTCACCTGATTGTAGGTGGCGTTACCTGTGTCAGTTCTCTGAGGTGTAGCAGCAATTTCTGCTTTATACATCTAAGTCCATACCGTGGCCACATTCTGATTTCCTGGTGGGACAAACACTGGATACTTGATTCGCAGTCTCCACATTTCTGTGCCATGCCTTAATGTCCACAGGAAGAAGATCAAGTTGCCTGTGCAAGAAGACACATCTAAGCAACCTCTCTGCTCTGGAGACTCACAGGGCACAGAACCAGAGCCTGTACCATAGTGTACCCCTCTATCCAAAATAAGTTTAAACCAGGCTTTCCTGACTGTATTTGAACAATGGTGCAAAAACTCCACATATTCAAATACCTTTACCATACCTTCTTACAGTAATTTAAATCAGACATTGCATTTGAGAAGTGATCAGCACCTCTAAACTTACAATCAAATAGTTGCTGAGCCAGGCAATGAGATAAGAGATAAGAGAAGGCTTCTACAACCAAAAATATGTACAAGAATGGAGCCTATAATCACACAGCAAGTTGGCAATAGGCTAGGTACAGCACTAGGTCTCCTGATTGTCTCCATTGGTGCCCTCACCACAGACTATATGACATTTCCTTCTCCTCACTCCCTTCTCATCATTTTCTCGATCCCCTCCAAGCCACTCCTCTCCTTTTATTTTAAGAGCTGACTCTGCCATTTCCCATCTATAAGGTGACACATGAAAACTTTCTTAGAAAACAGTCATAAAAAGAAGAACAAAATGAAAAAGAAAGGCCCAATGGAGAGCAGAAAATTACAGTGTCTGGGCCGTATTTACAATAATTATAATTATTATAATGCACAATAGGGTGTAGAAACCCATAATTCTCCCGGTGCTTTCTGATTTTTAGGTCTATGTTTAGAAAGCACATGTCAGAGAAACAGTCAGAAAAGGAACGCCATGAAGTCACTTTCCTCTCTGTGTTGTAAAAGCATTGGGGAGAATATTTGTGTCTGCAGGATCACAGGGACAAGCAGTTTCAGAAATGAAACCATCATTGTCTGTCCCAGGATAATGTGCTACCTGCTAAAGTGACAAGTCCTCTCCTAAACCATTTCACAAAAAGAGCCTTCCTTTTTCTTCCCCATCCACAGGTTATTTTTATAGGACCAGACATTTCTCCCACTTCTGAGGCTTTGATGACTCTTCCCCAAATGTCAGACTCCACGCCAGTAGCCATGACCCCCATCCCACAGTGATGCAAACTTGGAGTTGCTCCTTTCCTTACACAAATTATCAAAATATTGTGGAGGTGTCTGAAGACCTGGTAGCACCTGAGGCAGTCTGACTAACATCTGCCCTATGGGATTCCTTTTCTCATTCCTCTCCCACAGGCAGAAGTATGAATGTAACACAAGTGCTTTACTTTGCCCACCAGAGGCAGAGAAAGAAGCTTTGAAGTGCCCTCATGTGTGAGACAGAAGATGGGAAGGCTTGTGATGCTTTTTTGCTCCTGCAGACTGTTATCTAGCCCACCAGACAGCTCTCCTGGCAGCCCAGTGGAGCTCTACCTATGTGCCAGCAAATTCTGTTGCTCATTGCTGCAGTTTTGCTCTTAAAACTCATGCAATCTCTCCAAGGAAAGGGACAAGATACTAAATTCTAGTCAGAGGTCTGCCATGAGAGTAAGAGCTCATATTCCTATCTATTCCTCTACAGAGGCTCACCTTGAAGCCAAATCAGTTCATTTTGCTCTTCTCCCGGGATGCATTGTGAGTCTTGTATCTGGTATAAGAAAGAGAGAGGTGTCTCCATAATTGCAGTTTCTATTATGTCCACAGGAGTCTGTCTTGGTGTGTATTTACCTCCACCAGCCTCCATACCCTTTTGTGGCTCAGACTCTGTCCTCTCTACCCTGTCTCTCAAGCTCTGCTGTTCTGTTCTCCTAAGCATGACATTGCAGCTGCTGTAATATATGCCAACATCTCCTGCAGGGAGATGCATAGCCAGTAGCAAAAGTGGTGTTTGAAGTGCTATGGAAGTGCCTGCATCCCTTTCAGAGAGCTTTGGACACCTACTTATTTAGCTGGAAGCAACTACTGGACCATAACTCTTGCAGGGCCAAATGGACACTGAGGACTTTCTAACCAGCAAGATGGATAGGAGGCATTTTCACTGGAAAGAGATTTCTTTTTAAACACAGACCCTTAGCTGCCTTTATTAACACCTGAATGGGTGATAACAGCACCTGAATGTAAAAACCCACAAGGAGTTATTAGTGGGAAATCTGTCTGAGTAGCACAGCCATGCTTAGTGACATCTGGGTAAATAGGAAATCAGCTGGAACCAGCTGTGAAGGAAGAGATGGTCTGTGGTTTTGGACAGGAGTGAATACACCCTGCCCTCAAGCTCCAGTTGTGTTTGGGGATGGGTATAGGGATCAGTTCTGTGCATTGCACAGGTGTGTATGAATGCATATCTTTGTGTGTGTCTTCTTCTTTGAATGTTACACATTTTTTGCTGAAACAAGGGAGAATGAGACTGCAGCATGGATATTCATAAGCAGAAGAGAATACTCTGTGCAATATTTATGCCAGTCTGCAAACCCTCTCCCAACCCTGCAGTACATGTCAAGATCAGGCTCAGATAAAAAGTCACAGGATTATCCCAAAAGTAGAGTGTTTTACATGCTTTCCCCAGGCACTCCCTCTGCTCTGGTGCAGGCCTAGTGGCAAAGAAGGATGAAGAAGCACAAAGAACTCAGAGGAGTTCTCATCCACCCTTATTCAACCCTTGCTGTTACCTAAGGGGCAGGTGGAGACTTTTGCACAGTGCCTTCAGCAGCCAAGATGAGCTCTCTCCCTTACAGTGAGGAAGGTTGGCAAAACAAGGAGGTTTTCCATAAAGAAGGCTGAAGTCACACCTGGCCAGGGGTTGCTATCTTATGAGGCTGACTCCCACCGCCCTTCAAATGAGACAGCCTGAAGTAGGGAGAGAAGGTGATCAGATAGATGCACATAGAGGTATCTCAGATATGCACCTGCTGCTCAGCCAGCGCCAGGGAGACGCCAGGCATAGAAGGAAAATTTTTTTTCTTCTGACATTTTTGGTGTGGATAACAGAGTTCAAGCAGAGCAGAGGAGCCCAGCAATAATGGCTTCTGTTGCCTTAAGCTAAGCTGCTTAATTGCATTGGACTGGTTCATCTAATCAGGGAGAAAGGTGAAATCCCTTGTTTCTTGCCCCAGCTGACTTTCCTCAATGAAAAAGCCCATGAGCCAAATGCTGGATGATCCCAAACATCAGAAACTGCTGAACAGGGAGAAAAAAAGTCATACTAGGAGTCCCATGGGCAATAATGTGTGAGCATGTATACACTGAAATGGCTTGTAAATCAGGCTGAATCTGAAGCCTGGTAGCCATGATCCTCCCAGCCTGCTAGAAACACAATGTTCCTAACTTGCCTCCTCTCCCATTCTCTGGGCTCTGGGCAGCAGCAAGCAGCTCCCAAATGATTTCTGGGATCTAGAAGAAACTCTGCTGAAACACTTGAAATAAGCATCTTTTTTTCCACTCAGCGTCTCACAGTTCAGGGTCATTTTCTCTCATTCCTGCCCTTCTCCTCCTTAGCAAGACCTTGGCTTGCTGTTTAAAGAACTTGCAGTCACCATAAGATGTAAACTGTTCCTTCAGGATGTTAAACCAAAGACCTTGATGTACCCCAAATAATCATGGGTAGAAGAATAAAACATCTCATCAAGAAGGGCCATAGCCTGGACTGGTCTCTTTCCATGTCCTGTCACTCAAACATCCCAACTCTGCAGCAAAACTGGATGATACGGCGTAGAGCCTTGGCCAGTATGGGATCAGGACAGGGCTGGGGACGCCTCACTGACCTACGAGAATGTGACCCACAGCATTCAGAGAAGCACTGGCAGTCTAGTTAATTTTACTTTGGAGCCACTCAAGGCAAGGCAAGTATTAAAGGAACAGTTTAGGTGCCAATCTGGCCTCTTTGACCCTTGACAAATTCCACATTAGGTGGGGACAGAGTACAATAAAACCAGTGTCATGTGTGGAGCCTGACCCTGGTCTTCTCTCTCTGGTGACTGAAGCAGCATCAGACACCAGAGCACCAGAGAGGTGACCCCAGGCTCAGTGATCAGTGCTGTGACTGCTCTGGGAAGGGGACTCACCACCAGTACAAGGGAAAGGCTCACCACATCACTCCTGTGGCTGCATGTTTATCACCAGCATCAGCCACACCACCTGTGAGCCCCAGGCTCCAGGGCCACATATCCTTCATCTGCCCAGATGTCACCACCCACTGCAGACAATGCTCCAAACCCTCCATCTGCTCTTGAGGGCTGCTGGCTGGCTGGGGATTACCTCCTTGTCCTTCCACCCACGCTCCCAGCCAAGCCAGGTTTTCCCTGCCAAGCTGGGGTTTGTGCCAGGAGAGGGAAGTACACTCATGCAGACCATGGGTGCAGGGGAAGGGTGGGCTGGAAGGCGGACCCTGGGATGGCTCTGGCACCATGCTGTGACCAATCCCTATGGTGGACGTGATGTGTATCCATAGTGCAAATATCACAAGTCGTGGCTGAGCGTCCTGCTGCCACGACTCACCCAACACGTGGCCCTGGGCAAGGCTTTTGCCACTTCCTTCTTTCTGTCTCCCTGCCTATCTGTCTTGTCTAATTAGGTAAAAGCTTTCCAGGGTAGAGATCGTTTCTCCCTGGGTAGTGACACAGTGTGGCTGGAAGTGCTCCTAGACACAATTAACACCCGAGCACAGCAGACCCTCTGGATACAACAGTGTCAGCAGGAACAGGCATCCCTGATGAAAACTTATCTTGTCTCAATTAGCAGGCAGCAAAACGTCAGACCTTTTGTGGTTTGGTTGGAAAGCTAAGGATCTCCCCTACAGAACCAGACAGAGTGGCTCCCTGCTTTTCACATGCCAGGAAAAGCATGGCTTTTGCAGGCAGTGCAGGACACATCTCCAAAAAGCCTTGCAGGCTTGACCAAGCACAGAGCAGAAAGGCTTTCTTGATCTTTGCTGCTGCTAAGGGAAAATCTTTGTCTGCTGGCTGGAGATAGCTGGAGGACTTCTAAAGCTCGGCCTATCTTGCAGGTAAGGAACACAAGCAGAGGGGAGAAATTTAATACTCCTGTGCAGGGCGGGGAGTTGGACTTGATGATCCTTGTGGGTCCCTTCCAACTCAGCATATTCTATGATTCTGTGACTCTGGCATAGTTACCACAAGAACTTAGGGTTCCTCACCTTCATCATGGTGGAGATAACATCAGCCTACTGAAGACAGTCTGAGCAGCCTAATTGCTCCTGCAGAAGGAAAACGTGGGCCATAGGAGCTGCTCTGGCTCTTGGCTAACTGTCAGGCAACTGTGCTGCAGGGATTGTGTATCCTGGAGGAAAGGCTGATCATGATAGATGCTGTAGCATCCAGCATGGAGATGAGCCCTGTTTAAACACCATGACGGATGGGTGGACAGAAGAGTACACAGAGGAGCAGGCTCCATTCTCTGCCTCCTGCTCCTCCCTGGGGATGCAGTTCCAGGTTAGGGTGTTATGCTAAGGGTGGTGGTCACCATCTCAGATGAAAATGGTGAGGGCTCTGCAGAGGGCCAAAGGAGAGTAGGGAACAGGGGTGTGTCAGCTTCTTGGAGTTTAAATGGGGGCACTGCAAAGGATTCAAAAGCAGGATCTTGAGAAGAGAATGTAATGAGTCTAGCACCACTACAGACACTACTAACCTCAAATGCAATCACCACAGATAGCATTGCAGAATGGCAAACCTGAGCTGTGTGGACATACCAAACCCAGACTCTCCTCACTAAAATCCACATGCTCAGGATGTTTCCGACATGGCTTATAAATAACACGTTGGCCTTAAATATTCGGAAACCCACAGTTATGTCCTCTAGAATTCATGCCAAACAAAATAAGCAAACATTTTGAGATGATATAAGTCTATGTGCTTGAGAGCTGCATACTAAAAGTGGTAGTGGAAACAAATGTGGAGTTCTTTCTCTTCCTGGTGGACACTGGAGAAGTAAAGTGTGTGCCAGGTAGGGTTCTGGCTAAGGTGGAAACTAGGGCTGGCTTGAGCATGTGGTTCTGGGAGCCTTCCTCTCCTGCTGCCTGAAGTCTTCCTCTCCCTGCTCTGAACGCTTCACCAGTTTGGCTTGTCACCCTGGCAAGAAGCGCAACAGAACCCAGCTACGCTGATGGGGATCTGTCTACACTGACCAGGCCAATTGCAGGACAGGGAGCCAAGCTTTGTGGAGCTGGAGAGGCAGCAAGAGCTCAAGCAGTCTTCCCTTGAGCTCATTCACAAAACAGGAGCCCAGATCCCTGTGAATCCACATGCTCACCAAAAGGAGCCTGGAAATGATCTGAGTGAGAGCACAGATGGAAATCATTGTCATCAGGGAGGCCAAGAGCTTTGCAGGAAGCACAAAAGGATCAGATGTTTCAATGGATAAAAAAGAACATCCAGAGCTACATGAGATAGAATAAAAATGTAAGAGATCTAAGCCCTCTTCCTCCAAAATACAAGCCAGCCCTGACTGACAGGGACAAAATGACATATCTGAGCAAGTTGTTTTGTAATTACCTGCAGCTGCATTTTCTTGCCCCTTTTCCCTGCAATGCCTGGCACTGGCCCCATCCCATATGTAACTCTGAATTAAACCACTGGGAAACTGGCAAGACTGGAAGGAGGTCCTGTGGAGGGGAGACAAGGAGACAAACTGAGAAACCTCAACTGTGGTAGAGCGCACACATCCCCCTCTTGCTCTCTCCCTTATCCTCCCTTTCTCCCCCACCACTTCTGCCAAGGAAAGATCTTGCCTAAGCAAAGCTCTGATGACAGAACAGCCTGCCTTGGATATTTAGTTAGGCAAGGGAAAAAATTAATTTTCAGACCATCTGTCCTGTCCAAAGAATAGCAGTCTTTCCCAAACCGAGCTAACTCCATGAAATGGCAACAGTAAGCAACATGATATTAAACAATAATAAATCAAAGCTGACATCATTTGGAGCATATCCGGACCCTCCCCTGTGGGGGTATCACTCTTCTGTGTGTCAATAGTAGAAAGAGAAAAGCAGAAAGAAGCTTAATCTGATTCAGATAAAAGACAGTGGGCCTAAGATGGTATTTCTGAGAGAGAAGACCCCTCCAAAAGACTGTGGGCACTGTAAGGATGGGAAAGGGACACAGGGGAGGAAAGATGAGGCAGGATGAACTATCTCCTTTGCAGCAAGTGACAGTCTAGAACAGCAAAGCCACTCTTGGCACAGAGGGCTGGGACCATCCGTCCCCACTGCAGCACACCTTGCAGAGCCTCTGCCTTTGCAGTGAGGTCTCTTCTTCAAAACTGCAAGCAGGCTTCCCATATTAGTGCAGGTCAGTCATCCCAAAAGCTCAGACATACTAGGAGCAGCAGGGCAGAAGGGGAACACCTGGAGTGGGTTTGGAGTAGAGGATGCAACGAGAAATTGACAGTGACATAAAGTGACAAAAGAGCACTGCAAAATCATGGGAATGGCTTGAGAAGACATCTCTCTATCTTTGAACTAGATGGAGAGTAATGGGAGAGTACGGGCAGCAGCAGCAGACAGCCAAGCTTGGTGTCCAAGAGGTGTGTGGAGTCCAGACATCTCAGTGCCATGCCACTACTGGAATTCATGCTGTGAGGCAGAAAACTAGGTTAAAACTCAAATGATAACCCAAGCTCATCAGGGTATGTTTACCAAAAATGCAATCCCCCTGCTGGAATGCAATGCACGCATATGCAAGGGATGGCTGGGTGTAGCTACCTCCCTGTAAAATACAAACTGAGAAGTGACTTAAGGGAGTTTTGCTCTACGGCCAGTCCTACAGCTGTGTACTAAGCACTTCAGTGTAAACCTATGTTTTGCTGCCCTTAACAGGAGCAGAAGAACGAAGCCAGTTTCCCAGTGATGTACCAGCAAGGGACACCACTGTCAGGTGTACTGCAGACATAGCTTCTGCTCATGTCTCCACTCCGCACACATCCCCCCAGGTCAGGGTATTTATACCTAGACATATAGAAATCTCCTCCCTTCCCAGTTTGATGCTTTCCTCAACTGCATGTCCAAGGAACCAGGCAGCAGGCCAGGGCAAGGTGGCAGGTGGCTGGTGTTCAGAGAGCCCGGCCTGAACCTGGGAGCTGAGGCCTTCTCCCAGCTGCAGATCTACTCTTGTGCTGCGGGCACTGCCAGCCAGGGCAGGGTGGTTCACAGCGCCAGGCAGCGCCGTCCTTCGGCTACTTCGGCCTTCCTAAGAGGTTACAGACGTCAGGGTGGATGGCTCTAAAGAAGGCAGAGCCCACGGCATCGGGCGAGAAGTGGGCTTTGCATGAGAGCACTGACAGGCCCGTCAGTCTGCGGGAGCGCTGTGAGGCCTGCGGCCGGGCTGACGGCGGCCGCGGGGCAGGAGAGATGGGCCCAGGCGGAGCCGGGAGGGCATTACACTACACGGGGCTGCTTTCTCTGCTGCCGTCTCTGCAGACACCGATGTGCGTGTGCTAAAAGAGATTATTTACAACAAAGGGAAGAAATAAGGTACTTGAGCTTCTTCCTTTCAGTTTTAATGGGTTTCTCGTAGGTGTGCCGCTGCTAATGAGTGTTGAGTCATGCTGGCCACAGCTTTCTCTTGCACAACTTCTCCCTGCCTCCCCAGGTTGTTCTGTATCTGCCCTCTGATAGCGCTCTACCTGATGACTAGGGCAAGCACCACTGCCAGCAGCAGGTCTTACGCAGTGTTTGCTGAGCTTTAGCAGAACGGGACGCGATTGTTTCACATCGGCCGCTGTTTGCTCGGCCAGCTCACTGTTTGCTCGGCTGTTCCTCTCCCACCGCCCCTCCAAAACCCTCCACAGCTGCTCTTGCGGCGGCAAAGGGCGAAGCATCCCCGAGGTGCAGCCCCAGAGCCCGGGGTTCACACCGGCAGCAGCGCCGGGGCCGCTCTGCTCCCCTCTGGTATCACTTGCACCCCTCCCTGCCCCTGAGCGCTGCCACACACCCACCACCCCAGCTCCGCTGTCAGGGCCAAACGCTGGGGCTGAAGGTGAAACCAGCTCTTTCCTGCTGCACCGGACTGCCAGCCATGCAGCCCCCCCGCAGCTCCACACCAATGCCCTTCAGCCCAGCCTGGGCACAGACTGACCCCAGCAGAGAACACACCGGCTTGATGCAGGGACGGCTCACACTGCAGCCAGCTGGAAGCAGCCAGGAGCTTCAGTACAACACCATCAGCCCCCATAAATGCCTCCTTTTTCTTCTTATTTTTCTTCCAAGCTACCGGTGGAGAGGTCTCATGGCAGGCAGTATCCATATGCATCATTCAGAAGCACCTACCCCATCAGGACTCTCCTGACAACCTCTGTGCACTGGGGAGCACTTCTCAAGGTCTGGTGTGCGAAAACTCCTATAGCAGGACTGTGAGTACAAAGACACAGTGAGTTAGACAGCATTCACTTGCTGATTCAGCTGAATGTACTGGCACATCATCACGGGATAAAAGCTGAAGTATTTTCACTGACTCACATGGGTCCAGAGATCCTGTTAGATCTGTCCCAGCATATGACAGTGAGTAGAGTCTGTGAGTGTCAGTGCTCTGGGATTGCGAAGGACAGGAGGGGAAATCCCTTGTGGGCCAGAACTTGGATCCTGTCTAACATACCAAGGAGGACAGAGACCTTCCACCCTGCAACAGGCATGGGCTCCAGGGCTGCACAATGGAGAACCTCGCAATTTAGGTTTGTCTCTGAATCCGGCCTTCAGTCTCCAAGTGGCTCTGCATGCCAGGGCACAGTGTCCTGGCATTAAAAATACCAAGGCTGACAGATAGTGTTTATTAATAGCACGAGTAGTGTTTATTGCTGAGCAACAGTCAGCAGCTCGGAGGTTACTGCTGTTACAAGCCAAGGTCTGAGAGCATTGCCACATTGCTCCATTCTCAGGGGAGAGAGGCTCCATCTCCGGAGGCAGAACCCATGGGGAGAGGGGACCTGGCTGCCTCGAGGACCTGCTGTGAATGCAGAGGAGCAGGTTACAGGCGTAGCATCCTGGCCTGAGACACAGGACAGCCCCCATGGACTGCGGGACCCCAGCGCCCCGGAGTGACCGCTGTAACACCCAGTGCAGTTTGTGCAAATGGGTGCAGAGCAGACGCCAGTGCTGAGCACCTGCCTTCTTCCCAACACCTGCATTCAGCTGCGCTTGAGGCACCACTCTCTCTCCGTGAGGAGTCTTGATCTCCTGGGGCCTCTCTCAGACCCACAAATCGCCCCCCTGCTCTGTCCCTGCCCCTGGCTCCTGTCCCATACTCCATGCCAGGCTGTAGGCACCAAGCTGCTCTTTAGGAGGACATTGGTTTTAACATCCTTGTTTCACAGAAAAGGAATTTGAGATGTAGAGAGGAGAAGTGATTCACCAAGGGTGATCTACTCCTTGTGTTCCAGAGATCTCCATGGATTTAATGACTACATCTCAGTGATCCAGAAGAATCTATGAAGTAGGACACTTTGCTGGGTGTTCTGCAAAGATCTACATACCCAACTTCTCTGGAAAGCTCCGAAATAGCCCTGAAAGGGGGGCAGGGGTTCAGAGAGTGAAAAACTTGCAACCTAATAAGCTGTTGTCATTCCCCAGACTCACAGTTCATACTCTGGAGCTGGAGGCCAAATTCACTTTTCAGCAGACATTTCTTTCCAGTTTTTGATCTTACCGTCCCAGCAGACTTTATGTGATGCTTCCCACTCTCCAGGTTTCTCTCCTGAAGAGCCGTGCTTCCTAGTTTTTACCAGTTTATGGTTAAAACAGTATAGCATGAGTGTGCTTCAAGCAACATCCCACTTCCCTTTTTCTCCTAATTTTTTCCTTTCTCTTTGTCATTACAGGCAGCACACGCAGAGGTCTCCCAGAAAATGTTAGCCCTGGATTATCTCATTACATATTGCTTCAAGGGAAGACGAGTTGCAACTGGGAAGGTGCTCCACCCTGCCCACACAGCCTACTGCACACCTGGAAATAACATTACGTGACTGATGAGTGCTTGTCCTAATCAAAGCATGACTTTCCTTTGGAGCCAGGCAGTGAGCAGCAAAGGCCCAGGGGACAGGCTGCCATGTAAGCAGGAGCCGTGCATTGCACAGCACACAAAAGTTCTGCTCGACACTTACTGACCGCTGTCAAGGAATCTCTGAGCACTCAACAGAGGCCACCAATTAGTTCTTCTTTAACTCCTCACTGTTAATTCACTTACAGATCATGCCCCAGGGCAGCTCAGTACTGTTATCATCACTGTACTCTTATCACCACTAACAGCTGAGGAAACTGAGGCACAGACCAGAGTAGTGATTGACACCACACTAATTAGGAAACAAGGGACAGAGCTAGGAAGACAACCCAAGACTCCCAGCTCTGGCAGAATATCAAGGTACAGAATCACCTGTAATGGACAACACCACAACTTCTAGTTTCTTTTACACCAAGACAGAGGGTTTGGCAAAAAGAATCTTTCATAGATGCTCCAGCTTTGGTATGCCTTGGCTACAAGATCCTATCCAAAACTCCTTTCATTCTCTGTAGTATTGTCCAAGCAGGTTTCCCAGCCCTACACTGTCTTCCATCTTTACTCACACTGTCTTGCCCTCAGTGAATTAGAGACCAGTCGTCCAGTGCTAGCCAGCACTCTGGACTCAAAGGATCCACTGTTTCCTGGTGTCTTCTGGGCTGCTTGGATTAAAAGAGCCAAGGATCTAGTTCAGAGATTTTTTTTGTCACTAGCACGTTCATACAGTTACCATCTGAACGAGAAAATTGAGAGTCTCTGGATGCATTAGTGTCTGTTCATACTGGCAGGTTTGTGTGGAGATACTGATCAAGCGCACAGACCCCTTGCACTCTCAGCACAGCAAAAGCAAGGTGCCTTCTCCCTCAAGGACCCTCAGTCTGGGTCAGGGAGCTGGGCCGTGGATGTTTAGTCTGGAACGGTCTGTGGAACACGATTTGGTGGTGTTCCCGTGATATTTCACACAATAAGCTTAGGGAGGACAATGCAGTTGCTTTGTGAGACATGGTGATGCTGTGTCTTGTGACACAGCCTATTAGCAGATTGGCTAATGCTGGGTGTGCAGCTGCTTTCTGTCACGGGAAAGGCTGAAAGCAGCCAGAATATACCTGTGAATCCAGCCTCTAATTATTTAGAGCAAAACACACTGTGCTCCCGGTTTTCCCGCATCTGTGTACCTTGCACACGCATTAAAAATAACAGCCAGTAACCCGAACAGAATTTCCCCTTTATGCCTTACTGAAATCCTGCTCAGTAAACAGGATTGTACTTGAAACAGGCTATCGTAGAGATACAAGGAAAGACACACAGATGCCCACATTTCTTTTTATGAAGAAATTTGCTAATCAGCCAATTGGACTTTGCTACTTCTGCTTAACCTCAGCTGCCTCTACAGCCCCTATTTAAAACATTTTGCCTCTTTACAGGATCTGTCTGGCAGCCCTCCATCACTGCCTAATTGTGCTGGGGTGGGATGTGAAACAGCCTGATGAGGGAACATAACATTTTTCCCTTAATTTCTCCAAAGCCAAGATTTCCCCTTCTTGCTAAGGATGGCTTGGTGCTAGCAAGAATCCCAGCAGTGAACTTCCTGTGAACTGATGGGAACAGCCCTTCTCCTGGAGCAAGGAGACAATATTTGAGAGCTCTGGATGGAAAAATGAGGTAGTCAGCTAATAAAGAAAATTAACCCAGTGGACATGATTTGCCTGCATTCTCCAAAGCTGGACTTCTTTTGTAAGGCTTGCCGCAGAAAGCTCTTAAGGATAACAACTAATCCCTGGATAAGGGTCAAAGTTCTTGCTGGGCATTAAAACTTAGTGATGTGATTAAAGAAAAAGTGAAAACTTGCTGCTCGAAGCAGAGCCTCCAGTGAGGAAGCTGCAGGGTGCCAGTGCTCTGGTCGGTTCTGAGTGATCCCAGGACACTGGGGATGAGGAGCTAATGGGTTTGGCTCATGGTGCTGGGATGTCTGGGGATGAGATGTAAAGATACTTTGGTGTGAAGTAGTGTAACCGCCCTCTGAAATGGCCCCCAGATAGGAAGCAGGTGAGTATCCCGGCAAAGAACAGCTGGAACTTCACTTCTTCCCCAACGTTTCTTGAAGGTCCCCTCTGGGAAAAAGTATTTAGCAGTTGCTGAGGATACCCCTGATTGGATGTCTGGGGTTTGTGTGTATTTACAACCCAAGAGGCAAATAGAGCTCAAGTGACTTAAAACTGGGTGAGAAACTGTAAAATACCTACAGCAAGACAAAGATGTCTCCTTGGTAGCTCAAGGATTCGGCGCCCTCCAAGGCTTTAGGAAAGGTCTGAGATTGACAACGCCAGAAGATGGGGAGCGGATTAAAAATAGGGTGGAACTTGGATGTAAAGGGATATGGCAAGAGCCTGCAGTGCAGAGTCTGAAGCATTCCTGACAGGACCCACTGGCAGGATTCAAGGCTAGGAAGGAAAGCCACTACTGCCAAACCACTTGCCCAGCTGAACCTCACAGCAGTTTGAAAACTAATGCAATCTGGGCACACTTGCCTTCTGAGCTTTTAAGTATATTTGGGTCATATTGGATTTCTTATCTTCAGGATCATGAAAGACCAAAATCTTTTGGTTTGGTTAAAAGCAGGTAGTTTTTCACAGCACACTAGTCTTGTGCTGGTGTAAGTAGGACAAGATTCTCAGTGTTGGCCATCTTGGGCTCTAGGAGGTGCCTCTTCTTCTGCATAGTCAATAGCCACAGGATCTCACAACCCCCCTGTCTGGAGCAGGGCTCTCTGTGGCAGGGGGAGGCCAAGAGGCTGCCCAGGGAAAGTGCATCAGGTGCTGGGGAGGATGGAAGCTCAGGCCCTTCTGCAAACCCTCACCATGAGTTTTCCAGCACTCAAAGCAATTCACACCAGTGAGAAATGTGTCCATGGGAGTGCAGGACGTTTCATAACTGGGAGAGTTCCCTGCACCTGGGGCTGCCAGATAACCTCAGACTTGCCCCACCCCACTCCTGAGACATAGCCAGCCTACTCCTCCTCATCCTCCCACCTCACCTCACAGGTCATCCCTTACCTTCCATCCTCATTGCCTTTGCACTATGTCCTACCTCTCCCAGCCAACAAAGCCCCTCCTGAGCTGTGCCTTGTTGTTCCCCCTCCCCCTTATTCCCCTGTCCTGTTTGCTCCTTCCTAAATCCCAGATAGAAGGAGATGCTGTTGGTACCCAAATACCTGTTGAGGTTCTCTCTCAAATGATGGAGAGGAGCAGGGAGATGTGACTGCCACTGGGACTGTGTGGTGAGAGGCCAATGACTTACCTGCTTTGTGAGAAAGTATACAGAGAACCCTAACCATTTCAGCAAGATGGGAAGCCTTCTACTAACTGGATATAAAATAAGAATTAGTAAATGGCACTTGGTGTCTGACAAGGGTCCCAAAAAGGAGAATGGGATTTGTCTTCTGCATGGAGGAATCAAGGCAAGGGAGGAAAAGTGAGGTATCAGTGATCCAATTTGGAACTGAACTTAGCTCCTCGCACCTCTGTTCTGTTCTACATACCAGGACTCGCTGACTCCCACGGTTCCTCCAGCTGTGCTAGGCAATCCCTATCTGATGGTGAGGCAAAAACACGGCTCACCAGATGATTGAGCACAGCTACGTGCAGGACAGCACTGCATCCACTCCGTGGGCACCACCACCACCACCCCAGCACTGGCAGCCACGGCACCCTCCTGACTCAGCAGCACCACGGAGAAGGTTCTCCCATGAACTCCCCGAGCTGGCACCTCCAGCAAAAGTGATTGCAAATTCCAGAGCAAACTGAGAAATCCTCCAAAAGGATTTAGAGAGATTAGAAATGAGCAGGAAACAAAATGAGATTTAACTTGGGAAAAGATAAGCTAATGTATCTGGGGCAAAGCTGCTTTGTAGTAGGAGGGGACACCCTGGAAAGCAGAACTGCCAGAAGAGATTGAGAAAGAGCAGCCATGGAGAGATGCATCTAGAGAGAGACATAAGGGAATGTGTTCAGAGCCAGCTGTCTCTTCTATGTTTTTGGAATGGTTCACCTTTAAGTGTGTTCAGCAGTAGGTAACTTTTGAAGGGAAAGGAGTATTATTTTTATGTATGAAAGGTGTTGGGATATAAGAAAGAGGAATGATAGAGGGCAGAGCTTGATGACCTGACACCATGGGATGTAAAGATTCGTTTTATGTCACTGGCCAAGAAACTGCTCCAGAGGAAACATAATCAGACTCCACAAGCATATGAGGGTCTACGTCAGTGAGAGAAAGGGAACACACCTACTGACACATTTACAAACTTAAGGGTGAAATTAAGTCAGAGGAAAGAGAAGGTAAAGATAAGGACAGAGTCCAGGCAGTCCAACAGGTTAGGCTTTTCAGGACAGCAGCACATGGTTAACAAGACAACCTAAACCCACAAATTGTTCCTCTTGAGATGTCTCTGAGTCTGTGACTGATCCCGACAATTCAGCAAGGGTGTGGATCACACTTAGTCCCACAAAGTGACTCACAAAAGTCACAGCCACTTACACTCTACCTCCAGCCACCCCAGTGGGGTACTGGTACAGAGGGCAGTGCCACTCCCTGACTCATTAGCACCTCCTCCGGCAGCTCAGCCAGTTCTCCCAGGCACTGTTACCGACGAGGTCTACACTGCACATCCACAACACAGAGCTCTGGGAAGCAAACACTGCAACAAAAAATTGGCCCTCGGCCTCAAGACCAGCCTCAGATTAGTCACTGAGTAACTCAGGATGATCCTATGACTCATCATTTATTATGCCTATGAAGACTGGAAACAATTATATCCCGTGCCATTGACCCCCATTCACCATACTACCAGTAGTGAGATAAATCAAAGTATGTAGGAGTTAGCTTCTTATCCCCAGGGGCAACAACACCTTTGAACAAATATAAGCTGTTCAGGAGTCTTCAGGCTGTTTCTCCCAGATGTGAGGTCCTTGCAGTGCAAAAAAGAAGACTTGAACCTTCTAGCAAGTTGCCCAATATAAGAAAGGGGACTTGGAGGGGGAATGGGCAAATTGGAGCTGTGAAGGAAAAAAGTAGAGATGATCAACAGGAAATTGCATTTCCAGAAGTTACATCTGCATAGGCATCTGAGCAACCAGGTGAGGGGTTTCTTTGAAAAGAATCAGTCCATCATAAATCTCTGCTGGGGCTTTTGCTTCTGCATTCTTGCTGAGGACAGAAGGAAGGCTAGGGAGGGATGCTGGTGGGAGTCTTGCTTCTGGAGAAGAGGCAAATGACACAAACATATACTCCCTGGTATCCGTATGTTTGTGGTACCAACTGGATCCAGTGCCAGCAGGTTCTCTGTAGGTGAGAAGGACAGGAAGGCCAGGCAGTGAGATGGCAGCTTGGACACCTTTCCAAACTGTACACCGTGGCTCAGGAAGGAGTTATGGGCAAATGAAGGTGAAGGGCTCAGGCTTTAAAATCTCAGAAGAGGGGATGGAACTGAATTACTTGCAAAAGTCGATGATTTTGTTCATCTTGTGCTGCCTTTCCTGAGCTGTCAGTAGGGCTTGCAGCTAAGGAGTGAGGTCTCCCCCTTTTTATCTCCCCTTAGATAATGCTCCCATTGGAAAGTGCTACAAGGGCTCAAGGGCTTGTATCAATCACACCCTTCCTACACCATGGACTCATCTGACCAAGATTCAGAGGTAATGCCATATGGGGCCAAAGCTTTTCACCCCAAAGCTACCACACAGGTTGGGAGCAAGGCATCCTGACTTGCATCCCAGATTGCTTTGGGATTACGTGAGCCTCCCTGGGGAATGTTCAGCAGGAACTGACACTCATCACCAGTCCTGGCAGGGGGCTGAGCAGAGCCAGACGCCCTCCCTAGCCTGGGTCCCACCACACAACACACTCCAAGCATGGAGCACACCAACAACTCTCAGAATAGCTGACAGAGGAGGTGTCAAAGCAAGCCCCAAAGTAAAGCCCTCCTGTGCTGGCATCAGGCTTGCAGGACGCCTTCTCCCTGGAGCACACACCAGGCTTGGCCAGGAGATGAGCAGTGTGGTGGGCTGAGCAGCAGAGGTGCGTGGGTGCTGGACACACAGAGAACCTCAACAGCTGACTGCAGTGGGCAGTCCCAATGCCTAAAGAGATGCCTGGGCACATGCAGGCTAGGGAGAGATGGGTTTTGGGGGTTTTTTTCTAATTTCCAAATAAGTGTTTGGAGCATCTGAAAAAGCGAGGTAAAAATATAGAGCACAAACCAGCAAGATCAGCCCTGTGTCACAACATACAGGTATAGCCCAGAACTGCAGATATTTCCTGACATCTCTCAGTCGTGGATGGGCAGTATTGCTCACCTGGATGTATGGAGGCAGCTCAGGCAGCAAGTTTAAAGAAATCCTTATGGAAAGGCTTTTTTGGCCTTGGGAAGCCAGCCTTGGGCAGGTAAACAGGTGGCACTTGCCCAACAAGCGCATTTGCCTTTATACGTCTGTAATCACCTCACAGTGAGAGCAAGTTGCACCTCTGGAGATACTAGCCCAAGGTAGGCAGCCAGCAAACCTCTGACATTTGAAGGGGAACCTGACCCTTCTCCCCTTCATGATGCAAAGCCCCTGGGGTCCTCCCACCTCTCCACACCAAAGGGCAAGCCTTCCCCAAAGTTGTGGTCAGGCACTCTCTGCACTCCTTTCGCACCCTCCTTCACTGCTGTGCAGGGGATATCACCTCCCTGCTCTTATCCACAACTCACCACCTCTTATGAGATACCGGGTACTTGGCTGGAGGTCCAGGCACAAGTGCCTGGTTGCTCTGGGACGGCCAGCAGCTCAGCCACTCCATCATGCAGGGTGTCAGGTGCTGTGGGGCACAGCAAGGGCCAGCAGCTGCTTGTGAGGTGGCACAGTGCCAATGGGGCCACACAAATGGGGAGCTGGGAGCAAGCATGGTGCATGGCCAAGACCAGGACTGCAGACTTTGTGCTGGATGATCTGGATTAGCCTTGAATTGCAGCCATCCCAAGCACAGTGAGACTGCCTGCACACTCACCACATGGACTACTATAAAAATACCCATTTCTCACTACCAAAAGTCCCATGGGCAGATAGTGGAGGATGTGGCCTGAGAAATGAATTTCCTTTGGGCTTCCAAGGTCCTTTGTGGGACCATGCTGAAGGACAGGAGATTTATAGGCATTTCTAACACAGACACTCTAGGTGGTGGTGGAGCCCAAGCAGAGCCTTGCTGACTTACAGATCTGATGAACAGAGCAAGACATCAGCAATAAGGGGTTAAACCAGCTAGCAGGTGCCAAAAGGGAGAGACAGACAGGGTTTACAACCAAAAGCACCCTTTATTCTACTGCCAGTGGGATTTTCTGCTCTGTCTGCCCAGGGCAACCTTTTCTGCCTTTCATGGTGCCTCCGCTCTCTGAATCACACAGAATAAATGCAACAGGCATGAGGAAAGCATCAGCTGGCTGCCTGAAGATAGCATTTTAATTATCCAGCAACCAAAACGTGGACGTGACCAGAAGCCTTTCAGGGAAAGTTCTCGTGCACAGGGTGAAAGGCTGTATGACGAGATCAGAGTGCCAGCCTGAAAACCTGGCATCCCTCCACATGTCCTCACCTCACCTCAGGCCAGGGCACAGGCAAGCCAGGTGCAAACTCAGGGGAGGGTAAGGGACAACTTCTCTCCTACATCCCAGCCTCTCCAACCAGCCTAAGCTCACTTCCAACACCAAGCTATGACCACTTTCCTCACAAGAGATGACAGCACAGTTATACACACCCTGGAGAATAAAGAAGAGTTGGACTGCTGCCAGGGCCCCAGGTACCCCCTGTCAGAGCTGGCTTGGGGAGGGTCTTGGCTACAGTTGTTTGAGGGAGCTACCTTGGCTCTCCTACATCCACACAAACAAATTCTATGAGCTGTCCCATCTGAAATATGCCATCCAGCCACTGTCTCATGAAGTAGGTGGCTACCAGGTCACCTCGCTCTCCAGATATCCTACTTCTCCTGAGCCCTTAGATGCAGGAAAAGAGAGGGACACCAGGAGTAGCCAGGTCAGCTTGCCATTGGTGGGACAGGGTTTGATGTGTTGGGTTTGATTGGTTGATGAGGATTTGATGTGTTATGACTGACAGGATCATGCTGACTCTTCCATCCAGGAGACCTGGGTCCCTTCATGCTGAGATTTCACATCCAGCTTAGCTCAGGGGAGAAGCACATACCTGCAGGTTTCAATTTTTCAAATTTGATGACTTGTAAACATTTCCCAGGTCACAAACAGGCAGTGCAGGTCTTCTGAGGATAGGCTTGCTGATCTCATCACCTTGCACAGCCACAAGCAAAAGAGCCCATAGATCCACACGGAACAAAAGTCAGTGGTGAATAGACAAGGGAAGCAACTCCTTGGGTTCCTCATGCAGAAACATCCAGAAGGCTCACGTTCTCACCTCACTGCTGCAGTCAACAAGACGTTACTGAACATAGCAAACTAGTGTCCTCAGGTACTCATTCTCTTTTTCTCCGCTCCACCTTCTGCTGAGGCAGTGACTGCAGATCCACCTGTTGAGCTACCTGAGTCCGTCCTAAATAGAAGCCAGATTCTTTACCTTTACAAGAGCAGGAATGATGCAGCCATGAACTCAGTGGTCTGTATTACCCTAAGTGAGTCGCCTCCCAGACATCCAGGAAATATTCTGCATGCTTCTTTCCAGTGTGGACAGATGACTGACACGACATGTTCATCTGCATGGATGGTGAGGAAATGAAACCACTACTAAAGCTTTTCCTCCTAGACTCCAAAGCACATCACAGAAGATGCAATGGTATCAAGATCCCTCATGAAGTGATGAGCACTGTCAGAGCTGAACAGTTTTTTGTTGTCCAGGATGGCAAGGTCTGGCTGAACCGTCACTGACAGCGAGTTTCATACACACAGGTCCAATTGCACACACCAAATCCATTACCAGGAAGGGCAGGCTCACAGCATTAATTTCACCTTGGATTGTAAATTCCACCAGGATTGCATCTACTCATGCCTGTATAGTACCCAGCTCATGGGACTTGGCTCCTGACAAGAGAGAGGCAGGGTTGGGACCATCACCACACTGCTCGCATCAGGCTGGGAAGGAACCCAGGAATCCTGCCCACTTCGTCCTGCCCATCACACCACCCTCTTCTCACCAAGCAGGGAACTCAGGCTGAGCCCCACACAAGGATTCTGGTGCCTACCTCCCATTCATTTCAACAGGTTTTAGGTATCTAGATGCTACTGGAGGCTCTGGGCCCAAATCTGAGAGTCCAGCTGGTAGGTTGCTGATGCCCTGTAGCCTCCAGGGGCAATGCTGGAGAAACTGTTACACAATGGAAGAAAACCAGGATGCAAGGCAGAAGGAGAAGGCAAAGGAAATCAAGGTCAGAATTAAATTCTTTAATACAAAAAAGGTTTGCTTGTCGTCGTCGTTGTTGTTTTAAGATATATCTGTAATTTCTTTGTTTAAAAATAAATATGTACTAAGGAATATCTTGAAAAAATTCACTAGACACAATATGTAGTGTTAATATCTTTTTTCCCCGCAATTATTACAGATAAACAGTAGCACCAATAAATAAAATGATAACAAATATTAAAATTAAAAAGGAGAGAGATTCAAGATGTAGAATTTTCTATTTTTTCCTGCTTCTTCTTTTTACATATATAAAAAATCGTAGTGTCTATTTAATCCGAATCACACATATACATAAACATATATATATATACAAACACATAGCCAAATATATATATATAGAGTATGTAGATGTATATCTAACCGTTGTCTCAATAGGAATGTGTAGGGATAGGTGTTAGAGAAATTAATTAAATAACTGCCCATAACATGCTACTGACTCTGCCAACAATTGGGGAGAGACGGGATGGGACAACAGGAAGGTTAAATTTATACACAACCAGTACAAAAAAAAAAAAAAAAAAAAAAAGAGGTACGGCTTATAAATAGTTGAAATTAAATATTAACAAAGAATACTGAAAAATCCCTACTCTTTAATTAAATTATCTGTTTAATTTCTAATTTAAAAAGGGATATTAAATAAGTATATAAAACACTTTCTCTTCCCTCCCCCGATCGGAAGCCTCTGTCTTGCACAGGATGCAGCATGAGTATTCTAAATTGCAGATGCAAGCACCCACCCATGTGTTTTCTCTCCTTCTGAAAGCCATCAGTCGGATAGGGAGATCCTAGTGGTTAGTAGTCACTTGTTGTGAGTCTGTTTTTAGACTGTCTTGTCTTTTTGGAAGCTTTCCGTGTTGTACATTATTAGGCGTTGAAAATTCAATTGCAGGTGACGTTTGGCAGCATTCTGACACAGACCGAGTACCTTTTTGATTATTATTATTATTAATAATAATTTTAATCACAGAACTAGATTATATATATCCACATAGATGTACAAACACACTTTCAGGGGCGTGTGTGTGTGCGCGCGTGTGTAAGGTGGGTTTCACGTACACCACAGCCTACACTGCAGATACACACATAGCCAAGAACCTCACGACACAGCTAAGGGACTCCAGCTGCCTTCACATTTGATTCCCCAGCCCAAGACATGGAAAAGGGACCTGACATTTACAGCACATCATTAAAAAAAAAAACCTTGACGTTCTTAAGGGTCATTTACACTGGGCATGCAAACTGAAGGCAGCCAAAGTTGCTTTTTTCCCCCCCGCCTTCAATCTTGGCATACATATATATTATTTTTTTATATATATATATGTATAAAAATAAATATATATATATAAAAAAGAGAGAAAAACACATACATACATACATACACACAAATGCATACATTCACATACATACACACACACCCCCACTACTGTGTATATACTTTTGATTAATATCCCTTTCCAGAAATGTTCCATAAGCATCTTGGATGCTCTTGAGTGGCAGCTCTGTGCATGAAGAAAGCAGACAGTGCTGAACAACTGCGTGGCTATGCACCGGTCCCCATTCTTGCTTCAGCACACTGTAGACCTTGTGTCCTTCTGCAGCCACCAAGGGCGGGAAATCTAGACTCCTGTGATAATTCCTTGAACAGAAAGTCAGTGCGCATGAGCTGCCCACCATCCTTAAGAGACGCCAGTACATCTCTCTGGCAAAGGTTCTACAGCAAATAAAGTCAACGCAAAATGTACACTGACATCCCATGTCCCAGCAAGGTAGGCAGGTTATGAGACGAGTAAGGGCGAAGGTTGGGGGAAGAGAGGGGAGGAGGAATCCTTGATCACGGAGATGGCCATTTCCTTGGCCTTTGACCCATCGCACCCTAGGATGCCGCTCTTTGGAACTCCCTGCCCATCCTCTCCATCACCTCTCCTCCCTGTCCCAGGCAAGGAGAAGGTGGTTTGTGGTACAGCACACTCTACAGAAAAACAGCGGAGGCCGCACAGGTCAGTTAGAGTTAAGAAGTTTACACCCAGCGCTCCTACTCAAGTCCAGTCTTAGCTTGTTTCTTATGCCCCAAGTAGCCCGCTTGTGTCCACAGCAGTCGAATATTATCCAGTGAAGACACCAATAACATTAGCAATGTTAAAAAAAATAATCAGTATATATATATATTATATATATATGTGTGTGTGTGTGTGTGGTTAAGATATACATATATGTATATATAGATGTGGTTAAAATATATATACATATATATATATGTATATGCATGTATACACACATATATATGTATGCATGGGAAAACCCATCAAATACACCCCTATAAGTCTTCCTGGCTCTGTTATTTAGCAGCATAAAAAGAAAAATAAAATAAAACAGTTCAAAACCCAAAGGTGAATTCTGTGCGGCGGGTGCCTTGGGGAATGTTCCTTCCGGAGTCCATCGTCCGTACTGAAAGTGCTGTGCTCTACCGATCCTTCATTTTTAGGGTTCATTTGGATTAGTGTTTTGTTTTGTTTTGTTTTATTCTGTCCAGGCGAGAAATCAGGCTCCAGAAACAGGGCTGTTTCCCCTTCTTTTCCGCTGCTCACCGTCTTGGTTTTTCACATCTGTCAGAGAAGAGAAGGAAGGAGAAAAAGAGAACAGGGGTTAATGTTTGTGATGGGGGGACAAGTAGGGCAGGGAAGGGAAGGAAGGGTGGTGGCTAATGTGTTTAAGAGCACATGGTGTTAAGACATGGCATGACGTCACTGGTGGGGTGAAGTGCTGTGCAGATGGCGCAAATAAGCTGAGAATCTGGACCCCAAAACGAGTCAGTGTTCCTCCCAGGCTCACCTAGACAGAGCAGGGGGAATACTCAAACAGGGGTAAATTTAGGAGCAGAATCAATGGCTTCCTCACAGATAAGCTGAGTGTCTTGTTTGCATCTTTGCACACCATACACACAAATACACACAAACACAGAAAAACAAGGCTAAGCAATACATGCAGAAAGAGACACACCCTTGGCTCTCCACCTAGCCTCTTGTTTGGGTTGGAAGCAGAGCAGACAACAAGGCCTCATGCAGGCAAGAAGGTGAAAAGTAAGTGCTTTTCATTCCACTAACTGCTTTGAGTGGGGGTTAGCACCAGAGAACAGCAGTGGCCTGAAGAAGCAGCAGGAGAAATGAGAATCTACCCTCCCCTGTAGGTCCCAATTCTAATCCTACAAGAAAGAGCAAAAGGAACTTCAGCTTAACCAGCTTTTTATCAGGGAACTGATAAGCTAACCACTCCTATGACTCCTTTCCATTTTTCTGCCCACACATTGCCTCTGGAAACCTCCCTTAGTGCCAATTATCCCATCACAGAGAGGGACTAGTAAGAGAAAATAGCAAACTCCTTCTGCCATTATGACTTCTTTGGGGCAGTTTTTGGTTTTTAATTGTATTTGTTACTATTTCTCACCCTTCAGACTCTGTGGGGTAATTATAGGTTACTCTGGACTTTGGAAAAGGAGCAGGGGGGAAAAGGCCAACATTAAGTCTGTTCTCAGACTTCAGGGATTTTGCTTGCTAGGAGAAGTTTAACTCCGGAAGTTGCTCTATTATGGCCCTTCCATCAATTACTTTCCACTGAAATTAGAGCACCCCAGAAAAATTCTCTGTATATAGGGCAGTTTCCACCATGCTGGCAGTGCCAATGCCACTCTGGCTCCGACACAAAGCATTTTCACACCAAAGGAAGCAACTGCTACTTGCATCAGCCTTAGCCACCTAGCCAATGGTTGTCTCCTCTTTTCAAGATACAGCCAACAGAGGACCCTAGATCTCTCTCCCTTATATCCTCCCCTTGAAGAGCCACTTCCACTGCAATACTGCAGGAACAGGAACAATCTCCTAGATCTCTGTGAAAGGGATCTGAGTTCAGAGTCACAGCCAGGTGCTCATTTGCAACTCCATTTCTACGTCTCCCTGTACATAGGTAGGATGGATGATCCCACACCAGAGGTGCCCACACAGCTTGTGTGAGTCAAGACACCCCGCTGAGTTCACCCAAGTGCTCGGGTGAGAACCAGGAATCAGTTTCTTAATGTGTCTGTGCCACAGATGGTGTGTGACAGCACTCAGATGACACATGGATCTCTGAACTAACACTAAGCCCAACAGTGCCTTTATGTCTCCCACCTCGCACCTGAAACACACACCTCTGCCTTCACCCAGGGTCAGACTTAAATCTGCTCTATTCCATTCACAGTCCCGAGTGCAGCCTCTCAAACCACAACTCTGGACAGGACATGGACAGAAAACTGTACAGAGCACAGTACCAGAGGACAGGGTGCTCTCCCTGGCTTTCAGAAGAACAAAGAGGCAAAGGAGAATGTAGGCTCAGCCCTGAGGGAGGCTCCTAGTGGCTTTCCTCATTCTGCACACAGCAGAGCATCTACAAGCCACAGAAAAAGGGCTTGGAAGACAGGGGTGGTCAAATCCTAGTCAGTTAAGGATTTGTCTCTGTCCAACAGTATGCTCAGTGGTGCGTACAGGAAAGGTACAGAGGGATACAGACCCTCCCCTTGCCTAATCTCAGCAACATGAACTCCATTATCCTATAGTATGGCAAAAAATACCTGACATACAACAAAGGGCCTGTTTCTGGGAGCCATCCCCAGCCAAGACCTGAGATCACACCTGAAATGCACAGCTGCCCTCTGACACAGGGAAACTCTGTCCTCACCCCAGTTAGCCGCTCTGCTCTCTGGCCCACGTAGGACAGAGAAAAGAAGTAATCAAATAGCACTGGTGCCGGAAGTCAGCAGGAAGCAAGCTCCCCCCTCTTTCTCTTTCTCTCTCTTTCTCTGCGTGTTTCATCCTTCAGGACACAAACCTGCAAGTGCGCTCGTTTAACTCAAGCTGCCTCGACTTGCAACGTGAGTCTGTGAATTTGCAGGAACATTTACAGGTCTGGGGATCTTGTACAAACAAGTGCTTTCTCCTCTCTGAGCAAGGCTCACAGTGACTGCAAAAAGGCAAAAGGAAAGATGTCTAAGCTACAGCGCTTCAGCAGAAAGAAAATACACATGCAACACCCTGAACATCAAAGCAATCCCCTTGCCCCCTCCCGCAGCCCCCATGCTGCCCACTGGAGTGCCGCGGGCTGATGGATTTTCCACCAGCACCTCGACAGCCCCAGGACAGCAATCCCTTGCATTAGCGTAGAGAAAGAAAACAGGCCTTCTGCACAGTATTCACAAATGCTGCATTGGATCCATCGGCTCAGGCCAGAGGGAGGAAGAAGGGGAAAGCAAGGATGGGAAGGTGAGAGGTCCCAGCCAGCTACTGACACATCAGTGAAAGGAGTTCTCTGAAGTGGACTATTTGAGTAGAAAGAGGCCAGCAGCTAAATGAGTTAAATACACAGGGCGTCTCCTCCCCTGGAAAGCAGCTGGGCTCCAGCATCACATGCTGACCCCTGCAGCTGGCACTGCCCTCCTTTCTATAAGCCCCATCCCAACCTCGCTACCTAAGAGTCTCCTGTGGAGGGACTGTGAATTTACAATGCAGAATTTTGTGAACCACCATGAGAGAGGCAGAGCGAAAGAGACAGGGAGAGACAAGCCACCAAATCCAGCAGAAATAAATAAATAAAAAAAAACAGACAGAGAGCCCCCCCCAGCTCCCCAGCACCCCCTCTCTGGCCTCCCGCTGTCCCACTTCTCCTCTCCACCTGTGACTCCACCAGACACACACATGTGCACACACACACACACACACACACACACACACATGCATGGCAGATACCAGCCTGCCTGTCACCAGTCATCATAGCAGTGAGGGCACGAGACAAGTAGTGGAAGGCAGATGACAGAGTTGCAACCGGAAGGCGTGAAGAGGTGCAGGGTGCTCGTCCACCCGCCACACTCTTGTGCCTTGTGACAATGGTCGCCACTGATGATTAGAGAGCCAAGCAAGCTAAAGCCACCTTCCCTGAGATAGCCTTAGTGCCAGAGCAGTGCCACCACCAGTGCTGCCCCTGCAGGATCTGCAGCCCACCAGTGACTGGGAGGGGAGGGTGAGATTTGAGCGAGCAGCAAGCAGGCAGATTGGTTTGGGGAGAGGGAGGGAAGAGAGTCTACAAGCAGAGGACACAAACGTACAAGCTGAGTGGTTTGTACCGGCCTTTCTTGCGCTTTCTCTTTTGACCCTTCCCCCTTCCTCGCTTTGATTTTCTGGAAGAAAAACATAAAAAAAAAAAAAAAAAAAAAAAAAAAAAAGAAAGAGAGAGAGGGGGAAAGAAAAGGAGAGATAGAGAGAAAACGGAAGAAAACGCAAGGAAGAAGAGAAAAAAAATACAGCCATGTGCCTTGCTGGGAGGGGAGAAGCACATGAGGCAGGACTGGACGGTAAATCCCAGGGCTGAAGCACAGATCTCCACCTCGCACACACATTCACCGGCTCCGGCGCTCCTGTCAGCTCCACAACCAGCCTGCCCACAGCCAAGCCAGCACCAGGGAACTCAGCAGAGACCACCTCCTGCAAGGCTGCTGCGAGCAGAGGTGGATCTGCTGGAGCCTCAGAGGGCCACCTGCCCCCTCCAGAGAGGGGCAGTGAAAAAGGCACAGGGGGTGAGAGGGAGAAGGAAAAGAAAGCTTTGTGAAAGCATAACGCCACCGCAGTGAGTGCAGACAACCATTCCAGGCGACAAGCACAGGCGCACAACGACTGACAAAAGGCAACCTGAGTGAAAGGGCTCTCTTCAGGGAAGAGGAAACCACTCTGACCTGATGCACTGCCCCAGCATTGGGCCTAGGAGGGGGCAGCTGAGCTCCAGCAGCTCTGCTGCAGGGCACGTGGCAGTTCTGCCTTGGGATGGGAGCACTGGACAGACAAGGGAGGAGATCTGATCTACACAGCACTGCTGTGTAGGAGGGTTATCCAACCTGAAGGCTTTGCTCATTCACCTCACCTCCTGCCTGCAGTTCAGAGGACTCCAGGAGACCTTACTTGTATGTCTGTAACAGCCTCCTCTGGCAGCCTCCATTCTGAGTACTGAAGAGTAAAGAGGGGGAAGAGGAAGGACTGACCTAGTTATTTTACCCAGAAGATAATCAGCAAGCAGCTTTCAGCTTTTCCCTCCTTTCCCTCCTGTGACCTCCCATGTGGATCTGCCAGACAGACAAGCAGATGGAGCCAAGGCACTGACTCCACTCTGAAAAATTCACCAGTTGCCTCTGATTCTTGGGCAGGAGCTGAGCAGGCAGGAGTTAGGACATGCTGTCCTGGACACTAACCACGGATCCCTATGGGCCATTGAGAGCACAGGGAGCGAGGGAGGCTGGAGCTTGTACTGCTCCTTGAGTCACATTAGCACAGGAGCAAGGGAAAGCCATGCAAGGAGAAGGCCCTAGACAAAGCACCAGGGCTTGTCAGGCAAATGAGTCCCAGCTCTGAGGCAGTTCAGCAAAGGCTCCCTCGTTCCCTGGTGCAGCCCACCTCAGGAGAGAGCTGTCAAAGGGAATTGGGGGGACAGAAGAGAAAGCACCATAAGTGTCTCCTAGGCCCTGTTAAAGTCGTCTCACTGGAACGAGTGTCAGAGCATCAGCTCAGTCCTGGTTCTGCCCTGCATGTCAGGCAGGAGTCACAGGGAGACGGTGAGGGGAAGAAAATCAACCTGAAGGGAGGAGAGGGGTACCAATATAACAAGACTTTCAATCCAGCACAAATCAAAGGACACCAGTCTCTCCCATCCCTTCCCTTCCTTCCCTGGCGAGTGCAGAACCAGCAAAGAGCAGGCAAGGTGCTGTTAGAAGAGGAAAGTGAATGCAACAACAGTCCGAGCTGGCTGCTACACCCATACCCCATCCTCACCAGAGCTCACACAAACCAAACTCTCACACGCGTTCAAACTACAGAGCCACACAGATCGACCGTCCCCGACACGGCCCTGTGCAGAGAGGACTGTTGGCTGCACACAGTCTGATGCAGCCAGGAGCAGATTTCCAGGGGGAGGAGGAGAGGCTGGAAGGCAGCTAGAAACACACAACCACGAGGAGAGGGGTGAAAGAAGCTCTCTCTCTCCTGTTTGCTCCCTCTGTCTCCAATTCAGCCTCATCTCCAAATATTTACTCCTTCCTCTCCGACTCCGCACCTCTAAATGGCAGAGTTGCTTTTCCAGTCATGCGCAGTCCAGCTGATCCTCTTGCTCACAGAGATCATTCTTTCTTTTTAATGTTGTTTCATATTTTATGCTCCTCCCTGCAACTACTGCAGGATTAGAGCTTATTCCACAAATTTTTTACTTTGGGGAGGAAGTAAAGGGAAGGTTGTGACTTAACCTCCTTCAGGCCACCAAAGCAAATCCATCAGATCCAAAACACCCCTCATGAAAGCCTTTACCGAGACCCAGCTAGGACATCCACCTCTCTTTACACCCTCCCAGGGCCCCACCCAAACAAAACCAGTGTCACATCCTGCATGGCATCAGTCCTGCCTCCACCAAGCTTCTACTTCTACCTCTCCCTGTAGCCAGCAGAGTTCCTACCAAAGCTGCTTTGAAAGAAGCCAGCAACTACTCACTCAAGCAGCAAGAAAAAAAATTAATAATAAAGAAAGGCAGCAATTTGCAGTAACCAGAAACACCCCAGGAAGAGGGACGGGGAGAATGGGGGCTGCACCTTGAATCCATTCCAGCAGAACAGACATGACAGGACTTCCCTGACTCGGGAAAAAGCATTAGGAATGACTGCCATGGCCATGGGTCATGCAAGGTCCATGTCTGGGGTATGAAGGAAGGACCATCAGATCTGGGTTTCTGTGACCACCTGGAATGGATTCAGAGCATCGCCCCATGCAGTACCATATGCCATTTCCAAAACCACCTTCTTAAAGTGAGTATATCCAACCAAGAAAAGGGCAAGGGGCAGTGGGGAGAGGAAATGTCAACCAACCACCAAAAGAGAAAAGAGGAAAGGCTTGTCACTTACTTTTCTTGTTTGTTTTTGACATCTTTCTTTGGTCTGTGGGGAAAGACAGAACAAAGGCCTCATTAGGAGAGAGCTCATTGCACATACTTCTGGTATTAAACCCAGTTCCCACCAAGTCCAAGGAAGGACATGCATTGCAGGATGCCCATGGCACAGGTTAAGTGGTCCATCTCAAAGTGGTTTTGCTCTCCTGTTGACCCTTGCTGGTAGCTAGTGCCAAAAGATCCCAGGATGCAGGCTAGCACTGTCCACCTGTGATAGAGATGGAAGAGCCCTGACGGCAGAGGGCTTCTTTTTCCAGGCTCAGCCATCCCACTTCAAACCAACCGAGAAGGCTGCAGAAGCATCTGAACAAAAGTCCCAACCCAATGTCAGAAAAAAGGAAAGGCTCAGAGTAAGCTTATTGCAAGCAGAACCAGCGCTGCTTCATTCTCACCTGCAGTAACATTTACTGTGCTGTAAGAAGCTCATGTGTGATATGTGCTGACCCTGATGGGGTTTAATTCTCACGATCTGGAATGAAAGAAACAGAGAGGGTCACTGCCAGTTCACTCTTCATATTCACAGCTCCAAATCAGGCTGCTGTGCGGCAGAGTACTCGCACCCCAGGTGCTCCTGGGAAGAGCAGGGCAGAGTTCAAGCTGGTTCTGAGGCTCCTTGCTCCCAGTCAGGGAAGGCCTTTGATCACAAGCGAGCAGCAACACCAGACTTGTGCCAAAGCTCTGTTTGCTCGTGCATGCCCAGTGCCAGCACTGGTGGACTGCCTTGGAGACAGGCATGGGAGGGGGGGTACCACCACAGCAAGGTTCTCAATGAGCCCTCCCTGGCTGATGCTGGATAGACAGTAGCTGAACATCCAGCCTGCTCGTGCAGAAGCCATGCTTCAGTCTCACACAAAGGTCTCACTTGAAAATTCCAAATCCAACTCCTTATCCTTAAGCCACCATTCCTTCCCAGCTGACATCTCACTTTCTCAGTAACTTGACACCAAAATAAACCCGGAGATGTGTGTTCAAAACAGTCCTGCAAAGCTGGACATCACCCAGCCCCCAGCCCAGGTACCTCCAGGGAAGTTATTTAGAAGCTATGGAATATTGTCACATTCTCTTAACCCAGAACACAGCTGGAAAACTAGCTCTAGAGATCTGCTTAAGTGCCTCTGACCCTTTTACAGGCATACAGGCATACCAGTCAAGAACTGTAATTCAGCAAAGAATGGTAGGAAGAAAACCATCCCTAGCTAGATCAAGCTACTATGCTCTGGCCCAGGCTGGAGCCTGCAAGTGGAAAAGCTGCATGGGGAACCATGAAAGGGCACAGACAGCTTCTCCAACAGAGTTCAAATAGCCCAAATTTCAAGTAAAAGGACCTGCTGGTTAATCACTTAGCACTGCATATCTCTCATTGATATTGAAAAGTGACAGCAATATTTACGGCAGCCATTCAAGAGGCTAAGAAACAACAACAGGTGAGGGAGCTACGGGTTACAGGTAATGGGCACCAGCATGACTTTGGACATGAGCTGGGATCCAGCGTGACAGACAAGAGCAGTAACAAAGCTCTCTAAAGCATCCTCCTCATAGGTCCAGCCTTTGCTATCATGGCCACCTCTGTCTCTTCCAAGAAATTAATTCAGCAGCCTCCAAACAAAGGAGGAAGATGCCCAGAGGCAGAAAGGCTTTTCCAGTTGACACAGAAACAGTTTGTTTCTTAGAGCCCCTTTAACCCCTAGCATGCCAGAGTAGCTAATGACCCAAATTCCCTGCTCTGTTGGTACAGGCTGACCTCACATACCCTTCAGGAGAGAGTAGTGACAGGTACTCTTTTGCCCTACTCAGCTGCCTTCAGAACAACAGCTGTATGTAGAGTTAGAGTAGAGCAAGGCCCGAGGAAGTATCTTCTTTGGGAACTCGGAGATAACATCATCAGAAATACTCCTTTGCATTGTCTAAGCACAAAGTGATCCTTTGCATGCTCCTACCTACTGTACTTGGGCAAGAGTCAAAAAACAGACTTTCCTCTTAGCCTTAAGTAGACACATGCAACTCATCTTTTAACCCTGTGTGGTGTAACATGGAGCAACAGAGTCAGAAGAGAGGTTTCCTGGGGTAGGCTGCACTTCCTCTCAATTAGCTAGGAGCTGGGACTCGGGGTGGTTGTGATGGCTGACTTGCTTCCTTCCAAACAATGGCAGATTGCAAGCTGGACCCTCACCTCCATTGTGACGTTGTACACATCCACAGGGACACATTCTAGACCCTCATCGCCGCAGCAACCCGCACATCTCATCAGAGGCACACAGGATGGCTTGAATATGTACTCCACCTCATCAGGGTACTCCTGGAAAATGTCCACCAGGGTCTCAATAGTCCTGCAGAAGCTGCGCTCGTAGACTTCCAGGAATTTGATAACTAAAAGAGGAATGGAGGGAATAAGTTAATGCAAACTTAGCTCAAGAATGTCTAGTGCTTCACCCCTTAAAGTGAGCCAGACAGTTGCAACACAACTAACCTATGCTCTTCACTAACAGTCTTGCAGGCCTAAATCTTTGTCTGTGCTCTACATACACACACATCAAGTGGGAAGAGAAAAAGACGATCTCCTGCTACAGCTGCTTCAGGACAAAGGCAAGATGGACAAAACAGCCTCACTGTTTGCCTCCCTGGTACCATGATGCATGTCACAGGTGACTCTTCTCCAAACGTCTTCTCTGCTATTCCTCATACTCCTGATACGCTGCCACTAAGAATATGAGCTCGGGCAGAAAAAACCCTGAAACTGCAGCAGATAACCTGCACTCTGGATTAAGGCCCTACACTGGTTTGCCCTTTATTCCCTTTCAAAACAGCCAGTGGATGCCCCAGTGGGTTTTAAAGCCAGAAGCATCCTTTGTACAGACCTCAGCACACAGACACTTCAGAGAGCAAGGAGAAGCTCTGAACCATGGAGCTGTGCATCTTCACCCTTCCTGTCATCTACTTCTTTTGGCCATGCAGAGCATCCACCTCAGCAGGTCACCATGGAACCATGATAGCATCCACTACAAGTCACAGCCTCTGTGTCTCCACACTGACCACTTTCCCAGACTGAGGAACCAAGCCACTCACTGAAAGACTCAAACTAGGCTCACAGCACCCCCAGGATTAACCAGACTATATATTTGGCTACTGAACCACAATGAGACAGTGTGGGAGGGGGAAGAGGGTGGATCTGCCATTATCCCATGCCTTCCCTACGAATGGAGCAAACGCTAACTGCTTGTGATCTGCACTGATTTCACAAGTGTTTCTCAATGTTTCCCAGTCTCTTGCCAAAGCTTCACTCTGCTGCTTGGTCAAGGGTTGGAGACATTTAAAGAGATCAGAGATAGCATAGATAAGTACACACACACACATACCCCAGGTGACAGTACAGTACTGCAAACAGTGAGTATCTGGAGCCCTCCAGGACTCCTAGCTCTAGCGTCATACTGGCAACAGAGGATGTCTCACATGGAGCAGAGGGTAAGAGTATGCACAAGGAGATAATACCTGCCCCATGCTGTTATGCACTATAATGATCCACCTGTACCGTATGCAGAGTCCTCCAGCACCAAGGTTGATAACTCAGAGTGATAAGAGCAAACTGCTTGCATCATGGAAAATAATGGTCTCCAGTAAGCGTTTCTAAAGTGCCCTGAACTTGTGACAAACTGGCATAAAGGTTACTTTGCCACAAAAACGCGAAAGCTGCAGGGCTTGGAGCTCACAGCCCGCAGTTAATTGTTGAAAGTTAATTCTAGGTCATGCAGGGCTGACAGTGCCATAGTGCTGAAGTGCTGAGAGTGGGTACAAGTGGGGAGGAGCTTCCATCCAAGGAGTTTGAAGTGTCAGAGAGCGTGAGCAGCTATTAAAAGAGAAAGTGGCTTGTGAAAGAGAAATGTAGCCTGGCAGGCATGGACTGCTTGTTGGTATTCCTTGTCTAGAAGACAACATGTTTCTGTTCCTTGTTCCTTCACTTGCTCTTCCCTCTTCCCCTAACTGCCGTATTTCTCCTGTCTGTTCTCCTATCTTGTCTGCGACTACCTCCTTCTCCTCCTTCTTCCTGTTCCCCTTTGGAGTGACCTTAGTCACCGCCTATGTTCCAACAACTTGAACAATTTAATATGTGGGAAATTCTGCGGGCACAAAGACAGTCACTGAACTGCACTGTTGATTATTCACACTGTGCCAGACACAGGATCTGACAACTCTGGCAGTAAAGGCATAGTTCAGGATAAAAATGCTTACAGACCTACGTCAAGGGGAGGGACAGAAAGCATAAGGGAGGGTAAGCAGCAGTTACCTGCGCAGATCAAATGCTGCTCACCACAGCATTCTGGGGCATAAAGGAGGCAGAAACCGAAACAGAGTAGAAAACTGAAGTGAAACTGACTGATGTCTGCCATGCTTTCCTAAATGTTTGCATTACCCCAGCATTTGGATTACACCAGAGAATCCAGATTACAGATTTGCCTCAGAACAGCACATTCAACTTCTTTTGCAGGGCCTTTGCTTTAACAGCTGCACCGTGACAACTATACCTGAGATCTGGGAGGTTTGACAGGACTTAATCATTCCCATGAAGAATCTGGGAGTTTCTACCTTAACACATGATGGTTTTCCAAAGTTTGAATCCGTCTCTGAAAAGGAACCAGGGAAGCTTTCCCTAGCTGCCAGTCAGAAAATTTTGCCACAAAGGCACACTGCCTTATTTTGCTTGACACAGAGAATTCTCAAGGAGACTGCGCAACACTCTGTAGTTGATTTGCACAGTTACCACCCAAACCAAACCAGAACACCTGACTGAGGTACAGTCAACCTCAAAGCAAAGCCCTGCCCCTTCTACCATACCTACACTTACTCCTATGTACTGGGAGTTAGATTCCACATTTTGCTGGGCCGATTCTGCTTGTGCTTCCTTTCCATTGGTTGTGTCACGAATGGAAGAAGGTCTCTTTCATGAGGAAGCACAGGAAGGTCACCAAAGGACTAACCACTAGGTCTGCTCCTTTCCTGCAATCTGGGCTTCAGCCCACATTAGAAGTTAATCCCACAATTAAGTCACACTCCTACCCTGCAAAACACCTCCAGATTTGAGTCAGAGGTTCTTTGTCGTGAATGGAGGGGGAAGTAAGGTTAAAACACAGACAAGACCCACATTAACTCTTCAAGGCAGAGTTTAAAATCAAATTTGGAGCAGTTGAGTGAAAACATGCTGGACTAGAAAAGGAGAAAGTCTATGATCATTTTGTCTCCCTCCCCATCAGCAGCTTAGCAGCAATACAGACACATTGCCATTTTAAAAATAAAAGTGCAGCCACAAGTGCTGGTGGTTTCCTTTATTTATACCAGAAAATCTTTTCCCGTGAAACAAGGAGTGTTTGTCTGACTCTTCTACAACTTCCTGTGCCACAAAACATGTGGAAGCCTCACTTAAGGACAAAAGGGTAGGGGCTGAAACTAAAATAACAGTCTCCAACGAGAGTTAAGCCCATCCTAAATAAAAACCTGTCACAGTTTGACATCTCAGAGAAAGCATAAAATGGCCAGAGACACAAAACCACCTTTCACCCCAAGCCCCTAAGAGCTTCAGTGGAGGGAACTACAAGAGCTACAGGACCGTCCTTGGGTAAGAGAGGCCCCTCATCATCTCCTCTTCACAGAGGAGAAACTGAGGTTTAGAGAGAGGACCTCTAAGGTCAAACCACGGGACAGAAGTAGAGCAGGAAGGTAATGCCAAGAGTCTTGACTTCTGTTTTGCAGATGTTTGTATCTACATTGCAGAATGTGAAACAGCACCAGGACAGTAACACTGAAGTCTCACGACTTATATTGCCAGACCAGCTTCTCCTGCAATCCCATCAGCCTTCTTGTGACAGAAGTTAATTCTGTTTGATTCTTTCCCTCCCCAGGAGGCATTTGTTGGACACAAGAAATGGCATACATGAGGACACTAGCTCTTTTCTACCAGCAGCATAGAACTGGTTACCAAAATAAGCCTCACAGCAGGCTCCATCTTGATCCCTCTGGAGTCACTGAACCTTCTTCTGTTGACTTCAGCAGGAGCAAGGGTCAAGCACAACAGGCGGCAGCCCACCAGCAAATCAGAAATTGTGCCTGTGCAAAATGAACACCTATCCCAAGCACAGCCTGCCACAAACCTCTGGCAACACACACGGAGTCTGTCACACCAATAAAGTTACAGAAATTGAAACTGACTGCTATTAAAAAAAAAAAAAAAAAAAAAAAAAAGCCAATCTGGGCCCACACTGCTGGAGCCCTCTGCTGACCTCCGGCTGGAATAACGCTGAAGGTCACAGCCTGTGGGGACCCTGCAAGACATCTGCCAGACCCTGCCACACAACAAGCGATCTGCTCTGCTCTGCAGGTAAGGGGAAAACACGGTCAGGATGGTCTTAGAGCAGATGATGATCACCTCAGCTGGAAGGTTCCAAAGTCCACAGCCCTTTTATCCCACTGCTGAACTGAGGACTGCGGACTGAAGCAAACCTCCTGACACGCATAGGGCTTCACTAGACACGAAGGAGTTGCCTTGCAAGAGGCGTCTCTGACTAACCCAGGGGCTGACTGCCCTTCTGGTCTACATTTACTTGCATGAACCAACAAGGCAGGGGACACACTCACAACCCGGCCTTTGGGCAACCAGAAAGACACAACATCACAGCAGCTGCAGAGGCACCGCCTTATTTCCCCACCAGGCAATGGTCCAGTCCATACTGGACCACCAGGAACAAATCAGTAGAACCTATCAGATCACAGTGCTGTTCCCTGAATCTGCGAAGTCTGCTAGCCCAAACCAGAATAAAAAGGTGCATTTTTCAAACCTGACTCTTTACAGTGCTTAGCAATCTCCTGACTGTGGGGATACCTGGGACTGCTGGGAGGCATGAGCCCAGAAAATCATCCTGGCCTGCCCCTTTCTCCTTCTCTTCCTCAGAGACCCGTCTGGGGGCTGCTCCAGCCTTTGTTCGGGGATCAGCCCTGGCCACCCAGCCGGGCATCAGCAGCGCCGCCGGGAAAGAAGCAGGCAGCAAAATTTGAAAAATCCTTTCCTACAGCACTGTGACGAACCCCCGGCAAACTGCTCGCCGCTATTCAGCTCTTTGTGTGCGCCCGTGTGCGTGTAGATAGACACATATATATAAATATATATATATATATATAAATGAGCGTGCGTATGTGCACCAGCGCACGCACGCAGTTTCCCTCTGAGTTGTGGTAAGCCAGGGGCGGGCTGGGCCGGCCCTGCTGCCCGCCCTGGCACCGCGGCCGCCCCGGAGCCCGGCCCCACGGCCACCCCCGGCCCGGCCCGGGCCCGCGGCGTGGGGCGGGGACGCTGCGGCCCCACCAAGGGGTTGATGGCGGCGGCGCCTCCCGCCGGCAGCCCCCGGTGCCGCTCCCCGGGAGGTGGCGGTGTTGGCTGCCGGCGGCTCCGGGGGCTCCTTCCCCCCAGCCCCCGGCCGTCCCCGCCCGCCGGGAAGCCGCCCAGCGCTTACCTTCATTGGGTTTCCGCTCCCCATCCCCCAGGGCAGGCGCAGCCTTCGACAACTGCAAAGACAACAGAAAATCAGTCACAAAACGGAACCGTGACGCGCTCCCGGGGCGCCCCGGGCAGAGGCCCCGGGGGTCTCGGTCCCGTCGCCCCGGCGGGCAGGGGGCGGAGGGAGCGCCGCTGGGAGGGGGCGCCCCCGAGGCGGAGCCGCTCCCCGCCGGCCGCCCCGGCGGGCACAGAGGGACCTTTTGTTCCCCCGTTCCCCTGGGGAGCCGAGAGGGGCACGGGCGGGACGGCCCCGGGCTGGGGGACAGGGCTGGAAAGGCGGTGTGGCAGGCCCGAGAGGCCCTAAAGGGAGAAACGCGTCCCCCATGGAGCTGCCGTCATTGACGGCCGCCAAACACCGGGAGCAAATGGGAGCCCGGCGGAGAAAAGTAACGGGGTGACCTGCTACTGCTGCCGACACGACCGGTGGAACCGGGCACCGCTTCTCCCCGTAAAGGTGAATCTGGCCCGGGACGGCAGACGGGGGAAAAGGGCGGCCAGGTACCGAAGGACATCGCTCCCCTCTCAATGTCACAGATGTCTGTCACCCAGCAGTGGTGGGCACGGAGGTGTCGGCATCTGGCCGGGTGTCAGGGCGATTAACTGTGACAGCACCACTTTGCCGACTGACGCCGCCAAACCGCCCGAGTTTTCTTCTCTAATGGAAGGGAAGGTGACGGGCGCCCTCACCTAGGTGTCCTAGTCCCCAGCCCCTCCGTGGATCCCATTCCTGCGCTCCACAGCTTCCCCTGGGCCAAAAACCGAAAAGGCTGCAAGCTCTGCAGTCACTTCTGCTGCCCTTTTGGACTGAGGACATTTCCAAAGCACTGATGCAGGCAGAAGTGGTGACAGGTAACCCACCCCCAAAATGGTATGGAGAAATATTACACCACTTTACTAAGGAAGTCTTTTTAATTCCAGGTGAAACAAGTACGCCACTCTTCCTGTTCTTCTTGAGGGCTTTAGCTCTGACGTAACTTTCCGGCCAAGGCAGGCTTCCCCCTGCTGTTCTGTTCTGAACCAAAATGGAAAAGACCCAGCTTCCTTCACTTCTCCGAGGTATGTTGCCACCTGTGTGATGCTATCCACCCCTGAACTTGCTGCCTTTAAGCAGAGGCTCATAAGCATGGGGATCCATACAAAATACTGCTTTGTCAGCAATATGCTGTGTTCAGGCTCAGAAAAAGGCCCTCTGATCTTGCAGCTGAAGGCAGAACTGAATTAAGGCCAACTCCACTCCAAGCTCACAACAGGAATCTGCCACCTATGGTCTTCTAAGCAGTTCTGTGCACAGGACACACCACCACCATCCAAGTGGCCAAAAGTGTCAGCTTTTAAAAGGAGAGGGCAAGAGAGTCAGCTAGAAGCCCCTCTCCCAGACATTCCTTTGTGTCTGTGCATAGTTCCCTTTGTCTAAGGTTCCCCATATCGAACTTGTTTCTCATTTCAAAATTCTCTTTCTATACCTGGGCATAACTTACCAGCCCAGACCTGAGCTGCCCCATGTGTGGATCTATTTCCTCTCTAGAGATGAGGGGGCTGGGTGCCCAGTCTCAGTGCAGTGACAACACTTTAAAAAGCAGGTTCCTAGAAACAGTTTCATTCCTGAAGTGTGAAGGTCACTGCAACAGCACAAACAAAATGGAGGCAGCGGAGGCTTGCAGCGGCCTTCCAAAACAACTCAGTGCCTGACAATCTATGAGTAAAAAGAAAACCGCATGAAGGGCAGAAAAGCCTCAATCTCCTATGGCACAGGAAGAGGATCACGAGCCAAGTAAGTTTATTCAAGTCACAATGCCCAAGACTTTTCACAGAGGGATTTCTGGTTCACACACAAAATGACCATGACAGACTGAGCAAAATTAGCTTGGAGACACTTTGAGGGTCATTTTTACCCATTCTCTATGTAAAACTACACAGCCAGCTGCCAAGCCCACTGCGTCCCCACATGCAAGCACACAGGCTGCACAAGTGATGAGAAGCAGAAGCAAACCACATGCTTTTGCCACTCACCTGTGAGCCAGAACCTCACTCTGCCCCTGATGTAGTGCAGCAGGAGGCAGAACACTCTTTGCAGTGCTCACCTGGACCTGGGATGTGATCCGACCCCAAAGATAGGAAACGAGATCGGTGCAAAGTGGGCAAAGAGCTTCTGAGCTTTCCCAGGGGAGCTCTCAGCAGAAACCAAAAAGGTTTCCCAGAACTATCAGTAACATGCTCTTTGCTTACTATTCCAAGAAACTTTTCTGCCCTTTCAGCAGTGCCTTTCACCTGTGCCTAGTGCCCTCAAAGCACGTCCACTAGAACAGCAGGTGAGGCAGGGCCTTGTGCCTCACTTCAAAACAGTCTGCTACATATCAGACATGGGGAACTGAAAACATTCCTCAGGACAAGCAGGCCAACTGTGCCCTTCGGTAGGAGCCTGAAGGTCATGCTCTCCTCTGCTGGCTTTTGGCATTACCCAACAGTTCTGTAACACAATTTCCTTCCAACAGATTTTCAACATTTCACAGTAGTGTGGAAGCAACCCCTGGCTTGGTCTTGAGAGGATAAATGAGCCCAGGAATGGGCCTGACAGAGGAAGCTCCTTTCTGTGCTCTTTGCAGGTTGTAGCAAATGCACATCCCTCCCTCTGTGGGGTAAAACCTTCCCTAATAAATAAACCCACTTCACACCATCCATGTGTCTGTACCTTCCCTGCCTCCCTTCTCCTTCAGTCCCTGTCTAAAGCAAGCTCTGAAGGGAGAGAAAAGGTTAATCAAGTCATTCCTCTCTAACCATCACCCCCCTCACCACCACCACCACCACCAGCACTCTTTCTCTCCCTTCCCCTCCCCCTAATCTGTGCAGCCTCATTAAAAGAGCTTTGTAACTGTTTAGGACTGGAACAAACAATCCATCCACTTTGAGAGGGACTCTGGGACAGGAGTTAAGGCACTTTTCGTCTTAGGCACTAGAAATTCTCAGAGTTTTCTGCTTAGGAGAGGGGGGGGAATGGTACTCACTGCACTCCTTTTCCATTGTACATGCAGACAGAGGTCAGTAATCCTGCAAGCTGCCAGCACAGCCAAGGCACCTCTGACAGAACAGACAGGAGAATGGATTTGGGGTTGCTCAGGAATCAGTGAGCCCCTCAGATGTCCCTCTCCCCTGCTTCCAAAGGTTTGCTCCTCTTTCCAGCCCATCCTCAGAGCACATGAACGGCTCTGCAGAAGGTGACCTGCTGCTTCCCAGCTGCCTAAGGGCTGTGGAAGCAGGTTCTGGTGGCTCCCCATCGTGGTGTGGTGCAGAGACACAGCAAAGGCAGGCAGCCTGGTGGGTGTGTGATCATTAACAGTCTAGTCACAGGCTTGTTCTCCCTCCCTCAGTGTCTGATCACTGCCTCTTCCCTATGCCAATACAGCTGGTATATCCAGGTCCCTCTGCTGTTCAGGGCAGGAGGGGAAGAGCTCCCAGACCATCATCAGGAGTGACCTGCCACCAGGCTGCCAGCAAGACGCACAAATGCAGGAAGATGGGGAATAACCATTTGTCCCCCCTCGTTCTCTAGAACAGGGAGGACTGGAAGGGGACAACAGAGCAACCTCTCTAATCCCGTGGTGTGTGAGGACTGTGCACACCACTCAGCACAATCAATCAGCTGGGAGGGTGGCACTGCAAAAGTGCCTTTCCCTCCCTCGCCTGCATGGAAAGGCTATTGCCAGCAGTGGAGGCAGACACCTGTGGCATCAGTGCTGCCCAACAATTTTCCACCATACAAGTCTTGCTGCAGGAGCAACTATAACAACTACCTCAGTAAGGAGTCACCCCCCTGAACCTTCACCAGAGGAGTGCCGTGATTCCTTCATCCCTTCTCTTCCAGGAAAGCCGCTTGACCCATGCTGGACCCCTGAAGACATATGGCTCCCCAACTCAGACTGTGTCAGGGCTTTTATTTAATACTCTCTAATGCGCCTGGCTAGCTAGATAGATCAGCCTGACAGCTAGATAAATATTATCATTAAAGCACAAACCCTAGTCCTGTGTGAAGAGTCATGCCTTCTGCCATGCTCAGAGTCATCATCAAGCTGCCTACACGAGATCTGCTGGTATTTCTAGCGTTCCCATCACCGTGGTGCCCGGACAACCAACGGACAAATAAGGACAGAACCGAAGGGCAGATCTCACCGTCGATCTGCCTGAGCACTTATATAGCCCACATCAGCCAGGTACCTGAACCTCTAGCCATCTCTTCTGTCTGTCCCTGCAACATTTTCCCCCCAAACTCCTGTAATTCTCCCCTGCCATTTTTTCCATCGTTATACTGTTTTCTCATCTGCACCATCCTCCAGCCTAGGAGTAAAGGCAGCATGAGACTTTTATGCAACTCCTGAGGACAGACAGATCTCGACTCTTACCTGATCCACCGTTTCCTCTTCTAGGGAAGAGGAAGGGGAGGGGAAAAGGAACAAGGGGAGGGTTAAAGGATGTTATCACTGGACACCGATACAGGGCTGTCTATGCTATAGGTGGGGAACAGATGCTACTGTACAATTTCAATGAGGAGCTAGGAGGCAAAAGAAACCCCTGTTCTGGGTGATGGTGGAAAAACTCCTGGAGAGCGGAAACAATTGTCCCACCAGCCCAATCCGGCAGGAAGGCGGCAGGGAGCTGCTCGAGAAAGAGTGCGCCTCAGTTCCCTTCCCATCGAGCACAGCCGAGCACAGCCTAATGTGCGGCTGTCACTGGATAAAGTAGAGATATAACAGGCTAGAAACAAAGCGTGCAGTGCTTGCATGACTTCAGTTACAGCTGAAATGGCTCCTAATTGGGGAGTTGCCTTCCAGCATCGGTGCTGAACAAACAATGTGAATAACTGATTAGTTTGCAAGCGACGTTTATTTTCACGATTGTGGGAGATGATCTGGCCCGCGCTCTTTCCAAGTGCCGAGTAGAAATGGCAGGAGAGAACTAACCTGTTATAACCTTTAAAACGTAATCCATGCCTGCCTCGCGAACAGCCACTTTCACGTGGGCACTCTGTCTAAACCCCTTAATATCTCTTGGCAACACAGCCCTCTTGACTCTTTAGAAAACAGATTTATAGGACAGGTTTGCAAAGTAAGCTGCCCTCCTTTTTACTTTAAAAAGAGCAAAGGAGTAAGAGTTGGTTTCTAATTTCTCAAGAATGACAATGAGGTAAAAGTAACTGAAGAGGAAGAGAAAAATCCTTGGTTTTGTAATCTCAGCGTAGGATATCTATATTTTGATTTTTTTTCCCAATCTCGACGAAATTCTGGATCCATTTTGTCCTCTTTGATCTCTTATTTGTTTTTCCAGCTAGGCATTTTGAACTCCACTCGGCGGCACGAACCCGAGCTGGGACGCAAGGCAAATATCACCGAAACAGCCTTTTGCAATGTCAGGAGACCCGAGGCTGATGCAAGAAGGCAGCGCGCTGCCTCCCTGCCCCGCGCCCCGCCGACCGCAGCGCCCCGGCCCCGGCGGGACCCCACGGCCGCGCTGCGCCGGGAGCCCCGCGCCGGGGCGCGCTCATGTGCGCGGTCACTCCGCACGGCGCTGCCGCTGCCCCGCGGAGCTCCGGGCAGCGCTGTCCCCCCGCTGCAGCACCGCACGCACGCACGCACACGTGTCTCCACCCTCACCCGGCGCCAGCGGCGCGGCCGCACCGCACCGAGCAGGTGGGAGGCAAAGGGGGGGTGCCGCGAGAAAACAAAAAGGGGGGAAAAGTATTTTCGGCCGTTTGCCTTCCCTCCCCCTCCGCTACGCGGGGCACAAAAGCCCCCGTCCCGCCGCTTACCTCCGCGCTCTGCAGATAGAGCAGCGCCGCCAGCCCCCAGTGGATCCAAGTGAGCAGAAAGTTCATGGTTGCCGGCGCACGCCGCGAAGCGGGGCCCGCCGTGCTCCGCCTCGCCGTCGCCGCCGCCCCGCCGCCGCCGCCGCCCCGCTGCGCTCTCGCCTCCTCCGTGCCCGCCGCCGCCTCCTGGGGTGCCGCCGGTCGGGCGCTGCAAAGGGTTCCGGGGGAAGGGGGGTTCCTCTTCGGGGTCTCCGGTTTCACCCCTCCATAAGCCCGGCTCTCCGCCGGCTCCCGCTGCTGCTTTCCGTGGGCGCTCCGCCGGGCCGAGCGCAGGCTCCGCGGCCGCCCTGCCGCCGCCCGGCCCCCGCCGCCGGGCAGTCCGAGCTCCACAGCGGCGCCCGTCCGCGGCGCTCTCCCCGCGTCGGGGCAGGCAGGCACCCGCGCCGCGCTCGCTCGGTTTCGCGCACTCACGGCAAAGTTTGCGCGGAAACTTTCAATGCATCTCTTTTCCTGCGCCCCCTCTTCGCGGCGGCTGCCTCCGGCGGCTCCCCGAGCCGGGGTCGCCTCCCCGGGGAAAAGGGGCAGAATCCGCCGCCGCTCGGCCCGACCCCTCTCCGCAAATCGGGTGGTGGTGACGGAAAGGACGAACAGAGCGTTTTCCTCCTGTCCTCTCTGTTACTGTCTCTCCCTCTCTCTGTCCACCGCTTTAAAAAAAATCAGAATAGTAATGTATGGAAAAAAAAAAAAAAAAAAAAGAAAAAAATCCAAGCTGGATAAAGAGGGAGGGAACTGGGGCGTGGGAAGGCTCTGTAGGAAAGGGAGGAAAAAAAAATCCCAGCGGATCAAAGTATAGGTGGGGAAAAAATAAATTAAACGAGAGGATAAAGCAAGGCGGCAAGCTAACAGCAGGTCCCGGTGCCCGGGGAGGGCAGTTCCCGCGGCGCGCTGTCCCCCGCCGGCGCGGCGTGCGCTCCTCGCCCCCGGCTCAGCGGCAGCCCCGCTCCGCGCACTCCAGCGGCGGCTCCGCGCAGCGCCCGCTCCGCGCGTAGCGCCCGCCCCACAGCCCGCCGCTCGTCAGCACTCTGCAAGTGATCGTAGCGGCCACGGAGAGACGCTCCCGGAGCCCCACCTCCTCGGTGATGGACAGCTTTCTCCCCGCCCTCAAGCTAAGGCCGTAGCCCCGCGGTTCCGTGCGCTAGAGCCGTAGCCCCTCGGCTCGCGCTTTTCGAGTTCCCGGCCCTGCCTTCTCGCCGCGCTTTCTGCCGTGCCGGTGAATACGTGTTCGGGTCAAAATTCACTTTGCCCGTGGGAATTGTTCCAAAGTCCAGCAGAGCTCTGTGGGGAGAGGGGCGGCGGGGGACAAACAGCCATCATTTGACCACCCCCCCCCCCCCCCCCCGGATTTGGCTTTTCTGATATAGTGATTTCTTAGCACCTATGTGTTAAAGGGTTAAACCCTTAGGTTTTATTTCTCTTAACCAAGTGCTATTCTCCCGTAGCTCGGGGGCCTGCCTGTGCTGGCTGAGTGGTGCTCGGGTGTGCAGAAGGGTTTCGTACTGAAGGGGTGAAGGTTTTGCCAGACAAACCCCACCGTGCTTTCCGGAAAGGTACTGGAAGGGCAAAGAGGCCGCTTTGTCTCACTGAGTTTGGTGCGGGCATTCCCCAGCTGAGCTACTTGGTTCCTGTCACACAGAAAAATTCTTCATAGGGCATACATAGTAGCAATATGCCTGTGTCAAGATACATCTTTCTCCGGCTTTCATCCTACAAGGACCTTATGTGGCAGATGGAGTGGAAGTTCAGACTGGCAGATCTCAGGGCTCATTATGGGCTGGAGGGAGGGCTAGCGGGGGAAGTCACTGAAGAAAGAAAAGGCTATATTGTCATTTAGAAGCAGGTATTCCAATGCTGTGCCACAGACTCATAGTGATACAGGCAAAGCATTGGCTCTATAGAGGCACCTGCTGGCTGAGAGAAACATATGAAACCCCCCCCCCCAAACAAAAAAAAAACCAACCAAAAAAAACCCCCCACCCTTTGCTTTCGACGTATCTTCGACCTGCTCTTCCCTTTGCTTAATTTTTAGAGATTTTGTGTCACCCCTTGGTGCAGTATGTGGGCATGTTGCCCTGGTCACACTGATCCTGAGGAAAGCTGAGAGATGAGTGACGAGTCTGCCTGAGCAAGGAGCAGCTCCCATCCGGCCCCTCCACTGCCCCAGCTGCAAGTCACTCCCCACACCCCTTGTACCCACAGCCTTCCATTTGGGCAAGGGTAGGAATCCAGCCCAGTCAAAAGCCTGAAGGAAAATATAAACCCTTTCTCCTGAAGGATCACGTTCCTACAGCGAAGTGGTGGGTGGTGTTCAAATATTGCAAAATAATCCTTTTTTTTTTTCTTTTTTTAAACTTTTTATGGTTTTTTTTTTTTTTTCCAGGTTGTTGCAGAGGGTTTCTGAAGAAACAAATACCCATCCAAAATTACTGGACTTTACCGTATTCAGGATGCAATTGCCAAAACTGCCTTCCAAGAGACAGTGAGAATTCAACCTCCTCCAGGAAAAAGAGGGGATATTTCATTAACTAAAGGTAAAGCAAATTTAAAGTTCCCAGAGGCAGGAACCACTTCTGACTCTGTCCCAGTTCACTGCAAACAGCTCCATCTTTATGCCAAGCCTCTGCGCTTCAGACCAGGAGCAAGCAGATTAACTCAATCCTTGTATTTGGTGGAAGGTCTTAGGTGGCTTTTCCTCTCATGCTAGATGAGTGTTCTAAGAGTGAAGGTAGCTCTAGTGCAAAGAACTTCCAATTCTAACATTCCTCTGGATGGACAAAACCCCTCCAGCTGCTGATTTGAGGAAAGTCCCCTACAGAAACCCCACAGAAAACATTAAATCCTTGAGTGGCAAGGGGCAGCCTTATCCCTGTAAAACTACAACATACTGTAAATAATGTACAGAACCCAGCTTCTAAAATTACCACTGTGGGATTGCTCATCTCGTTTTATGTTTCATCTGGATCCTGTGATCTTCCCACCTGCCAACATCCTATTACCAGGAGAGCGGTGTATGTGAAGTTTGTGCAAATGGTCATGTACGTACTGAATTCTGGCACCAGCAAGGACATTCATGCACCTTCCATGTTAACTTTACACCGTAATAAATACTGACATTGCTACAGAATCTGCAGTGTTTGTGCTAAGCACTGCTCACCAAAAAAACAAATCTATCTGTGTCCCAGCTATGCTTATTTATCAGCCTTGTTACTCTCCCATGTCCATGGCCCCTGAGACAGAAAGCATCAACAGGCAGGATTTTAAATATGGAATACCTAAAAGTAAGAGCCCTGTGTTTAGGAACTTAAGGAAAGACTCGTGATTTGCAAAGAGGCAGGGTGATGACTTATTTGGAGCTGTAAGACGCTGAGAACTTTTAAGAATAATTTGGGACTTCAACTTGCAGATTGAACTCAGTCAATGCTTTGGCATTGACCTCAAAGGGCATAAGATCAAGCCTTATTTAGGGGCTCAAAATACAAAATTAGGAGCCTAAATTTAGGCATCCATATTTTAATACCTTGACCTGTGTTAGTAATACCCTTCATCTAATCCCTCTATTTAACCTGAAAAGAGATGAATGTCAATAACTTTTTACTGCCTTGTCTAAGAGAACCTGTGGCAAGAAACGCATTACCCGCACTTTGTTTATTTTTATTCTCCTCTCTCAGATCCCCAAAATAACAGCCGGAGCAATGTTAGTGGAGGAGCTCAGACTCACTTTGAAATTGGAACAGGAAACGTGAGAAATGTGGACATCAAAAAACAAATTAAATAAAACAATATTTTCTTAGTATTCCATCTTGTGGGCAAGTCTGGGGGGATAATCCAAATTAGGAGAGAAGTCAGAGAAACAAAGAGTAATTTTAAGCGTTTTAGTGCCAGAGCTATTTCTTAACACACAGCTCACTCACTGATTTCAAATATAGTCCCTCAGCGCAGGGCATGGAGGACAGCACAAGAAAAATCAATATCTTGGTACGGCCTTCTGGCAGATACAGAAAAAAGGCCAGAATGGAGTGAACTGTTGAGAGAAGCAGCCAGGTGAACCGATCCTAAACATCCTGAGGTATTTCAGGTGTGTCTTTCCCAGTAAGAGATCAGAGGGAGACAAGATGCAGTAACTAAGTTATGGCCAAGGTGGCTGCAATGGTCACAAAACGGTGAATCAATTAACTGCATGAGTCTTATTATGGTGATTATTTTTGTGTTGGGTGCACTAACAGGGAAGGGAGCAGCTGTAGGTATAACAAAAGGTTGCTCCTCTGAGATACTTTGCCAACGCTCCCTCTGCTGTGATGTAAATAGAATACATGTGATGGGTAAGGGCAGCGCTCAGCTCGGATCTGCAAGCATTAGAGATGCCCATGCACCACCCACTGGCAGTTTCACTTACCTCTGACACTCAGGAGTTTCCCAGAGATCTTCAGCTTCTGGAAACAGAGAAAAATGATCATGAACACACAGCACCATCACTCGTTCTGTCTTTCTGGGTTGATTTGGTACCCTGGATACTTTCCCATAGCCAATAATCACATGTTATGAGGAGTTGCGTCCCTTTCCTTACATTTGTCTGTTTTTCTGTCACTGACTGGATCTTTGTATCATCCTTTTGCAGCAGTCAGCAGAGGCAGTGACAAGTGAGTGGAGGTAACAGGACAGGTCCTCAACGGTCAGCAGGATTGTTTTAACATCTACAGAGAGATCAAGAAACTCAAAACAGCTCTTCCTGCCAAAACGATACGTAATGTCAGCTTAAGGGTACAGCCATCTTGACCCTGACTTATATTTCCCTGGCTAATAGATCTGGTAGGAATATACACACAAGGTTTTTGTGATAGTACTTCACCTTACACTTACATCACATTCCCTGGAGAAGTATCTGATGGGGCAGCCTTACTTATTAAATCATTTCCTGGAGGGGAGAATTCATTTGGGCGCATTTATTATCATTTGTCCTGGAGCTCGTATTTTACATTCTGAGCATAAGGAGTGGGTGTTATTCATGGCTATGGGTCTAAGAAGCAAATGCTAATTTTAGGAAAACTGTTCTATTGTCTGAGGTTGATCACTTGATGTTTGTCCCAGGTGCTAGACACATGTTGCTTGCTGAAGGAGATATGGCTTAATCTCAGATTCTGACATTTTGGTAACTACCAAAAAAAATAAAACTTCACTCAAGTATGCCTATCCCTCTCCTGCAAATCAAGGGGCATTTAGCAATATTGACCTGAAAAATAAATAAATCTATTCAACAATCAAGTCAGAACAACCTCAGTGAGGCACCAAATAAGTACAATAACAGAGACACAGAAGTTGGACAGTCCTCTGCAAAGACAAGCAAACAGGACTTCAGTCCAGAGGAACCCACAAAGCTCCTATTCTGCATTCCATGGGCCTCAAAGTCCCCCCAGCACCTTTTACTACACTTTAGAGCTGTAGCAAAGGCCAAATACCACAAACATAACTCACCACAGAAAGGGAAGAGGGCAAGGCTCTCTCCAAAGTCCTGGCAGTGGCAGGCTGTGGTTTGTACCAGTGCCCCACACAACTATCACCACAACTAGCACCAAAGAGAAAGCAAACCCCAAGCACTGGTGTCTGATCCAGAAAGAACGCCCTCCTGCACACAGATCTGACAGTCAGAATAAATTCTGGCGACATGGAGACAGGACCACGAGCCCACCTTGTCACAGGTCATGTCTTTTGTCTGGCCACTCACTCACCAGTGCTCCCCTAGAAGGAAGAAGCCACAGAAAGGTTGCCGCACAGGCACAGTGCCAACAAGTGCTGACCCAGCCTCCTCTCATCACCTTGGTGAGACTCAAAAGCCCCTCTACAATGAAAGATGGGGGATGTGGGGGGGTGGGAGGTATAACTTCCCTGGAGTAAAAAGCCAGAGAGCAGCTACTGGCTATTTGTGGTTCCCCATCCCAGGGTACCAGAGGGACATGAAATGTATATGTACCAAAACAATACCTGTGTCTCTTCCCCAGTAACTAGGATCTGAGGTAGGGAATCTCCCCATCTCCAAACACCACTTCCCCACAGGTGACTGCAGACCTCCTTGCACCATTTCCTGCTCCTCCCACCCCCTTTCCCACAAGTAACTTGTGATCATCCCAGTTTCACCTCCACAAATGTCTTGGGACCTGATCTCTTCAGGAAATCCTGCCCACTCAATTGTGCAGGCTATAAACCCCAACCAAAGGATGCTCCAATAAAATCTGCAGCTGGATGCCAGTTAAATATTTTCATACTTATGCTAGATTATTATCTGATGTGTATACCACAAACCATATATACAATTGCAAGGCTTCCATATCAGAGGTATATTAGTGTCTGGCTCTACACTCTAAAAACATGCAATTTTTTAAAAATAGCAGATCCTACAAATTGTTTTGGATAATTGGAAATTTTATAACTCTTTTCAATTGCAGTTTACATAAGATTGTATTTCAGTTTTGTGAGTATCCTAAGTAGAGCATATTGAATACAGTTCAGTGAGCAATTCATGAAAGCACATTGGTTTGGTCAAAGCAGGGGAGTTTTCTTAAATTCCTTCTGTGTTTAGACTCCACAGATGCCCACACACCTTGGTGGCTGTCTGTCCAGAACCAGACCTTCACTTCCCCAAAAAAGGCTGGGCAATACCTCAACTAATTAAAGATCAAAATAAGGGCAAATAGTGTGTTAGAAGGCTCCTAAATTCTCCAGCTCTCAGTCTCCCGGGGGTGTACGTCTCAGCTCTGGAACTGAAATGCAGGGTGTACAGCATTTCTTGAGAAATGAAGCTGAGAACCTTCCTCATCCTTGTCAAACTCATCAGCCTCCTCCCTGCTAATTATAATTTCCAAAATATTTTTTCCTCTTAGCATTACAAAACTGAGTTCTGAGGCCAAATCTTGGAGGAAGGAACTTTGGTCCAAAACAGCTTTAACTTGAGGCAACAGTTCACTAGTGTCAGTTCTGGGAAAACTTCACTTACACCAGTAGAACAAAATGTAGCCAAGGCTTAGAATGCCTGAGATGTCAGAAAGGCCTTCTTTCTTACAAATACAATATTCATAAATAAAACTACTTTTGAATAAAATTTGCAAAATCTGAATTGGGTAATAGTTATCTGATGTCACTAATTCACAGAAAGGTCAATATTAAAAGCCCAAATGATTTAAAACAAAACCCATAGAGACAGCTGCTTGTACAAATGCCATCTATCAACGAAATTAAGTTCAAACATATAATCAGTTTCATCATTTCCAGCTTATTTTCTGCTCATCTGAAAAGAAGTGGTTTTTCTGGAATTAAACTATAGGTCAAAGAGCATAGCTTTTGATATCTATAGTTTGATAGAAAAGTTGCTTTTCAGTATTATCTGTATTCCCAAATATACAATATTAACTCTTTTAAAGGCCAACAGACAGGAAGGGATGTGAGTTTGTAAATCACCAGTGAATCTAAAATATTGTTTCTATCCTGGTAGCTGAAAACACAATGCAGGTTTCCTCCCTCCCCTTGCTGGATATTTTACAAGAATTGAGTTGAGAGTGGACAAGCATCCATCTGCATTTGTGTTTCAGGACAGCAGAGGACCATCAGGCCACTGCTCCAAACCTGCGCAGGGCAGTACTTTCTTGTCATAACAATGTGAGGCAGCAGCAGTCATAAAAGAGCAAGCCACTACCCTAACAAAGGAAAATCTATAGCCCTTGCTCCAAAACCATTTGCTATGAAGTATCTATCAGTTTGTCTTCACTAAGAAGTGATTAATAAAACAGCTCTTACAGGAATGCATTTAAATGTGGAGATCCCATGTCCCCAGCCAACCAGTTTCCCCATACAAGAGAAACGGGCCAGTTAGAATAAAGTTTCCCTCACCCTTTAGAAACAGCAGCATGCCATTTCTTTCCATCTTCCTTTCTCATTTACACACTCAAAAGTTGAAAAAGCCTCAAAATACTCTCTCTACCCTGAACTAAAATAAATGTTTAAATCACTTTACCTTTTAATGCTCATGATCCTGAAGCTTGGATGGTAAAATGCCATCCTGCCCATCCAAAATGTCTTTATACCACAGCTGGAGTTGTGTGCCATTAGTTTTGGGGAGGTTCATTTTTATGTCTCCCAGTACCGTTCACAGTGCTGTGCTGGGCCCCCAGGACACACCTGACACTGGGACAAGACAACTGTTCTCTGGGGCAACATCCCAGGTACAGTCACTGGCTGGGGACCAGGGCTGTCAGCAAAATAACTTTTGCTTTACTCAACATCAGCCCAGTTAGGTGAAATAACATGAGCTGGATTCTGTTTTCAAAGAAAATGATTGCACAAACCAGTGCTATCTGTGAAAATAAATAATTAAGCAAACGAAGCCAGGCAGGAAACTCAATGCAAAAATAAGCATGTTTCGTGAAGCACCATTCCTAGCTAGCTAGCCTGGCTCTGGAGACCAGCAGTCCTGTCTCTGACAGGACTCACTCTCCTCTTTGCACACTGACTCCTTTCACTGCATTTCACTTGAGGAGTTTGCTTTGATCTTTCATGGTTCTCAGCAGAAGAATCCTGCAATGGTGAATGGCTCTAGCTGCAAAGCTCTGCTGAAGCACCATTGAGACCTGTGATTTAGCTGGCCTTTTCTGCTTGAAAGGAAGGTGGCTTCAGAGTCCTTGAAGGGAAGAGGTGAATTCTAGAAGAGAAATAACTTCCTTGTTCTGTACTTCAGTTCTTTCACTGTTGAACATACCTGCTGTGCATGTACCCTTGTTCCTGCCCTTTCTGTGGCTGAAGAGAGGTCTGGGCACAAAAGACTGGGCTGGGCAGAGTGCATGATGAGAAGATGAAGCAGAGCTTGGTAGAGGAGGCACTGATAGAAGGTCTGTAGCTCTCCACCCAAGGGATGGTGCCTAGAGAACTCCATGGAAAGAGGACAACCTTTCAGTTCACTATGTAACAGCACCTTTGATGCAATAAGAGACATGGAGAAGCCCAAGGGCTACCACCTTGAAGAATGAAGCAGTTGCCAAGGGAGTTGCCTTCTTTAATAACATGCATTCTTGACCCAGGTGCAGACCATGTGCAGACTGGCCTCACTGCTGGACAGCATCCTGTGTGACAGAGAGCTGAGGCTGGTGGCTGGGGGCTCATGCCAGGTTTCAGTCAAAAGAACTTGCCTTTCATTTTGTTCCAGACTGAGCAGTGTAAATGAAAGGACTGCCATCAGCCAGTGCCAATATCATCCAGTCAAAAGTTTGGCAAATTAATACGAGTCAAAATTCATTAAGCAGCTGCTGAGGTTGCCTGAGCTGCCTGCATTTTTCTCCAACAATGTGCATATGTGCTTCAGAGAGCAGCTGTTGGGTCAGCTACCTGTTCTCCCACATCCAGGACTCATTCTGGCAAGGGGAGGACCAAGAGGATCATGCTGGTACTGGTCTCCTGGCATCCCACCTCTGTATCTAGACATGCAGAAGAATGAAGGCCTCTGATGGGGCCATCACTAAGGCAGGCTCCCCAGGGCAGGAGTGATCTCCTCCCCAGACATGGCCAGGTAGCAGAAACCAGACAAGAATCAGGATATGGACCACATGGATGTCCCTGCACACTGATGGACAACAGTTAGATGGAGGCACCCAAGCTGTGTGGACCCAGCCAGCACAGCGCCTCTGTGCCTTCTTTCAGAAGATGGACTGTGCTCGGTCATTGTAGACACTTTAGGGACAGTCACCTGCTAGCAAAAAGGAAAAAGCTATCCAGGGTGGTTTATTGCTGGCTGCTTCTGTCCTGAAGCCACCAAAGCATGTTCAACTCCAAAGCACTGTAGAATTAAGAGTAAAACAGTCAGCTGCATCCCTGAAGACTGGTACATATTTTACTCTGACCACCACTGGTCATGCCTAGGCTAACATGGAAGGTGAGCCTGCGAGAGTTGCATACATCTCTGCCTGCAGAATGGAGGCAGAGTGGTTTGAAAGGGTCAGAATAGACCTTCCAAAACACTTCCCTCTGGAGGAAATTCATTCTCTATTAGTATTCTGCACTAGAGCATGACTAGTAACTACAGAACTGAAAATTAACTATTGATTAGTCAAGAGTGAAACAAGCGCGACTCAATGTGATTTGTTACAGGCAAACAGAATAAAGTCCAAACTGCTCATATACAAACCTGAAGGTTTTAAAAGGCCAGTTTTCAAAGTAGAAACCAGTTCAGCTTTGAGCTAAATGAGATGGGAGAGAAATACAAACAGAAAAAATGGAATAGTTAGGAAACTGAATATTTATATTGGTGCTGAAATATAATTGAGAAATAAGGGTGGTTTGGAAGGAGAATAAAGTAATAAATAAATATGTAGATGTTGGTCTCTGTATGGATTTGTATATATGTAGATATGGAGGAAAAGAGAAAATAGTGGCAATAATTAATGCCATTTAATTGATTGCAACTGTATAAAATTGACATGAGGAGCAAAAGCACATGAAGATATCTGTGAACAGGAGATTTAAGGGCAGTAAGACAGCTTTTTTAAGCAGAGTAAAACCAAAGGATATCAAAAACTAGTTCTAGACAATTACTTTGTTGTACTACGGGTGATATAATTATCTTATAATTATACAGCGAACAGCCATAGCCAACAAATATGGCTGTTGTAGTCTGGGCAGTGATGGCATTATTTTCTTCCCAAAAGAGACTATAGAGTTTTTTACAAATGTAACAGAAGCAAAAGAATCCTGAAGGCAGTAATTTATATTGAACACACACAAAAACCCCAAGAATCTACAAAGATTCTGAGGGGCTTTGATAAGTTTGGGAAAACAGATTTCATATGCCTAGAAATAAGGTGGCACTGTACCAATATCACCATGAGTAAAATAGGAATGTTTGGTAGCACCATAGCAAGATACCCAGAGAGCTGGTGAAGCCTCCATTCCTGAGCTTCTCAACTAGGAAGAACTAATTCAAGGGGATAGTGTAATTTGCATCAGTGAGTCTAGACACATAGAAAATGGACCAACTTGGTATAATGACAACTTTTATCAGTGAGATTACAAGTTTGCTTGATAAAGGTAAAAAGCACTGATGTAATTTATTTAAGTTCTTCAGGCCATTTTAGTTCATGCCACTGAATGATACAAAATAAGCACAGATCTTATTAAAAGGACTAAAAACTGGATAACTAGTAGGTCTTGGGACGTGATATGGTAAGCGAAGAGTCACTGATAGTAGGTGCTTTTCACCCAGTTCATTCAAATCCAGCTAAAAAAGTTGTAGAAAATTACTCCTATTGAAGCCTGAAGATAGTGTAAAGATGGAATTATTAAGTGGTGAAGAGGATGTCTTTGGTGCAGAACAATACAAATTGCATGGCTCATGCAAACACAATGTATTTTAATGCAGAAATGTATGACTCAGCTGTAGCAGAAAGGACGAGTCCTCTTACCAGACAAGGACTTCTACTCAAGCAAGGCAGAAATCTGGAGAGGACTTGGAGGTCATGGAAGTATCTGCCAGAGTGAAATACAGTGTCAACGGTAATAAGACCCTGGGCTGCAAAACAGGAACTATTAAACAGGAAAAGGGAGGTTGCATTATGCCAGCCTTTAGCACCAAGAAAACTGCTGCTGGGATCCCTGCATGGGCAGGGAGGAGTCAGGAGGGTGCTGACAAGAGCTAGAAGATGACTGCAGCACTGAAAAAGGTGCCATGGAGAAAGGTTGCCACGATGTAGCCTGCTTTTGGATGAAAGAGAAGGCCATGGGTGATTTGGTAATGGCATACATCTTATATGGATATCTTACATATCTTATACTGGAGACAAGAATGCAACAATAAGGTTCTCCTTGGTTTAGCAGTTACAAATATTGAAAGAGCCAATGGGAGGAGATAATGCAAGGAAATCTTGGAGACTAGAAATGAGGCAAAAATACAACTGAGAAAAATTACAAGAAGCTCTGGTGGATTTTCTGAAAACTGGAAATCTTTCTAGACAGCTTTCTAGAAAAGAGCATGTTTCTCCTTAAATGAAACAGGGACAAACTCAGCAAGTTTCTTTGTCAGGTGCTATACAAATCATCTGAGATGGTCACCCTAGTGCCTTCTGACCTATGCTTCTTGATCTATTATAGAAGTTGTATTCTGTGGCTCTATTCATTTGCTCTGATTGCAATAGGGATTCACACCTACCTGCCGGTCAGTCAGTGCTTTTCTCTGCATCCAGTTGCAATTCCCTTCCTGACAGCCTCTTTTCTTTCTTCATTGCTGTAGCCAGAAGCAGGAGTCTGCTTCAACACCTTTCCTCTTGCTTTCCACAAGGTACAAACTCTCACAGGCCACTCCTGGCTCCCCACCGCTCCATTCCTGTCCTGGTGTCCCCGAATCTCCACATTGCCACTCCTACTGTTCAATCCCAAGAGCTGCCTCTGGACGAAGACCCTCCAGGTACCTGGGAGGATGCCTGTGTCTCCGTCTTCAGCTACAGCGAGCAGCTGTGAAACTGCCCCAGGCTGGAGTCACGGGCACTTTGAGGGCGGCTAAAGGCAACTTTTGAGGAAGTAAAGCAACTCCCGTGACTATCAGCTTGCCCACGTCATACTCCAGGGTTATGGGAGAGCGGGAAAGGGACCCAGGGCAGACTCCCGTGTCATGCACCGGCATTCACACCCTTGCAGCATTTTTGGAGGGCTGGCCAGTTTTTCCCCGAGGAGCGAAGCGCCTGGCTTTTCGTGCTGCCCACACTCCCCCCTGCTGGTCGCAGCGGGCTGGGCGCTCCCAGCAGCCTGCCCCGTCTCCGACTCCATCCGCTTTTTGCTTGCTCCGAATCCTGAGGGTAAAAGATCACAATGACATCTACTCCAGTCGTGCCTTGGAGGTATGTGGGATTAAATATCCCTCACACACGTGTTTCGACAGGGCATGAGTTTCAGCCCGGATGAGGGGAACAATGAGAAGTGCCTCTTCTCAGCTGATGCTACAAATTAAAATTGCTCATGAAAACGAAGCACCTGAGCCAAGCAAGTTGCTGGCTGTAAATGCCACCATTTACAGGAAAGACACAACAGCACCAAAGGAGGGCCATTGGGTAGGTGTGTGAACAGGAATATCATTAATGCCTTGCATGACTCATAGCTGGAAGTGGAAGTGCAATCCCATTACCTGTGCCCTCTGACAGGATGGTCATAACCCCAGCAGAAAAAGATTGCTAAAAATTAACTTATTAGTATTGTTGTTGTTGTTGTTATTCCTAAGAAGCCAGATAGCGGACTCAAAGGAATGGCCTGTCCCCTCCTGACAGCCGTCCTCTGAAGACAGAACTTTCCTGCTGAAGATAGGTATTAAGGAAAAAAAAATGAGTCAAGATTTCCGTTTCTGAGATAGCTGGTAATAATTAACATGGAGCTAATGGAGGGGCACGTTACTTGGGCTTTCCAAGGCAATGTATTCTAGCTGAGAGGAGATAGAAAAATTCCAGAGTGAAATGCAACTGGCCTTGCACCTCATATTTCTTGTGGTCCGCAGATCCCATCAGGCCATTAGAAGGCCTGACCGTGAGCACACTGAAGCTACTCTGAGCATTTTCTTTGTCTGTAGAGAACTTTGTGGCAAGGCTGATAAACTCCAAAGATGAAAAACAGGATTATTACGCCAGCTGGAGAAAGCTGAGGTTCAAGAACCCATGGGATAACCCCATCTCGAAATTATCTTTCAAAATAAGACTGTAACTCTTGCTGAAGTTCTCCCTCTACTCCAACCTACTCTCTCTTTCAGAATTGGGTTCATGAGGAAAAATGCATCTCAGGTTTTTGCACATAAGGACCCTGATATGCCTACCAACACAACAGGCCAGTGTGTGACCTGGTCTGTGGGCTGCACATCACCACAAAACCACTCTGAATAAAGCAGTAAGGGAGTACAGACCTTGCTATAAAAGGGACAGAACAGCCCCACCGGCGGTAGGTTAAACTTCTAGTATATCTCTGGCCTATCTGGTAAGGAATCCAGCACTGATTTCCTCTGTGATAGGACATTTCTCACACTGTTAACCCACAAAACACTACCAGTTTTCAAGCAGGGAAGTGAAGAGCAACTTTTCCCAACAACTGGGACTGAGAACACATATATACAAAAAGTAAAAAACACCATCAGTTTGTGTTATTGTTTACTATTGCATATCCTGCAGGAATAGCTCAAGATAGTGTAAGAAAAAGTAGTCATACAAACATATAGATTCTAGGGTATTTATATGTGAGGAAGGACAGATAAGATGGTGTAGGAAGAAAAGAAAATGAGAAATTTTGCCTAAGGCAGTTGAGGGGTTGAGGAAGACATGAATTTGAATGAGAAAATTTTGAACATCAGATGATCTCCAAAGAATATTAGTATTTCTCCTCTCCTTCATAAACACAGAACAGGGGAAGGGGGGAAAAAACACCCAAAAAACAACCATGCTGAAATCTTAACTCATATTACAGCATATAAAAAAAAGTCTCACTCTATGCAATTACTTGCAGCTCTGTACAGGCAAAGACTCACATGAGAGAGGGGGCTGAAGGTCCATTAGTAATCACAAACCCCAATCTCCTGTAATTACCATCCAACCTTTAAACAAAAAGTCTTCACAATTTGCCAACCATGACCGTAATTCTATTGTCCTTGCTCCTGCGTCCCTTGGCTCACAGTTGCAAGACCACTCATGCAGAACGTCAGGTTATAATTGTGATAGCTGGTGGAAACAAAGAGAAAGTCCACCAGGGAAAGATAAATATTGTTCTATAAAGATCACCAACCAAATCCACTCAAATTCCAGAAGATAAGAATCGTTAATAATTTCCTCCTCAAAGTGGCCAGCCCTGGCCTCTCCTGCAACCTCTTCTTCCCATGAAGCTAACATTTTTGAATTTTTTTTTTTTTTTTTATTACCCAAAACTAAAGCAGTTTTCCTCTGGGTAAAACTTCTGTCCCTAATTTAGCCAATGTTGGCTTTAGGCCATCAGACTTTTTTCTTCTCTAATGGGTCACACAGTGCATTTGGAGAAACGTAGCTATATCTGAAATGCTCACACATTTTATTTTAAGCAAAACACAGTTTCTATCCACCTCCAAAAGACATAAGTATTCAGTAAGTAAGAGCTACCCCTTCATCTTACTAGAGTGAAAACTTTTTCAGATGTCCCTAAAGAACAAAATAAAAATAAATGAATTTTGAAGTAAATTCCATTTTTTTTCAGGGCTGATGAAACACTTTGAATGCAAATATGCAGAATCACCCTCTGGAAATGTTATCTACCAGTGGACTCCAGCACTTTCAGACTCTCTCTCAAACTCCAATAGCTGGAAGTTTATAACTCTGGTGTTATTTTCAAGTGTTTCCAAGACCCTTTTGGTTTGGTAATATATTCTCTTCAGTTAGAGAAAATAATTTGCAAGAGCTGCTTTCTGGCTCTTCTGGTTCCACAGAGCAGCTGCAGAAGTGATTTTCCTCCTAAGAAGACCTGTAAACTCTCTGCATCCCAGAGCAGGGAAAACAGGACTAATCATTGCTAGAACAGCATTGTGTCATGGTCTGCAAAATATCTGTAGCTGTGACCACTCCTTATGTCACAGCTCAGCTGCCTGTGCTGGCTCTGTGCTTCTTACTCTGCAAACTCCCACCCAGGGCATTTCCCTCTGTGCTATCCCCACAGGAGCCATCTGGCTATGAGAGACAAGACTGGCTCTGCTCACCAGAAATGTGGCATTTTGCTTATTGCCATGTACCGGGGAGAATTTGGAACCAGATCCAAGGGAGGGCTTGTGCGGTGGGCATTGGAGGTCAGTAAGTTATCGCTTTATTTGTAAACATGAGAAAACTTCATCTGGAGTCAATAAAAACACAGAGTCCCGTGGGGCCATTTTCCTGGGTCAAAAGCAATAAATTCAAAGAGCTCATCCTTACAGAGAAGGGAAATTGGCTAAGAATGGCGGCATAATAATATGTTACATTGTATATCTACAGGCTCTTTGATCCCTGGATATTTACAAATATTAATGAGTCATGCTACTCAAGCACCTTTTAGGAAGGTATCATTAGACAATTTTCCAGATGGGGAAACCCACAGGAGAAAGAAGTGATCCTTCCATAGCCACACAGAGCGTCTGTGACACAGCCAAAAGCAGAAACCAGATATTCTTGCTTCCAGTCCTTTGTTTTTAATTATAGCAACATTCTTCCTCTCATATTTTATGCTGTATTTTATAACAAGTCATATGTTAATACACCTAGGTAGGACATTTGTTGCTGGTTTATTTTCCACCAGTCCCACTGGTATTTTATTCCTTGCACTAAATGAATTTTAACTGACTCTATTACAGCAGAAAACTCAGTAATAAATATATACTGTGGTCACGCAGAGGGCGTTGCTCACACAAAATAGTAATTGCCTTTACAAGCAGCAACAGGAGCAAATGCATCTTAAATTTCCAAGAAGGGAGTTTTAAGAAAAGAAAAAGAAAAATGCACCTATGTGTATGAGTGAACACCCAATAATACGTGTTGTGCTGCCTTGGTCAAGTTCAGCAACTCTGAAGCTGCAGTATCTAAGGGACCAAATTTAAAGAGATATAATATAGTATCTATTGGTTTGATGGAAGAGTGGGGTAGAAAGGAAATAAATTTAAAAATTGTCAAGTATTCTCAAGTATGTGAGAAAACAACTATCTCTAGGATCCTTTGTTCTGGGGGATCTGATAAAAAAAGCAGTCTTCTTTGGTGACACTCCACCTAGGATTGCTTTTTTGCTCCTATTGTGGAAAAACAGTACAGTTGTCATTGAATGATCTAAGTGGCTCTGTGTTCCTCTTGAACATTGAACCATTATATTTACTTCTAATCTTTTTCCTTTTTAGACTTTTTTCTCTTTTTTTTCTCACTTTTTTTTTTCCCAGAAATGTTTAGACCCTTTGCATATAATAGGTCATGTTTTAAAGCCAGAGCGCTATCATAGAGTTTAGGCTAATAGGACTAGGTAACTTCATTTACACACAGGGCCGGTACTTATTAGCTCATTCCTACAAACCATATCAAAACATTCAGATCCTCCTGGCTCCTCCCTCTGAAATCTATAAATTCTTCACACCAAATCCATAGATAAGGGCATGAGCCAGGCCTCCACATCCATTCTGATCGTTACTGGCATTGAAGTGGTGTGGAAATTTGATCACTTTATCATTTTCTTCCTGGATTTCTCTTCAGACTCACTTTCCTCTGCACTCGCCCCTCATTTGGGTGTTTGTCCTTTTGAGAAAACATCGTAATTGCTCTGGATTTTACCAGGGGACATTCTGCTTGTGGGATAAACCTGTCCAGATGTTGGCATTTACATCAGAGCTAGACGTCTAGACATACTTTAACAGTCAGCAGAGAGAAACAGGCATTCTGGGACATGGGTAATCTCATTTTAAGGTAGATGTTGAAAAGCGCTCAGATGAACCATGTCCTGGAAGTGCCTATATCTCTCCATTGGCTATAAAGATTGCCTGGAGCAGAAGCTCAAACATAAACATCAAAAGTCAAGGGAGATGAAAGAGTATGATCCTCAAAGTGCCTAATAGAAAGGCACTTCAGTAGTCGCTGGGCTTTGGGTCTTTGTAGTGCATGAAGTAATATCTATGTGTTTTCCATGATGTGATCAAATAGCAACAGCAAAGAAGGAAGAGTATTTTCTATGAAGGAATCACGACACTTTAGTCCTTTTTTGAGGTATCTGCTCACATGCCTGAAAACAGCCAGGCTTAAACCTCAGCCTCAAAACTAGGAACTTCAGTTTGAGTCATCAGTGGAACCAAATTGCCTTGTCTCAGCAAGAGGAAGAATGACTTTACAGCAAACTTCATTCAAGGGAAGAATTTGCTTATCTGGCATCACTGAGCAGATGCAGTCTTTCATAATGCCAACTCATATGTCCCTGAAGTAATGTGAGGCAAAATACTTCATTGTCTCTAAATTTATATCAAAAAGGTGTATCAACTCAGTTGCCTTCACTAGCACAGCATGCACCTGATCACCGGTGAGACCTCTCATTTTGTCCATCTCATAAGAGGAGGCCACACTCAGACTCCCCCAAGAGTAGACATTGCAATTACTACCTGCAGTGGTGATGCAGACCAGAAAGCCCAGGAGCAGGCCTTAGATCAATCCTGTAATTACAAAATACCCTCATATTTTGACACCAGAGGAATTGTAATGCCAATATTATGATAGGTGGTAGAATGTAGCTCAAAAGCCTTGACACTCTCCTCTCCAAATCAACCATTTCTTCATGTTTTTCATATAAGAAAACAGACAAGCACTGGGCATATTCCTGTTTTTCCCTTTTTTTATTAGCAGGGCTGACTGTCACTTTTTCCATAATCCTTTCTAAATTTAGCTACATTCACACAATGCAATCACCTCAACAAGACTATTAAAGACAGCAGTATCGCTTCATAACAGCAAAGCCTGGTTTGTTGTGGGGAGTCTTGTTGCCCAAAAGCAAATTTTCCAAAAATGCCTGAGCAAAGAGGAAGGTCTTGGTGACTTTCATGCTCCAAAACAACTTTACTAATAATGTACACATGTCAGGGAGATTTGGCACCCTGAATGATCTGCTCTACAAATATTCAACACTGCTTTAATTTAATTTGTGTCAAAGACCTAGTGGAGTTCAAAAAGCTATCCACAGTTTTAGTTCTTCTACCTTTCAGACAGTCTACTGCTAAGGAGTAATTTCCCTGCACTCTCTCTTTGTGTTATGAACTAGGATTGTTTTCCTCAGTTTTGTTTTTCTTGTTCTCTAGGAACACTTATTGGCAGAAAGTGTCTTTGTTTCTTAGAAGTTCATCAGCTCTCGCCATCTGTTTCTCCCATGATGTCACTGTTGTCACTTTTGCCTCATCGCTATTTCCACGGCAATCAGTCAGAATTGCATGCCTCAAATGTCTGACCTCCACTAGGAATTGAAAACCAAAGCAGAAAGGATATGAAGAAAAAGAGAAAAGAAAAAGAATCAAAACCAAGGGAAAAAATTGCTCAAAATCTGTGACTGCATCTGAATGTGATTTTTCTGCTAAATTTCTGAATTACGGCATTTTATTTTAAGAATGTTTTAAACTTTGCCTCCAAAGAAAACCTGTTCGGATTTACGGACTTTAAGAGGTAGATATTTAACAATGTTTTCATAGCATTTTAAAAGGAGTGGTTTCTTTTCATTTTCATACTCAGACTCCTATAACCTGAACATCAAGACATGGTGTGAGAACTATTGGCACTTTCTACATCATAAGAAAGAGAAAAACTTTTAAGAGAAGGACTAATTTATTTTTCTTAATATTGACACCTCATAAAAATAGGAAAAAATAGTGGCTATGTTAACAACCACTCTGTAAATTTAAACAGGAGACATCTGTAGGTTCTGTAACATATATCAAAATCAAGGAAAACGCCAATGCAAAACTTTGTTGTTTCTTTCTGAGAAAATCTGTCCTGATTACACAATGTCAACAAACAAGGCCATAAACCCAGTTGTATTTTCACTTGGCAGGGCACCTGTAGCATGCGCTTGCTCTTACATAAAGCAGAGCTTTTTAGCCAGTTTTATTGCTCTCTCCAGTATCAAGATGCCCACAACATTCCACCCAGGAGCTCTCCATTGCTTCTGGGGTTGTAACCATGCCAGAAATACCACTGCAAAAAGGAGGGCTTCCTTTCCATACACCAGAAATAATATTTTCCACAGATCCCCAGCTTGCACAGGTTAGTGTGACCACAGGCTCCTTCCTCAGCCCCCTGTAGAGTCTATCATGATGAAAGCCTTTGAAAACGCTTTGTACACTAAACTTCCTGGAGGCCATGGGAGGGCTCAGTGTGGCGTTCTGCAATCTGAGCATCCATCTAAGCGGCCGTGTTCCTCATGGAGCCCCAGCGCTGCGCATGCTGCATATCTGTGCTAGCAATTACTGCAGAGGGGTGCAGCTGAGCCTGAGCTCAACACAGCTGAAGCCCAAGCACTGCCAAGAACAGAGTGTGTTCAGGGCTGTTTTAAGAAGTATGGCTTGCCTTCGTATGCAGGAGCTCTCCCTGTTCTCATTACCTCTCTTGAGTGCCAAAGTCCTCGAGGTAAGCAAGGGACCCTTCTCCTCCCTTGCTCACAGTGAAAACCTCTTGCTTCAGTTTGGAACGTCCTTTAGCTAGAAATTATCTCCCCTAGGTGTTTGTCTGCAACCTCGTACGTCCCAGAGCATATATCCCTATGTGTCTATCCAATGATCTCCAGAAGGAATATTCCTTTTTTTGCTTGTGGAGACATCTCTCACTAGATCTCCACTTTCACCTTCAGGTTGTTTCATTTGTCTTTGATTTTATCTTTTCACCATACCAGAAGGAGATTCCTATTCTCTACATCTCGTATTTGCAGATGGAGACGAATGAGTATAAAGCTTTTCATATGGGTTATGTGTCTGTCTCGTTAGTAACATGCCTATCTTGGTGCATCAGTACAAAGAGGCTATTCTGAATGGATGGTTTATTTTTTTTAAGTGAGGGTGTGGTGGAACAATTTTTGTGCTTGGTGGTTTGCCAGTGTAAGCCAAGCAGAGATAAAGGAGGATGTATTGCCTCTGCATAGTCATCATAACCCCTCCAGTGGCCCTTCCGAGGAGTTCCATGTTCCTCTTGTACAGTTTCAAGCAAGATGCCCATCAGTGCCACCCTCTTCTTCAAACATTACCTGAGCATAACTGATCCTTTTCAGTAGTTATTAATGAACACAGAAGTTCTGAAGGCTGAATCAAAGAAGACCTCAGTAATCTCCAGCTGCATCATCTGTTTCCACATATGCATAATCAGACTTTCGTCGTCCTATTCCATTTTACTCTGTCCCTCATCTTTGGTTTCAGCTGCCCTTTCCCTTATCAGTTACTCTCCCTATCTCAATTTACCCTGGAAGACTGTTCAGCCATCTCACACCATTCACCCTTACATTCCCCAGCTCTACCAGACTTAAAAGTTTATGGCACAGATTTTTCCTCATACGTGCGAACAGCAGTGGGTGGAGTGGCTGCTGAAATCTTACTGGATCTGCAGTATGGGCAGTGTGGTCTGTATGCACTTAAAACAAAATCTTGAGGGAAATTCTGGAGCCAAGCTAAAATGTCAGGATTTTTCTCAGAAGGCCAATAGATTTGCAGTTGAGAAAATGAATCACTGGCACCAAACAAGATAAGGAGGAGATGAGGAAAGTTAGGCTGTTTGCCTAGAAGCCCTTCATACTAATCCTGGCCTTTGACTTTGTGACCTGACAGAGGGACTGTTAATTTGCTTCAAGATGAAGAGGCCGCTTCAGGAGAAGTGAGGAAGACAGAATTTGGCTTTTTGCTTCAACAAGCCTGGCAATGGCCATTTCACTCTCAACTTCACTGACCCAAGTCTGTCTCATCAAAAGAAACCAAAGAGTTCAATGTCTATTCTGGGAAATACAGATGGGAGTGAAGTGAAGGAGGGGGGAGATCTGTTTCCATGGTTTCAAGCTCTTTCTTGATGTTGCTTCCCTCCTGTTACACAGATAATTTTTCCAGTTTCGAGGCTCAGGCACAGCTCTGCCTCCTTCAGCAAGGCAGGGTCTTTCACACCTTGGCAAGTTGTTCACTGAGGGTCATGGCAGGGAAGCCAGTGGTCTGCTCCTGCTCATGTCAGGGTAGGCTCTACCATGTGTTGCACCCCAACTGGCACTGAGTTTTCAGGTTGCTGTGTCCCACTACAACGTCCTCCTTCTCTTCAAGCTGATCATCACACAACTGAAATCTAGCTGGATTTTTCCCTTGGCTGCTCTAAACCATGGGGATACTTGTAGGATAAGCTCTAACCCTCCTCCATCTTTCTTTCCCCAGGACAGGAGGCTTATTACATCCCACTATTTCCCTCTCTTAGCCTTGCTGAAAGGATGCCCCAGCAACCTCATTTCTTCTAGGACATTTTTCTAACTCCCTTAAAGGCTGCATTCAAGTAGGTCCTGCTGGTGGCATGTAGGATGTCCTTCTGGGAGGGGCTGAAGTCAACCCAGCCCAGTGCACTCCCTTCCTACTGGCCTGCAGCAAAGCCTTTTGCCACTTTCCCCCTCGGCACTCCCTCATTCTTCCCCCACCTCAAGCCCCTTTCCCAGAAGATCCTGCCCCAACACAGAGGCAGATACTCTTCCTAGAGACTCTGTAAAGGTAAAGAAATGGACAACTCAGAGAGATCTCTTGCATTACCCTGAGCTGGGGCTGAATTTTCCTGGGCACACCAGCAGCCTGCTTTTTCTAGGAAGAAATTAATGTAGAGAAGCCTAAAGGGATTAAAAAGATAGCCACCTTATCATTAAAATATGAAAATTATTAAGCTTATCTTCATCTTAGGAAACAGGGGAAAAGCAAGGCATCAGTGTTAGGGGCCTACAGTTGAACAAGCTTTGTTTGTAGGATAAATGGCTTTTATTCCTGGTGAGAGACCTAAGCTGTGTTTACAAATAATGCTGATGATCCAGCCCTAAATGTGGTCCAAAAATGCAGCATCCCTACTCCTGGATTGCCTCAGCACTGCATTCCCAGAGGCAGGGAGAAGCAATAAATCAAGAGTAGCAATCCAAAACATGATACAACTTTTGAGCAATATTTTCTTGTGCCTTGTGGTATGTAGAGGACTTGCTGTCTCCACATCCCCCTAGCAATTGCTCTGGTAACAAAAATATTATTGTCTACACTGTCATGGACAATAAAGACCCCTCAGGCTCATTGTTTTAATGTCGGGATTTAACCCAAGTATCCTTAACACGCCTCTGCCTCTAAATGCTCTGATTCAGTGACTTGGCTGTGAGGTGGTGAGTCACTCCCTTCCATCTGCTGCTTGGGTCAGCCCTGCAGGTGGGACAGAGGTGATGCGAGGGCCTCGGGCTGGCCTGTGAGACAATGGCAAGTCACACCCCTCCGGAAAAGAGTGCTTCAGAGCCCTTTGGAATAGAGTACTTGTGAGGTGACCAGTGTGTCTCCTTCGTGCTCTTGCCCAACCCGCGGTTCTGCTCCGACGGACTCCATCTCACATCCATGAGTTCCTGGGTTCTGTGTCTTCTGAACCCTAGAGGGTACTAGAGAGCAATATTCAGCTTCCTGAGGAGCAGGACACTTGCCTGAGGTCCCAGAGGTTCTTCTGTGAAACTAGGGAGCAGCCTTATGTACTTTGGAAGTGCCTTGGAGGCATCAGGGCCTGCACATCCCTCTCATTCACCATTGCTCTCTGAAGAACCCAAGCAGGGACCAGTCAGTGCAGGGAACATGCAGAACCTGGCAAAGGATGTATTTCCCTCTGGAGTGTCAAGACAAGCATGTTTGGGCCCCAGTGAGGACAAAAGGATGCTAATGCCTCCACCTGTCAGCACCACTCTAATCACCAGAAGTCCTTTTGGTACCAACTCCACTGCTTTACCAGACACATGGCTCAGATATTGTGGTGGTGGGTGAAAAGAAGAAAAGACATGGGCAGACCAGACAATCTGTACCACATTATTGCAGCCCTCAGAGCAGTGACTGTAAATATTTCAGCACGCAGAGTGAGCACATACCCTGCCCTGCCTGGAATCTTAATGCAGAATGGGATCATCCTGAGCCCATCCCATCTAGGGACTCACCCAAGTTTTAAATGCTCTGTGAGTTCAGACACAAGAGAAGCATTTCTGCCCTTTCTGCTTTGCCCCACTATGACAAGAGAAGAACAGCAGAGACTGAGTAGGAAGTAAATCAAGTAGACTTCACCAAATGATGTTTCGAGTGGAATGACCAGTCTTGGTTTGTTTCTGCCTCTTGGACCGTGCAGAGCCGTGACATCAGTAAAGCCCTTTTGCTTCTGGAGGCAGAAGCAACTCTCCTTCCTGACAAGCCAGGATGACAGATGTTAGCAGTGCTTTGGAGCATGCTGGCCATTTGCCAGCTTCTTGAGGTTGGCATGCTAATTACACCTGAGCATAGAGAAGATTTGAATCAAACTTAACCACTCAGTTATAACTTTCTACTTGGGCAGCAAAGGCATGCAAATTTCACAAAGCATAGGTCAAAACAAAAAATATGCTTTCAGAGCAGCAGGAAAAAAACCTAAACAACTTTCTAAAGAACCAATGAGTCCTTTTCAAAACCTCACTCCTATCTTAGAACACTAACAAAGGTCTCAGCCTCAAGGTAGAAATGGATATGTTGCTGAACAGCTCTAAACAGTTCAGCAAAGCGATCTTGATGTTCCCTGTACCATTCAGCAAAACTGCTGCTGTCACCTTGGTATTGCCTGAGACTTTGAAAGAAAAATGAGACATTACTATGCAGAAGTAGTTTTTTAAAAAGTCACAATGGCTTTTTTGTCATCTTGCAAGCGAGACAAGAAATAACTCATCCTTTGGCCCTGAAATTTATTAATGCAATATTAACGTACAATTTCAATGCTTGTAAAAAGCCAGATGACAATATGGTATCTTCAGATATTTTATTCTTCCATCATTACAAAACAATAAATTCTACCAAAAATCTATGACGCTCCTGGCAATCATTGACTGTGCTATTAGCCTACAAAAGGTATAAGACTTCCATGATCAGCTCTCTGCTATCTGACAGACTTCACTGTGTGAGCAACCATTGAGGATTTACTGTTTCTCACATCCGTCACCTAATGTACCTGTTTGTGGTCACCTGGATCAAGTGTTTCTGCACCTGCACAGCTCAAGGGAGAACCTACTAAGAAGTGTCCAAACTCCAGCAAGCTCCCCAAGTCATGCTTCATACAGCCATCCCCACCCATATCACAGAATCACCAAATCACAGAATCATTAAGGCTGAAGGATATCATTGAGATCCTCTGGTCCAACCATCAATCCATTACTGCCATTATCACCCCTAAACCGTATCCCCAAGCACAACATCCAGACACTCTTGAACACTTTCAGGGATGCTGACTACACCACCTCACTGGGCAACCTATGTCAATGCTTAACTGCTCTTTCAGTGATTTTTTTCCTAATATCTAACCTGAACCTCTCCTGTCGTACCATAAGGCCATTTCCTTTCATCCTTTCACTGGAGTCATGGTAGAGGAGATCAACCGTCACCTCACTGTAGCCTTCTTTCAGGTAGTTGTAGCAAACAATGAGGTCCTCCTGAGTCTCCTTTCTTCCAGACAAAACAACCCCAGTTCTCTCAACCATTCCTCACAGGACATGTTTTTCAGACCCTTCAGCAGCTTCATTGTCCTTCTTTGGACAGAGCAGAGAGCCTGCAAGTCAGCACACACATGGTCACACAGTCACTGAAACCACGCCCTGGTGAAGAAAGCCAAGTAGACCAGTCTAGGCTTAGGCCCAGACACAAATTTAGGGGACACACTCCCTACAAAACCATGGGAAAGGCAGCAGCTACCCTGATAGCATCAATCAAAGCTCAGGTTTTCAACAAGCTTTTAAAATTACCAGTCCTCCTGCACTAGCACTGAGATGAAGGCAGATTTAGAAGCTATTTATTGGACTTCAGGTTCTGTTATCACTCCATTAAATAAAAAAAAAAAAATTTGGACATGATCACAGTCAGCTATTTGGCTTTTGCTGTGCATACACAGGGAAACTTCCTACTAACTTCTTGCACTGTCATCAAATACCAGGAATTTGTTCCTTTCCCCTGAACTAGGCTCAGGCTTGAATTCTCAATTCATAGACTTTGAACTTGATTCAGGGTAACATTGTTTTAGCTGAGGTTCACAGCCCCTTAAGGCCATAGAGGGCCAGCCAGAACATCTCATCAAACCTCATGGCTGCCTCCAGGCCACAGACTTCAGCAGTTCAAGAGCTACACTTGCATTCAGCAAAGCTCTGCTAGCAGTACCAGGAAGATCTCCAAGATTTAGGTGGGGGTTTTTTGTTTGGTTTTTTTTCTTTGTTCCTGGTTTTTGGGGGGTTTTGGGGAGTTTCTTGGTGAGGTTTTTTGTTTGTTTGTTTGGGTGGGGTGTTTTTGTTTGTTTGTTTGTTTTTGGTGGTGTTTTTTGGGGTTTTTTTGGGGGGGTTGTTGGTTTTTGTTTTGGGGGTTTTTTCTTGGTAAAGAGAAGGTAAGATATTTGTTAGGTGGCAGGTTTGTGGGGTTTTTTTTGTTTGTTTGTTTGTTTGGTTTGTTTTGTTTTGTTTTTCTAATGCAGCTTTAAATGAAGCCACACAAAGACAGAACTATGGTAAAATCTCCATCATTCCAGTCCTTACACCCTATCTGAGTAAGGACAGGCCAGACCATTTCCAGTTGCTCTTCTGGGTCTCAACACAGGGCTTGGGATGAAGCTTCTCAAGCCAGTGATTCTGCCATTTCTGGAATACTTCCTCCTGCCCCTACTCCTTCCTCACTGGTGAACCCACAAGAAAAAATGACACCTGAAAAAAACATTTCTGAACATTAGTTATCCAGTCCTAACAAAAAAGGCTGAAATTTTCCATGTAATTGCAACCAAGAGGCTCTGTTGTAAAAACTGAGCTCATTCATAGGGAGAAACAAAGGGGGAAGCTGTCTACAAAAAACAATTCACAGAGCACATCTCCGTCAGCTTTGGGCCTCTCCACAGACCTTCGTTTTGGTACCCATTTACACAGGGTGTTCCCAGGAAACCTGTAGGGGAGAATGGAGAGAGAGGTGAGATGACCTCTGCTCACATGAAGGCATGAGGCAGGAACTACATGAGGATTTATGACACACTTTGTTTTCTTGCTTTCACCATCTTCAGAGATTCAAACAAACTGTCTAGCTAGTATGAATGCTCATGGTCAAATTCCTGTGGGAAATATTCTTGCTGAGTCAAGCTGGCGCAAAAACAGAAATTCTGCTTTGTGGGAAATTCCAGGACCTCTGTTTTCTCTCTAAATTAATCAAAAAAGTCAGAAATCAAATTTTGTTGCAAAATGTAATTTCCAAGTATTTTTCTTGAATATTTGGAAGAAAAAATAGGCCAGTCTGAGTTTTACAAGCCACAGCTCTGTGAGATGTGTGCCAAGTATAAAACCATTTGGATTTTTCTGTCTATGATTCCAAAAGCCACATCACACTGCAGTAAACAAGTGCAGCCACAGAGACAGTGCTTCTTACAGCATCAGACTGCTCTGCAGAAAACACAGTCTCTGTGCAGGCAGTGTCTACAACCTTCCCCTAGCAGACACACCAGGCTGGGAGGAGAACCTTTTCCCTGCAGAGTCATTTGTTGGGCTCTCCTCTGATATCTGTGCAAGGTGAAAGTGTGTTTACTGTTTACATTGTGAGTACTTTCTCCTTCCATTGTCATTACCTCTCCCACACACTGTGTGTGTTCCAGTGACATGCAAAGGAAGCTACAGCTGACAAAGGAAAGGGACAGGCTCTCAAGATCTCCCCAGAGCCTTGAAACAAAGGCTATTATAAGGAACTATCTGTGCTTCTTCCAGTGTAGAGTGCTGGCACACCCACACAGCAGCTCCTGAAGCCTGAATGCTGTGATCCTGTGCAGCATCAGTGAGGCTTGGAGCAGATGGGCTCATGTAGCACACACTGGACTGAGTTCATGAGGCTGAGTGAGGAGGACTTCAACACCACATGCTTTCTCTGCAGTGAGAAAAAGGCGTAGTGGTCAGCAGCAGATGGCTTCATGAGGTGGTGCTGAAAGGACAGACCCTTTCCAGCGCAGTAGGACATGGGACCACAGCCTCCAAAGCCCAGGGTGCAACAGAGGTGGGAAGAGGGACAGAAATAGACCAAGACCTGATGCTGCTCTTGTGTGCCAGAGCTGCACAGACTTTCTCTAAATCAAGCCAGAATCAAGCAGAGATTCCATTAAATAAGGCAGTCCAAGGACAAGGTCTCTCAAAGTGCTCCAATATCAGGGACAAAAGATGGTTTAACAGAAGTAGGATGAAAGAATTGTTCTATTATATCCAACAAGCACCTCCTGCTTCCAGACTGCTCTGTGGCATATTTGTAGCAGCAGCATGATGGGGAGACTGCAAATGCAGATGTTAAAAGTTACACTATGAGTTGCAGGAGGACTTTAGCTACTTTAGGCAGTAAATTTACTGAGGACTGACTGGAACACAAAGGAAATGGTGTGTGTGGGCTCTTCACTGGCAGGCAGAAACAAGAAGCATAACAAATCGCTGCAAACTCCTAATGGGAATTAGTAGACAGAAGGGCTGCAAGGCATAGACATGGAGAACATGAAAGGCAAGAAGCAGGGCCTAGGAAACCAAGTAACTGCATTATTTCTTCTTGAGCTGGAGTATGAAGTTCCCATCTTGTAAAGGTGCTGTGTCATTCATCATTCACCTTCAGTGTCTGTAACAGGAAACAATACAACAACAAGAAGAGATTTCTAACTGTAGATACTCCTGTCAGGGTGCTGTAGGGTTACAAACACAAGCCCTGATTCTACTATGTGTTTCTCACAGGTGCTGTCCCCTCCTCCACCTCCAGATGTGGTTCGGTTAACTCAGCTGTGCACTCATAAACTGCTCTTTACAGGACCAGGGCCAGAGTTTTACCAGCAAATTCAGTTTTGGGAAGTGACTTTTTGTGAGGCTTAAAAGATCTGGAAGGGAAGAGGTGTGAAACTTCCAAAAAGCTTCATCATTCTCACTAATTCCCCCAGACAGCAGAATGAAAGGCCAAGTGACCTGATCTCTCCTCCTTCCTTCTACACAGATCAAGAAACAGCAACAGCAACATGCCAGAGTGGTTAGAGTGACCTGTGGTTGCAGTTATAAGGAGTAGTGAATTTCCAGGAGTCTTTCACAGAGCCATTTACTAAGAGGTTTTTAGGGACAATACCCTACCAAAACTGAGGTACTATAAAAAGAATAAAATGAGGAAGAATATTGCAGAGTGACAGTCATGTGGTGCAAAGGGCTAACACCAGCCTAATCTGGCATTTTAGCTCCCTTTGAAGACATGTGGAGTACTTTGGGCCTAAGAGAGATGTCAATGGACTCCAGCATGGTGCTATTTTCTTTGAATAGGAGAGAATTCCCACAAACAAAAAACAGACTGTTACAGAAAATTTCCTAGCTCCACTACCAAACCCTGGAGGGGAAAAGAAATAAAAAATAGTAGGACTGGCAGCATACTATGAGATTTTCCCCAGTTCTTCTACTGCAAGATCCAACCTTTAGGATGCCCAGGGTTTATGCCAGCAAGTGTTCATCCACATGATGGAGTTAACTCATGTAGTTTAGTGTCCAGCTTCCCTCTCCATTAGCTGACTTCGCAGAACAGCAACTGTGCCTTACTGGCTCCTCTTCAAGCTTTGGGGGGCATATCCCGCAGCCCCATGTGCTGCGCAGGAAATGGTATGGCTCTAAAAACCCTTTCCCAGAGGACTGGGAGGGGAGATGTCTGTCTGACCCAGAGGAGGAAAGAGAGCTCCTGGAGGACTTGGCAGCATGGGAGAGGGGGTAGCTGCGCCCACTTTGCAAAGCAGTTATGTTTGCAGAGCAGCCTTGACATTGCACTCTAGCCTATCTCCTCAGCTGGCCAGCCAACTTGAAAAGCATCTTCGATTTACAGGGATGTGGGTGTGGATAAGACACAAGTTACCAGCAACAGTGAAGTTATAATCTCATTAACTCTGCAGTGAACACCCATGCTAAAGAGAGAGGCCAAGGAGGCAGGATGAATCCAAAAGAGGAATAGAGCAGTCAGGCTTGTAGTACTGGTCCAGTTGTAGCTTTCCCGTTCTTTCCCTTCACACATACACCCAGTGATCTCATTGCCAACTGCACAAAGTGAGGGCAGGACATGGTTTTCCTGCCAGCAGCAGGACACAGGATCTCAGAAGCAGGACCCCTTCCCCCCTCCTGTGTTGCAGCCACTCATCCCTCCTCTGTCTCCAGCCTGAGACCCTGCAGCTGGGCCCAGAGCACACAGCCAGAAATGGAAGTTGTCAGTGCAATCATTGTTGGTTTCACAACCTCCTATTACTGCAGCTTTACAGTTTATTTGCTCTGTGTGCCAACAAATGTGGACCCATGTACTGTTCCTGTGGATATCCATGCATTTGTGTGTCATGCCACCCCCTTCCTAAAGTAGAGGAGAATGTCAGGCCTGTGAAAAGGTGATATCCATGGTTTGGCTGCCTCACATTTCATGGTTACTCTGTGTATCAAATGGGCATGGGAAATTCCTGCCAGGCTCAGGCAACAAGTTTCTCTCTTGGCTAATTTTTAATGGCAAAGGTTTTGTAATCACCATCTGAGCCTGAGGAGCAGAAATTCCTGAGGGGTAATTGGCTTTGTCGGTCTGTTGGGCGCACTCAGCCTTGATCTCTTCAATTACTGTACGCATGTCCCTACTGTCACGCTGACAGTGAGAGCCAGTGAGGACAAGCCTGCCAGCTCCATGGATGGGTGCGTGTCTTCAAGCAGTGCAACTGCCCTGGCAGCTAATGCAGTGCACGAGGCATGGGGCAAGGCTAGGAAGAACCAACACTAAGCTTGGTGGGAGACACTTCAGGAAAAAGATCACTGAGGAGACCGGGCCTGTGGGGACAAGGGGAGAAATGAAGTGGGCCTCCAGTTAGTCTCTTCTACCACTTGACTCACAGGTTGCTGACCACAAGCTTCTCCACTTGCCACCACACAGGGCACATCGTTCTCACTGTCAGCAAGGAAAACACTCCCAACAGAAACTCAGATTCAACCGAAAAAGTTGAAGTCTGCACATGCCAGGGTGGCTTATTTTGGATGACTTTTCTGACAGCAGAGCAGCACATTATCATAAGATTCTTGCCTGCATTACTGTATTGATGGGAGGGACAGGATGACTTTTCCTTCCCTTAATTAATGGGGTTATGCAGGCAAAAAATTGTCAGGAATGGACAAGGCTGATGACCCCTTAATGCTGCCTCATCAGCACACAGCATTTAAAAGATGTGTATGACATTGAAGCATGTTTTGAAGCTCCTCTGTGGGGCCCAGGAGGGTTACACATAGGCACAAATCTTCAGGCCTAACATCTGTTATATCAGATTACACACTGGGGTCTTGGACACAACGAAGGAGTGAGGATACATGTGCAAAATCCTCCTCATGCACCCCACGTCTTCATCATGGTCTAAACACTACATTTCTCCACATCACCCCTACTCTATCTCTGTCCCACCAGCCCCACGTGCTGTTCCCATCTTGCTCTATCTTCTTCAACTCCTTCCAACAGCAAACTCTCTGCTACTGCCTTTACTCCTCCAGCCCTCAGGTCTGTCACCCATTCTCAGATCACCCCAGGAACCACTGTTCCTACAGCAGTGGCCAGTAAGTTGCTCTCCTGCTCCACTGTCCTGGAGTTCAGCACAGGCAACTTTCACTCCCTCATCTCCTCTAATTGCGGTCAGCACCCCCACAGGCTGGGGGAACTCGTAAATACCACGGTCTTGTGAGGGAGTCTTCCATCCAGTAATTGACTACACTTTCCAGATGCTCTTCCAGCAAGAAATTAAAAAGCAATGTGACCCTTGTCGAGGGTGCAGGCACCCCCCGCAATGCAAACACCCTCTCCCAGGAAAGCCCTGTCCCCACAGACATGAGGCTGGCTGAGCTGGCAGGAGCCACAGTGACTGGAGCCACTGGGGGGGCTGAGGGGCCATAAATCAGGCCTCTCCTGGCCCCCACTCTCCCTCAGACCCTTATCAGCACCAGTCAGTATGGTGGGCACTACAGGAGGGATGTGAGCAGAGATAAGGGCCCCACTGGGGCAGACGCTGCTCCACTGGGAGTCTCCAGACCCTGCAGGCACACGGGCTGGCTGGCGGTGCCCAGCCCATTCCTCTGGGGCAGCAGGCCTGGCACAGGGGTCTCCTCTTTCCCCCCGCTGCCAGCCCCGGCTCTTGACAGCACTGGGGGCTGCAGTCAGAGTGTCCAGCTCAGCCTGCACCTCAGCAGACCCCTCAGCTTAGCCTGAGTGGGCTGTCACTACCCCCTCCCAAGGCACCCTCATCCCCTCTCCCCTTTATCACATGAGAAGCAGCCTTAATGAAGAGACTTAATGAAATATAAGCTGGGAGCTTTGCACTTGACGAGCAAAACAGCCTCAGGTTGACACTGTGCCCAAGTACCAAGGTGCCCCTTCCCAGCCTTGGCCATGGGAGTCATACTGAGTCCCAGAGGACCTGTCTTGCTGGGGGCCATTCTGGCTGCAAAACCCTTTCCCTCAGCACCCCAGCAGTGCCATCATATTCCAAATGAGCATCTGCACCCTCCAGGAATGCTGTGATGGGAGAGGAGGTGCAGCTGAGTGTCTCTCTTGCTGCAGCCCTGATTCTTGGCCCAGGCTCCAAAACACGTGCCACCATGTGGCTGAGCTGACACCTCGCTAGGTTTGCAAGAGGCCAAAGAATTGGGATCAACATGGGGTGCAGGGCAAAGAGGTGTAGGGGCACAGTTCAGTCAGGGAAGGGTCAGGGAAAACAGAGGTCCTCAGCAAGACTGCCAGCAACCAGCAGAGTCTGGAGCAACTTGGGGCCAGGGCCAAGGGATCAGAGGAGGGAGGCTTTGGGGAGGGAAACATGCCCTCTGTGTGCTGGGCTCCTGCACCCCCTACTCCCCCAGCACAATGACCTCCAGGGCAGAAATGACAGTCTCCAGCTGTAGGGCTCTCAGGCAGGGGAGGGGGGAAATCCAGTCGGAGGGAGGGCATTCTCCAGCACCAGCATGGAGTGGAGAGGCTCACTCCTGTCCTGCCATAGTTGGTGGCTGGGAAGCAGAAGTCAGTGCTGGTGAGGGGAGGTAAGACCAGTGACAGTCCCTGCAGAGCAGACAGGACTCCCTGTGTGGGACACAGAGGGAAGTGCCTGGGAAGCACCAGTGATTCACAGCATCAAGGGCAGGAACAGATAAGTGGTTGAAAGGTCTCCCACCCTGCTAATCCTGCTTCCTTTCGATAGCTTTAAATCCATCACTTAAAAATTCAGAGTTTCTCAGTTGGAGAGCTGGGTGGCCTACAGGATGAATGGAGCTCTTCACCCCTGGGGCAGCAGGGAGACTCCAGAAAACAGGGCCAGGAAGGTGCTGGCATGTTAGCACGTATCTGGGTTATAATTTACACGCATACGCCATACGTTTTCTCCCATTAGCATCTTGGCTTGGAAGACACTCAGTCTCCTTTCACCCCTGAAGGAACTGACCTCATTAGAAAGCACTCAGAAGTCTTCATGGTTGCCTGCAAAAGAGAGGCAGCTACACCTAAACCAAAGCCTTGAACATCAGGCTCAAGCCTTGAACATACTTGAACTAACTCCCCTTTGATGGAGTTAGAAAGATGCCACTTTTCATTGTGGGCAATCTACACGTGGCCAATTTCCCTGAGGGGACACAGCATACAAAGACATCTTTGCTGTGATTTCAGTGACCTCAGGTGGCATGCAATAGGGATCATTTGTGTTTGCATATTTAAAATAACACCTATGAGAGATTGCCCAAGGGTTGAGTGAAGATCAATTAGCTGGTAAGAGAGAAGTCTTTAACTTCATGGCTAGTCCACATAAACTGTGGCCTTGGAGGCAGTTAAAAAGGGATTGAGACCATGCTTAAGTATGGTTTTACTATCGTCACTAGCACCGTTCACACTGAGTTTGACAAATACTGTCCCTGTCCTGCGCTCCTCAAGGAAAGGTGTAACCATTTCAGAACCTGCATATAAGTCTCAGAGATAGGTGAGGTCCTCAAGGATCAAACCAGCAGTCCTAGCTACACAGAAGGGCTTTGCCTCTGTGTGGACTTGTCTCCATGCAGCTCACCCCACCATTCTGGAAGGCTACAGTCCCATACCATCCCTTCCTGTCTTTTTCCACTGTGTTTCTACCATCTCCACTTAATGAGTGCTGTAAAACCAACTCCCTGATCTCTGTGGACAGGCCCAGGATTCCAGGTGGAGAGCTGGGGGTAGGAGGGTTGCTGAGTCAGTATATTCTTCCAGATCTCCCTCCTGCACACTCCTCCACACAGAAATATCCCTGCTCCTATCAGCAGTTTTGGAGCTGACGTCCTTTGTGACGCAGGTAACATCCACAGGGGTAACAAGGAATGATTTCCCCCCGCTGGGCTCCTGGACCGTGCCTGCCCCAGCTGGGGAGACCTCACACTCATCTCCTTGCTGCTGCTCATGGGATGCTGCTGAGTCACCTTGGCTCGAGGAAGCTCAGGCCAGGTGACAAAGTGGAGCAGTGCAGATTTAGACCCACCCAGAGAGCTGCCCTTTGAAATTCTGCTCCCCTGATCCCAGCAGCCAGCGTTTTCCTTCCCTCAGGCTGTTAAAAAGCCATACTGCTGAAAGTCCTTGCATGCCCTCTTGACCAGTATGTCCAAGCACTGAAACCAGTACTGCAAATGTTGAAAATGCTGGAGCTCAAGCCCACACTCCTCGACTGGTGCCTCCATCACATCACAAAGAGGACTTGGATCACTTACAGGAAAAGTGGACTGTATGTAGTAATTGTTCCAGGAAAGGAGCAAAAAAAAACTCTCAAGGAATGGCCTCAAATGCAGCCTCACTATCACGCCAGCAGGTATCTACTGCTGGAAAGGTGTTTCCAGAGACTCCATCTCATTCCTTGTCTGGATTTGACCACATGAGAAGCTTTGCAGTAGAAAGAAACCAGGCACTGTAGGACGGGGGCAAAGGGAATTCACATGGTGAATGCCTAAAGCAATGAGCTGAAGTGCTTTCTTGCCTTGGTGCTTAGAGTCAAAGCTCTCTGACTAGTTAGGTGCTAAACTCCCTCATCAGCCCCAAGCTATAGCCTCTGGTCAAAAGCAACCCCCACCACAGTGAGAGAAGCAGGTTCAGCTGTTCTTTAACTTCCTTCCTTCCTTCCTTCCTTCCTTCCTTCCTTCCTTCCTTCCTTCCTTCCTTCCTTCCTTCCTTCCTTCCTTCCTTCCTTCCTTCCTTCCTTCCTTCCTTCCTTCCTTCCTTCCTTCCTTCCTTCCTTCCTTCCTCTTCCTTCCTTCTTTCCTAGAGGTGTTACCTGTCGTACATCAACAGCTGCAGGAGGGGACAAGCAGAGAAAGGGACACGAGAGTTCTGCTTATCTCTCCCGGAGAGTATTTCTCACCTCCACTCTGTTCTTCTCAGCTGCCCGGGAGGCAGCCCTGTCGCCAGAGACAGCGTCTGGCCGGCTGTTGACAAAGTCACAAGAGATGTGGAGTGCACATGGAGATCAAGGCAGGGCTGACACAGGCTTTAAGCTCATTCTCAGTGCTCTACTCATCAGAGAAAGGAGGCGGGGGTTGGGAAGGGGAGAAGACTTGTCTTCTGCACTGTGTTGAGACCCAGGAGCAAACCTGGGCTCCTCTGGTTCCCCATGCCAGCTGCTCTCAGCTACTCACGGTTCCCTGCCCCATCCCAGAGACAGCACAGGGTTGACAGCCGGAGGCATCACTCCATGACCTTTGCAGAGAGAGCAGAAAATGTTTTCCTCATATTTAAGTAGTGCTGTCAAAAATTGGTGGAAGTTCCTGTGTTAAACACACCAAGGTTTTGCTCCCAGACTTGAAAGGGAAGCAAGCTCTTCAGGATAGGCATCCACAAAGCATGCTGTCTTCCTTCCGACTCTTCTGCTCTCCTATTGCAGGGTTCCTCGTCTCGATGATTCCTCATCCCGATACTTATCTGCTGAATTTGGCATCAACCCTTAGATCTGAGCCTCTGCCCACGATCCTGCTGCACCCCTGTTTGCAAAGGATCATGATGATATACACTGCAACTGCCTGGCAGAGGAGGGCAAGTTCGCATTTGCCTGGCAGTTCTCATGCACACATCTCGACTGATTGCAAGTGCTCATCCGTGCCTCTCTTTAGCACGAAGTTCACGTGCCAGGAGGGGTTTGCCCGTTTGCACAGGCTGGGGCCAGAACCACTGCCAACACCTCCAGCAGCAAGAGCAAAGCTGTTCAGAGTGCCCCCTCCCCGCATCCTCCCAGACATCCAGGTTCTGTTGCCCCTACTCACAGCCCCCAGCTGCTTGTACCACCTGCCCCCTTCATGTCCCAGTCTGCCCTTACAGCTTACTTCAGCTAGGTGGGAAACTCAGGTGTGTTAGGTGCACTCAGAAACCTCCCACGTGCATTGCAGCCTCCCAAGTACTTTGTGCATTGGTCTCTGGGTGCTAGCCCCTGGTAAGATTTCAGGGGAACCTGGTGGGCTCCCAGGACTGAGCACACATCCCTGGCCCTAAGTAACTGCTGTCCTTGCCACTTGGGCAGGTTGAGATGAATTAGCAATAACACTTCGATACTGGTGTATCCTTTAGAGGGTATCCTTCCTGCTATAGAAACGTTGCTTTCAAAAAAGCATCCTCTACCTCTATACGTATCAATTTCATTGTGAGACTGACAAAATAAAGGCCAGCTTAGCCTGAAATAGCTGCATTTTTAATGATGCTCCACTCTCATTGAAGACAATAATGAATCCCATCCCCTGAGGGGCAGCAGAAATGGTGCTGAAGATCTGGCTAGCAGTGCTGCCGGCAGCCCCAGACACGCAGCGATGTGGATGCAGGACGGCTCACTGGGAGGGAAGAACAAGTAGGACTTCTCCTTCCTTGACGCTCTGTCTCCACCTTTGTGTTGCAAAAACAAAGGAGTTTTGGGCGTGATCCCGCCCTGAGCCCAGCGGCAGCTTTGGCGGTTGCGTGCACAACGTGCTCGCTCCTGGTGCTGTTCATGGAGGAGGAGGATGTCTGTGCCATGGGCACGTTCCTCGGGCCCCGAGGCACCATGCTTCTCCCTCTCCAAAATACACATGCCTGCACCACCTCCCATATGCCGGCAGCAGAACAGCTGGTGGAGACTTTTCCATGCTGCAAGCCAGGTTGGATGAGGAAGGCTGGGCTCTTCTCAAGGTGTCCAACTGCCTCCTAACATGAAATCATGAAGCTGATCGATGCAGATGAGCACGTAGAACAGTGTGTTCTGTCTCAGCCTGACTAAAAGAGTTTATGGTTGACAGCCAAACCTGGATTGACCTCTTCAAAGATTACCCCAGGGTGCAGGAATCTTCTTCTCTAGAAGATCTCTTCTGTCTCATTTTATTATTTTGACCCTTATAGCAATATCCAACTAAGCCCCTCAGGCTGGAAATCAAGGGGCTGCACTTTTCCTTGGTGGTCAGTGGAAGCAAAGAACAAGGAGAGCCATGTACTAATTTACTTTGCAACCTAGAACACAGGGTCAAGGATCCCACCACCAAAAAACAGGAGGGCCACATCTGTATGATGGAGGGCATAAGGTATCAGAGTAGGAAGAAAAATCCCCTGACTCTACTTACACATGCATGCTTAACTAAAAAACCACTATCAGAGCAAACTGTGAAGACCCCAGGCCTGAAGGAATGGAGCTATGGAGCTATAGTAGTAGCTCCATCCAATTTGGCTCCCATGACAGGAGAGGAGCCTGTGGCAAGCAAGATGGCAGAGCCTGCCAGAGCCAAGCTATACAGTAACATCAGCTATCAGAAGCAGAGCCTCCGGCTCTGGGCTGTTCAGTCTAGGCTGCCTTTTTTTTTTTTTTTTTTTTTTTTTTTTTTTTAAGTCTCGCTCTGCTTCTTCCAAACTACTGACTCTGACAAGAATTCTGGACAGCCTGCTAACTGTGTGCTAAGTTTGGCCTGAAAGCATATAATCCTAATGAGAATAGAAAGACCTGACTCCCTTTGGGAGCTCCTGCTACACTTCAAAGGATCCAGGACTTACCAAGCGTTTTTGAAACACATCCATGACTTCTGGCCCACTTTCTGATTGTCTCTGAGGAGGGAAGGCTGTGTGTATGCCTGGGAAGTGGCACAGGCTAGGAGAGGAAAGCGAGGGGTGTGTTCAGTGGGAGCAGAGTGGGAGACATAGGGTTTTGCATGCAGTGGTGGAGGCAATGAGTTTATGTGCAAGAGGGGACCAGGAGGATCAGGAAGGATGGATAAAAGTTTTCTTCTTGTTGCTGGAGAGTACAGATGGCATGGTGGACATGAGAGGGTGTAACAGGAAGGAAAAATAACCATTAGTGTCCAAAGGGAAAGACTTGACAACAAAGAGAGGTGCAGAGCTGGGAAAATAGGACTGGGTATCAAAGGAGGTCTACAGAGAGAAAAGACAGCCTGGGAGCACACACATGCATGCTGAGTTGGGACTTGGGATTCTTCATTTGTCCACTTAGAAAAAAACCCCTGGACCTTGCAATACTATAAACACCTCTCCCAAAGGGAAGTGCTCACTAGGGCTGGAGAGGATCTATGAGAGCAGGCTCTCTCATTCAAAACTCTTTTCACCTTGTAATGGTTTTGCTGCATATGTCAGAAGGAAGCACGTATGTGCCCGTTTCACAATGGACACTGCCACACAGGTATTATTACTAGCTCAGGGTATCACATGAACTGAGACCAAAGGGGAAACAAGAGAGCTGGGAATGCAAGATCCAACTGGACAGAAAACAGCAGAGGCCCTCTTTGTATCCCTTCTGACTTGTCAGATCTAACTTTGCCCGAGTCAGGGCTGCACATGGATGTGCTGCTGACAGAGCATCAGGCAGGTGAAAGCCTGGTGCAGTGCCAGGAAGTATGTGTGGCATATTGCTAATGCAGAGAGGGGCTATCACCCTCAAAGGCATCACTGGCATTTCAGTTCCTGATCTCTCACACATTAATACACATCTGGCCATCCTGGTGCTAGAGTGCCTTATGTGGAAAGGCAACAGCAATGCATTTATCACAATGTGCAGAGATGCTCACCTGCCTGCCAGCTGCTTGCTGCTGCTCTGCTGACTTGCATCATTACTCTCTCCTCATGAGCATTAGCCTTTTTGACATCAGTCAACAGCAGTCATAGCTGTTACTTAATGACTTGCTCCACAGGAGCTGCTTGCCCAGAAATACAGAGGCAATGGCCTGTCTTCTTCACTCTCCATGCTGCCAGACTGCATCTCTGGGGAGGCCTCAGCCCCACCACCCACTCCCCACCTCCTGGCAGCACCGAGGTGGGTGGTAGCATTTCATCTCATGCATAAACACTGCTGCTATTCAGTGCTCAGAGCTGGCAAGACCAGAGTGTACCACTGGTCTGTACCCCAGATCATAAGACCCAGCCCTCTTACCAGCCCAAGAGCGCAGAGGCACACACATACACCCTCTCATCCTGGCCCAAGCACAGCCTCCAATGCAGATGTGCTCTCCTACCCAGCACTCACACACAATGGGAATGGTCTTATTTAAAAAGCTGTGGACAGAATGAATCACAGCTTCCCTCAGGTCTCATCTCTGGCCCTTCCCAATGAGATGAGATTGGCAAAAAGAAAGCAGCCCACCACCCAGAGCTGCCTGTTAGCTTTATGCAGCACCAGGGGGAAACACCCTGCTTGCCACACTGGGACCAGGCTCACCCCAATAAAGAAGTGGAAAGAAAAAGCACTCCATCGAGAGAGTAAAACAGCCCTGGATCCACACCAGGGTCTGCCAAGGAATAGCAGTCTTGAAGTTACAGGCCATGCAAGAAGCTGTGAATATTGAGAGATATAGGCAATGTTACAGCAGTTAGGGAAAACAGATCTTTGCCAAGGGAGCAGCCAAACGTTTTCCCCAGGACCCAGCAGTGATGATTGTGTCTTGCTCTGAGCTCGTCTGCTCTGTCCTAGAGAATGTAAGAACTAGCACCTATTTTACTTGTCTCTCCCAGTTCTGGTTTCAATTGCTTGTAACTTTCCACTATCACCACTTGGGCTGACATTTTCCAGGCCAGGCATCTGCCTTAGCCTGTTACAAGAAAAAGAGGAGAAAAAAAGGAAAACAACCCAACAAAAATATGCATGCACATTTAGAGATTTTGATCATTTTCAGAGTACAAGAAGGAAAAGAGGTTCTCTTGTCCATGCTAAAAAAAATCAACACTTAAAACTTGTTAACTGAGAATTTGCAGTCTAAAGCAAGAACTTGAAATTAGGCAAGAGAAATGTCTAGCTGCCAAGAATATGTCTTTGCTGTCCCCAAGAAAAATATCCCTGAATTTTGATCCAGTTATGAGCTTGATACTCACATAGAACAGATTTGGCAGAGTTGGCGGCTCTACTGCTGCAAAGTTTCTGCCCCAAGTGAGTGTGCTGTATGTCCACACAGAACTCTCAAGCATCAGACCAAACTGGTCCTACACCAGAAAATCTGCATGTCTCTCTATCAATGTATGTGGGGTGCAGTATGTTGATGGAAATGTTACTTTCTAGGAAGTACATAAACACTGGCCTTGTAAAATCTTGCTGAATCTTCCAGTCCCAGTTTTGAAACATTACCTGAAAATACTTGCCAGGTCTATCCTAACTTCATTCATTTTACATGCCTTTTGATTTCTGCCATGACCAAGATTGTATGGCACAAGCACCTCTCGTTTCTTTCTCTAGAGATGACAAATTCATGTTCAGCAATCCTAAGACCAATGTAAATCAGAAAAATACATAGAAAAAATGTAACATTATAGTATTTCCATACTATCTGATCTTCTTATATTCAGGGATGCAAAGAAAACCTGAATTCCAACACTTCCTCACTGGAGAGACTTGACAATATTTTTAACCTCTGTTGCTATGTAGGCTCTTACTATTTCATCTCTAGAGTTTCTGAGCTAGTCCTAAGCAGTATTGATTCTGACTTTGAGACTTAGGCCTCTGATTCTTTTACCATGCATCTGGGGGAGGAACTGGGGAAATATTTTGAAGCCTCCTTTCTCAGGTATTATGTTTGTGGATTGATGTTGCAGAGTGGGGAGCACAGCTCACAGATATCTGCTCTAAGAAGAGTTTCAGAGAGGAAAACTGACTAAAGACAAGTTGTGGCTCTTTCCAACAAGGGCTACTGAACTAAATCTTTCAGAGTATTTGGAGATTTGGATTTCCAGATTCAGCTTTCACATCAGCAGTCCAGGAAGCAGAAAGCAGAGTAAACTACAGCACTGATGTACATAGTACCTTTCATATCAGAACTGCTGGGCATTTTGTATCAGTTTCACCTCCAGAGAGACTCGATAATAATTGTTACTTTTTCCTTTTGCAGAGTAGAAAACAGAGAGTGACTATGAGGTGAATTACCCATAGACAAGAAATAAACCATATGCAGAGTTATAGGAGGAGCCCAAGTGTTCTGACGCCTTTCTTCCTGCTCTTCCTACCATGACAATGAGCTGGAGTAGCAGATGCCACATGCAGATAATAATAACAACATACTTTGTTACCTTATAGAAATGCTGCACCCTTAAATTTTAGCCAAGACTTTTGTGTACATTTCTTCCTTATTCTGCTAAGTATTTATCCATAGCTATGTCTAGCCATGTTGATAGCAATGAGAGATCTTTCATGGTGCTGGGATGGTTTGGTCCTTCACTAGTTTCCCTGAGGACACAGATCATGCTGGAGGACATGTGTCATGTTCTGCATGCCACTGGAATGGCTTTGGGACGTCTTAATGATTTTATCCTCCGCTGCTCAAACAGAGTTTGAATTCAGGGTGACAGTGCCTTGCTATGCCATGTAAAATCCCCAGCATGGGCTGCTTCTTGCTAGTCTTGCTGTCTAGCTAGTGCTAGACATTGCTAGCACTGCCTTTGTCTTTTGTTGGCTGCTGTTCTGTGTCTGTATCCCCATGAGAAAGGGCATAGGACTTAGAGCTCCCTGCAACACAAACCTTGCACTGTGCAAGCTTCTCTGCAGGGGTTACAAATGGTTATCCCAATGCAGGCAGGACCACGCTCATGCTCAGCCCTCCCTGAGTGCTGGGAGCTTCCATCACAGTGACCATGCTTTGTTACAGCAGATGCTGTAAATCTGGACGACTGTGTAGAAGGTATGGAGCAATTTCTGAGGATGAAAGAGGTGGGACCATGTAGGAAGAGATGGGATGGAGTTGGGCTGCAGGCTGTGGGACATGCCTGCAAAAGCACATGGCAGCACAAAGGAGCACATGGCAGCACAGAGAGCCACATGGCAGCACAGAGAGGCTTGTCTCTGTCAGACCCTGGAGGGAGGAGGTGTCACACAGCAGAGCCATACAGGAGAGGAGCCTGCCATAAGCTGACAGACAGGTGAACAGCACCTGATCATTCCACAGAAGGACATTTAGAACATGTGTTGCTGACATGGCAACATAGAAGAGGTCACCAAGTGAGAATTACCATATAATTATCATACTGTGCCTTGGAAAAGTGTATAAAACCAGCTTGTTTCTCTTGAGTAAACAATTCCCTGCTGGTCTGGGTCCATGTCTCAGTCACTCACAGGACCAGAAGAGCCTTTCCTAAAGCCTGGGAGACAACCCTACTCTTTGCCAAGTCCCCACTATGTAATTCCTTGCAGAATATTTTCTTCCTGCTGCATCTTGCCCTGTTTCAGACATCTTCTTTTCTGACTCTCTCTTCCCTCTCTCTTTCAATCTCTGCTGTTTGTTCTATGAAACTATACATCAGATAATTCCCATATTATGGCTCCTGGGCATCAATTCACCCATGAACAGCTCTGTGGAAGTCTGCTTGAAATACTAGCTGCTCTGAGTGGATGTTCATGGAATCCTTCTGTCCCTTGTCATGAGGTGAATCATTTGGATAGTGGCGATGTTCTCACAAACAGGCAAAATCTGAAATGGTTTCCTGAGGTCAGTCTCTCCTGTCTGATGTTCATGTCCCTTTGGAGCACACTGAATACTCTGGACAGAATCACCATGTTCAAAAGCAGTTAGATAAATTAGTAGTTATGGATCAATTTAATCAGAGATGCAAACATCTCTGGCAGATTGAACAGTAGGGCCAGCAGCAGCTGATTCTCCAGCAGGCTTGTGCAAAGTTTCCATTCCCCTGCTAAAGTAGAGGAGTGTAGATGTAGATAAATCTATATCCACTGTTTGCTCTATCCCTTTTCCATGCACTCCTCTGTGAGCACAAACCAACCATAGTCTTTCCTTGTGCCCAACCCCAACAACCCATCTGAAATCCACTCTAGCTGAGATCACATTGGAAGGCATTTCTCAGGATGATGGGCCTGCTTTCACCCAAAGACGGGCTTAAAACAAAATGACCAAAGTTATTCAATTAGAGTTTGGGGCTTAGAAGGCTCCTTATCTCACGAAAAGAGAGATTAAAGCCCTCTGATAATTTATAAGGCGCTTAAAAGTTTAAAGGAGAATTGGGCTTTTATCTGAACTATCAGATAACAGGAAGAGCGCAAAGGCCAGGCACAAGTCAGCCCCAAAGTGCAGTCACTTCATCGTAGAGAGTTTCTGCTTCCAACCATGGATCTGATCCCAGCTAAAATTAATAGCCAGACTTCCAGACTCTTATGGACAAGTAGCCAGGCCAGTCTGACATGCCCACATGGCTCAGATACAGTCACGTAACTCTCGCCTAGAAAGTCCTTGGGTATCCTCACTTAGTGCCTGACAGCTCCTGGGGTGAGATGGGCTGTATGTCCCTGAGTGAACATCCTGCCACTGAGGGCTTCTCCCACCACACCAGTGGCCAGTGCTTATTTAATGATGGTGTGTGGTGTGCTCAGCGTGCCCTAAGCAATGTATGGTTGGCCCAAGTACTCCCAGAAGCTTGCCCAACCTGTTTTCCTTTCAGTTGGTATTTCAAACAGCCAGTTATTATTTGTATGGAGGATGGAGGAGGCCATCATTCATTTACGCTCCTGGTTGACTTTTGCTGTCTTCACAGCCATCTCTCATGCTCATGTCCACTTTGGCCACTGCTGACAGAGGTATCCTGACAAGCTGAGACCACCATTGAACAATGGAGGGAGGAACAATGGGACACAGAGTGTACCCTGGAGCTGGCCCTGGGTACTGGAATTGGCTCCTGCAGGAGACGGAGAATCTCAGGCTCATGGTAAAACAACAATTTCACTATTCCTCAGCATTGCCCACACATAAAGGAAATAACTTGCCCTTTGAGCAACAGGGCTAGCAAAGCCTGGAGTTCCTGGTGAAAAAGAGATGTCCTTTGTCCCCAGACATCGTCTCTTCACCTGCTGCATTATTCCTCATCCTACAACAAGCAAGGGACAAGAGCAGTGTGCATAATCTGGAGCTAGATACCTGCGAGCAGGCAAGTCATGTTCATATTTGGTGATGGTGTGGCCAGCTGATGTCTAATGGTTGGGTTCTCCTTCTCTTTCCTTCAGAAATCATTGGTTTCTATCATTCCACCTATTCTGACAGCCACAACATTACTGGTTTTGAAACTTCTAGTGCTCTTTCAGATGTGATTGAAGCTGACTGACATATTACAAAGCTACTGGAAAAAGGGAGGATGGACAGCCAAAGAAGCATTGTTTTCTTTGGAATACAGGCTTTAAAAATATCTGAATATAAACCAGACTTTCTTCTTTTGTGCTGACCTTCAGTAAAAGTGTGTCCTTCATCCAGCACTCCTAACCCCAGTCATCCCAGCATGCAGACAGAGGGACCTGGTGCATACTCACTGAACCAAACTACTTGGTCTCTTATGACTGAATGAATCAAAAACTCCACCTTGCATCTGCTTTGCTGGCAGCCCACAAGAGGATCAAAATGTTCCCAAAATAAAGCATTATGGAAATTGTCTGCCAAATACTTGTTTTGAAGGGCCTTTATTGCAGCTTTTCAAGTCCAAGTTGAAGGTTAACTCTGGAGGTTTTGGTGCATCACTTGGAGACACAGCTTTGTCAGTCTCTGATGTGAGGGCCAGGAAATCTGAGTCCTTTCCACAGCTCTTTCTAGGACCTTCCACATTATCTTAGAGAAACAACTACTTTTTGTATTTTTCTCTCTCAGAGTTTGTTAATCTGCTTTGTTTAAACTGTTTTCTCTTTGGGAAGGAGGCTGACAGTAGTGAAGAAGTGACCAGCATTTCCAGAATGGGGCCATGAACTTGACAGACAGGGCAATACAACACTAATAGCACACAATAATAGATAAGGACTTGGCAGGTCTTCATTTCTGGAGAAATATATGCAAGGAAATAAGTATTGCAGAATATTCTTAATTGGAAATGACCAGTTAAGAAGGATCATCAGACTCCAGCTCCTGGGCCTGCCCAGGACAGCCTCAAGAACCACACCATATTCCTCAGAGCATTGTCCCAGTGCTTCTTGAACTTTGTCAGGCTTGGTCTCTGGGTGAAGAACCTTTTCCTAATATCCTCTCCTGATATAATTTCAGGCCATTCCCTCAAGTCCTGTCACTGATTACCACAGAGGAGAGATCAGTGCCTGCCCCTCCTCTTCCCATCATGAGAATGTTGTAACAGCAATGGGGTCTTCCCTCACTTTTCTCTTCTCCAGCCTGAACAGACCAAGTAACCTCACCCTTTTCTCACAGGACTTCCACTCAAGGCCCTTCATCATTTTAGTTGCCCTCCTTCCAATGTTCTCTAATCACTTAATTTCTTTCTTATATTGTGGCATCCAAAACTGCAAACAATGTTGAAAGTGAGGCTGCGTCAGTGCAGAGCAGAGCTGGACAATCCCCACCCTGGCCTGGCCAGCAACGCTGTGCCTGATGCTCCCAGGACATTCTTGGCTCTCCTGGCTGCCAGGGCACTATTGACTCATGTTCAAGTTTCTGTCAACCAGAACCCCCAAGTGCCTTTTCATGGCACTGCTTTCCAGCATCTCATTCTCCAGTCTGTCCCTACATCCAGAGTTGCCCCATTCCAGGAGCAGAATCCAGCACTTTCCCTTGCTGAACTACATGTGGTTGGTGATTGCCCAGCCCTCTGACTTGTCGAGGTCTCTCTGCAGGGCCTCTCTGACTTCAAGCGAGTCAACAGCTCCTCCCAGTTTTGTACTATCTGCAAACTTCCTTAGTGTCCCTTCCAATCCTGTGTCCAAGGTGTTTTTGAAGATGTTGAAGAGCATAGGAGCTAAGATAGAGCCCTGCAGAACCCCACTAGTGGCAGGTCCCCAGTCAGATGTCAGCCCACTCCCTATAAACCTTTGTGCCTGACCCGTGAACCAGCTGCTCACCTATTGCATGATGTGTTTATCCAGTTGTGTGCTGCAGATTTTGTCCAAAAGGACCTGTGAGAGATGGGATCAAAAATGTTACTGAAATCCAAAAAGATTACATCAACATGTAATAGATGCATAATATATAAGTACATAATACATGTCTAAGGGAATGTACATATATATACATGCATAATATTCACATCTATAAAGAACCCAATATAAAGTGTGGGAATTGATATACTTAAAGAAATAACTTTGAAAATGTTTGGAAGTGTTTGTTCTGGTCATTGGTCATCTGGTCAATGTGCATGGGACACAGGGAACTGCTCTCAAGAAATGGCATGTCCTGCACAGCCAGGCCTCTCCAACACCTTCTGTGCAGCTAGGTAAGGCTCACTCCAGGGACCACTGTGTGTAAGTACTCAGCAACTCACAGCTCTTGCCTGCTGAAGAAGATTTTGTGTATACATCAGCCACTTGGCTTGTGCAGTGCTGAGCATGGGAGTCGCTGTGAGATGGAGGTGTTCAAAACATTCATGAAACATTAGAACATTTTTGGGGGTTTGTGCTGTGGTTTGTCCTTTGGTTTAGGACACCACCAGAACCGGCCAAGAATACTTTAGCGTGACAACATTCTCATTCGCATGGCTGGCATGCTAACATCCTCATTCTTACCTTGCATGTCTGTCAAGTATAAGCAAAGTATCTATTAATTGTGTCTGACTGGATTTCAGCTGCTCTTTTAAAAGGTCGCTGATACAAGTTTAGACAATAGGCCAAGAGGAGGCTGAATCCCCATGGAGAACACACAAGGCATTCTCTTGTGTTGCTGATTTAATAAGGAAGAATTGAATACTCCTGTTTAGAACGGCCCAAATACTTTGAAGGTTTCTGCTTGAATGGAAGATGGAATTCACTTTGGCTGTGCTCTGACACTTTGCATGCTCACCTCCCTACATCGCCCCAGCCAAGGATTTTACAGTGGGAACCTCTGCAAGAATAGCAGGTGATAATGACAGCTTTTTGTGGGAAGCCTTGTTTCCAGAAGATACCTCCTTCCAAATGTGAGGCTCATCCTCCAAGGCCAGCAACAAGAGGTGTGATGAGATACAAGATATTCAACACCCAAGACCATAAATGAGGTGATCAACACATGCCAAGAAAATGACATTTACTTTGATTATGAAGCACTGGGGATTTGCAAAGAACAGACTTCTGAGAGTTCATCCATAGGCAAGACATAAATGTATCACTTGAGATGAGAAATAATCAATCATAAATTCATGGGCTGCTTAACAACATGACCAGTGAAGTGCCCCAGATACACAATTTGGAATGTTACTCACTTGATTGCAAGCATGACTCCTCAGGTCCACATGGAACCAGAAACTCAGCCAAGATCTCACCAAGCTGGCCCTAGCTACCAACTCCAAACCCCTTCGCTTAGTCAAGTCTTCTGTGCAATACACACTTCCTGCCCTATCCCTTGCCAAAGTCCCACTTATCTGCAGCTCACCCCCAGCAGCAGATGGAAAACATCCACAGCAAGAAGCAATGGGAAAAATCAGCTCTGGTTGGCTCCTTACCTCTCAGCACACTCCAAAATCAGTGAGCTGTGCTGGCTCCGTATCCTGGACAGTGCTGCCATATCTCCCTTTCCATTTTAACTGCTTCACATAAGGAGTGGAAAATTCTGCAAGGGAATTAAGCTGCTGGGAACACTGGTAGGCATTAAGTTGTGAATAACCTCTCACTTGCCTGAGTCACAAGAAACACGTTAGTGATGGAAGCAGGGTAGGTCAGTGCCACAATGGGACACAGGCATGGGAGTCTCTCTGCATCAGACGCCATAAAAAACAATACCCCATGCATTATATTTATTATATACCTTTATAAGGCCCCAAAGCAGTAAGATGTGCCAGTCTGCACTGCATTACAGCTTAGCAGAGCTCCAGACACAAGGCACAAGCAGGCACAACTCACTCCCTGGCAGAGTATCTCATGGAGCAGCGTACTAGAATTTCCTAAGTGCTGTGTGTCCCTCAGCACAGGAACACAAAACAAATGCTGCATTCCTAACGCACCTGAGAGTGGAGCTGTGCATTATTGCAACTTTCATAATCACAGCTTCAAATCTCTGATGTGATAACAGACAGACAGTTTCTATTACGCAAACAGCACCAGGTAGGGCCAAGGAACCCACAGCAAGGCATCACTGGCATTCTAGGAACGACTCCGGTCCTCTGCTGCCAAAACACACCACCTCCAGCGTCCCTGTGTGGTGACATGCCAACACGGAGCTACAACCATCTTTCTGCAGCAGCACAGAGTGCCTTTTTGGGACTGACAAGGAGCATATTTTGTGGGGATACTGTGAAGTCCTGCTGGAGAAAGCCAGCAGCTGGATGACTGTGTAGCAGCTCAAGCAAGACCTGACATCACACAGGGTGTCTGTTGCTTATATAAAACAGCTAATAAAGCTGGTTATCATCCCAGCAACTCTTGCCTTAGGTGTCAGTGGCCATGTGGAGGACACTCAAAAGCAATATAACATGCTGGCTTTGCTGCCCAAGGAGAGGAATGTATAGTAGGAACTCAGCAGTTGGATTTCGTTGGTCCTTTAACAGATATCTAGTAACAAATGTGGAGCATACCTCTTTTCAAAAGGCACTTAAGCATGTGTGGATTAAAGTTAAGCATGTGTTTGTGTGCTGTCCTAGATTATATCTATTGCAATCTCAGGGCCTGTGTCTGGAGAGACTTCGTTGGCAGAAAGTGTCTTAATGCAAAATGCCACCTACTGAGAACAGGCTTTTGCTAGGTCTCCTGCCTGAATGGGAGACATAGCAAGCCAATGTGCAGAAATAGAGAATTACTCCAGCAGGTGTAGAGGCTTCAAACATTTTTAGTCACACTCATCAGAAAAAAAATAAAGCAAACCAAACAACCTCTTACAGTTGCATCTTGCTCACAGACTTTTGTGAAACAGCCTAGAAGGCACAAAACAGATACATACTCACACCTCTTCCTGCTGAGGACAGACACATTGTTCCATTCCTTAGGGTGAGAATAAACTGCGGTGTATTTATTTGCAACCAAAGGTGTGACAGAAAAGGCCTCAGTGAAAATTCATCCAAGGAAATTGTAAAAGACCATTACAAGTACCAGGGGCATCAAATGAAAGCAGCAAGCAAAGCACACAGTAGGATGTGTCTGTTTACACAACAGGTTGTGGCACTGTGGAAGTCCTTGCCACAGCATGCTTTGGACACTAAAAGTTCACAGGGGTTAAAACCAGGAAAAAAAAAAAAAAAAAAGGTGCGGAAAAAGAAGAAAAAAATGCAACAAAGATACTAGGTCTGCCTCAGAAAGTCCCCCAAATTACAAACTGTGGGACATGGGGGAACATTTGGGAGATGTATCACTATACATTTGCCCTCAAGTAATGCTCTTTGCATGTGTTATCAGCCAGTGCTGGAGACAGGCTGCTAGGCTCCAAGAACCCTTGGTGTGACATGGCACAGCTGTTCCTCCCCTGTGAACATACACTTTTTGCTTGGTGGGGGAAGAAAGAAGCAGCAGATTCCCAGCAGTCAGTGCCAGAGGGAACACCTCAGCTTGGATCAGGCTCCGTCCCATAGCTGGTTGTGCATGATCAGAGAAAGATATTTTGCTCAAAATGACATTGGGCAGAGACTTGAATCTGGGCATTTCTCCCTATATACAAACACTAGCATGCATGCCTGATATTTCAGCTCTGAAAAATTTTAGTTTCAGTCTGAAAAGCACATTTCACACACACAAAAACGGAAATTTGACACAACACATTCTCTGCCAGAATAGCTGAAATATTGTGGCTTTCTCCCAACATAGACTGAGAGCTAATTAGAAAGCTTTGGAAGTTGTTCCTAAACAGGACTGCTTCCCTCTGGTTATCTACTATGGCAGTCTCACTCCAGAAATACACAAATATGTCCAAAAATACAAGGATGTGTATCAGTAATTGGTAAATGTTTCTGGGAAAGAATGGCATAGTCTATTTTACACAGAAGTGGTAGCAGGGCTATGGTTGGAAGCTGAAGCTCTGAGAAGTGCTCAAATGCTCCTTTTCCAATGTTACAAGAGGAAATGTTAGAGGCCAAGGACATGGGCAGTGCTGGCGGAAGGGTCTGGGATGTCAGCCACAAAAGAAAACTTCCATGATTAAAAAACACAACAGAAAGATAGTAAAGTATCATTCTAACACGGTAATGGCAATTCCAGGCACCTATACTCACAAAACAGATTTTTAAAAAAGTAATCATGAGCTTTGTTTAAAAATAAAAAATTTAAATTTAACATGGTAAGCTGTAGTTTTTATATCTGCAACCGAGCCTTTAAGCATTCAGACTCCATATTCCCAAGCTTTTATTGATGACTCTTTGGGCTGGAAATTTGTTTTTAAAAGTGCAGGAAATGGCGGGGGCAGGGAGAGGGGATCAAACTGATTTTGGGTTGGTTTTTTTTTTTTTTTTCACAGCCCTTTTGAAATCCTTGCTGTTACATGCAAAGCAGCTCCTGCACAAGTAAGGCTTTGGCCTA